>NC_042617.1:186039128-186661929 GCF_901001135.1 Rhinatrema bivittatum | reverse complement strand
GGGGGGGCGACGCGAGCGACGGTGCTGGCGCGTCATCTGCGCAATGACGTCGGCCCGCGGGTCTCTCGCGAGACCCGGGGCCTTTAAGACGCCGGCGAGCGTGGGCCTCGATCCTTTTTCTTGGCCAGCGCTCGCCGGTTCCGGAGCATCGAGACGCTTGGGAGCATCGAGACGCTTGGGAGCTTCGGGGTCAGCGCACAGAGGCCTAGCGCCGATCGGACAGGCTGGGGACGCCCAGAAGAACGCATGAAGTGGGCGGGCACCGCAGCGGACGCCCGGGGAGACCGGAGGACCCTCGGAAGGAGGGCTTGGAGGAGAGCTGTCCCCTTTTTGCAGCATCTGGGCGCCAGGATCGCGGCGATTTAATTGCGGTTGTGGAAGCAGGCAGGCTGTGGCCACGTGGGCAGCGCCGGGATCGCTAACAGCGGCAATTTGGATTGGGATCGGAGAACCAGGCAGGCAGTGGCCATGTGGGCAGCACGAGCAGTGAGGAGGAAGCCGGAGCAGCACAGCGAAAGGAAGCAGCTGCTGGAGGAACCAGCCAGGATCCGGGACAGCCGAGACGTGGAGAACCACGTGACTACACACGGATTTCAGCCCTGCACAGAATTTTAAAGACACAGACTCACTTCTGGAGACTAGAGGAGCTGGAGCCGAGAACAGGAGCGACGCAAGATACCTGCCAGCGCCCCTACCGTTAGAAGCTGCAAACCGTGAGTAAACAATAATAAACAATATAAAAAAAAAAAAAAAAAAAAAAGGGAAAGTGTCCTCTTATTGATCGCGAGCATGCCAGGTAGAGGAGCACAGAAAGCCCGGGGAGGAGCAAGGCAGCAGAAAGCCCGGGGAGGAGCACGGCAGCGGAGGGGCGCAGAGCCACGGGACGCACCGGCGGATCCGGCCCCAAACAAAGGGGAAGGAGGGAGGCGAAGACCGCAGGCCAGGAACCTGAACGAGCCAGGATTGGCTGAAAAGGTTAAGGTGCAAGCGAAGAAGAACGGAGGCCGGCGACAGCAGGCGAAGCCAGCCCCGGTGGAGCAAGGCAGCAACCATGGGTCGCAGGGCAGGCATTTGGAGTCGGGGCAAGGCGGCCCACCGCAGTGGGGGTGGCCCTTCTGGCCGGCGATGGGGGCAGGAGCCATGCAGCCCTCGGGAGCGTCCGGACAAGCTACAGAGTCGACGACACAAAGTGGGCTGGGAGGAACTCAGCACGGTGCACACACATGGATGGCTTCAATGGGTAATCCTTACCAACAACACATGTACCCCCCATGGTGGCAGGTACCTCCACCATGGTACAACCCGGCGACCGGGGGAATGATGGCTCCACAGGACAGGGTCACTGGAGCACAAAAGACATCGGAGCCCACCCAAGGGCGAGAGGGGAAGACCAAGTCGGGTCACCAACCCAAGAAACGGACCGCGGCGAACGGTGCCGGCAGAGGACAAGGAACGGAGCCGAGAGGGCGAGGCGAGCTCGGGGGAGGACGGTGAGACACGAGCACCGGAAGGAGCAGCAGACTTGGCGGTCGGGTCGGAGGCACCCAGCGAACAAAGCAGTGGAGGACGGGACTAGGATGCCGTGACAAAAGAAAGGGTAATAAGAGAAGGAGGAAGGACAGTGAATCTTCCACTGACTCGTCAGAGGAGGAATCGGACGGGAGTGAGGGGGAAAGAGGGCCCTCTGAGACGGTTAGGCGCGTTGCAGCGGGCACGACAGCCGTAACGGCCCTGCCACCTTTAGCGGAGTTGTGGGAAAGTGTTCCGAGGGCGTTGCGCAGTAAAATAAGGAAAAGGGAATATATAGATATATTCTCCATATTGGAGGGTAGGAAAGGTGCAGCGGAGAGACAAAAGAGGGGAAAGAAAGAGGAGAAGAAGGGGGGGGGGGAAGTGAAGGTGGCAAAGAACATAATAAATTGGGCCAGAGCCTTTTTGAGGATGATCAGTGTCACGGGAAGGGAGGACCCGTCCCAGTATGCGCCCATGCTTAGCTACGCAGATGCCATACTCGAGGGTTACAAGGAGTATCAGGGCTGGTGCTGGTTGAATTATGATGAGCAGTTTAGGGATAAAATGGAAGACAACAGGAGCATGTCATGGGGAACACAGGTCGTCGGTTTATGGCTGCGTCAGATGACTAGCAAGGTCCTTGATACAAGTGGAGCGCATGGGAACGGAAAGGTGGGCAACGGGACACCTACGCCGGGGAGTAATCCCTGGGGAGAGAGTGGGAATGGCAAGGTGTGTTGGAGATTCAATAAGGCAGGGTGCACCTTCCACGAATGTAAATTTAAGCACGTATGTTCCATGTGTGCCGGACCGCACCCGGCAAGTAAGTGTATCAAAAAAGGGCAAGGGCCGGCAGGAAATCTTGGCGGTGGAGGAAAGCAATAGTGTTTTCAGAAAGGCGCCTTCACCGATACAATTGGCAACCATGTCGGAATGGCTGGCAGAGTACCCTAAAAGCTTAGACGCTGCCAGGCTTAGGGAGGGTTTTAAATACGGTTTTAGAATACCGTTTAACGGAAAAATTAGGAGCACAAGTTTAGCTAATGCAGTCTCAGTAGTGAGACACGCGGGCATAGTACAACAGAAGGTCCTTAAGGAAATCGAATTGGGCAGGATGGCGGGCCCATTCGCGGACCCCCCCTTCCAGGATATGATGATATCACCCTTGGCAGTGGTGCCCAAGAAAGAGCGAGGGGAATTCAGACTTATTCAGAACCTGTCATATCCCCCAGGTGATTCGGTTAATGATCACGTGCCGGAGGATGCTTGCAGGGTCCAATACGCATCCTTCGATGCGGCGATCGCTTTGGTAAGGCAATGCGGCCAAGGGGCGTTAATGGCCAAGGCGGACATAAAGTCCGCATTCAGACTGCTGCCCGTTCACCCCGACAGCTTCCCGCTCCTAGGTTTTCACTTCAAAGGCAGTTACTACTTCGACAAATGTATGCCGATGGGGTGTTCTATATCTTGTGCTTGTTTCGAGATGTTCAGTACATTCTTACACTGGGTACTGCAGAAAAGGGCGGGGAATGGCAACGTGGTCCATTACCTGGACGACTTCTTGTTTGTGGGACCGGCCAATACAAACACCTGTGCACAGCTGTTAGTAGAATTTCAGGAAATGGCCCGAGATTTTGGGGTTCCATTGGCACAGGAAAAGACGGAAGGCCCCGCTACCACCCTGTCCTTTTTAGGCATAGAGATAGACACCCAGACAATGACATCGAGATTGCCGTTAAAGAAGTTGTGTAAGCTGCGGGACCTGCTTCGGCGGACATTAGCATCAAGGAAGGTTACCTTAACCGCGATGCAATCCTTAATAGGAAGTCTGAATTTCGCCACCCGGGTAATACCAATGGGAAGGGCTTTCTTGAGGCGATTGGCAGACGCGACGAAAGGGGTGAAGCGCCCGCACCACCACATTAGAATAGCGAGACCGATAAGGGCCGAAATTGTAATGTGGTTGCAATTCTTGGAAAATTTCAACGGCATAGCAATGTGGCAGGAGGAGGTAATGTCCAACAGAGACTTAGAGATCTACACGGACGCGTCAGGTGGTTGGGGATTTGGGGCGTATTGCCAGGGCGCCTGGTGTGCGGCGCCTTGGCCGCAGGCATGGCGGGACGAGGGCTTGGTAAAGAATATAACGTTCCTGGAACTATTTCCCATATTGGTAGCGATTACAGTGTGGGCCCATAAGTTGCGCAACAAACGAATAGTCTTTTGGTGTGACAACTCAGCAGTAGTGACGGTGTTGAACAAGCAGGCTGCCCACTGTCCCCGGGTGGCCGGGTTATTGAGGGAAGTGGTCCTGCAGGGCTTGCGGTTGAATATGACTGTAGGGGCAAAACACATACCGGGTGCCCGGAATCAGGTGGCGGATGCGCTCTCAAGGGCTAAGTGGGATCTTTTTCGCCAACAGGTGCCGGAGGCAGAGGCGGAGGGAGTCCCAATACCGGCCCGGCTATGGCAAATTGGAGCGAGGTCGAGCAGGGATTGTTGAGGGCGTCGGTCGCCCCGGCGACCTGGAAAGCGTACTGCCGGGGTTATGAGAAGGTTCAGGAGTTTCTGTTAGAGCAGGGCAGCGCACCAGGGGTGGTAGAGGCCAGCCAGATAGTTCACTTTATATCATGGTCAAAGGAGGCAGGCCGGTCCAGGGGAGCCACGATCAACCATTTGGCCGGTTTTGCCTTCTTCACCAAGGCACAGGGTCTGGGGGATCCGTTCAGCTTCTTCATAGTCAAGAAGTTGCTAGCAGGGTGGGCGAGGGAGGTGGCATGGGAAGGCGATAAAAGACGACCCATCACGCACGAGCTACTGGTCAGATTGTGGCACGCAGTACAACAAGTATGCACCGGGCCATTCGAGGTGGCATTGTTCAGGGCAGCGTTCTGTACGGCGTTTTTCGCTGCATTAAGGGTTAGCGAGTTGGTGGCCCCATCCAAAAACGATAAGGGTAATAACGGGTTATTGTACGGTAACGTACAAGCTCAGGATCGGCTCATTAGACTCAAGAGTCCACAAATCAAAGACAGACCAGAAGGCAAAAGGGGCGGAGATTATATTGGCAACAGCGGGGGCACAGGTAACTTGCCCGGTGAGGAACATGAAGAACTATTTGCGGATAAGGCCGAAGGGCGGGGAGCACTTGCTGGTGCATAGTGATGGCGTTCCACTGACTAGGTATCAGTTCGCAGCAGTGTTGCACACAGCTTTAGAAAGCATTGGATTGGACCCGAGAGATTATGGAACACACTCGTTCCGGATCGGGGTAGCGACCAGCGCAGCGCAAGCGGGTTTGCCGATGGAGACCATCCGCAAGATCGGTCGTTGGCAATCCGCAGTGGCCAAGCGGTATGTGAGGCCGGAGTTCGTTCAGATGGATAACTAATTTAATTTCACCCGCAGATGCATGGAACCAAAGGAAGATAGCATGGGTAATAGGACATTCCTTCGTGAGATGGGCGGCCAAAAGGGCGCAGGAGAGACCTTATGGAGTGCACTTGGGGCTGGCTCCGCAAGGAGTCAGCCTGAAATGGATGGGAAGGTCGGGAATGAAATGGGAACACCTGTTATCGGACCTGCGGCACAAACTATGCACGTTTCAACACCCAGATGCCATAGTTATTCACCTCAGGGGAAACGACCTGGGGGTGCATTCGGCCAAACAGTTGATTGAGATGGTAAAGGGGGGCCTGGCCACGATTAGGGAGTTGACACCGGGAACAGCCATCATTTGGTCGGATATCATACCTAGGATTAAATGGCAGGGCAGCAAGTTATGGGGTAGGGGCAGGAAGAAGATTAATAGGCAGGTCGGTTTATGGGCACAACAGAGGGGCATTCACCAAATCAGGCATGAATGGGCAGGCGAGCCATGCTCTGGCCTGTATAGGCTGGACCAAATACATCTGTCCGACATAGGTTACGATTTATTTAATAACGCCATTCAAGAATCGCTGGAGCGGGTTTTTTGCAAGGTTGGGCCGCAGCAATTGGGGGGAGACTGAGACAAGTGAGGCACTGTCCCAGTCTGGTGGCGGGGGTACCCGAGTCGGTAGGTAGGTGGGGACATCGAGGAAACGGTCAGGACGGACCGGAAGTCCTAGGTAAAAGAAAGTGCATGTATCCAGGCGTGGGTGGCCTCGAAGAATGGCCCCGTGGCTTTGGCACGGCGGGGGGCAGGTAAGATGGTGGCGGTCTGGCTTAAATGGCGGACGCCGGTTTGACGCCCGGAATGCACTAGGGTTGACGTACCGACGGCTCGGGTACCGGTAATGTAATTATGTTGATTTATTCTAATTAATGTTAATAAATGCTGCGGCCTTGTTTCACCAAGCATTGAGTTTCTGTGTGGTATGTGGGGCGGCTGTGAAAGGGTGGGGGGGAGGGGGTCGGACACGGAAGTGCGGACTGCCAATGTTAAACCGGGCCGACTCACCTCGTGTGGGGAGGGCCCCCCACCTTAACATTGCGCCCGAAGGGGAGGGCCCCCCCCTCGTCCCGATGCACGGGCCGTTCTCGCGGCGGCGCGCGATCCCCCCCCGGTGCAGGGAGGGGAGGGGCGGGGCGGTGTCGGCGCGTCGGTGGCGCGGTGACGTCGGCCCGCGGGGGGGGGGGGGGGGGCGGGGCGACGCGAGCGACGGTGCTGGCGCGTCATCGGCGCGATGACGTTGGCCCGCGGGTCTCTCGCGAGACCCGGGGCCTTTAAGACGCCGGCGAGCGCGCGCCTCGATCCTTTTTCTTGGCCAGCGCTCGCCGGTTACCCACCCACCCACCCACAGGAGCTGAAGGGGGTTGCCATGAAGAGACGGGGTAGCGGGAGAGAGGGGGGAAGGAGGACGAATTTGCATCTGGATAATAAAGGAAGGATTTGTCGCAGCGAGGCGGGGGTACCCGAGTCGGTAGGTAGGTGGGGACATAGAGGACACGGTCAGGACGGACCGGAAGTCCTAGGTAAAAGAAAGTGCATGTATCCAGGCGTGGGCGGCCTCGAAGAATGGCCCCGTGGCTTTGGCACGGCGGGGGGCCGGTAAGATGGTGGCGGTCTGGCTTAAACGGCGGACGCCGGTTTGACGCCCGGAATGCACTAGGGTTGACGTACCGACGGCTCGGGTACCGGTAATGTAATTATGTTGATTTATTCTAATTAATGTTAATAAATGCTGCGGCCTTGTTTCACCAAGCATTGAGTTTCTGTGTGGTATGTGGGGCGGCTGTGAAAGGGGGGGGGGGAGGGGGTCGGACACGGAAGTGCGGACTGCCAATGTTAAGTTTTTATTATGAGTTTTTTGCTTCCATGGCAAACTTCTTTTCAAATTTTCTCTTTGTTTTCCCTATCAATGCTTTGTATCTAACTTGCTAGTACATATGCTGTTTCCCTTTTCCATTTCTTGAAAGATGTCCTTTTAGTCTCTCTCACCTTACCTTTAAACCATGCCGGTAGTCATTTGCCTTTCTTCCACCTTTTCTAATACATGAAATACATCTGGTCTGGGCTTCCAAGATTCCAATGTTCATGCCTGATATAAACTCTTAACTTTTGTAGCTGCTCCTTTAAGTTTTTTCCTAACCATATTCTTCATTTTATCAAAGTCACGTTTCTGAAAATTAAATGCTATTGCAGTAGATTTCTTTAGTGTCCTCCCTCCAGTTATTGTCATATTTGATCATGCTGTGATCACTGTTGCCAATGGCTCAGCACTGTTACCTCTCACATCAAATCCTGTGTTCTACTAGGACTGGGTCTAAAATAGTTTCCCCCCTCTGGTTGGTTCTTTTTTTTTTTTTTTAACTTATATTTATTAAATTTCGATTATATACAAAGCAAAGCATTGCATATGAAAAGAAAACATAGCATATGCACTACAATAGGAAAAAGCAATTAATCACATCCAAAGGAAAACATTGAAAGCGTATTCTGAATTTCTATAAAGAAACAAATGTCTGAGAGAAGACCATAACAAATGGAAGTATTAAAAAAAAACATAACAAGAAAAGTAAGCTAGCCTAATGTAAACACAGTACTTCCTACAATAGATCAATACATTCCTTTTGCAAAAGCCAACAGATGTTCATGACACAGTTCTGGATTCTAAAAAGAACTTTAGATGTTCAGGAAGAAAAAAGAAAACAATTTTCTTGGTCCTGCCAATACACATGTAGGGATAGCATAAAACAAAAGAATAATCCTGGAGGCAGTTTTAGATCTTAAAGCTATAAAATGTTTACTCCTCTCCTGTGTAGACTGGACAAATTCAGGAAACACTCAAATTGTCTGACCTTACAAAGGAGAGGATATATTCTTAAAGAATCTCCTCATAACTTCACTAACATCCTAACATTGA
The DNA here is from genome assembly GCF_901001135.1 of Rhinatrema bivittatum. NCBI lineage: Eukaryota > Metazoa > Chordata > Amphibia > Gymnophiona > Rhinatrematidae > Rhinatrema > Rhinatrema bivittatum. The sequence goes on along the minus strand of NC_042617.1, from coordinate 186,654,070 downwards.
AAATAAAAGGTAGAGCGCTCAATTACCTCAACCCCTGAACTTTCCATAAATGGAGGCAAACAGGCTCGAGGTTCTGAGATCCATGATTAACAGAAAGAAAAAAAACACTTTCTAATTGAAGGCATTTTCTTAGAGTCAAATTGCAAAATCTCCTCAAAATACATCTTGAGTGGTAAATGGTGTTTCTCTCAAAATTTTGGTAAAATTAAGAAATCGTGAGTTTAGATGTCTGGCCTGGTTTTCCAAGAGTTCCACTCATCGGGATAAATATTAAGGTCCTTGGTGGCTGATGCATTAAAAGGTCTGCAAGTGCTTGATGGTAGGCTCAGTATTAACCAGCTTTTTTTGCAACACAAATTTGGAGGCGATATCTGTCTTGGAAGATTCAAACTTGGTAGATAGATGGACAATTTTAATATTGGAATATTTTAAGGATCTACGAAGACCCACTAGTAGGTCCCAGATAGTGTCCAATGTCACCACTGTCAGCGAAATCACTGGTGATATTCTGTAAAGTCGACCCAACCCTCCCTACCACTGCCGGCTTAGATGAAGGTAAAAGCTCTCCCTGAGCTGCAACTGGAGAAGAAGATAGTTGAACCACAAGGCTCTCTCCACCATACACATCGAGCAGAAAAGAAGGAAAAAAAACTGCTCAGACACCTCTCCACCTACAGCCCCCACCAAAGGACTCTCCACCGAAACACCATCAGAATGTAACTCTGATGGAAGTGGGGGGGGGGGCTCTCTACAGGAGGAAGTCTTAGATCTTCAGGACTGAGCATTGCTTCTCTTGGCAAGTTGTGTGCTCCCTCACCAAAACCTGCAGAGGAGCCATCAGTCCCTTCTAGTGCTGAACCACAGGGCATGCAAGTTGGAATCAGCTGCTGTCCAGGAAGGAGGGAGTTGGGGGGTGGGGGGCATCCGAACCTTCCCTTTACGTTTGGATGGCATAGTAAAGGTAAGATGGAGGAAATCTTGGAGCGGCCGCACACAGCCCATGTTATGCCGATATCTTGGTCTCTTCCTCCTTGTTGGTTCTTATACCAGCTGCTCCATAAAGCAATCATTTATTTCACCAAAAATGTTACTTCTCTACCGTGTCTGATGTGATATTCATCCAGTTAATACTAGGGTAACTGCAATCACCCATTATTACTGTGCTGCTGAGTTTTTTAGTTTTCCTAATTTCTTTTAGCATGTCATTTGTCTGTTCATTTTGGCCGGAGGGACAGTAATACCCCAACTGTAATTTTATTTCCTTTTTCACCTGGAATTTCTATCCACAAAGATTCAATGTTGCATTTTCTTTCCTGCAAAATTTTTATCCTGTTTGACACATTGCCAATTTATTCTCCATTATTCATCACTCACAGCACCACTTATGGCCTTAACCTGCAAAGGAGATAAACCCTAAGGACTGGCCTGAGGATGTCATCTGGGCCTTTGAACAACTTGGAGACCTTTGCATCCACATCCTTCCTGCAATATCTGGACCTGGATCAGGTCTTCCTTCTCAAGGGGAATGCCTCCTCACAAGGAGCTGGCGCAATCCTGTCTCAAACAGCTCCAGATGGCAAACTTCATCCTTGTTCCTTCTTTTCCCAGAAATTCTTCCCTGCAGAAAAAAATTATACTTTTGGGGACTGGGAGCTATTGGCTATCAAGCTCACCCTCAAGGAGTGGTGACACTTCCTGGAGAGGGCCAAAAATCCCAATACTCTCATTATAGCTCATAAAAATGTTATTTGCCTCCAAAAGGCTAAGAGACTTAATTCCCACCAGGCTTACTGGTCCTTATTCGTCAAGATTTGATTTTCACAATCTTTCATTCAGCTGAGAAAAATTCCAGAGCAGATTTCTTGTCCCGCTCATTCAATTCCGCTGAAACTACCAACGAACCACAGTTCATCTTGGATCCTGCCAAGATTCTTGTCATTACTTCCTTCTCCATTCTGTTTGGCAAAACAATGGTACCCACATGCCTCAAAGAGACAGTCCTCTAGTGGGGCCATGACTAAATTGGGTGGCTATCAGAGCATCCAAAATATGATGGAGCTGATCTCCTGCCAGTACTGGTTGTCCCGGATGACCAAAAACATCTGGGCATATGTGGTCTTGTGCTCTAAATGTGCCCACAACAAACCATCTCACCAATGCCCTTGAGGCCTTCAACCTCTGCCGGTCCTGGACAAGCCCTGGACTCATGTGCCCACCAACCTCATTGCAGACCTTTCCTCATCAGTAGGCTGTACAGTCATTTGGGTAGTCATGGATTGCTTCTCTAAGATGTCACTTTTCAACATCTTGGCTTCTGTACCCTTGGCAGCCAACTTCATACATCAATTTTTAAAGAAAATCTTCTGGTTTACCAGAACACCTAGCTTGATGAAACCCAGGTAGAGAGTCCATCAAGTTAGGTTGAGAGAACATTGTACAAATCTTTGTGAGAGTTTCCTCACTCTGAAGGACTTTAAATCTTTACAAGAGTGTACTGTCCTGTTCGTACATCTCACTCTGAATGTCAAAGTGGCCCCTAACCCCTACACTAATACCGAAACCTCATCTCGAGTAATTGGGTGGGCCTCCTATAGAGGTATAAATACCTAACTATTATGAGTTCCTTATAGCTAGGCGCTCTCTCTCTATTTCTCTCTCTCTCACCGGAAGCTCGGATCATATAAAATCAAGGAACCTCTGGAGGCATGGGTAACTCAGGATCTGGAACGTAACATGAAGACATCAAGACTTGAACATCAGGAACTCAGATGCCAGGCAGGAGCAAGGTGCAGCGAAGTCCATGGAGGAGAAGCTCCCAGGAGGACTTGCTCCTTGCCAAGGCAAGGATGAAGTGAGCTCGGAGCCATTTTGTAGGGCTTAGCAGGAATGCCCAGGGAGGAGCTTACAGAGGACCACACCTGCGCTGTCCCTTTAAGATGGGAAAGAAGATGCAACCGCGCCCCTAGAAGGCAGGAAGTGGAAGTCTGCAGGACCCTGGACAGCAGCCCTGCAGAATCAGATTGAGGAGGAGCCGGAGCAGGGAGCCGAGATGTCTGAGCCATGAGGGAGGAGGTCCAGGGCAGCTCCTGCTGCGGAAGAGAATGGGGATGAGGGCCCCTCCCCCCCGGAGGGAGCAGGGAACATTGGCAGCCTCCTGCCACGATGGGGAGTACCGGCACGGCTCTGCCGTACTGGCAAGTTAGCGGCCGGAGTCGGGAAGCAAACCGGTAGGTAAGAGGCCTCTCGTGGCTCTGGCCACGCAAGGAATCACAACATGAAGACTATCATGCCTATTTCTCTGCTAATAATAATCACAGAAATTATGAATTTTGTGTTTTTAGCCATACAATGTCAACAATAATGAGTGTATTCCTTCATGTGTAAATATACGTGTATATTTATACTGTTGTAATATAAATAATTTATATTTATGTAGATATATATATGCATACACTACATAAATGAATACAAGAATAATGAAAGAGACTAAAGGCTTAATTTTTCAAAGGCTTTTTTTTTTTTTTTTTTAATAGACAAGAGAAAATCTGATAACCAGAACCAACAGAAAAGAACATTTAAAGGATACTGAACCTAGTGCCTCTATTAGGTTTTGTTTTCATCTCTCTCTCTCTCTCTAATTAGACTGATGTATTAAATAATATAACAAAATAAAAAAAACCTTGCAAAAATGTGAATGTAAGAAATCACAGGGGTTATGGATGATGGGGCACAAAGGAGAATGAAAGCTGCCTGATTATTATTGGGTTCTGGTCAATACCTATTGATATCCCGTATAAATTTTGCATTTGTGAAATGATACAAGGCTAATGCTCTGTCAGCTACATATAAATGGCATGACAGGGAACAGAATGCTGAACAGTGAGTGACCAGTGCTGGCAGCATACTTGACTGCTAGGACATTATGGGGTAAATTTTAAAAGTCTGGCGCGTGCCAAAACAGGGAGATACATGCAGACGTTGGGCCAGCACACAAGCACACACCGGGGTCTTCTATCACATAACTTTACTTCTGCTATGGATGGCATATAACTCCTAAAACAAAAAAACAAGGCTAGCCAGATGGAGTTTTAAGGGTAGGGGCTAACAGGGTAAAAGGGAGGCTAATTAACTAGGGGTTCAGGAAGTCCTATCCTTTACCTAGGTAAACTGGGAATGAATTGGGGAAACTGGTAATTGCATCGGCGCACATATCTATTAAAATACCTCCACTTATGTGGTAGATGCGCATTTGATGCACATGTCCATATAAAATTATGCACACATGTACAAGGGTACAGCCTATTTTATACCATACGCACATATACACGCATGTTATAATATGGCTGTGTCCTTTGGCACAAGCCAGCACACCTGCATATATGTGCGCCCACATGACTGTTTCAAACTTACTGTCTAGTCTCATAAATACTGCAGAATATCCTACTCCTAACTTTAACATATTAAAGATGCATAATTAAATCAACAGAAAGCAGAATTAAGTTCAGCAAGCAGTATGCTGCTATTTGAAGAGTTAATCTTCTTTTATGAATGTTTGCATGCACACAGACCCATTGTGCTATGTTACTGGGATTTTTCATGCCAATTTCCAAGCTCCAATCTGTCAGACGCGTTCCGTTGCAGTAAAATTCCTAACATATTTGTCTATACCTTTTTCCAAAATATCTTGCTAATATTTTGTTAGCTGCAGGAGAAAACAGCCTGCAGCTAATAAAATATTAACATTCACTCATTTACTAATAATGGTTTTTTTTCCTCTGAAGATCAAACTACAAAGCAGACAACACAAAGATTAGAGCCTAACATTGAAATCTGTTCACATTACTGCATGTGCACGTGTAAGTGCATGTGCAGAGATTTATCTTAGTATTTTATAACTGTGTCGCGGGAGCTGCAGAGTTTATAAATTATCATGTACTTATGCTCCAAAAGTACGCAGGTATGTTGCAGAACGCGCATATATTTCTAAAGCAATGAAAGCACTTACTTTTCCTATGTATGTTATAAACATACAGTATATGCATATATTTTACGCACATAAAAACAAGTATTTTATAGTTTATCTGCACATACCGTTTTGAAAATACTTTCTTGCACGTGTACTTGAAATCACCAGTTCGCCAATACCTCTGCCAGTTCACCCAGCCTATCTTCAATTCACCTAGATCCTTTTGCACTTCATCCTGAAACCCCACCAGTACACCCAGAACTGCCACCCAAAAACTGCAGACAACAGACAAGTCCAATTTCAACTGTGCTAGTCAATTAGTAGGTGTAAAATTGTGCAAATACGATAATGTGTACACACATCTCTCTTATAAAATAGCAACTTCCACATATACCGCTTGGCCCCGCTCCGGAGCACCCCAGACCACCACTTTTTTTGCACAGATAAATGTGTATGAGCAATTAAAAATGCACGCATAATTCAATGTCTATAAATAGCATGTATGTGAATACATTTGTATTTGCTACTTTTCAGCATATAACCCCTTTGAAAATTTACTCTAAAATGTTTGCTGTATGCACAAAGAAAAACATATTTTGTAACATGTCTTGAAATAATTCTCAACAATTTTGTTTTCCCATTTCTCCTAAATACTGTATGTAGGGAAGATCTTCAATTTTGTGGAATTGTTTGAGTCTAGTTGTTGGTTTGAAAAGGGAACAAGGCAGAACACTGTTGTTGCAATTGCAGTGCGTGCCTGATCCCACAGTCTGCTGCTAAGTGCCTCTCCATCTGCCTTTTACTTATAGGAATACACGGGGGGGGGGGAATTTTTAGCTGCTTTCGATTTGTTGTATTTTATTATTTTTTATTTTTAATATTGGCAAACTCGCATCCCTGCATTTTTTTGAAATGTATGTTTGGGGAAGAATAAGCTCTGACCATAATCTGACAGTCACTGAGTTCAGGACCATATCAAGCTCAAAGCCACACGCTGCTAGTTCAGGGTCATGAACTGCTAGACTACGCTGAAAAATACCTCACAGCAACACATAGCACTATGTTACTGAATGAGCAGCATGTGTGGCTGTCCTACCAAATAATTTGGGCTAGATATAAGGGTTTCTCTCACTTTTAGGGTCATTTTCAAAGGAAAATGTAATTGTAACATACTATTGCAGCAATTTTCAAAAGGCCTTTTACCTGCATTATGTACACTTAACGTGGATAAAACCTATTGACAATTCAATAGCTTATATTATAGCAATTTTCACTTAACATGGGTAAAAGGTCTTTTGAAAATTGCTGCAACACTCTGTTACATTTACATTTTCCTTTGAAAATTACCCTGATTCAGGCCGATGCCACGTCGGCACATGGAAAACGGGCGCTCATGATTGAGTGCCTGCTCTCCTAATGCGTGCCAAAACACCTCTACATGGCGCTTGAAGCAATATTTAAATGGGCTGCAGTGGTTAAAAAGGAGGCACTAAGGTAAATTATGTGCCACTAGCACTTCCTCGGTAGCGGGCACCCAGGAGAGGTTGCTGCCAGTGTGGGTTAGGAAAACAGACGGTCGAATTTACGAGCGCCCGTTTTCCTAACCTGTGCACAGCCATGGGTTAGGAAAATGGACGCTTGTTAATTGAGCATTCATTTTCCTAACCTGACTACTGGCAACATTTTTTAAATTTTTTTTTCCTTACTCCTCTTTTCTGTTCCTCCAACTTAATATTGCCAGGATATTAAGTCATAGGAACAGAAGAAAGGAACAAAAAAAAGCAGTTTTTTCTGCTTTTTTGTTAACTTTAGGGGCTCCTCAAGAATTAACATCTGCTCCAGGGCAGGCATTAATTTTCGAGAGTAAAAACGTGCGCATCAGATGCACTTTTTTTTTTTTGCATGGGGGGGGGGGAGGTAATAGCTAATAGCCTCATCAACATGAATTTATATATAATGGGCCAGATTTTCAAAAGGTTACCCGCGCCGGGCCTGTTTTCAAAAGGCCTGGCGATGCACATAAAGCCCCAGGATGCATCTAAGACCCAGGACTTTACTAAAGGGGCGGGGAGGGGGTGGGGAGGGGAGGGGGCGGAGGTGGGGCAGGGTCAGAGGCTCCCGGCACAGCAGCCATTTGCTGCTGTGCTGGCGTTAGCGTGCCGGGAGTTGGCTGGCGCGTGCAACTTACTTCAATCCCAGGGCTGAAGTAAATTTCAAATCAAAAGAAAAAACAAGGAAAAGGTAGGGGGGGGGGGGTAGGGCAAGGGGAGGGAAGGTGGGGTGGGAGGGTAGGGAAGTTCCCTCCGAGGCCGCTCCGATTTCAGGTAGCGCGTGCACATGTACGCCTGCGCGCACGTTTAAAATTCTACCCCAATGAGCGCTATTAGCTACGCACTGGTTAGGACGTGTGTTTTAGAAGCACTAATCCCCTTATTGCATAAGGGTTTTTGGATGTGCATCCAAAACATGCGTCCAAGCGCGTGTTAAACAGTATGCTCAGCCGAGCGCACTATATTGCATCGGCCTGTTTGTGTAGATGGGAAAAATGCATAGTGCATCTGGATCTTTGTAGATATTTATTTCATTTTCTAATAGAGCGCGCTCTCCAAGTTCATGCAGACATATTATAAAAGTTTTGTGGGACAGAACATCAGTTGTGTTCTTCCAGCAGCGAGTCAGACACCAGCACCAGTGGATGGATCACTAGACTTGCAAAGGGCTAGAAAGAAAACTTTTCCTCACTGTTTCTTTTCCAGGCATGTTACTTTGACGGGTAAATGTTGCTGCATTCCAAGTTGGATTCAGGTGCTGAAGACTTAGAGGGAGGAAAATATTTCTCTAATAGTGGTGGCAGTGGAACTGGTTTGGGTACAGGTGATGCTAGTCGCAGTCATACCAGTTAAACTAGTAATAAAGGACAGAATTACTACGCATAGCAGTGGCACCTGCAATAACCTGTACTTCCTCTGGCAGTCAGTAACATCACCCACCACCTTCCCCTCACCACTCTCATGAGCATTTGGGGTTAGATTTTATAAATCTACGCGCACGCATACTTTTGTTCGCGCACCAGGCGCGACACTACATCCCCTGGCCACGCCCCCGACCGCCCCTTTTTGCAAGACCCAGGACTTACGCGCATCCCGGGGCTTGCACGTGCTGCCGAGCCTATGCAAAATAGGCTCAGCGCACGCAGGGGCGTTTTAAAAGGGTTACGCGCGTACCTTATGCGCGTAACCCTTTTAAAATCCTGCCCTTGGTGAATTCATCTATGTCAGTCTGCAACTTCACTGAAATTAGCTGAGCTTAATGGAGTAGGGGGGGGGGGAAATAACAGGAGAGTTCTGGCCTCACAACAAACAGTACCGCATGCACAATGGGCCAAATACAATGCCCACTCAATCCATCTCTCCTCTCTCTAAACACATCCCCCCTTCTCCCCAGGTCTCCAAATCCTCCACAATACCCAAGTCTCTTCCCCCCATCCCTCTAAACATACTTAAACTCCAGGAAGTTCCCATTTAAATGTCAGATAATGTTTCAAAATAATAAGTTTATATTTACAGACCCTTTACATTTGGAACGTTTCTTAAGGGATAAACTCTGATTCATAATTGAAATGTGCTGTTTCTAAGTTAGGTTGCTGAATAGAAAATATGCATGATCAACTTGCTTCTCTTTCTCCTCCTTGATGTGGGCTAGATAACCTAAATTTATTTGTAATTTTGCAATGTATATTGTGATGTTTCTTTGGATTTCCTATGTTATTTTCGATGTATTCGAAGTAATAACCTAATAAAATTTTTAAATAAAAAAAAACCAAAAAAATACCATACTTAAGCTCTCCTTTTACACAGCAACACTCTGGAAGAGGAGTGGAGAAATTATCTGCAGCAGCCACTAGACTTTTTAATCTTTGAAGAAAAATAGATTTATGGATAAAAGTCTACTTCTTCCAATTCCTTTACCATAGAATTTAGTGGGGAAGTGTGTCCATGAAAAATGTGGAAACCAGCTAAATTCACCCTTTTCTTTTCTACTGCAAACACCCCATGTTTTCTTTGAAAACTGCAAAATGCTACTGAATTGGTGAGTTTGATTTACATTAAAAAAAAGCACTCCAATTTATACCTCTGGCAAATATTTACAAGAACTTGCACATTTTTTCTGAATATTAATCAAATTAAAAGGTTTACCTTCCACAGAGCTTAGTGCTCTGACTGTAAACTTTCATCTATTTCCCATAGAAACTACCAAGCTTGCAAAATAGGGGGCAGTCATGCTATAGCTTTAGATGAAAACCCTTCTATGTTTTGACAGTCTGTCAAAAAGATTCTGCATAAAACCTTTAGTGAAGTTTTCAACATAAGGGCCAACAACTCAAAATTCTTCTTAAAAAAAAATCACTAAACAAGAAGGTCTGCAGTGACCCATTTCAGCTCATTTTCTGAAAATCGCCCTGGTCTTAGCAAAACATCAAGAGCAACTGCTCACTGCTTCATCAAACCCGTATTGTTGAGTTTCAGATACCAAACCCAGGGAAAGAAAACAGCATCTTGTTTTCTCCTGATCTTCATGGGCTATAAATTCACTAATAGTCTGTGGATCCTAGTAGCTAATTGCAGTTCTGTCCCAGATCTTAAGAGCTGCAAACAAAAATTTGTTGCAGATCCTCTATGGTTCCACTAGTGCAATAACTGAGATAATGAAAATGGAGTAGTGAAAATATTATCCTAAGCTTGCCACTTCTAGTAATAAAATTCCACAATCAGCAAAGACAAACACATGCTCTGAGCATGTGTGTATTCCCAAGAGAGATAAAGCAGTAATTGTTGCAGACAAAGCACAGAGAGAAAGATGCTGTTGAAATAAGATTAACTAACCTTGTTGCTCAAAGAACCTCTTACTGTGTCTATAAAAATATTTTAGAGAAAGAGTACCCAGGCTCCATTTCCCCATTTCTAGGTACGCTTCTCCTACTGTTACTGCTTAGTGCGCCTGTCTGTTTGTCTGCAATTAAGGACTCTGAAAGTAATGAACAACTTTCACTAAAAATCAATATCCTGGATCTACAATAAATGTCAGGAAATACCATTGCAGGGCATCCGGGTTCATTTGGAAGGGAATGAGGAAGGGAAAACATGCCATTGTGTCACATTTGGTACTGTGTGAATATGTGTTTTATTGTTTGTTTTAATATGTTTTATTATGTTTACATATGTACAAGTTTTATGAATGTTATATGTAATCCGCACTGAACTAATAGTCCATTGGGAAGCTGCGGAATCTAAGCTGTATAAATAAATAAATACATTAGGGGGTACATTTTAAAAAAAAGCGCGAGCGCGTACTTTTGTTCACGCACCAGGCGCAAACAAAAGTACGCCGGATTTCAATAGATATGCGCGTAGCCGCGCGTATCTTTTAAAATCCGTGGTCGGCGCGCACAAGGGAGTGCACATTTGTGCACCTTGCGCATGTCGAGCCCTGCGCGCGCTGCGCGTTCCCTCCGCCTCCCCCACCTTCCCCTCCCTTCTGCTACCTAACCCACTCCCCAACCCTATCTAAACCCCCCTACCTTTATTGCAAAAGTTACGCCTGCTCGAGGCAGGCGTAACTCGCGCGCGCTGTTGGCCCGCTGGCGCGCCATCACCCGACCCGGGGGCTGGTCCAGAGGCCTCGGCCACGCCCCCTGGAACACCCCCCCCCCCCCCCCCCCTAGCAAAGCCCCAGGACTTACACGCGTCCCGGGGCTTGCATGCGCCGCCGAGCTTATGCAAAATAGGCTCGGCGTGCGCAGGTTTTTTTTTTTTTAAGTGTTACGCGCGTAACTTATGCGCGTAACCCTTTTAAAATCCGCCCCTAGGTGTTCACTTTCCAACTGGTTTTCATGGTCTTTTTCCACCATGCCTATCTATTGCTATAAAATGACTGGATGTTTCCTCCAACAGTAAAGTTTCCAGTGGTGCTCTAATACCATCGTGGGGGACACCATTTCAACAATAGTACTCCAACCTTCCTTGATTATATCAACTCTGTGGCATGCTGAGTTACACTGTTGAGGAAAAAGAAACCTAAGCCTTCTGCAATGCAGTCAACTATTGTAATTACCTATATCATACCCAGTGTGTATGCTTCTGGCAAATGCACATGGAATCCAGCTCCACAGAGTTGCAAAGCAGGAATTGCCAGGGTACCTGATTCCCATGGCTTTTCCAATGGTTTTAACATTATTATTTTTAGCTGAAGCAGCAGCAACAAAGCAGAGTGGTGTGAGACAGGTGCTGAGATTAGCCATGGTATACAGGCAAAGCAGAGGCATACTCTGACCTGCTTATTCCGTTTGGACCAGAGGGACGGGGTGTTAACGCTCGAAAGCCAACCATGAAATATATAAAATTAGTCTAATAAAAAGGTATATTATTTTTTGTTTCTTATCCTTTATTTCTGTACACTATTAACAAAATTATTAATATATACAACCATCTCCTCTTAACTATTCCACAGAAATATAACATCAAAATCCACTGCTCTTATTTAGGATTGAGGCAGCATGTATCTTTATTACATACTGCAGTGCTGCCTATGAACATTTCCCTTTGATTCACTCTGTGTGGATAATCGGCAGCTGAATCTTTTTGAAATGTAATTGCACTAAAGCCCCTGATACCTTCACTGGGCAAGAATGCGATGGGATGAATTATGTATCATGATCTATTAAAGTATAAATGATGTACATGGATTTAGTAGTAGCCCACAGCCACAACAAGAACAGTAATGGACAGAACAAACGTTTAAAATTATGATTTATTCTGGATTATTTAGATGGATGCTCTAGCTCAATTGTGTGCACTTCACAATACAACTCAAGTGGGATGTTGCTAAACGGTTATGTTTTTGACAACAATACTCCCTTCATGTGAAGGGAATAAAAATGTTAAATAAATAAATACATAAAAAATCCTGTATATTACTGGCTATGTATCTGTCTATTTATAGAAAGATAATTTGACTTCTTTATTTTATAATTTTTAGCCATTGATTATTTTAAAACAATGAAGCTCATGGGCTGGACAAAAATGCTGATTGGTCCGGATGTGGCTCATGGGCCATTGCTTGCCCATACATGCAAGTGGAGGAAATAATGAAGAAAAAAAATGTTAAACTATTTGTGTAACTTCTAGAAACTGAGAAACATGATCTTTTTAGTCTAGAGTCTGAAGAATGTGATTTCCATTACAGCTCTAGTTTAGAAAGCATTCATGCATAATACGATCCTGAATAACAAGAGCATGTATTTACGTGAGCTATTAACATGATTGTAATGAAGATGGAACAGTTAGGGATGTGAATCGTTTTAGGACGATTAAAATTATCGTCCGATAATTTTAATATCGTCTTAAACCGTTATGGAACACAATACAATAGAGATTCTAACGATTTATCATTATAAATCGTTAGAATCGTGAGCCGGCACACTAAAACCCCCTAAAACCCACCCCCGACCCTTTAAATTAAATCCCCCACCCTCCCGAACCCCCCCCCAAATGACTTAAATAACCTGCGGGTCCAGCGGCGGTCCGGAACGGCAGCGGTCCGGAACGGGCTCCTGCTACTGAATCTTGTTGTCTTCGGCCGGCGCCATTTTGGAAAATGGCGCCGAAAAATGGCGGCGGCCATAGACGAACACGATTGGACGGCAGGAGGTCCTTCCGGACCCCCGCTGGACTTTTGGCAAGTCTTGTGGGGGTCAGGAGGCCCCCCCCAAGCTGGCCAAAGTTCCTGGAGGTCCAGCGGGGGTCAGGGAGCGATTTCCCGCCGCGAATCGTTTTCGTACGGAAAATGGCGCCGGCCATAAGCGTATGGCCGGCGCCATTTTCCGTACGGAAAATGGCGCCGGCAGGAGATCGACTGCAGGAGGTCGTTCAGCGAGGGTTCCGGCGCCTCGCTGAACGACCTCCTGCAGTCGATCTCCTGCCGGCGCCATTTTCCGTACGAAAACGATTCGCGGCGGGAAATCGCTCCCTGACCCCCGCTAGACCTCCAGGAACTTTTGGCCAGCTTGGGGGGGGGCCTCCTGACCCCCACAAGACTTGCCAAAAGTCCAGCGGGGGTCCGGAAGGACCTCCTGCCGTCCAATCGTGTTCGTCTATGGCCGCCGCCATTTTTCGGCGCCATTTTGGAAAATGGCGCCGGCCGAAGACAACAAGATTCAGTAGCAGAAGCCCGTTCCGGACCGCTGCCGTTCCGGACCGCCGCTGGACCCGCAGGTTATTTAAGTCATTTGGGGGGGGGGTTCGGGAGGGTGGGGGATTTAATTTAAAGGGTTGTGGGTGGGTTTTAGGGGGTTTTAATGTGCCGGTTTTGCGATTTTACGTTTTTTCGATTTTTTACGATTTTTCACGATATTTTACCCCCCCAAACGGCAACAATACGATTCCCTCCCCCTCCCAGCCGAAATCGATCGTTAAGACGATCGAGGACACGATTCACATCTCTAGGAACAGTATTTAACATATTAAAGTGACAAGTTACAGCTAGTTGTAAATTTAGGGCCGGATTTTCAAAAGGTTACGCGCGCTGGGCCTATTTTCAAAAGGCCCGGCGGCACGCATAAAGTCCTGGGACGCACGTAAGTCCCGGGGCTTGCAAAAAAGGGGAGGGGAGGGGGAAGGGCGTGGGCAATCCAGGGCAGTCCGGTGGTAGGGTGGGGGCAGGGTCAGTGGCTCCTGGCACAGTGGGCATTTGCTGCTGTGTCAGAGATTGTGTGCTGGCAATTGGCCGGCAGGCGCAAAATATACAACAAAAATTTGGGGGGGGGGGGGTTAGAGTAGGGCTGGGGGGAAAGAGTAGGGCTGGGGGGAAAGGTTAGGGGAAGGGGTGGGAAGGTCAGATTAGGGGAAGGGAAGTTCCCTCTCAGGCCGCTCCGATTTTGGCCTGGGAGGAAACAGGGGAAGGCTGAGCGGCTCGGCGCATGCAAGGTGCACAACTGTGCACCCCCTTGCGCGCGATGACCCTGGATTTTATAACTTGCGCGCGCAACTTATAAAATCTGGTGTACACGTGCATGTGCGTGCGCACATGTACGCATGCGCGCAACCTTTTAAAATCTGCCCCTTACTGAATATGACGATAAGTTTTACACAGGCGCACATGTGCAGACGCTCAACAGGCCGCACCCAGGGACACCGCCATTTTATAACATACGCACATGCATGTTATAAATAGCCTGAAAACGTGCACGTGTGCGCATAGCTCAACCTCTACAAATCCATGACCCTCTCTCCTTCACGTTTTACACTCACACCCATTCTAAGTATTACACTCACACCCATTCTAAGTATTAATCTTTACAAAAGTACCACGTTGAAAATCAAAAGAGACTACTATGCCCGAAAGCTCCATCATCTCAGCTTTGACTCAAAAGCTCTATTCGCCTTCGTTTCCAGCCTCACTAAACCTATCACTCCAGATATACCACCCGAACAAGCCCAGACTAAAGCAGATGAATTGGCTCTTCATTTTAACAAAAAAATATCGGATCTCCTTAATCAGCTGATTCCAAACACTACGTCTCCAGATAACACATATCTTCCCCAAAATAAAGACATCCAGCTTAATGCCTTTGAACCCATCACAATCACAGAGATACAAAATGTATTAAAAAGAATGAAACCGTCATCACACCCATTTGATCAAATCCCTACCAAAATGCTTCTTCTTATCCCGGACACAATAGCAAAAACCCTAGCAGATATTATAAACTGCTCCTTATCACATGGCATCTACCCAGATGACCTAAAAACTGCCTCAATCAAGCCACTGCTAAAAAAACCAAATCTAAATGCATGTGATCCCAACAACTTCCGCCCTATTTCCAACCTACCATTTATAGCTAAAATCATGGAAAAACTGGTAAACACCCAACTATCCAACTACCTAGAGGACCACAGTATTCTGTCCCCAAACCAATATGGTTTTCGCAAAGCCGCAAGCACCGAAACGCTACTAATTTCACTCATGGACTACCTACTCTCTGGTATTGATAAAGGCCAAGCATATTTACTAATCCTCCTTGACTTCTCAGCGGCCTTTGACACCGTCAACCACGCCCTTCTTCTAAAACAGCTGGCAAACATTGGTTTAACAGGTGCCACACTAAACTGGTTCAAAACATTTCTAGAAAACAGAGGATACAGAGTCAAAATTCATAATAAAGAATCCCAATACCACCCTTCTAATAGAGGAGTGCCGCAAGGATCATCACTTTCACCCACCCTTTTCAATGTCTACCTGCTACCACTCTGCCAACTACTTACAAAATTAAGCCTGAAACATTTCCTTTTTGCAGACGACGTACAGATCGTAATCCCTATAAAAGAATCAATCTCAAAAACAATGGAATACTGGGACAGTTGCCTATTAGAAATTAAACTTCTCCTCAACAGTCTAAACCTTGTACTCAATGCTTCGAAAACAGAATTCCTGCTCATATCACCGGAAAACAATAACACACTTCCTAAACCACCCACACTCCTTCAAACAACCCACGTAAGAGACTTAGGAGCCATCCTAGACAATCGTCTCAACCTCAAAACATTCATTAACCAAACCACCAAAGATTGCTTCTACAAATTACATATCCTGAAAAGAATAAAACCGCTGTTTCACACTCAGGACTTCAGAACAATCTTGCAAGCAATAATCTTTTCCAAACTAGATTATTGCAACTCATTACTATTAGGCTTCCCAGCTTCTTACACCAAACCTTTACAAATGGTTCAGAACTCTGCAGCCAGAGTCCTTACAAATTCCAGGAAAATTGACCACATTTCACCTATTCTCAAAAACCTCCATTGGCTTCCGATCCACTATAGAATCATGTACAAAACCATTAACATCATATACAAAACTATCAACCAACACACGCTACTTGACCTACAAATACCACTTAAAAAATTCACCTCCGCCAGGCCTATCAGGGAACACTACAAAGAGTCACTCCAAATTCCAAAGGCCAAAACCTACCAACATAAATCCTTGAGTCTCAGAGCCTTCTCATCAGCAGGTCCAGCTCTCTGGAACTCGATCCCACCTGATTTGAGACAAGAGCCATGCTCTTTAACATTTAGGAAAAGACTAAAAACTTGGCTTTTCAAAAAAGCATTTCCAAGCCTTGAATAAAACCTCCTCTCACTAGCACTAACTCGTATGCAATAATGGAATGTAAACACGAATCAACCAACCTCAAACCCTCTCTCACTAATTCCTGCTGAATATTTATCATACTATTACCATTCACAACTGTCATATTTATTCATTTGATTACCTATGTACCGTTTCACAGTCTTATTTTTTCACTTGCTATTCTAATGTATCAATAGGCTGAAATGTAAATATTGTGCTGTTCAATTTCTCCCCTTCCATCCCAAGTTTATTTTCCTTGTTTTTTGTAACTTTCCCTCTCCCTTTTTCTGATTCACTGTATTTAAAGTTCAAGGTTCTTATTGAAAATATTGTTTTTTACGTTACGTTATGCTTTACACTCCTTGTTATTTGTAAACCGGGTTGATGTGATGCCTATCATGAAACTCGGTATAACAAAAACAATAAATAATAAATAATAATAATAATAATTGTTCTTAATTTGCTTTAACCTTTTGACTTTTTATACATTACCTTGCTATACATGACTTATTTTTAAACTTTTACTGCCTTATTTTATTGTATTTCTTAATATTTATTTGTAAACAGCTTAGGTCTCACATTATTGTATAGGCGGTATAGAAATAATTGTAAATAAATAAATAAAAATTAAGTGCCGGATTTTAAAAGCTCTACGCGCGCAAGGCTTATTTTATAAAGCCTCGGCGACACGCATAAAGCCCCAGGATGCGACTAAGTCCCGGGGCTTTACTAAAGGGGCGGTCCAGGGGCGGGGCTGGGCATGTTATAAAATCGGGCGTACATGTGTACGCACCGAGTAGCGCGCGCACACATACGCCCGCGCATACATTTGAAAATCTATCCCTAAGTGCGCATGCACCTATGCGCGCAAAGGCTGCTTCTACTGTGCAAGTGGGGGGATTTAAAAACATATGCGTGCTGACGCCATTAGCAGTTTCCCCAGTTATTTCCCAGTTCACCTGGGTAAGGATTAGGACTTCCAAAGCCCCCTAGTTTAAGAGCCTTGTTTCTCCCCCATTAGCCCCGACCCTTAAAACCCTGCAAATCTATTTGTCTTTATTTTATAACTTATAAAGTTACACGGCAGGGGACCCAGGCACATACCTGTGCACATAGGTATGTATGCGCTAATTTCAATGTGAAATCCAGGAAAGCTCATGCCCCGTCCAGACCACTCCCACACCCCTTTTTTGAATTTTTTGTTTGTGTGCGTAGTGGGAGAAACACATGTATCCAGCTGGCTTTTAAAATCTGCTTGGTGTGCACTGGCCCAACTTATTCGTATATGGGTTTTGGTGTGCACTGGCCTTTTAAAATTCACCTGTATGAATTCATGCCAGAGAAACAAAATAATATTTTATGTAACATTACATTAACTACTTCATTGTAAATTATAAAAATACAAAATGGTTAGCTGGGTATGTAAATGTACTCACAAGTCATTTAAAAATTGTTGGATACTTCAGATTTTACCAAACCAATTGAGAATCCAAAACTTAACTTCATTTTCTTTGGTGTGACAATTTTTCTTTTCTAGTTTTGAAACTTACTTGCCAAAGAAGACCTCAGCATATATATATATATATATATATATATATATATATATATATATATATATATGTGCAAGTCAAGTGCATATTGGGATAGATGCACTATTAATATAAACTTATTTTATGCAAACCTATAGACTGTGCATTCACATTTTCTTTACTGATGTATGGGCAAACTGTATTTAATAAAGTTTTAATCACATTGACCCTAAAACAGAACAAGTTAAACAGTCCCCAACATGAGCTATGTTTTGCAAACTCTGTTTCAAGGGAGTTACAGATATCTATAAAGAAAATAAAGATATAAACAGATTAGCGAGGATACTTAAGTAATATAGCATAAAATAATACAATATAAAAGAGATGAGTTACATTTAAACTTATACAAATACTCAAGGTAACATGGAAGAAGCCCTTAAACCACACAGAGGAAAACAGAGGAATATCGAAAAGTTGAAAAGAAGGTGCCAAAAAGTCACATGACTGATCATATCCAATAAAGTCTCCAGAATATCGGACAAATCAGAACATGAAAAAGGTCTGTCAATATAGTATTACTGCCAATAGAATAAAAGAGAATGTGATACTCAAGATTAGGGAAGTTAAAAAGCTTTTAAGCACCAACAAAAATTACAGAGGAAAATCTACAATAAAATCTGCAGGACGAAAAACTATATTGGCCTACAGAAACAAAACTACCGATATTAATGCCACAAAGAAGACAACTTGATATTTTCTTGACGTTGTATTACTTATTAGTCTTCGCTATTTATATATTTATTTTACAGATATCTGTTAACTCCCTTGAAATAATTTGCAAAACATAGCTTGTGTCAGGGGCATGTTACTTGCTTTTTGTAGTTTTGGAAAACTTCTTTAAAGATTGCATACAAGGAATGTTCTCAGGTCTGACAGCTAAAATTAAAAATGCCGAGTTATGCATTTGGGGTGCAGAAACCCAAGGGAGAGATACAGTATAGGAGTGAAATTCTTTTAAGTATGATAGAAAGCGGGATCTGGAGGGTGATCATATCCTATGACCTTAAGGTGGTCAAACAGGTGGATAAAACAGCAGAAGCCAGAAAGATATTTCACTGCATAGGGAGAGGAATGGTCAGCAGAAAAAGGGAGGTAGCATTGCCCCCATATAGGTGCCTGCTGAGACCTCACTTGGAATACTGTGTACAATTCTGGAGACCACAGCTTCAAAACAATATAAATAGGATGCAGTCTATCCAGAGAGTGGCTACTAAAATGGTCAGTGATTTTCATTCTAAAGCACTGGAGACAGACAAAGATTTAATCATGTATACCCTAAAGGAAAGAAGAGACAAGGGAGATAAGAGACATTTAAATACCTCCAAGTTTTCCTTGAAGTGGAGGCAAGCCTCTTTCAACAGAAAGGCAGCTCTAGAAAAGTCATGGGATGAGGGCGAAAGCAGGGAGTCTCAGGAATAATCTAAGGAAATATTTCTACAGAGAGGATAGAGGATGCATGGAATATCCTCCCCATAAAGGTGATGGAGACAAAAAGAGCATCTGAATTCAAGAAAGCATGAGATAAACATGCTGAGATAAACATGAGATAAAGCTGAATTAATTGGGTGGATGGGCAGACCTACATAGCCATATAGTCTTTTCTGCCATCATGTTTCTCTGTACATCAGTCAATAAAACACCATTTTTTGGACAATATTGACATTTTCAAAACATCTCCTTATATTTTTCCTCTCGGTAATTTGCAGGTTGGTTATCTTCATTTCTCTACTAATTTTTTTGCTATTACACATGCTCCCTTATTTCAACTCTTGCCCAGTTATAGGTTCTAAATGTTTGCACGCTGAATGTAGCTATTATCTACTATGTCTTATTGTATGCACTTAAATGTAGACCATGGCATGATGCATTCCAAGATGCATCCATATATTATTTGTTAGCAGATTTCAGAAATATATGTGTGTGTGAGTCCAATTTAAATATTGGAATTTAAAGTAAATAAGGCCTTGAGGAGGTATTACAACCTTTGGTAAATGGGAACCTTCACCACGATTTAAAGACACCCTTAGTAACAAAGATATAGGAAGAGATTATTTTTCCATCCTACATAATAGCCAGATCATTGCTATAAAACAGACACTCCTATAAAGTTAAAAAAGAAACAGGTTTACAAAGTAACTTTCAGGAATAATGAATCAAATAGACCTTAATAAATTCACCAAACCAATTTGGATGTATGACAAAATTAGTCAGATTGTCACCCTACTTTTGGAGACTTCATCTCCATTCTTAAAGGAGAGTTTTCATATAATGAAAGATATAAAAAAAATACCTAACCTTGATTTCACATCTTTTACTTAGATATTTCTTTTTGTTGAGATGTCAGAAAATGATCAAACATTGAATGAGCATTGAAATGGGGAAAGAAGTGTGAACATTTTGTAAAAGTTTAAGTTCCAATTATGCACCACACAGAGCTAGAGGCAATACATATAGGAATGTCATGTACATGTAGCATAAGTGTTTGAGTTCAGTAACCGATACAAAAAATGCTTACATTTTAGAAATTGATAATTTTGGTTGCTTTCTAATGGGTGAAAAACCTCCAAAATTAAGAAATACTGAGATACTATACAGATTAGTCTATGCTAATCCTGACAGACTGTCTTCAAACTGACATCATCATCATTTATTTATTTCATGCTTTTCCAAGTAGCAGAGCTCAAAGCACATTACTACACGCTAAGATCCTCATTTAAGTGCATTCAATAAGGCACAGTAGATAATAGCTACAAAGTGCAAACATTTAGAACATATAATTGGGTAACACTTGACATAAGATACCATGCATAATAGCACAAGAAGAGAGGAAATAGTGACCCAGTATTTAAAGTGACTAGCAATCATTTGGCTTCGTATCATAAACTCTTCCAGAGGTCCTGGAGCCCATCTTGATAGGCACAATAGGTAGCAGCATAGGATGATGGGTCGCAGGGATCCTGTGTTTAGAATGCCTGGGAGCAGATTTCCTACATTTCAGATAGTTGGGGCAGGGGTGCTTTATGTGAGGCAAGTTATGCTGCATTTCTGGAATAAAGTTGCCTCAAAGAGCCAGTTTTCTAAAAATTAGTAAGTTAGGTGCTAGGCTGATAAGGTAGGGCATTCCATAGGGTTGGAATGGATCATGAAGTTATTTATTTTCTGATAATTGTGAGTTGACGGTCTTTAGATGTTTATTTATTTAAAATATTTCTTGACCGCCTATCACTATTTCTAGGTGGTTCACAAAAAACGTACGTAATCAATGTTGACGCAACTAGATGGACTTGTGACAATTGTTGCGCGCCCCATCCAGTGTTCCAGTGGTGAAGCTCCAGCTAGCCTCTCTCTCCTCCTGTGCTCCACCACCCGGTGGCAGGTGCTTCCTGGGCCCGACCAGGGAGCCATCCTACCCTGTTCCAGGACAAGGGTCCACCTCCAAGCGCAACAACAATCACAC
The DNA here is from genome assembly GCF_901001135.1 of Rhinatrema bivittatum. Taxonomy (NCBI): domain Eukaryota; kingdom Metazoa; phylum Chordata; class Amphibia; order Gymnophiona; family Rhinatrematidae; genus Rhinatrema; species Rhinatrema bivittatum. Next base: position 186,632,871 of record NC_042617.1, on the reverse strand, counting down.
AGCAGAAAGGTGTATATATAGTGGTGAGGCAACTGCTGAGGTAATGCAAAGCAGATCCTTTTGGGGTCTTAAAGACTAATACCAACCTTTTAAATTTGGTTTGATGAGATATCAGAAGCCAGTACAATGATCTTAGGAGTATTCCTTTTAAATTTATTTGCATTTGACAGCATTTGAACCACTACATTTTGAATGAGTTGCAGGCGCTGACTTAGATTTTCGGGACCTCATTGTCAAGTGAGTTGTAGTAATCCAAGTGGGAAACCACGCAAGCTTAGATGACTGTGGCAAAGGCAGGGTTACCAAAATAAATAAAGACAGAGATGGTGTAGTTGGCACAATTAAAAGAAAGCCGATTTAGCCACTAGTAGGACCTGGGCTTCCAATGGACTTAAGAGTCCAACACATATCCTAAGCTACAAACTTGATAGTTGAGAGACAGCTTTCATTTTGAGAATCATCTTGGGAGGTTAAACTGCCTGGATCTTTTTTGCATATCTACAGTAGCTGTCTCTTTTGTGGATTTACTATAGTTTCAATTGTATTTGGTGCGTCTTCAAAGTACGTAAATTACTGTCAATATCCTGGTCAGAAGCACTACATGAAATGCAGCAAAATGTGAGAAATACCATGACAAAACAGACATCCCTTTTAGAGGCCAACCAAGCTCAATGGAACATGAGAAATAAAAAAGATTCTTGTGAAACCTTCCTTTTAAGGCTGTGCATTTTTTTAATCACTGCACAGTAAATCAAGGTGCCCGACCAACATACACAGTCAACATGCCAATTTGCAGATGACACAAAATTATTCAAAGTTGTTAAAACAGCAGTGGACTGTGAGGAACTGTAGAAGGACCTTGTAATACTAGGAGATTAGGAATAGAATGGCAGATGAAATTTAATGTGGAAAAGTGCAAATAGATGCACATAGAAAAAAATAATCCCAACCACAGTAAAAGAACCTTGGTGTCCTTCTGAACAATGCATTGAAATCCTCTGTTCAGTGCACGGCAACAGTCAAAAAAAAGCAAATAGAATGTTAGGAATGATCTGAAAAGGAATGGAGAATAAAACAGGAATATATTGCCTCTTTATTGAGCTATGGTGTGTGCAGTTCAGCTTGGAAAAGAGATGGCTGAGAGAGGACATGACAGAAATTTATAAAATCATAAGTGGAGTAGAACAGGTAAATAAAAAACGGTTATTTACCTTTTCAAATAATACTAAAACAAAGGAAAACTCCATGAAACTAACCACCAGCAGATTCAAAACAGATCATAGAATTTTTCTACTTTTTTCACTCAGTGTACTATCAAGATGTGGAATCTGTTGCCAGAGGACATGATCAAGGTGACAAGCATAGAGAAGTTTAAGAGAGGATTGGACAAGTTCCTGGAAGAAACGTCCAATCCATTAACCAGGTAGGCTAATGAAAGCTACTGTCATCCCTGGGAGTAAGTAACAGGAATTAGATCTACTTTATTCGATCTGCTGGGCTCCATAGACCTTAGTTTGATCCAGCATGGCAATTATGTTCCCAGTTATAACAGATGCAGATTCTCTGTCCTAACCTCTTTCCACTGTCTTTAGAATCCAATTTAAAGTAGTGCTTCTCAACTCTGTCTCTCAGGTACTACCAACAATTCTGGTTTCAGAACACCCAAAACATGAAAAGTAATGCAGCTCATAGACAAAATACAGGTAAGCATGCATTGTGGATAACATGAAAAAAAAAATACACCCCTCCCCACCTCCAAAAATCTGAATTTGAAAACCACTGAATTCTTCCTTTTATCATTTGACTCTCCTAGGGACTCTTTCCATAAAATGCCGCTTGACCCTGTAAAATATTTATGAAATGCCCTTAGCTAGCAGTGCCTAACCTATTTCTTTTTCTTTGACTTAAATGTATCGAAGCTTACCAAAATCACAGTATCGATCACCTGTATGAGCCCTTCTTCACGGTCCTATACATTCATGGCACATTTCACAGTCAGCTGGAATGGCAAATTGAATTAGAAGCATTCTCTCTCTCTCTCTCTCATGTTAACAAAGTCTTGGTCACGCTCTTTAACAACTGAGCAAAGAAACTGTTAAAGCTACTCGCAACACTCACAAAAAAAGTAATTAATACAAAATACAACTGCAGCACTTTGACAAACCATATGAGCAACTGAAAAAGAAACATTAAGATCACATATTTTGACTACTTCTTAACAGAAGCAGTTCTCAGAAACCTTCCTCTTCCTCTACTTCCACCTGCACATAAAGTTGTTTCTTTTCAGTATGACACACTAGAAGGTCTTTCAAGCTAAAATACTGTCCAAACGTTTTCTTTGACGATCTAGGTTACTTTATTTTTGGTTTACCTGGAATCAGCTTTTTATACATTTTTTGTTAACTTTTTGTATTTCATGATTTCTAACTGTACAGTAAAACTGTTTCACAAGCTGTTTCCCTTATGAATTATCATTACTATTAAGAGTGGAAGCCACAACAAACGCCTGCCTGGTCTAGCTATGCCCCCCAATACAGTGCGCTCCGATGGAGCGCACTGTTAACCCGCCATTGGACGCGCATTTTCGGCCCCTTACTGAATAAGGGGTAAGGGAAAATGCACCTGCAACATGCAAATGCATGTTGATGGTCCTATTAGGTATTCCCGCGCGATTCAGAAAACAAAATGTGCAGCCAAGCCGCACATTTTGCTTTCAGAAATTAGCACCTACCCAAAGGTAGACGTTAATTTCTTCGGGCACCAGGAAAGTGCACAGAAAAGCAGTAAAAACTGCTTTTCTGTGCATCCTCAGACTTAATATCATGGCGATATTAAGTCGGAGGTCCCGAAACTTTCCAAAAGTAAAAAAAAAAAAGAAAATTTGAAGTCGGCCCGTGGCTGTCCGGTCGAAAACCGGATGCTCAATTTTGCCGGCGTCCGGTTTCCGAGCTTGTGGCTGTCAGCGGGCTCAAGAACTGATGCTGGCAAAATTGAGCGTCGGCTGTCAAACCCGCTGACAGCCGCCGCTCCAGTCCAAAAGGAGGCGCTAGGGATGCGCTAGTGTCCCTAGCGCCTCCTTTTACCTGGTTTTACCACTGGGCCTAATTAGCATACTGAATCGCGTGCACAGGAGAGTGGCCTATGTTCGCCCGCTCTCCCACGGACTTTACTGAATCAGCCCGACAGTGAATAAAATCCAAGACATAAACTGAATGCATACAAGAAGCATGAATTGGAAATACAGGCCACAGTTTATTATTAAAACAGACATTAACATTTAACTCCTGCTTTCTGTAATGTTTTTGGGCTCTTCAAGCATTAACACCTGCTCTGGGCAGGTGTTAATTTTTGCGAGTTAAAATGTATGCATCGGGTGCACATTATTTCTTTGCATCTGGGGGGGGGGGGGGGAAATAGGTACTAGCCTCATCAACATGAATTTACATGTGATGAGTGCTATTACCTATGCGCTCTATTGGACGCATGTTTTGGATGAACTAACCCCCGTTTTGCATCAGGGGTTATGGACGCATGTCCAAAACAATGTGTGCATCTGAGGTATATAGTTCTTCATAAAACTGTGTGAATCTTTTGCTTATGTCCCCTGTGGAGTCCAGAAACTTACTCATCAGATCTTTTATTTTGATGATATGAATTTTGAATGGACTTTCTCTTCAGCCTCATCCCACCTTATTACCAAACTCAAAGTGCCAATGTTTAAGCAAATCCAAATGAAAAGCTATTTTAGCCAGATCTAGTTCATGCAATTCCTTGCTAGCATCTTCCAGTTTCTGCAGCTTATGAGGCACCAGTGACTTCTTATGGCTCAATTCAAGCTTAGCAATCTTTTGTATAGGCAGGAGCCTATTCCTTTCCCCTTCCTTTTCAAGGAATGAAACATGTGAAATCAGCCCCCTAGTCACTGCTTTCAGACACACCCAGAGAGTACCAGATGTTATCTAATCCATATCAATAGATAAGTATTCTCGTATGCCATCTGCAAGAGATTCAGTAAAGTCTTATCATCTAATAGTCTATCGTTTAACTGCCAGTATCTCACCCCTTCATCCCTACAATCTGTTTTCAGAGATACCCATAATGGAGCATGGTCATACCAAATGATGTTCCCCAAATCAGCCTCTTCTATGTGGCCCCCTAGTGCTTTATCTATTAAAAAATAATCCAAACATAAATATGACTTATGGTGTGTGAGAAGAATGTGAAATTCTGAACCGTTGGATTCCTCAGTCTCCAAATATCAACCAGACCTTGGTCCACTATTAAATTGTTAAAAGACTGCCTATGTTTTTTCATGCTCCAGCCCCCGAACCTGTATTATCTAAGTAGGAATACCTCATTATATTGAAATCACCCCCAATGATAAGATGTCCCTCTGCCCATGTCTCTAACAGCTTTAAAATATTATCTAAAAAAGGTCCTTGTTTGGAATTGGTAGCATACAAGTTAAGCATTGTATACAGATCATCAGCTATGAGAACCTTAACAAAATATATCTAGCCTCTATGTCTCTCGGCACTGTCCGCACATCTACAATGAGGGATTGAGAAAATAATATATCCATCCCACAGTACTTGCTGTCTTTAGTCGCCGAAAATATATATTGTTGTGAGAAGGCTTTATCTCACAGCATATTCTCCTTGCGTTTAGACAGATGGTTTCCTGACAAAATATCACATTAGCTTTGAGCGCTGACATTTCACAAAAAAAACAATCTCATTTTGTCTAGAGAATCTAAGCCCTTAGTGTTTATAGAAATCACTTTCAAGGCCCCCACCATTGTGTAATAGACCATCTCCTAACCTTAGCTAAAACCCTCTCGGTAACTCTCGCAACTTCCCACCAACCACACATATCACCATGATCCTCCATACAGTCTCCAATCTTCAACAAAATCACATTATCTCCACTCCATCCCCCTCCCCTTCCCACATCTTGTCCACTGACCCTCTTTGCAAACCGCCTGAACTTGGAGAAGGGAAGCCATCATGCAAGGCAGCACCTTCCATCCCCCTTCCCAAATCCTTAGCTATATCAAATTATAAGAAAGCTAAAATAAACCAAGCCTCCTCCATCACCAGAATAGTAAAAACCCAACAGATCTCAGAAAAAGTGTTAAGCTAACACTATGCGGATCAGTATAACATGTCAAAGGACTACACTGAGCCACACTGTTCAGCTCAGGGCCTCTTTTGAGGAAGATGAACTGCCCGACTGGTGCCACAACCCTCTGCCACCTTTGCTCACTCATTGCCATCTTCGAGTTTCTCAACGCACTTGGTCACCTTCCTGCACCCTAGCCACAGCCTCATGTTGCAGAGTCTCCAAGACAGCTGCTCTCATATCTGCCACCTCTTGCACAGTTTTCACTCAAGAGGTCACGCCGCTGATTGTGAAGCTCAAGCCGAAAGGGAATTGCCAAGCTGCGTAACTATGTCCTGAAATTTCCTCCTTTTGCAAATAGTGGTCAGGGCCAAATCTTGGTATATCTCAATCTTATTGCCATTCCACATTAGTGGCCAGCTTTCCTAGCCACTTTTGCCACTTTTTCCTTCAACACAAAACTGTGAAAGCAGGCGATGACATCCCATTTTTAAAGGCTGCTCCAAGGAGCTGTGGGCTCTTTCCAGTTTAATCACAGGCGCCATCTCAGTTTCTCCATCCAACCTCAGCACTTCAGAACAAATACTAGATTCCTCTGAAACTCCCCTGAATCTCAGATTCACCCGTCGAGACCTAGGCATGCTGAAAGGTCATCACTGGTCTGCTTTAGCTCTTTTTATGCCTCCCTGCAGCGAATCAGGTCAGAGGACTGCTCATCCAAATAAGATTCCGACTCCTCCACCTGGTGCCCCTGACTGGAGATGTTGCCCTTCATTTTGGCCACTATAACAACATAAGAAATTGCCATGCTGGGTCAGACCAAGGGTCCATCAAGCCCAGCATCCTGTTTCCAACAGAGACCAAACCAGGCCACAAGAACCTGGCAATTACCCAAACAATAAGAGGCAGGCGTAGGATTCGTACGGAACTTGTTGCCAAGTAGGCTTGCTGAGGGCGAAGATGGAGCTTAAGTACAGGAGACCGATGACATCAAAAGTGGACGCCCCCGAGGTTCCCGCCGAAGTGGCTTCAAAGGCAGGACTTGTGACGCGCGCGCGCCTAGGAGGGCCCAACACTGGAGTAGGAAGTAGCGGCATCCATGCCTCCACGAGGAGGCCCGAGGAACGCAACGATGCAGGCAGGCCTGTGCAGCAAGCAGATGCGGGGAGAGCAGGAGTGTAGAGCAAGCAATGAGTACTCGCGGTCACAGCCGTCTGCGACCGACAGGCATAACATCTTGCAAGGTCCTCCTGCAATTCATCACAATCCACTTCAGATGTAACTACTCTACATAATTTTGTGTCATCCGCAAATTTGATCACCTCACTTGTCATATTAAAAAGCACCAGTCCAAGTATAGATCCATGAGGCATTCCACTGTTTACCTTTTTCCACTGTGAAAACTTATCATTTAATCCTACTCTCTATTTCTTGTCTTTTAACCAGCTTGCAATCCACAAAAGGCCATCCCATGACTTTTTAGTTTTCTTAGAAGCCTCTCATGCGGGACTTTGTCAAACGCCTTCTGAAAATCCAAATTTACCACACCTATTGGTTTACCTTTGTCCACATGTTTATTCACCCCTTCAAAAAAATGTAGATTTGAGAGCCAAGACTTCCCTTGGTTAAATGCATGTTGGCTGTGTCCCATCAAACCATATCTATTTAAATGTTTTGTGATTTTATTCTTTATAACAGTTTTCCCGGAACTGAAGTCAGGCTCACCGGTCTATAGTTTCCCGGATTACCCCTGGATCTCTTTTTAAATATAGGGGTTATTGGCGATCTTTCAGCCTTCAGGTACATCGAATGATTTTAATGATATGTTACAAATTAATAGAAAGAGGTCTAAAATTTCATTTTTTAGTTCTTTCAGAACCCTAGGGTGTAAACCATCCGGTCCAGGTAATTTACTACTCTTCAGTTTGTCAATCAGGCCTACCACATCTTCCAGGTTCACCTTGATTTGGTTCAGTTCATCTGAAACATCACTCATAAAAACGAGATGCATTATTTAAATGATGAGTCGAGCTAAAAAGAATACACTAGGGATAAATTATGTGTCCTTAGCGCGCCCATGGCATCGGGCGACCAGGAGAAGTGGTTGTGCGCCGGTTAGGAAAACAGACACTCAATTAATGGGCATTTGTTTCTCTAACCTGACCACTGGCAAGATTTTTTTTTTCATGCTGTTTCCTGTGGTTCCTCCTACTTAGTAACAAGATTTTGGACTTTTTTATGGCTTTGTGGAGGGCTTTTCAGATGGCTTGGAGTGCATAAAGATTTAATGCCATCCCTAGGGCTATCTTAAGTTTTCTATGTTAAAATGTGCACATCAGGCTCACAGGGATTTTTTGCATGGGGGCAGGGTAATAGCCTCATCTTCATGCATTTAGATGTGATGAGTGCTATTAGCTACGTGCTGGTTTGGACGCATGTTTTGGACCACCTAATCCCCTTATTGTATCTGGTTTTAGCCTGGCTCATCCAAAACGTGCGTATAAGAGCTTGTTAGCCTATTTGCTAGGCACAGCGCATGATATAGCATCGGGCTGAGAGATGGCCGAGTTTCTTACATTTGTCAATGCCAGAATCTGAAAAGATAAATATTTTTTTCTTGAAAGGATGTAATGTGCAGTCTTATACAACAGCAATATGCTCTCTTACAGGAACACTTTGCCAGATGACTTCTGGGTTATCTTGAAACACCACCTTAATTTATAGTGACTAACTCACACGTAGAAGTCTTGCAAAAAGCTACTCTAAAACTTGTTACAGAAACACTCGCCATCAACAAAAAAATATTTAAAATATTAAATACACCAGAAGACACTTTTCTACAAAAACTGCATCAGGAATGTAATCTGCTTTTTAGTGAATGAAAGGTTGAATTTAAAAAATAAAAATAAAAAAAATCTGAAAAACACTAAGCCCCAGACAATTTACAAAACATGAAAATATTAGAGCTATTGCAATAATCATTGCTGTCCAGTTAATTTTTTACATTTTTATTTTGCTCACACCATTTCATTGGTACCTCAAAGCGAGTTACATTCAGGTACAATGGCAGAAAATAACGACCACTGAAATTCACTAGTAAGAACTGCAAATTACAAATGCTTATGGTCATTTTTAAGGCAACAGTCACTTCAATAAGGCTGCATGAAGCTCGAACTAGTGTTTTGAAACAAAGGCCTGAAGGTAAAGCTAGAAAGTCCTAGCTTTTCAAGACAAGTCTGATCCACTGAAATTCACAGCTGTATTGCATCTGAATGAACAGAATTAAACTCCAAATACATTGCTATTCCCCTTCAGGAAACCTTTACCAGTTTAAAGCCAAAACAACTCTATGTATTAGATAAACAGCATATCAACCAACATTTAGGATGCAAAAACCCAAGGGAAAGGTACAGTGGGAACTAGGGGTAATTGTATCTGATGATCTTAAAGTGGCCAAACAGGTGGATAAAGCGATGGTAAAAGCCAGAAAGCAGAGTTGCTTACCTGTAACATGTGTTCTCCAATGACAGCAGGATGTTAGTCCTCATACATGGGTGACATCATCAGATGGAGCCCGGAACAGAAAATTTTTGTCAGTTTCTAGAAACTTTGACTGATACACTGAGCATACCCAGCATGCCACTATCCAAGCGTCCATGCGTGGTCCCCCTTCAGTCTTATTATATAGATTTTGCAAAAAAATAAAATAACAAATCTAAAGAAACCCAACTCCACAGGGTGGCGGGTGGATTTCGTGAGGACTAACATCCTGCTGTCCTTGGAGAACACCTATTACAAGTAAGCAACTCTGCTTTATCCAAGGACAAGCAGGATGGTAGTCCTCACACATGAGTGAATATGTAGCAACAGGTTGCTCCCAAACATGGGCAGCAATTAACAGGTGAAAACATGCACAACTAGTGCTGCTAGAATAAGGGGAGACAACCTGCACCCAAAGAAAGGGACTGAGGCAGGAAGAGTTGGGTTTTCATGGCTGAAAAAGATTACGGAGGACTGTCTGACCGAAATGACTGTCACGTCGTCCACCTTTGTCCAAACAATAATGAGGGGCGAAGGTATGGAGGTAACTCCAGGTCGCCACCCTGCAGAATTCATTATGGGTACCTCACACAAGTGAGCCACCGAAGCTGACATGGCTCAAACTGATTGAGCCTTGACATGGCCCTCAGGTTGTAGTCCCGCTTATGCACAGCAGAAAGAAATACTGTCTGTTAGCCAGTTGGATAATATCTATTTGGACACTGCGACTTCTAACCTGTTCTTGTCGAAGGAGACAAAAAGTTGAGTGGACTGGCGGTGAGGTGCTATCCATTCCATGTAAAAGGCCCTGGCCTTTTACAGTCTAGAGTGTGCAACACATGCTCACCTTGGCGGGAGTGAGGTCTTGGAAAAAAAGGTGGGCAAGACAAAGGATTGATTGAAATAGAACTCCGGGACCACCTTTGGGAGGAACTTCAGATGGGTACGCAAAACCACCTAATATGATAAAATTTTGTATAAGGTGGATAAGACACCAAAGCCTGAAGCTCACTGACCCTGTGTGCTGAGATAACCGCCAGCAAGATGACGACCTGCCAGGACAGAAACTTCAGGTTGAAAGATCATAGGGCCTCAAACGATGCCCTCTGATACTACTAGATCTCTCTGCAGCCTTTGACACTGTCAACCATTCATCTCTATTAAAATGTCTGGCAGATATAGGCATTAAAGGAACAGTCTTCAGCTGGTTCAAATCCTTCCTAGCAAATAGACAATTCAAAGTAAAGATTAACAACAAAGAATCACAACCGATCCCTTCCAACCGGGGGGTCCCTCAGGGTTCCTCCCTTTCCCCTACCCTCTTCAACATTTACCTCTTACCTCTATGTCATCTACTTACTAAACTAAACCTAACTCACTATCTCTACGCGGATGACATCCAGATACTCATCCCAATCTCAGAATCCTTACAAAAAACCTTGGCTCACTGGAACAATTGTTTGCAACAGATCAATCATCTTCTCTCCAGCCTTTGCCTCATTCTTAACAACAACAAAACTGAGATCCTAATCATCAATCAAGACATCAACATCAAACTTCTAAACCCAGCTGACCTACTCAACTCATCCACTCCCATATTAAATCACTCACCACATGTTCGAGATCTAGGTATCATGCTAGACAATCAGCTCAATTTTAAAAAATTCATAAGCACAACCACCAAAGACTGTTTTTATAAGTTACAAGTCTTAAAAAAATTGAAGCCTCTTCTTTATTTCAACGATTTTCGGATGGTCCTACAAGCCATTATTCTATCAAAAGTCGACTATTGCAATTCGCTTCTCTTTGGCCTTCCATATTCATCCATCAAACCCCTCCAAATGCTACAGAACTCTGCAGCCAGAATCCTTACCAATACGAATAAAAGAGATCACATCACCCCCATTCTCAAGCTCCTCCACTGGCTGCCTATAAAGCAAAGGATCCTATATAAAGTACTCACCGTAATTCATAAATCCATTCACAATATCTCTCCTCTTCAATTATGTAACCAACTACGCCCTCACTCCTCCTCTAGACCCATCAGAGGAGCATATAAAGGCACACTCTATGTACCTTCAACAAAATCCTCGCATCATAAACGTGCCATATCTACAGCAGGCCCCATTCAATGGAATGCGCTCCCACCAGACATTCGGCTTGATTTCTGCCACTCTTCATTCAAAAAAAAACTTAAAACCTGGCTCTTTAGCCAAGCTTTTCCAGGACCATGATCATCATTTTTTCCCCTCCAACCAGCAAGAACATATCTTCTTCACAAACCCCCATTTTCCATACCACTACCTACTTCGGTATCTAATCTCTTGCTGCAGGACACTTGAGACTTTCTCACTTATACGTTATAATTTTTATGCTCAATAAGACCTGTCAACTTAATTGTTTAAGTCTTTTTTTTTTTCTCCTTTATCTTTTGGTCATCAATGTTACAACGTTATTGTTAAATTTTGAACTTATGTACACTGTTCCAAGTTTCATAACCTTGTTCTATGTAATGCCTTTTGGCAATTTTCATGTTCTGTTTCAATGTAAACCGATGTGATCTTTATTTCATATAGGAACACCGGTATATAAAAATCTAAAAATAAATAAATAAATAAATGAGATGAGTGAAGACCACACTGAGATCAGAAGAAACTCCTGGGGGTTGTATCGGAGGCTTAAGCTGCAGCAGACCTCACAAAAAACGCCCTACAAGCAGATGGGTGGAAATGGAGGCACCATCCATCCCCTGATGGTATGTTCTGATGGCACTAAGGTGAACTCTCACAGAGGTGGTTTTCAAGCTGGCCTCAGAGAGGTGCAAAGGTTAATAAAAAATATTTAGCATGGAACAAGAGAACGGGTCCAACCCATGCCCCTCACACCAAACCGAGAACCTCTTCCATTTGACATTGTAAGATTTCCTCATGAAAGCCTTCTGGAATGCACCAGGACTTGAGACACGCCATCCGAAAGGCCCAGGGTCTGCAAGGTCACCCGGGTCCACATCCATGCCATGAGGGACAAGGCACAGAGGTTGGGGTGACACAGTTTGCCCTAATTTTGCATGATCAGGTCTGAATCAGTTCCCAGCTGAATTGGAGGACATGAGGACAGGTCCTGCAGAAGCAGGAACCAAATCTGGCATGGCCAAAAAGATGCAATCAGGATCATTTATTTATTTAATTTATTTGTTAGGCTTTTATATACCATTGTTTTAGACTAGCCGTCACAATGGTTTACAAACATTTCAAAACATATAAGCATTCCAATAAAATATATAAAAACAAAATAAAAATAATAATAAGAACATAGTAATGAAAACATAAAAGCATGATGTCAAACTATGGTTTTAAGAGCATGGTGCCTCAGTCCTGTTGAGAGTTTTTGCAGTGTCTTTGAGATTAGTGGCAGTGGAGGATAAGCATACAGAAAGCCGGTGCAACAGTGATGTGAGAAAGCATCCGACTCTGACCCCTTGGACCATGGAGCAGAACCAATCCACTTTCTTGTTGTCTGGAGAAGCGAACAGATCTACGTCCAGGATTCCCCATAGGTGAAAGATGTGGTTCGCAACCTCCAGTTTCAGAGACCATTCGTGGGGCCAGAAGGTCTGACTCAACAAATCTACCAGGATGTTGTCCATCCCTGGGAGGTACACAGCTCGGAGAAAAATGCCCCATGAGAAATCCCAGGACGAAATCTGCATTGCTTCTTGGCAGAGGAGGAATGATCCAGTGCCCCCCTGTTTGTTCAAGTATCACATCGTCACTTGGTTGTCTGTTTGAACTGGGATTACCTTGTTGAACAAGTGATCCTGGAAGTTTATCTGGAGATGCTGCTCTTGGACGGACCAGTGATCCTGAGAACTGAGGCCCGCCAATCTGTGTGAAATGCATCTGTGGTGAGAACAATCTGGAGCTCAGCGACCCTGAAAGGCATCACCTTCTCCAGGTTGGACAGGGTTTCCCACAACCCAAGGGACTGTTGAAGTGGAGTGGTGATTAAGATGTGAGCCCAAAGGCCATGGGTGGCTTGGCACCACTGAGAGCACAAAGTCCACTGTGTCCTGCGCATGTGCAGCCGAGCAAATGGCGTGGCATGAACAGACACCACCATATAGCCCAAAAGGCACAGAAACTGGTGCACCAAGACATGAGGACAGTGCAAGATTACCCTCTCCAGAGAAATGAGGGTTAGCGCTTGGTCCCGGGGCAAGAAGGCCTTCCTCTGGACAGTATTGAACCCTGTCCCGATGAAGTCCAACTGTAGCGACAATTGATGGTGGGATTTCGGGTACCTGATGAAAAATCCCAGGTCCTCCAGAGTAAGTACAGTGAAATACATGGAATGCAACGCCCCCCTGCCTGGAGTCACTCTTGTTGAGCCAGTCGTCGAGGTAGGGGAAGACATGTACCCGTTGCCTCCTGAGATAGCACAAACCACCGCCAAGCAATTTGTGAAGATGCGTGGTGCCAATACCAGGCCAAAGGGCAACACCCGATATTGATAGTGTTTCCCTTCCACCATGAAGTGAAGATACTTCCAATGTCTGGGATAAATGAGAATATGGGCGTAAATGTCTTTTAGATCAAGGGAGCAGAGCCAATCCACAGCCCAGAGGAGAAGGATCAGATTTCTCAACAAGACCAGTTTGAATTTTTCTCTGACAAGAAAGCTGTTTAACATCCTTAGATAAAGTATGGGGCGAAGACCACCGGTTTTCTTGGGAATCAGGAAATACCTGGAGTAGAACCCATTTCCCTGCTGATCTGACGGCACTGGTTCAACCACTCAAGCCACTAAAAGGGTGGAGAGCTCTAATCGAAGCATTTGCTGGTTCTCTGAATGTCTCTACCAAGGATACGGAGGAGAACGTGAAGCAGGCCATTGGAAATGCAACTTGTACCCCTGCCAAATGATGGGTAGGACCAATTCATCCAATGTGACTTAAATCCATCGATTGGCGAAGAGCTGCAGACGGCCCCCTACTGGAATGTCGGTTCCCTGGGATAGGACTTGCTGGCTGAAACTCCCTTGCCACCAGTCAAAACCCCATGGCGGGACTCTGTGGTGGGGCAGGGGCTGGCAAAGGGGCACGTGGCTGTCATGCCTGTGGTGTAGCCGGTGTCCAATGGGGTCTTGCTCTAGAAGTCGGCAGATAATACTTTCATAGCTGGTAAAACGGGCGTCTTGTGTATTGCCTGGACAACTTCTTGCTTGAGGACTGGGGGTCCGATGTGCTGGCCTGTAACTATTGGAGGTTTCATGATAGTCCTTCAGTTGTGCTACGACTCCTTAATTTTGTCCCCAAAGAGATTCTCCCTGGTACAGGGTAGATCTGCTAGATGATCCTATACTTCGGGTTGGAGGTCGGAGGCGCGAAACCAGGCCATGCGACGAGACAAGATTTACCCAAGGGAAGTCTTGCCTAACAAATCTACTTCATTTTTTTGAAGGGCTTAATAAACATGTGGATAAAGGTGAACTTTGGATTTTCAGAAGGTGTTTGACAAAGTCCCTCATGAGAAGCTTCTAAGAATGTAACTTTCTAAGAATGTAAATTTGTTCTTCCTGTTCAAACTATTGTTTTTGTTACAGTTCCCCAATTCGATGTAAACCTATCTGATATGGTCTTTCAACCATGAAGGTCGGTATAGAAAAGTGTTAAATAAATAAATAAATAAGAAAACTAAAAAGTCATGGGATAGGAGGCGATATCCTTTCGTGGATTACAAACTGGTTAAAAGACAGGAAACAGAGAGTAGAATTAAATGGTCAATTTTCTCAGTGGAAAAGGGTAAACAGTGGAGTGCCTCAGGGATCTGTACTTGACTGGTGCTTTTCAAAATATATATAAATGATCTGGAAAGGAATACGATGAGTGAGGTTATCAAATTTGTGGATGATACAAAATTATTCAGAGTAGTTAAATCACAAGTGGATTGTGATACATTACAGGAGGACCTTGCAAGACTGGAAGATTGGGCATCCAAATGGCAGATGAAATTTAATGTGGACAAGCGCAAGTTGTTGCATATAGGGAAAAATAACCCTTGCTGTAGTTACACGATGTTAGGTTCCATATTAGGAGCTACCACCCAGGAAAAAGATTTAGGCATCATAGTGGATAATACTTTAAAATAGTCGGCTCAGTATGCTGCAGCAGTCAAAAAAGCAAACAGAATGTTAGGAATTATTAGGAAGGGAATAGTTAATAAAAGGGAGAATGTCATAATGCCTATATATCGCTCCATGGTGAGACCGCACCTTGAATACTGTGTACAATTCTGGTTGCCACATCTCAAAAAAGATATAGTTGCGATGGAGAAGGTACAGAGAAGGGCAACCAAAATGATAAAGGGGAATGGAACAGCTCCCCTATGAGGAAAGGCTGAAGAGGTTAAGGCTGTTCAGCTTGGAGAAGAGACGGCTGAGGGGGGATATGATAGAGGTCTAAGATCATGAGAGGTCTTGAACCAGTAGATGTCAATCAGTTATTTAAACTTTTGAATAATAGAAGGACTAGGGGCATTCCATGAAGTTAGCAAGTAGCACATTTAAGACTAATTGGAGAAAATTATTTTTCACTCAACGCAAAATAAAGCTCTGGGATATGTTGCCAGAGGATGTGGTTAGTGCAGTTAGTGTAGCTGGGTTCAAAAAAGGTTTGGATACATTTTGGAGGAGAAGTCCATTAACAGCTATTAATCAAGTTTACTTAGGGAATAGCCACTGCTATTAATTGCATCAATAGCATGGAATCTTCTTAGTGTTTGGGTAATTGCCAGGTTCTTGTGGCCTGGTTTGGCCTCTGTTGGAAACAGGATGCTAGGCTTGATGGACTCTTGATCTGACCCAGCATGGCAATTTCTTATGTTCTTATGAGCCTGATTCCACCCACCGTGACTCTCGTTGCGATTTCAAACATGTCATATGCAGAACGGACTTTGTGTTTGTTTGTCACATTTCAGGCCCTGTTAAATTACCTCCTGGAAATTGTCCTGAAACCGTTGTGGGAGATTTTCCACGATATCCTGGACTTGCTTCCAGAGGTTGCTGGAATATTGGCCCATATAAAGCTGATAACAGTCAATCCTGGCTGACAACATTGAGCCCTGGAACACCCGCCTTCCGAAAGCATCCAGATATCTGTGCTCACGACCAGGAAGAGCCGAAGCATGAGTACACCTATGCTTTGCCTTCAAGGCAGATTCCACCACTACCGACTGGTGTGGGAGTTGATGGCGTTCAAAACTTATGGTGGGTTGGACCAGAAAGACAGCATCAAACTTCTGGTTCCATTCCCAGGTGGAATGGAGATGGGATGTTCCCAGAGCTGGACAACTAGCTCCTTGAATAATTTATGCACTGGCACAGCCACCACTTCCTTAGGAGCATCAACAAATTGTAAGATATCTAACATTTTGTGCCTAGTTCATCTAACTGACCCAGTAGTATTGCTGTCTGCCTTCACGGACCTGTTTGGATCCTTTTCCAGCTTTAAGTTAAACCTGAATAAATATGAGGCCTTAGCTTCCCATGTTAGTCATTTAGGGGGTAATTTTCAAAAGGAGTTACACATGTAAATGTAACTACTATTGTAGCAATTTTCAAAAGCCATTTACTGGAGTAAAGTGCACTTACACAAGTAAATCCTATGGACAATTCAATGGCATATATTATAGCAATTTTCAAAAGCCCACTTACTCAAGTAAAGTGCATTTACTCGAGTAAAACCCTGTTTTACTCGAGTAAATGCTTTTTAAAATCAGGCCCTTAGTGAATAACAGACAAAGTTCCCCTTTCAATGGACAAGGGAAGCCTTTCGTTATTTGGGATTTAGTTATCCTTTTCTATGACCAAAATTTATGATTCAAATATCCTGCCACTACTAAAAGCTCTTAAGAATAAGCTTTTGGAATGAAAGGATCTGCCTGTATCGGTGATGGGCCAAATAGATCTGTTTAAGATGATTTTGTGGCCTAAATAGCTTTATGTTTTTCAGACCATTCCTGTTTTGCTTCAGAGACAAGACATAAGGTTGATCTATGCTATGCTTTCACATTTCATCTGGTGGAGCCGACAGGCATGCATAGCTATGGTGCATCTGGTCGGATCCTGGCGCAATGGTGGATTGGGGGTTCCGGACATAGAGGAGTATAATATGGCTTGTTTACTGCACCACGTGAAAGACTGGTGTTTTAATATAAAGCATTTTACCCCAATAGATTTTGAAAGGGCAATGATATATCCTATACACACTGTATATGCTCTAGATGCAAGGCTGGCTCATCTCCCTTCGTCGCTTTGTAGTAATTTCCTCCTGATCTTGCTACGCAAAGCTTGGATATTCCTTTGTTCCAAATTAGGTCACTACTCTTATGAATCAGTATTATTGCCCATTCGGGGAAATTTGGATTTACCCCTGGCTCACAGTCCATATGCTTTTCTCAATGGAAGCAGAAAGGTGTGATCACTCTTTCTCAGGTAGTGGACCCTGAGGGAGTTATGCGCTCTTACCCAGCCCTATTCTTGCAATTTGACCTTTCTGTCAATTCTATCTTTGCCTATCTCCAATTGCGTCATTACGTGAGTTCATTGCCTGTCCCATCGTCTTTCAAATCAACAGCGGAACCAAATAAAACAAAACACCAGAAATAAGAATTTTACTGCCTATTTTTATTTCTGGAAAACAAAACAAAAACAACTTTTAGTCAAGGAGAGTAGATCACAGTTTTGATTGACAGACTGAGCCTATTACATGTATCTCTAAATTGGCACAAACATGTCTTAGAAACCTCATTATTTAGCAACTGCAAATACATTTTTGTTTTACCAGATTAGCATCTAATTAAACATGATAATTTTATGGAAACTAGCAGATGTACTTATATTCTATGTTTTACTGTATTTTTATGCTTCATTTGACTGTCCAAGTACTAAATGGTGCTCCCACATTTTTTACGGGGAGCAGGAAAGCAGTACTGGTTACATTAGAGAACTAGGAGACAGGAGAAAGATGACTTTATGAACTCTGGCTCTAGATTTTCTGATTGTAAGCATGCAACACCACATATGGCTGTGTAGAATGGGTATCTTGCACAGTGAATGCAAAATGGAGGCAACATCATGAATTGTAACTCACTGGTCAGCTTAAGGATAGGCAGGGCCTGCAGAAGCACTAGGCGAGGTAGGCCTGGGCCTAGGGTGCGACCATTAGGGGGGCATGAGCAGCAAAGAGGAGTGGGGATTCGAAGCTCCACTCCTCTTTGCCGCCACTGCTCATGAGAGGTAGGAGGGGGCCGCTACTGGGGGCGGCGCAAGGCAGAAGTGCCTAATCCCCTTGCACCAGCCCTGAGGATGGGACCTTTCCTAGCTAACCTGCTGATATAAAAGGCCTGTGAGCAATGAAAAGTCCCCTGAGGAAGCATTAGGAAAAACAAGTGTTGGATCTTCACCTACAATGCTGTTGAGGACTGAATTTTCCCTCTCTGGCTATGTGTACCAGCCTTACCCCACAAGGTAGCATTGTTTTTGATATCTGTTTAAACATCCACTGAAACTGAGCAAAATTACAAAAAAAAAACCCAAAAAAAACACTTGCCCCAAACAGTTCAGTCAAATAAAACTTGAGAAAACTGTATAAAACAGCCAAGAAGCATTAAACTGAACTTTTTCAGCACTAATTTTCAAAAGGGGTCTAAAACGACGACTTATCTAGATCCAATGGAAGAGAAAATCTATTTCTGTGTATTTAATACTTTTACATTCTGCAATAATCTACCAACGTATTCAGCGCGAAGTACATAGATACACTTATAAAATAAACATACAATACTGTTCTATAAGACTCAGAAGCATTAAGACATGCAAGCTACCACGAAGGCACTCTAATGTTGCTGTCAACACACTGGGTAAGTTTAGTGCTCTGGAGAGCATTTAAAATCCATAAGTGTTCTACAACACTCAGTGCTATTGCATAGAGGAGGTGGTAGTGTTTTAGCTGGACAGAAGCTACAGGACCAGCAAGAACTGCTGCTTCAACTGAACATTTTATTTTGCCGTAGTATACCCAATTCAAAAAGCCTCTGGGGTTTTGGGGAGGTGGGGGGGGGAGGGGGGAAGAGTGTGCAACTAACCTGTCTTGGGCTGCAGGTTTCTTCTTGGTTCTTCAGGACCCTCAATTGGTTGCTCAGCAAGGAAAACTCGTGCTTGGTCTATGGCATTCAGTACAGCCGGCTCTTTATCCTTCAAATCACGCCTCAGGATCTTTCAAAAACAGAAAGCAAGCTTCAAATTATCGTAATGTTGTGCAGCACCTTCCTATTTTTATAATTTCTGGCCATGAACGTGTTGAGTGTGACTAACAGCCAACGTCCAATGTGGTTTATAACAGCAAATATACATTTTTCAGTACAACGCTACAGAAATCTTATTTTCAGAGTGCATTCAGATACACCACAGAGTGAAAGATGATGGTGGGCTTAGAATACTCACTCAGGGGAAATTATTTTGCTTTCGGGTAAACATCCTTACAAATTCCCTATTACAAGCTATCCAGTCACTCCCATATAATAGTCTGCATTAGCAGATTCGTTCTGTTAACGAGAGTGACAAAAAAAGAAAAAAAATGCATGCAACCAAAATGAAGATAAGTTAAGCACAAGTGAATGACATCTGCAGAAAACATTTACATCCCATAGAAGTCATTTTTTCACATTGTTGTTTTTCATTTCAGAAAGTTGCTGCAAATTAAAGATCAAGGACACAGAACCAAATTGCAAAGAATATATTAGAGAAGAGAGCTTTGAAATTATCATAAAATATTTTCAACTTTTACAAATTCAGTTTAATTTTTTTTCCTGTGATTTTTCCATGCAAATGGAAAGGATTTGGCATGCTTTAACCTCAAATATCTTCTTTATTTTTATCATTGACCTAAGAATATAAACTAGTAATGTGCTGGAGGAGGCTCCCATGAACCCCTTCTTAAATTTATGGCACCAGAGTGTCTCACTGAGCACAGCAGAGCCCTGTAGCAGCCCTTTGATTAAAAAATGCATGGCATATTGTTGCATCAGTCCATCTAATCCAGCATCCTGTCTGTGACAGTCACAACGAGCAGATGCTTACAGGAAGCCTATCAGAAATAGGGCATACATGCACATATATACTTCCGATTTCTAGTGGGTTCAGGAATGCACAGAAGGGGCGGGTGGCATCCCTGATAGGTTTGTGTGTGCGGTAACCAACAATTGCCCTATCATCCATAAATTTTGTGCAATTCCTTTTTTTGTCTTAACCTGGTTATGTTTGCTTCCAGCACATGCTGTGATAATGAGCTCCACGGGTGAACGGTGCACGCTGTGAAGAACTATTTCCTTTTGGTTGTTTTAAACCTCCCACCTGATAATTTCATCAGGTTCCCACACTTCTTGGATTATACAGCTCTGAAAAAAGCAACATTTAAGTAACACAGGCAAAGCATGTGCCATTTTTCCAAAAAGGTCATATTTTGTTCCATATCAGAGTAGCTGAAAAAGCTTCAGGGCTTTTAAAATACACTGAATAATTTCAGAGCAAAAATCTCTGCTTTACAATAAATCAGTTATATGATCAGACAGAAAATAGTGATTGCTTTTACCCCGGATTACCTATTGAAGACTAATAGCTCTGTCACATATATATACCAGAAACTATCAGGAATATATCAGGATTTATTTTTTAACAAGTTTTTGTTCTTTTTTAAATCACATTGACATTCAGAATTCTGCAAAGGCTACAAATTAAAACCGGAATCTTTGTAGGCTGTGATACCTTCCATTTAACCAACTAAGATGATGTGGTATACGAGTTTGAGAACCTTTTCATCTGAAACATGATCAATTCCTAACCAAGTTAAAGGTGAAACAATTCCCAACATGTAATCACTTTTTTCTGTCCAATAATATAACTGATTTGGGGTTTGATATGAAATCATTACAAATGACAAAGATTGATTCCAGTGATTTTTCAAGATGGATATGATGTATTTTTTCAAGATGTAAGCAGTTTTCTTCACAAACTAGAGCAGAGGTGGCAACTCCAGTTCCCGATTGCCAAAAATAGGTTTGTTTTCAAGATATCCATAATGAATATGCATGAAATATATTTGCATACAATGCAGGCAGACCATACACATATATTTCATGTCTATTCATTGTGGCTATCCTGAAAACCAGAACTGTTTGCGGCACTCAAGGACCGGAGTTGCCTACCCTTCATCTAGAGAATGAAGAAATCAACACCCCATTTAGAGGATGACAGCAGCATTATCTCCACAAAAGTGCATAAATCAATAAGCAAATATACCACTCATAAATTAAAAGGATGCATGCTCTTTAATATAATGCCTACATTTATAAATTATGTTTATTATTTTAATATTATACCCAAACATTTTGAGGCCGATATTCAGCACCATTTGTCTAGCTAAGTTCAGACTTAGCCAGATAAATAGCGTGATTTAAAAATTCTCAGTGGCCGACCACCTCCAAGTTATCTGGCTAGGAAATTAGCTGATAAAATAACCAGATAACTTGGAGGTGTTCTGTTGATGTTCTGGTGTGGAGTTGAGTTAGCTGGATAAGTTATCTGGCTAATTCTGATACTCATATTTAGCCTGATAAATTATCAGCTAACTCTATACATGCTGTGCATGAGTCCTAAAGTTATTTATCTTTAAATTACTCTGGTATATTCAGCAGGGCCACTTCTGGCCAGACAGTACCTGAAAATGGACCCCTATGTGATTATAGCAACTGATATAATAACCAATTTCCAGACCAGGTGAGAAGCTGATAAGTTGAATGCTAATAGGACCGAAACAGCAAAAGTCCAAAAGACAAATAATTTTCATTTTCTGGAAGAAGGAAGGACCCTCAAATTTTTCATTTTTTTTTCAACCAAATTGTAAGAAATGATATATCAGGAGTTTCTGATGCATGATTCTGCATAAAGTAAGGGGAATATAAAAATGGAACGTTTTGCTGGGATTAGAACTGCAGTTTGAGCTTTTATCCTAGAAAAATCTTTGGTGTGTCGGAGTCTGTTTAGCAAAGGCTGGGAAAATATAGACTTGATGCCCAGCATGCATCAATTTCTCTTTCTTCCTGTCAAGTTCATAACAAGTTCTTTATTGGACTCACTATAGAATATTATCATCAAGCATTAGCCAATCCTTTTCTTCTCAGCTGTCTCCTGGAATGAATCGTCCCATCTGTCCTGCAAATCCTGTGGTGGTGCTTCTTCTTTTATCAACAGCAGCAGAGTCCCCCCATGATGTACACTTCAGACTTGAGATATCAAGTCTATAAGTTTGATCTACTCAAAGTAAATTTACAAATTGGATTTCTAAGACGAAGGTGAACAAAGATATTATTTATTTATCATTTATTATTTATATTATTTATTACTATTTATATATTATTATTTATTATTTATATATTATCAATCAACCTCAATGTTACTCAATGTTCTTCTGTTAGCAATGTTATCTAGAAACCTCCTTTGTTACTTAATGTTAATTGGTTCTCTGATGTTTCAATGTAAATCATTGTTATAATTGTAAACCGGAGTGAAGGCTGACACCAAACTTCGGTATAAAAAAACATCCAAATAAATAAATAAATGAATATACAGTTTCGGAGATCCTGAGGTTTCTTTTTCAAGTTTCTCAGTCAAGCCAGTTATATGAATATATTTTTTTTCTGTGGTTTATTGGGTGGAATTTCATTTTGTTTTAGTAATAAGGAATCTGCTTTAATTACTGCAACAGAAACTATATTATTGGCTTCAGCCTTATCATTATGTTGTTTCACTATATTTGATTCCTTTTTTTTTATCCCTTCCAGAATTAGACTTGGATCTCATTTTAGATCCAATATAATCAATATGTTTGTTAATCTTGCTCTCAAGCT
Organism: Rhinatrema bivittatum; assembly: GCF_901001135.1. Classification (NCBI taxonomy): domain Eukaryota; kingdom Metazoa; phylum Chordata; class Amphibia; order Gymnophiona; family Rhinatrematidae; genus Rhinatrema; species Rhinatrema bivittatum. The sequence goes on along the minus strand of NC_042617.1, from coordinate 186,610,249 downwards.
TCTGGATATCAACTCATTCTCTTCAAGTTTGACCAATAAACTTAAATATCCAAGAGCAGTATTCACAGAAAAACTTGTCAAACTCCCTTCTTGACTATCCTGAGATTTCCTTTACTACTTTTAGGTCTACCAGAATGAAACTGCCAACTTCTCCCATCTCCTTTGGAGGAATATTCAATGACAAAGCTATGACAGAAGAACCTTGTAAACAAATGCCCTCTTTATCTGGTTCCAATAGTGTAGATGGAATAGGGGCTGGCATCTGCTCCCTTGTCTGAGGTCATCCAAATAGCCCCTTTTACACCTTCTGGCTAGATTCCATTGCTCCATAGTACAAGGTACCTCCCACTCTTATGAATGCTTTTTTCTACCTAGCAGAGATTCCAGAGCTGGTTCAACAACTTGATTATGCACACGCTGCAGTCCTTTGAGCTCTGGGCCTCTTCATCCACACAAGGATAAATGTTGAAAGACGGCAAAGCAGTGCCAACCAAATCACTTTCACTAGCATTGGCTTGCCAACTCCATCACACTGCAGCCAGAATCACAAATGCTTCCACTCTGCCACTCTTCAACATCAGTCCCAAGATTCCAGGTTCATGCTTACTGAGTCTTAGAGAGGCTCAGATGATCTAATGCCACTAGCAGCACAACTGGAAGCAGATTGCTACCATTATCCAGATTAACTGAGGTAAGCTGCACAGCTCTTCCCACATGCAGCTACTCATAGTGGCCATCTCCTTTCCCTTTTCGATCATATTTCATGTATCCATAATGAGAAACTAATTTATTCAAGATATTTTGTTGAAACTTTTAATTATTATGCAAAAGAGATGAGCGGAAGTATGTCCATAAATTTCCTGCAATCAACAGGATTTTTCAAATTAGCAAAGTTTGGAAATATCAGTTAAACTAAACTTCTTGATGATTGCTGGGGTTTGGGGGAAAGTTTTCAGTGTATTCAAACATAGGAGAACAAATCTCACAAAAGGTTTTGCATTTAAATATTTGGTACTTCAAATTTAAAGTAAAATACAGGGAGAGATACTGAATGGTTTACCCTATACTTAAATGAAAAGATCATATACTATATTATACACATACACACACACATATACACATACAAACACAGATATACATATACACATACACACACAGATATACACATACACACATATATGTACACACACACACATATACACACACACATATATATATATATAAAAAGAGAGAGAAAATGCAATAATAAATACATGACTAAAACTTATATAAGTGAGTAAAAAGCATTCTAATTTATAAAATGTATCCATTGTATCAAAAAGCTCAATATATGTCAATGTAATAAGTAGAATATGAAATGGCATTATAATGCATTTTCCATGCTGACTGCAACTTAAGGGGCAGATTTTATAACCTGCGCGCATGGGGTACATTTTTGTGCGGTACCCGGCGCAAACAAATGTACACCCGCCGCGCGCATAGGGGTGTACCTTGCGCACGCTGAGCCCTGGGGAGCCCCGATGGCTTTCCCCGTTCCCTCCGAGGCCGCTCTGATTTTGGAGCGGCCTCGGAGGGAACTTTCCTTCCGCTCCCTCCCTTCCCCTATCTAACCCACCCCCCCAGCCCTACCTAAATCCCCCTCTACCTTTATTTCATTATTTATGCCTGCAGGCATAACTTGCGCGCTCCGGCCAGCTACCAGCACGCCATCCCCCGGCACGGCCACTGTGCCAGAGGCCTCGGTCCTGCCCCCAGACCACCCCTGGACCGGCGCCCCGCCCATGCCCCGCTCCCTTCCCGCCCCTTTTTCAAAGCCCCGGGACATACTCATGTCTCGGGGCTTGAGCACGTCGCCAAGCCTATGCAAAATAGGCTCGGCGCACGCAGGAGCAGGTTTTGGTGGTTACGCGCCTAACTCTTTGAAAATCTGCCCCTAAGGGTTCATGTCACACACTGCTCATCTCAGGCAGAAAATCCTGATCTTCATACATCTTTCAGGATGTTTCAAAAGCAGTACTGTATAAGGCAGATGTTAAGCTGTTTCGGCATGCTGTTCACGCCAAACTGTCTTCAATGAACAACCAAAAAAACAGTTGTTTGATGCTCTGTCCATAATGATACATGAAAACCCAAGAAAAATGGTTTCCAAGCTGAAATTACTTTCCTAGATAAATTCCATATTTAGAAATTGAAAAGGTAAAAGAAAATGGTAGTTGTGACAGAAAACCAAAAGAAAGACTTACTTTGATACTTCAGTGCTCTATTCAATAGATGGATGGCATTCTGGAAGCTAGCATTAAAATCAAAATAGCAATGGAACCTAAAGTGGCAGATTGCTTTGAAAACCAGTGCATAGTATATGAAGAATACGATTCACTGCACACATCACCATCCAGCCAAGTCCTCTAAATCCATTTTGTGCAATATGGGGCGGATTTTAAAAAGATTACGCGCGTATATTACACGAGTAACCCCGAAAACCCGCTCCTGTGCACGCCGAGCCTATTTTGCATAGGCCCAGCAAAGCGAGCAAGCCCCAGGACGCGCGTATGTCCCGGGGCTTGAAAAAAGGAGTGGGGAGTGGACGGGGCGGTCCAGGGGTGGGGCAGGGGCGGGACCGAGGCCTCCGGCACAGCGGCCGTGCCGGGGGATCGCGCACCGGCCCAGAGGCAGGCGTAAGTAAATAAATAAAGGTAGGGGGGGATTTAGGTAGGACTGGGGGGCGGGTTAGATAGGGGAAGAGAGGGGAAGGTGGGAGGGGGGCAGAAGGAAAGTTCCCTCCGAGGCCGCTCCGATTTTGGAGTGGCCTTGGAGGGAACGGGGTAAGCCATCGGGGCTCCCCTAGGGCTCCAAGCTGAAATTACTTTTCTAGATAAATTCCATATTTAGAAATTGAAAAGGTAAAAGAAAATGGTAGTTGTGACAGAAAACCAAAAGAAAGACTTACTTTGATACTTCAGTGCTCTATTCAATAGATGGATGGCATTCTGGTAGCTACCATTTAAATCAAAATAGCAATGGAACCTAAAGTGGCAGATTGCTTTGAAAACCAGTGCACCTTGTGCGTGCCGACCCTGGATTTTATAACATGCGCGCGGCAAATCGGGCATAGATTTGGGCGTGACAGGTTGCGAGCACAAATCTATGCCCGTACGTAGCTACTAAAATATAGCCCTATGAATCTTGTACAAATAGTGGGGGTAAATTTCAAAAGGATTTTACATGCTTAAAATTGGATTTTGCATGTGTAAATACACTTAACCTGAGAAAATGGGCTATTGAAAAGTGCTACAATATATGCCACTGAATTGTCCATAAGATTTATCTGCACGAACAAGCAAATGTTCAAACAGCACACGCATAAATAACAGAGGTTATGCACGTGGCCGGGCCTTGCGTGCCGCGCACATTTTCAAAACAATGGTATATGCAGGAGATTTCATACCAAGCGAGAAGTCTTTTACAGCTGTACTAGCCATGCTGATTACTATATTGTTAATCAACTTCAACCAAATCCAGATATGACAGTCAGGCTGGAAGCTCCTAGAGTCGAATTAACCAAGGGAACAGCTAGTGTCTAATTCCGAATATATGCAAAACTAACTGTAAGAACTGTCTTCAGTTACCTTATATAGAATCACTTATTAAAAAACCTTTATTTAACAATGGTATAATTTCCCAATTATGCTTAAAAATGTAAATTTAACCTTTTTTCAATTTTTTATTTATTAAGGCATTTTTTAAGGCATTTTTTAAACAAGAGACACAGACCTCAGATCTGACATAAAGAGGCTTGAATGTCCTCTAATTTTCTTAGCCAGTGAAATCAATCATCGGTCTGTAATATCTCTTAATTTCTTTTTTATATTAAAATAAAATTATTCTTAAGTCACTGTCATGGATTAACTTTCTCTCTTCATCGATCTTTTACTATGACTGTTTAGTCATATTCGTGTTCAACTTCGGCAGGATAATAAAGCCGCTGTCGCGGATTGAATGTCTCTCTCCTTATCTCGACGGAGCCGCTATCGTGGATTCTCCTTGTTTAAACTGCTTCAAGCATGAAGTCTGGATAGGGAAAGTTATCATTAGCTTTTCTGCTATAACGAGCTAAATAGCTTATTCGATAACATGAAGACAACATGAGCCCATTGATATGCTGTATAATAAAGGCATATGAAATTTTCATCTTTATGGAACGCCGCGGTATCGGCGTTGCACTGACTTGTTTAAAAGAGAAAAAATCCAAACAAGTTTTAAGATAAGTGCTTTTTTTTACTAAGTTGAACAAACGTTCCATAAAGGTGAAAATTTCATATGCCTTTATTATACAGCATATCAATGGGCTCATGTTGTCTTCATGTTATGGAATAAGCTATTTAGCTCGTTATAGCAGAAAAGCTAATGATAACTTTCCCTATCTAGACTTCATGCTTGAAGCAGTTTAAACAAGGAGAATCCGCGATAGCGGCTCTGTCGAGATAAGGAGAGAGACATTCAATCCGCGACAGCGGCTTTATTATCCTGCTGAAGTTGAACACGAATATGACTAAACTGTTATAGCAAAAATCATGACCGAACAGTCATAGTAAAAGATCGATGAAGAGAGAAAGTTAATCCAAGACAGTGACTTAAGAATAATTTTATTTTAATATAAAAAAGAAATTAAGAGACATTACAGACCGGTGATTGATTTCACTGGCTAAGAAAATTTGAGGACATTCAAGCCTCTTTATGCCAGATCTGAGGTCTGTGTCTCTTGTTTAAAAAATGCCTTAATAAATTAAAAATTGAAAAAAAGGTTAAATTAACATTTTTAAGCATAATTGGGAAATTATACCATTGTTAAATAAAGGTTTTTTAATAAGTGATTCTATTTAAGGTAACTGAAGACAGTTCTTACAGTTAGTTTTGCATAGATTTGGAAGCTCCTAGAGAACAAACCATGCTGAGGGATGGTGTTTATTTATATAAAATAAGCATTCCTTGATTTATAATGCACTGCAGGAATAAACAAATAGGTAACATCAATCAAGGTTGCAAACATTCACTGTTGGGCAAAGTTTAAATCCAGACCACATTAGTCTCCATAGTAATTGCTTTCCATGGACAGACACAGTGAATACTGGAGACAAAACCTCAAATCATAATATTAACACAGAGCTTCAGTACTTATCACTTAACATCAACATTCATAGGAAGAAAAGCTCACAGGTGTTCCACCAGAATCCCACCCTGTTCTCTTGGCCTCTAAATCTTCTAAATGTGGGGAAATCCCTTCCTGGAACCTTAACATACCTTTAGAATCCTCTAAAAATCAATCTAGGGCCATCAGTAATCTGAGCCTGGCTTCCTCAGAGCCATTCAGTACTCCACACATAGATCACCTGCCCCAAACCAAGCAGACCCTTCAAGGCTAGCCATGGTACTTTTCACCCCAACTCAGATCTGCCACTTAGCCAAGTGTTATGCAAATAAAGAATTAAAATACCAACTGGAATGGCATATATCCGACTCATTGCATAAATCCAGCATACCACAGCAGGACTCTGGACAGCACACTTTCTTTCAAGATACAAACAGAAAATATAAAGTCAACATTCGAAGCAGCATCATTTGTAATCTTGCCAACTCAAAATGGGGACGACAGCTAGCTACGATCAGAACTTCTGCGCTTGCCCTATATTACTCCAGGATTTCGAATTCTTGTCTAATACGAAAAGTTTCTGCTACATGACAGCTGCCCAGTTATCACTGGCTACCTTAAATTAACACAGCTCAATAGTTTGGATATTCTTGCTGAAACAGCACTACCTGACATCGGAAGAGTTGCAGCCAAACAAACAGATAAAGCAGCAAACAGAGGGCATTTACGCCCTCTCTGTAAAGCGAGGCAGTGGCAAAAAAAAAAAAAGTTCTTGAAATGGCACAGGAATATCCTTGTGACAGAGGTAATTAAGACCACACCTGTGGCTGCCTACAAGGAGATGAGGCAGATGTAACTTGGAGTATTGCCCCTGGGATTAGCATGGGTATCGGAGCAAGCGAGTCATTTCCTGAAGTGCAGAGGAAGAAAGTACCATATAGATGGCCCCAAATTCCCTCTGTACCCAAGTCATCAGGTCAAGAGCAAAAATGGCAAAATGGGGATACTCTCCCAGTCCTGAGACCTGTGATTGTTGTGCAATGTTTTTTTTTAAACCTTTTGGTCTATCCATTGCTTGAGGACTGCCTCTGTATAGTACAGGATAGAGATGTGAATCGTGTCCTCGATCGTCTTAACGATCGATTTCGGCTGGGAGGGGGAGGGAATCGTATTGTTGCCGTTTGGGGGGGTAAAATATCGTGAAAAATCGTGAAAAATCGAAAAATCGTAAAATCGCAAAACCGGCACATTAAAACCCCCTAAAACCCACCCCCGACCCTTTAAATTGAATCCCCCACCCCCAATGACTTAAATAACCTGGGGGTCCAGCGGCGGTCCGGAACGGCAGTGGTCCGGAACGGGCTCCTGCTACTGAATCTTGTTGTCTTCAGCCGGCGCCATTTTCCAAAATGGCGCCGAAAAATGGCGGCGGCCATAGACGAACACGATTGGACGGCAGGAGGTCCTTCCGGACCCCCGCTGGACTTTTGGCAAGTCTTGTGGGGGTCAGGAGGCCCCCCCCAAGCTGGCCAAAAGTTCCTGGAGGTCCAGCGGGGGTCAGGGAGCGATTTCCCGCCGCGAATCGTTTTCCGTACGGAAAATGGCGCCGGCAGGAGATCGACTGCAGGAGGTCATTCAGCGAGGCGCCGGAACCCTCGCTGAATGACCTCCTGCAGTCGATCTCCTGCCGGCGCCATTTTCCGTACGGAAAACGATTCGCGGCGGGAAATCGCTCCCTGACCCCCGCTGGACCTCCAGGAACTTTTGGCCAGCTTGGGGGGGGCCTCCTGACCCCCACAAGACTTGCCAAAAGTCCAGCAGGGGTCCGGAAGGACCTCCTGCCGTCCAATCGTGTTCGTCTATGGCCGCCGCCATTTTTCGGCGCCATTTTGGAAAATGGCGCCGGCTGAAGACAACAAGATTCAGTAGCAGGAGCCCGTTCCCGACCGCTGCCGTTCCGGACCGCCGCTGGACCCCCAGGTTATTTAAGTCATTTGGGGGGGGGGGTTCGGGAGGGTGGGGGATTTAATTTAAAGGGTCGGGGGTGGGTTTTAGGGGGTTTTAGTGTGCCGGCTCACGATTCTAACGATTTATAACGATAAATCGTTAGAATCTCTATTGTATTGTGTTCCATAACGGTTTAAGACGATATTAAAATTATCGGACGATAATTTTAATCGTCCTAAAACGATTCACATCCCTAGTACAGGATCCTCATGAATACTGAGGTGTGCATATTGGTGGAAATAAGACTTTGGTGGATGGAAGCGAGAAGATTGGCATATTTTTAGGGACCTTCGTTTACATTTTTTTCCCAGAGGAATTTATCAGGGTTTATTTTTACAAGAATAAAAATGGGAAAAAAATGAATTGAAAAGAAGTACTCATTTTTCTGGGTGAATACTGGAGTTAGTTTGGTGGACAGAAGTGATGGCAAGGGAAAAAAAAAAGAATGGATGGAGGACAAAGGGAAAGGAGGGGGAATGGGGCAAGGGGTGAGATCAAGAGGGAGTGGAGATGGGGGAGGGATATAAGGTGCTCAAATGGAAGATGGGGAAAGATGTGGGGTGCTGAAGGAGGAGATGGGGTAGAGAGCAAAGATGTGGGATGCTTAAAGAGAAAGAGGATGGGGATAGAGGTGGGATACTGAAGAGAAAGAAGAATGGCAGGAGGGAGAAGAGAGCAAGAGGAGGGGTGGTAGGAGAGGTCAGGAGAAGGGAGCAGAAGGGAAAAGGAGGAGGTGGAGAAGGGAGCCCCCCCCCCTCCACAAAAATGATGATCAGGCCACTTTTTCAGCCCCATCCTCCTCTTTCCTGCTGCTCCCAGCCTCTCTCCGGCATCCTACCTCTTTCTCCAACTCCCTCTTCTCCTTCATCCCCTCCTCTCCCTTCCTAACCACACACCTATATGCTCTCATCCCCTGTACATCCATCCCTTGATCTCTCCCCTTGCCTCCAGCAGTCTCACTCACCCTCATTCACACCCTCACAATCCCCTCATTCCTTGACTCTGACTCCCCCCACCCATCTTCCTCCCCCCCCCCCTTAACGGCTTCACTCCCTCCCACCCCACAATCCCCCACCCACATCCCTCTCTCCGCTGCTGCTGTGATGCTATGAATGGCCCATCATCATCACCCAGCCGTCAGTATCACTTCCCACCTTAGCCCTCCTAAACAACTGCGGCCTTGCAAGGCTTTGGTCCCTCTTCACGCTCTGTGGCTGTCAGCTCCTGATGCCATCATTCAGGCACGGCACCCGCGGAGCAGAAAGAGGGACAGAGGTGCTGGGTGAGTGACCAGGATAACAGCAAAAATGGCCATGGGACATACACGACAGGGGAAAGGCCTTAAATAGGCACAGCAGCTACACGGCCCCCATGCTTCCGAAGCCTTTGAAATTAGTGTGAAAATCGGTTTAAACCGATTTCTACCTTTGTGAAAATCCAGGAATTTATGGGTGAAAATCGGTTTAAACTGAAAATGAAGGTCCCTACATATTTTGCATTGCACTCATGCTACACTCCATTTGTTTAAACATAAGAACATAAGAAATTGCCATGCTGGGTCAGAACAAGGGTCCATCAAGCCCAGCATCCTGTTTCCAACAGAGGCCAAAACCAGGCCACAAGAACCTGGCAATTATCCAAACACTAAGAAGATCCCATGCTACTGATGCAATTAATAGCAGTGGCTATTCCCTAAGTATGATTAATAGCCATTATTGGACTTCTCCTCCAAGAACTTATCCAAACCTTTTTTGAACCCACCTACACTAACTGCACTAACCACATCCTCTGGCAACAAATTCCAGAGCTTTATTGAGCGTTGAGTGAAAAAGAATTTTCTCCCATTAGTCTTAAATGTGCTACTTGCTAACTTCATGGAGTGCCCCCTAGTCCTTCTATTATTCAAAAGTGTAAATAACCGAGTCACATCTACTCGTTCAAGACCTCGCATGATCTTAAAGACCTCTATCATACCCCATTTTGGTATGATAGAGGTCTTTGTGGTATTCTTCCAAGTCCATTTTTCATATCTCTCCGATTCAATTTGGTTTTCCTCAGATTTTCTGACTTTCTTTGCTTTCTAAATTCAGGGTATCTGAGTACATTTGGCTCCCTCCACACCATGTCAGCATCTGACAGACACCGGCATTCCAATTTGCTTAGCATTCCTGCCATCGTTTACACTCTCCCCGTTACTTTTTACTTTGCTTTGCATCTCTTGGTATGTTTCCTTTCCATCTTTTCTCAATAGTAAACTTCTTTTGAACTACACATAGCACTATTAATTATTATAGTTCATTTCTCATTTATTTTCTCCTTGTTACTTGCATCCATTCTTCACTGTTTTCCTGTTTAGTTCGACTGTTCTTTTGTTTTGTGACTTCCATCTTCTTTTTAAAATTCAAGTTTGAGTCCTCTCTGCATTTTCTAGACTGCATTGCTGTACACCAAACAAATAACAGTGTTGCGAATCATCCAGTACTGCCTTCTTTGGCACCACTGTTTTCTTGTAATTTTTCAGTGGCATTACTTTGCCACAGCAGTTCCCCCCCCCCCTCCCCCTTTGGTCTTTTCCAAGACAACTTTTAGGAAGTAATTTTCAAAGGAGCTACACGCATAAATATAACATATTATTGAAGCAATTTTCAAAAGACAATTTACTGGAGTAAAGTGCACTTACATGAGTAAATTCTATGAACAATTCAATGGCATATACTGCAGCAATTTTCAAAAGCCCACTTACTTGAGTAAAGTGCATTCACGCGAGCAAAACCCAGTTTTAAGTGTGTAAATTGCTTTTTAAAATCAGGTCCTTAGTGAAGAGTTTCTTTTACCTAACATTGTTTATCTCTATGTTGTCCTGGTTTATTTATTTATTTATTTATTTATTTATTTTAGTTTTTTTTATACCGATTTTCCTGCATAAAATGCATATCAAACCGGTTTACAATGAAACAGAATAAGCAGGAAGTAAAATTCCTTATTTACTTCATCAGTAACAGCTCAGCTTATTTTCTCTTACAATAATTACAAATAATTTGTATTGTCCTATAATGCTTTTAAGATTTTTCCTATCAATTAACTGAACATGCTACCATTGCTTTGTTTTTAATCTTACATGCTTTTTTTTTCTATACAGACATTACTCAAAGAAACAATACATCTTTGAGATTCCATCTCCTTATCATAAGACAAAAATACTCTTATACACCTCCGCAATGCATGCATATGTTTCTTTAGTATGCTGCTACCATGTTTACTGTTAGACATTGCTTAGTCAGAGCCTTTGCATGCTGTAGAGTTCTTTTTCCTAATTGGTTATAGTTTGAATGCTTCTGAGCTTCTTATTGGTTCTATTCCTGTTTTTCTATGCTCTCTTGCCTCTTACTATTGGTCCCTTGACCAAAAGTAGCCTGGGCCTGACTCACTTCCTATGGGATTTTAGTTGAAAAAAGGCTCTTAGCAAACTAACAGCTCTCCTGTGTCATCTACAAGCTCCATGAGGCATTGCTCTTTCACCTCTATTTCTCATCTGCTGTTAGTCCTTAGTAGCCACAACTTCTACTCCAGCTGTAGTTGCCTTTGTCTTATTACTGGCTTCTAGAGGCTCTAACAGATGAACCATGCTACTGTCAATATGGTTATTCTTGATGCAATTCACAGTGAGTGAACTATTTTTTCATTCTAATAAATGTTTGGCATTTAAGAACTTTGTTCGCTGATACTTGGGAGCTGGAGAAAAGAAGTTTAACTGCTTTATCAATTCAAGCAAAAGCAAATGATTTGTGAGACTAGTACATACACTTATGCATTATGTAATGCTTACTTTATTCCAAAATAAACATAAGAACATAAAAGACTTGCTATACTGGGTCAGACCAAGTGTCCATCAAGCCCAGTATCCTGTTGCCAACAGTGGCCAATCCAAGTCACAAGTACCAGGCAGGTGTTGCGTTTTCGGTCGTAGACGGCTGCGACCGCTCTGCTTCACCTTTCTTTTACCCTTTTCCTCCTCCCTTGGAAGGATGGCTGCCTCCACTGCTGTTTGCTGAAACCCTCAGCATCCCCGTCCGCCATGCTTCTTCCTGAGGCCTCCTAGAGCACGCACGCTGCCTACGTTTTTGAATATATCATAGTGGGAACCTCAGGGGCTATCCGACAGCATGACATCAGTACCTCTGGGTATTTAAACCACCGCTCCGCTACAATTCAATGAGTTAGCAAGGACTTCGGTTTTGCTACTCTGATCGCTTCTAAGCTCCTTGCTTGGATTCCTCACTACCAGGGCCGGTGCAAGGGTATTTGGCACCCTAGGCAAACCTTACAGTCTGGCGCCCCATCCCCATACATAATTTAAACTATGCATTTATAACATATTTTACATGAAAAATGACATTCTGAGGTAAAATAAATATACAAGTTGTTGTGATAATTTCATGCACTGTTGTGATGCCAACAAGAAAACTTTGCATCTTGGAATTCATATGGCATCATACCTATTATGATATATTTCAGCATGGTCCTCCCATATCAACACAGTACTATCTGCCAACACTCAAAGAATAACAACCCTACCTATGAAAAAGAATACCAAAAATATTACACCAGAATCTAAAATATCAATACACCTCCTATCAGGAAAACAAAACAGGCCAAGCTACTACAGATCCCTACAGAGAAACCACATGCTAAAAGAATGCTTCATCTCAGTCTTTGCATGCAGAACACAAACCCTCACCAAATACAGAATAAAGCCACATAAAGTATAAATAAAAATGTGCAGACAAAAACTGAACTGTAAAACGCATCACGCCAGACTCTGTACAGTGTAACAATGGAAAAACAAATGTCACCATTCCTCGTGAAACAAATCAATAAAATAAAGATATATAAATCATTAATCATAATTATAAAATCATACAAATAAAATAATTTCAAAACAGCTGATGAATAGAATATCCAATAATTAAAGACTCATGCAAATTTTGAAAGCTTTACCAAACACCAATAAAATATTTCAAACAGCAGACACATCACATACTACCCAATAATTAAAATGGTAGTCAATCAAGAAAAATGAACTTAAAAAGCCACCTTTACTTACCCTCTCCAGCAGTTCTCCTACTCCTTTCCCTTGCAGGCCATACCAGAAGCAGCAGTAGCTGCTGAAGCTGTCCTCACAGACCTCTTCCTTAGGGACCACAACCAGTCTCTTCTCTCTCACACACACATACCAGTTACACCCTCAGGACCAGTTTCTGTCTCTCACACACCAATCTCTCCCCAACCAGTCTCTCTCTCTCTCTCTCTCTCTCACACACACACACCAGTCATCTCCCTGATCAGCTGTTCTCACATATACACACGTCACCTCTCTGGCCAGTCTCTCTCAATCACACATGCTATCGCTCTCTCTTACTTACACACAGGCTTTCAATCACAGACATGCTCTATCTCACTTACAAACAGGCTCAATCACACACATGCCCTCTCTCACAGCCACAAGCCAGCCAAAAACATGCTCCATCACTCTTGCACATACACGTTGACACACACAAGCACCCTCCCTGCCTCACATATACACCACACACATACAGAAGCACCCTTCCTGTCTCACATACATATTACACTCTCACAGAAGCACTTTGCTTTCAGACTTGCAGCATTTTCCACTTTTACTAAAAGTGAAAGTGATGCTCCCAACCGTTAAATAAGAAAACCACATTCCTATCAAAAGGCGAAATTGAAGGAGGAATGACACCCTTCCTTCAGGTTCTGTCCTCCCAAGGGACAGCCACCCACACAGTACAGCTTCTCTTGTTTTATGCTTCCAGGCAATAAAGCAAGTGTCTTTCTTCAAACTATCAGTCGTATGATTATTCATGTGGGAGATATGGAAAAGAAAGACATCCTTAGTCGGCTTCCCTTTTAAATGGGAAGATTCCAGTCTTAGTCATTTAAAAATATACATTTTCTAAAGGCTTAAAAAAAAAAAAAAAAAAAAAAAAAAAGCAAAAACATTTCAGATTCTATTCTAGTCTTCATGCTTAAATTATGCTTAAAAAAAAACAACAAACAAACCCTACCTGGCATCAGTATCTTAAATTTGTGATTTTGCTGAGATGAACATTTTAAATACTTTAATTTTTTTTTGCTTTAGTATTTGTCTCTACCCACTTTAAGTTAAATTTTATTTTCCAGAAGAGGGATGCTTAAAATTTAGTAATTTTATCTTTCATCCAACATTTCAAAAGTTCAGCTATATGTATTATCATATTTCATTTTTTTAAAATGGCAGATTCCTTTCTCACATACACACACACTCACAGAAAGAAGATCGGCGCCGAGACTTAGGGGGCACCGCGGCAGGCAGGCAGCCAGCTCCCGACTCGCCCTGCCTCCCCTCCGAGTGCCACCCTCCTGACACCCCGCTACTGGTCCAGCAGAGGTCCCGGGAGTGATCTGCCGCCTCGGCTGCCACTAAGCAAAATGGCGCTGGTGCCCTTCAGCCTCTACCATGTGACAAGGGCTAACGGTGCCATTGGTTGACCCCTGTCACATGGTAGGGACTGAAGGTAACCGGCGCCATTTTGCTTAGTGGCAGCCGAGGCCCCGGGAGTGGCAGATCACTCCCGGGACCTCTACTGGACCACTAGGTGGGTGTCGGGAGGGTAACACTCGGGGGGAAGGCAGGGCGAGTCGGGAGCTGGCTGCCTGCCGTGGCGCCCCCTAAATCTCGGCGCTTGGTCTCCATCTAGGCAAGTCGAAGGCTGGCAGAATTTTGAAAGGGCACTTTTTGCCCTTTCAAAATTCTGCTGCCTGCCGTGGCGCCCCCTAAGTCTCGGCACCCTAGGCACAGGCCTAGCTCGCCTAGTGGTTCCGCCGGCCCTGCTCACTACCTTCCGGGGTATCTCGCTCCTAATAAGCTCTGGGTACCCGCTCCTCGGGGGCTTCTCGCTTCTACTCGCCCTCCGGGGTTAATCTGCCTAACCTTAAGGACACTTGCTCCTCAGGGGTCCTGTCTGCTTTCTTTCAGGAACCCTCAATGCTCCTAGGTACTCGCTCCTCGAGGACCTACTCTAATCAGGGTATCCTGCACCTCGGACCTAGAGTCCCTCTCTTCATTCAACTACCGAAGGAAGTTATCAGCACTGCTACTCTGTATCGCTATGCTCCAGCTCTCTTCATCCCACCATTCAGGTGCACGGCCTATTCCGCACTGCGGAACACTACCGCACATTTGCTACATCTGGGTGAGACCATCAACTACAGAGACTGTCTGAGCTTACTGTGTTATCGCTGGACTACAGTCCATTCCTTGGGCAAGATTCAACTCTTCAACAGCAGTATAATAAAGCTTTCTTTCCTCAGTGTCTGCTTATTAGAGTCTAGCCAATCGTTGTGCTTCCCCACCGGGGTCCATCCCCGTGGGAGGAGTCATCGCCACATCAACTAAGAGTCCACAATATGCCACAAACACAACAGCAGGATCACAAGGGATAGATAGTTTCTAAGTTGCTTATCCCAAGAATAAGCAGTGCATCTCTGCAACTCCACCTTAATAATAGTGTATGGACTTTTCCTTCAGGAGCTTGCCCAAAACTTTTTTAAATGCAACTACCTTAATAGCTTTCACCACATCCTCTGGCAACAAATTCCAGAGTTTAATTAAGCGCTGAGTAAAAAAATATTTTCTATTATTAGTTTTAAATATATTACCTAGTAACTTCATTGTGTGTCCCCTAGTCTTTGTACTTTTTAAAGACTAAACAATTGATTCATGTTTACTGTTCCATTCCACTCGTTATTTTATAAACCTTTATCATATCTCCCCTCAGCCATCTCTTCTCCTAGCTGAAGAGTCCTAATCTCTTTAGCCTTTCCTCATAGAAGAATCATTCCATCTCTTTTATCATTTTGGTTGCCCTCTCTATATCTTTTCTAATTCTGCTATATCTTTTTAGAGATGTGGTGACCCCATAACTGTACACAATGCTCAAGATGAGCTTGCACCATGGAATGATACAGAAGCATTATGATATTCTCTGTTTTACTCTCCATTCCTTTCCTAATAATCCAAAGCATTCTATTTGCTTTCTTGGCTGCTGCTGCACACTGAGCAAAATATTTCAACATATTATCAATGATGACGCCTGGTTCCTTTTCTTGAATGGTGACTCTTAATATGGAACCTTGCATTGTGTAGCTATAATTTGGGTTACTCTTCCTAAGTGCATCACTTTGCACTTATCCACATGAAATTTCATTTTCCATTTGCATGCCCAGTCTCCCAGTTTTGCAAAATCCCCTTGCAATTTCTCACAATCCTTGTTCAAGTCCTTTCATGATTTTGTAGACTTCTATAATATGGGGCCAGATCTTAAAATCTACGAGTGGGCATAGATTTGTTCGCACAACCCAGCGCGAACAAATCTATGCCTGGTTTTGTAACATGCACGCGCATGTTATAAAACCAGGGAACTTTTTTTTTTTTTGCTCCCCCCCACCTTTCCCTCCCTTCCCCTATCTAACCCATCCCCCAGCCCACATAGGTTCCCCTCGTACGATTGTATAACACTAAATGTAAATTACTATTTTCGCCCTCCCCTCCTGAAATACATGCTATTTGAGCATAGTTAATCTATTTGCTGTTTCTCCTTGTTTTTTGTAAAGCCTGTTGCTTCGACATGTTTCCTTCCTCCCCTGCGTGAATTTCACGCTATTATTACATGGTTCGCTGTTTGCTGTTAACCACTGTGTTCTCTGTAAAGCCTAGAGCTGCGTTATGTTATATGTAAACTGAGGTGATGTTCCAAACGTGCCCCGGTATATAAAAATACATAAATAAATAAATGAAATCCCCCCTACCTTATCTCGTTGAGTTATGCCTGGCCTCTGGCAGGCGTAACTTGCGCGCACTGGCTCACCTTCCCCGGCACAAGCCACTGTGCCGGAGGATCTGGCCCTGCCCCTGAACCGCTGTCACACCTCCGGACCACCCCTGAACCACCACCCTGCCCCAGGCCCCGCCCCTGGCCCGCCCATTTTTGAAAGCCCCGGGACATACGCGTGTCCCGGGGCTTGCGCGCAGGGGTAGGTTTTCGGGGGTTACACGAGTAACCCTTTGAATATCTACCCCATACCCCCTCAGTTGTCTCTTCTTCAAACTTAACAGCCCTAACTTCTTTAACCTTTCCTCATTAGGGCAGCCATTCCATGCCCCTTATTTTGATCGCCCTTCTCTGCACTTTCTCCAGTATAGCTAGATCCTTTTTGAGATGCGGTGACCAGAGTTGCACACAGTACTCAAGGTGCGGTCTCACCATGGAGCGATACAAAGGCGTTATGACATCCTCTGCTTTATTTTCCATTCCCTTCTTAATAATTCCTAACATTCTGTTTGCTTTTTTGATCACCACAGCACACTGAGCCAATGATTTCAATGTATTATCCACTATGACGCCTAGATCTCTTTCCTGGGTGGAATTTCTAAGATAGAACCTAACATTGTGTAACTATAGCAAGGATTTTTTTTCCCTATATGCATCACTTTGCACTTCTTCACTTTAAATTTCATCTGTCATTTGGAAGCCCAATCTTCCAGCCTCACAAGGATCTCCTGTAATTCATCACAATCCGCTTGAGATTTAACTACTCTGCATAATTCTGTGTCAACCGCAAATTTGATCACCTCACTCATTGTACCCCTTTCCAGATTCATTTATGAATATATTAAAAAGCGCCGGTCCAAGAACAGATCCCTGAGACACTACACTGTTTACCTTTTTCGACTGTAAAAACTGACTATTTAATCCTACTCTCTGTTTTCTTTTAACCAACTTGCAATCCACAAAAGGACATAACCTCCTATCCCATGACTTATTAGTTTTCTTAGAAGCCTATCATGTGGTACTTTGTCTTATGTCTTCTGAAAATCCAAACACACCACATCCACTGGTTCACCTCTGTCCACATGTTTATTTACCCTTCAAAAAAATGTAGGAGGTTTGTGAGGCAAGACTTCCCTTGAATAAATCCATGTTGGCTGTGTGCCATCAAACCATGTCTATCTAAATGTTTTGTGATTTTATTCTTTATAACAGTTTTCACGATATTTCCCAGCACTGAAGTCAGACTCATCGGTCTATAGTTTCCAGGATCACCCCTGGATCCCTTTTTAAATATAGTGGTTACATTAGCCATCTTCCAATCTTCAGGTACATTGGATGGTTTTAAAGATAGATTACAAATTTTTACTAATAGTTCTGAAATTTCATTTTTTAGTTATTTCAGAGCCCTGGGGTGTGTACTATCCGCTTCAGGTGATTTACTACTCTTCAGTTTGTCAATCAGGCCTACCACATCTTCCAAGTTCACCATGATTTGGTAGGTTGATCTGAATCATCACCCATGAAATCCTTCTCCAGAACGGGAATCTCTCCAACATCCTCTTCTGTAAACATTGAAGCAAAGAAATTGTTTAATCTTTCTGCGATGGCCTTATCTTCTTTAAATGCCCCTTTAACCCCTTGATCATGAAATGGTACAACTAAATCTTTTGCAGGCTTTCTGCTTCAGATATATTTTTTTAAAGTTTTTATTGTGAGTTTTTGCCTCTATGGCTAACTTCTTTTCAAATTTTCTCTTAGCCTGTCTTATCAGTGTCTTACATTTTACTTGTCAATGATTATGCTTTATTCTATTGTCTTCTAAAGGAATCTTCTTCCAATTTTTAAATGAAGATCTTTTGGCTAAAATAGCCTCTTTCACCTCATCTTTTAACCATGCTGGTAGTTGTTTTACCTTCATTCCACCTTTCTTAATGTGTAGAATACATCTGGTCTGTGCTTCTAGGATGGTATTGTCTAAAAATGTCCATGCCTGTTGCATACTTTTTACTTGTACAGCTGCACCTTTCAGTTTTTTTCTATTTTTCTCATTTTATCAAAATTTCCCTTTTGAAAGTTTAGTGCTAGAGTTGTGGATTTAATTACTGTCCCCCTTGCAATCATTAATTCAAATTTGATCATATTATGATCACTATTGCAATGCAGCCCCACCACCGTTACCTCTCTCACCAAATCCTGCACTCCCCACTGAGAATTAGATCTAAAATTACTCTCTCTCTCTCTCATCGGCTCCAAAACCAATTGCTCCATTTATTCTATCCAGGAACTTTATCTCTCTAGCATGCCCTGATGTTTCACTTACCCAGTCAATATTGGGTTAATTGAAATCTCCCATTATTACTGCACTACCAGTTTGGTTAGCTTCCCTAATTTCTCTTAGCATTTCACTGTGTCTCACCATTTTGTCTAGGTGGTCGGTAGTAAAACATCTATCACTATTCCCTTCCCCAACACACAAGGGATTTCTACCCATAAAGATTCGATTCTACATTTAGTCTCATGCAAGATCTTTATTCTGTTGGACTCTATGCCATCCCAGGCATAAAGCACCACCAACAAGATGCTCCTCTCTGTCATTGTGATATAATTTGTACCCCGGTATAGCACTATCCCATTGGTTACCCTCTTTCCACCATGTTTCCAAGGTGCCAATTAAGTCTGTCATCATTCACTGCTATACACTCTAATTCTTCCATCTTACTTCTTAGACTTCTGGTATTAGCATGCAAACATTTCAAAGTGTGTTTTTTTGTTTGTATTTATATTCTGCTTTTCAGCTGACAGGGATAAACTGGAATTTTTTAGCTCAGGTGAGTTTTTAATTTTAGGCACTTGGACTACTTTTATTATTAGTGGGATGTCCTAACTCTAATGCTTCATTTGTATCCTTTGAAGATACCTCCCTCCGAACCAAGCACTACTGAGCGACGTTGGGCTTTCCTCTTTGTTCTAGTCTAAAAGCTGCTCTATCTCCTTTTTAAAGGTTAGTGCCCGCAGCCTGGTTCCAGCCAGGTTAAGGTGGAGACAATCCCTTTGTAAAAGACTCCCCCTTCCCCAAAAGGTTCCCCAGTTCCTTACAAAACTGAATCCCTCTTCCTTGCACCATCGTCTCATCCATGCATTGAGACTCCATGCCAAAACACATTGGATTGTTGGATTGTACTTCAAAAATGTCTGCTTCTCTTGCTCACAGGTCTAATTGAAAATGCAAGAGCTTAATATAGATATAAATACATTCTTTACATATTGTTTTGTTAAAGTATTTTGAGAACAAATTGTTTTTCAAGAAGTGATGCAGTCAAAATCAATCTGAATGTTGCTTAGGAAAAAAATTAAATTGATATGACATGGTAACTTCCCATATTGTATCTGCACAAAAACAACAAATACAAAGACACTCATTCTCTCTCTCTCTCTTTAGGAAAGCAGCTATTGAACTACTACAAGCTCCCTGATAAGTTTCTTGGAGATCTGTATTTCTGCTGTTTGTTCTTACAGCTTTTCTAAAGGAGGCCTAGTGCTCTGTTTGGCACACATTTTTTCTAAGTTACTTTGTGATAGCTTGGGGAGCTGTCACAGAAAAGAAATGTTATAAATAAACAAATAAATGGCAGCCTGTTTCTCAAAGACAGATGTCCTTGCCTTGGATGAATTATTCCCACTAGATATATTATTATTGTCACCAATGTTTGTCATTGTATAAAGATCACACAGTGGAATGCAACAATTCACCCACCCGGCAAAGGGAACAAGATGCTTATATTTATTTGCTAGAGTGAAGAATCAGTTTGCTGAGTAAGCTGAGATCCTAGCTAATGAACAAATGCCTACCACGCACACCAATTTAATTTTATTAGAGTGATTCTGCAGTAGCAGCTGCTTACTGTGTATAGTTAAACCACCGCGCTTGTTTTGTTACCCATCATAATCAGGACCAGACCATGACAACTTATATTGTAATTCAAATACAGTCTGAGTAGATACACTACATGCAACCCACAAGGGGGTACTTTATCTCTGGAAGAAATCATAACACAAAATGAAAAGTTACAATACTACAAAAGTAATTCTCCCCACCAACCCAACAAAGACAGTGTAACCATATGAAAGAAGGGAAAATGAGGCTTCCCATTGCTTCTGCAGACAAGGATAAGTCTTCCTGGTATTTTTTTTATTTTTATTTTTTTTTAGCAGCAATTGTGGTTCATAGTTGTTGCAGTAAATGGTGGATATGACACCATGTCTGGGCATTTCAAAAATCTGCTTTATTTGGAATTAGATTGATAATATATCTATATAAAAATGTCTGACTATCAAAACAATTTCTTATTATAAAGATTTTTCAAATTCAGATATTAAAAACAAGAAAAGTATAAGAATGAGATGACAAGCTAGATGTGCGTGGGTGTGGTTGGAAGGGAGAAGGGAAGCAGTGTTAATTACTTGGTAAATTTAGAGCTGTATATCCACTTATTGAAAGCAATAATGATTATTGCTACTGATATTACTTCACAGCTGTGAATAAAAACATTGATACTATTTCATGTGGAATAAATTGAATTTAAATAGGCCATTATATTTCAATAAAATCAATGGCAAGACATGACTGCCATCCTAGTTAATCTTCCTCCTACCCCTTAACAGTACATAAAAATTAAATTAAGTTAAATTAACTTTAGCTGCATGCCAAGAATCAAAACCTTATTACTGTATTTTATATTTTCTGAATCTCTATATTCAAAAACAGGGGTGGCCAAATCCAGTCCTCAAGAATCACTAACAGGTCTGGTTTTCAAGATATCCACAATGAATATGCATGAGAGAGATTTGCATGCACTACCTCCAGTGCATACAAATATACGTATTTATGCCACCAAGGCAAAAAATACATGATTAATAATATTCATGACAAAATAATAATATTCATGACAAAATGTAAACTATCCATCAATCCAAATCATGCATTTACTAATATTTTGTGGCCTTCAGTTGAGGACCTAGCACGGTACAGTAGCCTTGAACTATAAAAGTCTCAGGACGAAGTACATTACATTGTTAAGAATCCTCAAATGGCAGTGATTAAAGGACATTGGAGTGAGCATCTGTGAAAGCAGAGTCAACTAAAATCCAGTGTTCCTTCAAATGCTGTTTTATAAGTCAACCAAACCTTCAAATACAGAATAAATATTTGCTGTAATAAATTTTTGACATTTTCACTGGATTGCTTTTTGTGCTAAATTATTGCTATTACCAATATAAAAATGTATTATACATTATAGGAAGTAGAAATGAGATAGAGACTTCTGGCATTGTAAAACTAGCACAATGATTCCCAACCTTTTTTTTTATGTTATAACACACCCAGCAATGTTTTCACTTTGTCATGGCACACCATCAATTTCCATTCTTCTCCTCCACCCCCCCTCCCCCAACAGCCATCACCTTTATTCCCCCAAACCATGTCCTGGCATCATCACTTCCCTTCCCTCTCCTCCTGCCCTTTTCACTACCACTTTTCCTTTCCTCCCTGACTTCACCATCTTCCCTTACCTCCCTCCCACCCCACACTTCTGACATTATCACTTCCTTTCCCCCTCTGGGACTGCCTTCAGCCAGTAAGAGAAATTGGTCAAGCAGGGCTTTGCTGCTGCTACCTCCTTTGTCAGCTTCTCTCTGAAGACGAAACTGCCCAGGGGGGTCCCTTAGTTCTACAAGACTTGCCAGCCTTGCACTTCAGAGGGAAGCTGGCAGAAGAAGCAACAGCAAGAAAGATATGCTTGTTTCGCTTTCTCCTCCTGACAGCCGAAAGCCATCACCTATGAAATGGGGGAAAGAGAGATTAAGACTTTGCCATCAGCAGCGGTGGTTTTGAAATGCCCCATCTTTTCTCTACAGGTAGCAAAAAGTTCCCATCATACCAGCTAGAGACCTCTCGAGTAACAGATTTAGAGTTCACAGCATCATAATAACATAATATGACATAACATAACATAGTTACATAATATTGATGGCAGAAAAAGCCCAAATGGTCCATCTAATCTGCTCATCGTTTCCCATGGTAGCAACTGCCGCTCTGTGCAGGTTACCCTCATGTTTCTGTTAAGGATAGTAACTGCCGCTTTGTGCTGTTTATCCCCAAGCCTTATTTATTAACAAAGCAACATTTTTACTGAGGAGCCATCTTGAAAATTCCGTCAATGCTGCTTGACATGCTTTGCTTTTCAGCTTGGCCATAGAAGCAGTCATGTTCTTTTTTCCCTTATGTCTATGTATAGTACCCCAGATCGTGAAAGTCAGAGCCTGTGTTGGTTGTCCTTTGAATCAAATTCCCCTTTCCCCATCCCCCCATGTCATCAAAGTGGAGAGTGATGTCAAAATGGATAGCAGTTGCATCAAAATCATCAAAGCTTATTAGTAAAGGGTAGTAATACCCATGCTTACTGTTAAGGGTAGTAACTGCCACTGAGTAGGTTAACCCATGCACCCTTTTCTTCATTTCCATCCTTCAGCCTTTATGGATTCACAATGTTTATCCCATACCCCTTTGAATTTTTGATTGGTTTTTTGTTCGCCACCTCCTTCAGAAGGGCATTCCATCACCCTTTCGGTGAAGAAATATCACCTGACATTGGTTCTGAGTTTCATTTCATGACCATTAGTTCTACTGTTTCCTTGCCAACAGAAAAAGTTCAAAGTATGTACATCATTAAAAACTTTCAGATAGCTGAAGGTCTGTATCATATATCCTCTGCACCTCCTCTCTTCCAGAGATATGCAGATCATTCAGCCTCTCATAAGTCTTCTGATATAAAATCCATACCATTTTGGTCACTCTTCTTTGGACTGCCTCCATCCTTTTTGAGATACAGGCTCCAGTACTGAATGCAGTACTCCAGGTGAGACCTCTCCAAAGATCTGTACAAGGGCATCACCAACTCCTTTTTCTTACTGGTTATTCCTCTCTCTAT
Organism: Rhinatrema bivittatum; assembly: GCF_901001135.1. Taxonomy (NCBI): domain Eukaryota; kingdom Metazoa; phylum Chordata; class Amphibia; order Gymnophiona; family Rhinatrematidae; genus Rhinatrema; species Rhinatrema bivittatum. The sequence goes on along the minus strand of NC_042617.1, from coordinate 186,587,219 downwards.
GCAGCCCAGAATTCTTCTAGCGTTAGCTATTGCCTTGTCACATTACTTCGCCACTTTCAGATCACCAGACACTATCAACCCAAGGTCCCTTTCCCAATCCATGCATATTAGTTTTTCACCGCCCATCACATAAAGCTCTAGTCCATCACATAAAGCTCTTTTAGATTACCGCACCCCAGATGCATGACTCTGCACTTCTTGGCATTGAATCCCAGCTGCCAAATCCTCGATAACTTTTCAAGATTTCTTAAATCACTCTTTACTTTCTCTACTCCTTCAGGCATATCCACGCTATTGCAGATATTAGTATCATCTGCAAATAGACAAACTTTACCTTCTATCCCTTCTGCAATGTCATTCACAAAGATATTGAACAGAACCTGTCTCAAAACTGATCCCTGTGGCAGTCCACTTAACACAGATCTCTCTTCAGAGTAGTTCCATTTACCATTAAATGCTGTCTCCTGTCAGTCAACCAGATTGCAATCCATGCCACTACCTTGGCACGCACTCCCAAGCTTCTCATTTTGTACCGAGACTTCTATGTGGGACCATATCAAAAGCTTTACTAAAATCCAAGTAAATCACATCGAGTGTTCTTTCCTGATCCAATTCTCTAGTCACCCAATCAAAAAAATCAGATGTCTGACAGAATCTTCCCCTAGTGAATCCATGCTGCTTCTAGTCCAGCAGCCCACTGGATTGTAGACAGTTCACTAGTCTGTAGATAGTAGAGTCTCCATTAATTTTCCCACCACCGAGGTAAGGCTAACCAACCTGTAGTTTCCAACCTCCTCTCTGCTCCCACTCTTGAGAAGCGGCACTACTCCTGTTTCTAAAGATCTATTGAACAAGTCTAAAAGCAGACCCACCAGCCCATCTCTGAGCTCCCTCAGTATCCTGGGATGTATCTCATCTGGCCCCCATGGCCTTGTCCACTTTCAGTTTTCACAGCTCTTCCCATACATTCTCTTCTCTAAACTTAGTATTATCTACGCTCTTATCAACCAGCAATGGTCCTTCTCCAGGGTCATCTTTAGTGAACACTAGTATTTGTTTAATATTTCTGCCATTTCTTTGCCTCTCTTCACACATTGATCTTTGTCACCTTTCAATTTCACTATCCCACTATATGAGGAAGTGAACTTGTGTTCTCAAAAATATATGCCTCAACAAATCTGTTAGTCAATAAGGTGTCACCTGCCTTTGTGTTCTTCTTCCTAAAACAGACTAACATGGCTAACCCTCTGGATGTTATATAGGAAGTAAATGCCAGACTGCTGCTAATATTATAATGTAAGCTGAACAAGCAATTAAGAAAAATATTTGTTAAGCTTAAATACAGCGGTATATATTTGCTAATCTTAAACTCCTTTTTGACAAACAGGAAAAAGTTCTAAAACTTCTAACATTTTATCTTCTTTCATTGAATATGCTTAGTGATCAATGGCACCATTCTTCTATTGGCATAATGGATGTCCTGATTGGAATAAAAATGACATGGGGTAATCCATAAAACCTTCGTACGACACTATTCTGTCATCCATTGTTTTGTAAGGGCATAGGACCAGTCAAATTACTAGACACCTGATTTATTACAAACATTATCAAAATGATTTGCAGTCCATTTTGCAGTCTTCCTTCAATAACCTTATCATTCATAACTTGAAATTTCATGCCTATTCCATTATTCTAAGACAATCTGAGGGTATGTTTGCCATTACTCCAAGCTTACAATATTATCTAACTTCTAATATGAAAAATGCTACAAGCTGAATGTTCAGAGAGGATAGGTATTTTAATTATGCTTTAATAATTTATGGTTGTACACCTGTTGTATTTTTTGTAAACCTTTTTAATTTTATTTATTTATTTATAACTTTTTTATACCGAGGTTCAGGTAACAGAGTTACTTATCACTCCGGTTTACATTCCAACAGGCAATAAATAATGACAGAATATGTCTTACAATGAACAAGGATGAGAACAACTTGGATAAACATAACTAGAAAAAAATAATGTGTACAGATAAAAGGAAGTGGACTTGAGGGATCTTAGAAAAGCATTATATTAAATGCAATAAACAACTATTTCCAGCAATTTGTATAAGAATATTTTGCAGAAAGTATAATACCTTCCTAAGCAATTAAAATTCAGAACATATTTGATTTCCTTATTTCATACAAAGAGTGCCTGAAGATTTAGCTCTCTATTACATATTAGCTTTTAAAAATAGATACTAGCTTTGGCCCTTTATAGAACCCTGTTGAAAAAGCACATATGCTTTACATCAATTATATACTGTTAATTACAATAAAAATAGAGGCTATTTCTTGGCAACAAATTCAAATTAGACTGAAAAACTGAATTGAAATACATTTCCTCTGGAAAGAAATTGTAAGAGTTTTAGGAAAGTGCTAAAGACGTATTGCTCAGGGAAGCTTTTAAATAATGTTTTTTCTGGGTTTTTCAATTTCAAGCTTTTTATTTTGTATGGTTTTGATATGGATGTGTGATTTGTTTTTAGTTTAGATTGTTATAAAGTATATTTGTTTTAACTTTGATGTAATCCACTTCTTTGGAAAGAATGAGGAATAGTAAATTCTTGTAAGCAAATAATAAATGCTAACTTCTTTATTTTTATTTTTTATTGTAAATGTATAAGCTTTCAAGATAACTAAGATACAGAAACATCATGAACCAAACCAGCAGAAAAAGAAAAAGGAAAAATTGAATCTAACCTGATAATTTCTTTTCCTTAAGTCTAGCCAGAGTAGTCCAGAAGCATGCTCCCCTACCAGCAGATGAAGACACAGCACAGGTCTGCTGATGTCAACCCTTATAGGATTCCATGCTGCCTCAGCCTCCCAGTATTCAATGTAACAAGTTAAGGAAACGTCAACATTCCCTATCCTCTACTAACCAGGGGCTTCCATGGAAGACCACAACTTGAATGTCCTCTTCCAGGGTAAATAAAAAAAAACAACACATACATACATACATAAATAAATAAATAAATAAACAAACAAACAAACATCAAGAACGAGGCCAACTGTAGCCAAGCATTAAAGTAAGACTAACCTGTGGAATCAACCTGCTCTGTATACTTAAAAATGTGACCAACATAAAAACTCTGGCAGTCTGTAAGGGTACTAGACTAGTCTGGCTAGACTCAAAGAAAGGAAATTAACAGGCAAGATTAAGTTTCTCCTTCCTCTTCATCCAGCCAGACCAGTTCAGATGCATGGGATGTACCAAAGCTATCCCTCGTCTGGGTGGACCCTGCCAGATCTGCTCTCAAGATGCCCAAACCAATCATTGCATCTTCCTTGGTTCTGACATTGAAACTATAATGCTTCAAGAACAAATATAAGGAAGCCCATACAACTACAGCCTGTATTTTAGGAGAGTGTATCCAAAACCTTATCTATATAAACAGCTTATGGACTCCTTAATTTAGTGATCCTATCTTCTGCAGCATTAGGCAGAGATGGAGATGCTGCTTACTGTCCCAGAACATGATTCCTTCTTAACTCTGCTAAACCACTTTAGGAAGAACTAATGAACCGAGTGAATAGACATGGCTTCTTCCGAGTCCCTCGCATGAAGATCTATAATTTGAAATTCCATGAGCTGAGCAGTTCTCTACCAAAAACACTATCTTAAAGAGACAGAACCTTTAGCAATGCCATCTTTACTGACTCGAGAATACTGCACTAGGGATATCAGAACCAAGGCTAAATCCACTGAAGGAAATATTTATCTCCTGTGCAGCCGAATCTTCTGGACACCCCTCAAGAAATGTTATACACCTGGGCAAGACATTAACAGTCTATTAGATGACCCCTATACTAGGCAAAAGTCACCACCTATAGGAAAATCATGTCAAGATCTACTCCAAACCTTCTGCAAGGCAGCCCAATTATAATCATATACACCCCAGATATGAGGGTTCCACTGAACTAAGGAGAGTAGAAAATACACCACCTAGCTGACCTCTTAAACAAATGTATTTTTACAAGGGCCATACCATAAACAAAACCATGACAATTCTTAATGCGTTAATGGATACTGGACAACAGACCCCTGATCTGGGGAAACAAAAGGAGATAACCATCCAGGAGTCTTCATCAAACCTGCATTTCAGAACCTACTGTGCTAATCCAGAGGCTATCAAAACCACCAGATTTAGAGGACTGGCTTTCTTCTACCAGGTGCTGAACAAAAAGGGCCACAGAGAAAATCACTACAGAAGACCCTGAAACTGGCCACTCCTGAACCAAAACATCCAGAGTGGCTGTACCTATTCTTTTCCATGGCTGAAAAAAATGTTCTACCTTGGTATTGCTTCTATTACCAAGACCATATGTAGCTCTTCCCTTCTGTTCCCGAACTAGGAGAGAATAGTCACCAGCAATTCCAACTTTCCTGGGTCGAGCATGCTTATGCTTAGGAATTTGCTGGAACAATCTAATCACCTGCTAAGTACGCAGACCAACCCTACAAGCCTCTCTGCCCACTTTAGCACCAGATCAACCTCTTTGCTAGTTGAGTAGTCCTGGTTCTTCTCTGGCGGTACACAACCTCAGATACAAACTTAGGCCTAGTGTCACTAAGCTGTGATGTTTTTTCATAGGAGAGTCCCATTATCGTGGGGATGGTGGGGAAAGTGTCACTACAACAGTTGGGCCACGCCCCCGAAAAAACATTGTGGCTCTATGGCATTCTATTTTGTCTCACAGCCAAATACCATGGGACAAAACAATGCAGAGAGCAGCCCTTTAGATGTGATGGTGGCCCCCAACCTCAAGGGAAACCCATGGCTGGTCACACCACAGGGGCAAGGTCAGTTTGGTGCTATTTTGAAAAATGGCACCCCGGGCCCCATTGTGGGAACTTCTTCACATTTTAAAGGTTTGAGGAGTATGGGAGGGGGTGCTTGAGGTTGTGGGGGATCCACTGAACCCTAAAGAATGTTTTGTTGACATCTGGGGAGATTGCACTGAACCCCAATGATTTTATTTTAGACCTTTGGAGGGAAGGATGGGGGGGGGGGGGGATCTATAGCCCTAATGATGTTTTTCACTATTGGGGTGGGAGGGGACTATATTTTAGTGAAGACAAGGTTGTGGTTGGGATACCATCGCCATGCATGTACTTACATTTTTTTTATTTTTTATTTTTTTTTACTTTCGGGTGTTAGGGCCACCTCATGTGGCAGCCCTGAGTTGAGCCAGGGGTCAACCTGAACTCCCATTTTTTTTATTTTTTTTTGGCTTGGCCCTTTAAATATAACTAAGGTGCCTTGGGACCTATGCTAGGGTTCTGTGGCTTCTGCGTTACATTTACCAATTATCCAGGAGGTTTTAATTTATCATAGTTAATTCAAACCAAAAATAGTCTGTGTTATACTAAATGTTATCTTATGCTTCTTATATTTCACTTGTAATCAACAGTGTAATCTGTTATCAACATATATTTGACAGAGGAAAAGAACTCAGCGCTGGGTGAAAAGGTCAAAGACTAAATTCATTCCCAGATAGTTCAGTCACTGGTCTGAAAAACCTCTTTTTTTTTTTTTTCACCAAAACATTTTCTTTCTTTCTTTTTTCTATTCCATTTTTATGTTAAAATTTTGCTGAAAAGTGCCCAAAGGCTCAAACGACAATTATCTTAGTTGCATTATCAATAAAAACCAAGATTTAAATAAGGCATTTTTCTTAGTTGTTGTTATGCCCATTGGTCGCAGACGGCTGCGACTGTGTCTACTTACATCCTGCACCGTTCTTCTGCCCTCTCCAAGTCTGCTCGCGGCGCAGGCCAGTCTCCACCGCCACATTCCCCACAGCTCCTTGTGGCGACCGAGCCGCCGCTGCCACCTACATCGACTTCGGGCCTTCCTAAGCGCATGCGCGCTCCACCAGGCCATCCTTTTAAGCCTCTTTGGTGGGAATCTCGGGGGCATCCCTGCTTGATGATGTCATCGGATCTAGGTACTTAAGCTCCACCTTCGCCCCCAGCTAGCCAACTTGGCAATGTGTCCCTTACGTCTCTACAAGCTCCTGCCTCCGTGTTCCTGTGGCTACGCTACCTGACTCTGTGGACTTTGGACTCTGTCTGGTACCCGCTCCTCGGGGGCCAGACTCTGGAGACTTTGTCTCTGGGCCTTCCCTGCTCCTTGGGCTGGCCCTGCACCTCCGAAAGGAGAGGAGGTTAGGGCTTGTCCGTGGGATGGGGTTCGGGGAGAGGATCGTAACAGCAATATTCTCCCAGGGTCATGAACCTTAATCTTTGCTGATGTTCCTTATTAATGAGACCAGGAACTCATCCCGGTCACTCCACTACCATAACAGACATCAGGACCTTTATCCTGAAATGCAATCCTTCAGTGCCTTGGCGACTTGATTCAAAACCAGAATGGATTGACTTGTGCCCACCTTCTTGGGGGATCATGAAGTAAATGGAAAACATTCCCAGTCCCAGAAGGGAAGCAGGAAATGGAATCACCATTCCTCTGTGTCAAAGGCATGCCAGCATTATTCACAAAGTTTCCTTCTTTATGGTGAAGATGGCATAACATAAAAGTGTCTGAAAGAATGAAAAAAAAAAACCCCATTCCAAGGCATAACCATCTCTTCCAACTTTTAGAATCCAATAATCTCTATGATCGGGACCCATCTTTTGAAAAATAAACAGACCAATATCCACTGCAGATCTGGAGCCTAGGCCCATCAATCTTGATTAGGAACCATAGATACCACCGATAGCCCACAGTTTCTTCTTTGGTGCCCTCTAACGGCAACCTGAAAGGAAAGAAATCTGAAAAGGTACAACCCATTTGTCCAGATAAAGCTCGACCTGGCTCATTACGCCTAGAATTCTCAAAAGAAAACAGTTTCTAGGTGGACTCCTTCAAGAATTTCTTTTAGGCTTATCCTCGAGGAAAGTCTTGGACTCAAGTCACCCGCTCAATTTTGCATCCAAGCCACACCTGTTTGCCAAACCCTGAACTGAAGCCTGCAATAAGTCCTATGAAGTCTCGGCCAAAAAAGGCTGCATCCACTTCACAAATATCAAAGATCTCCTGGTGACTATACTAATCAGTGCATCCTTAAAATGCTCTGGCAGGTCTTAAACTGGGGAATGGTCAGTTAGAGGCTGGTATCTTGTATTGTGGAGCCACAAAATGGTTCACTCAACAACTCCGAAAAGATACAATGCCAGATTGCCTTATGCAGTGGGAAGGCTATATAGCAAATTTCCTCAGGCCTCGTCTTCTACCCGGGAGGACAACTGTCCATCCTCCAACTTTACTCGGCTGTGTCCTCTTAAACAAAAGCCTCAATGCTCCAAATCTGGATGATTTATCCTCCTCCTGGTCCCAATCCTTTTCCTACTGCTACCTTCTCCAGAACCTATGGGCAACTCTCCCTGAGTGCAGGGGGGAAATGACGTGGAAGACTCTGTACAGAACTCTATCGGAAGTTAATGTAAAAAATGTCTGCTATTGGCTAAACAACCACAGAGGAACAGAAGAAAAAAATTATTCTGAAAACAAGAGGTAATCTGCAGAAGGACCTGGCCCTGCCTTCTAGCCCCATAAAGGCCTGCTGCAATGCTGCTGCAGCAGCTGTGGGGATATGGAAAAGGCTGACACTGGGAACCTACTAACTGCCGCCACCAGAATTCAAAGGAAAGCCCTGAGCCCTTAGATGCCTGGTTAGCCATTGGCCAAAACAAAGAAGACTCCATTTCAACCTTCCCCAACATACCATGAGGCCCGAAGATGGCTGCTGTTCCTGCCATAGCCAACAGTACGCTGATGGAACTCTTATTCAAGGCCAATTTCACTGCAAGAACCCCCCCCCCACACACACACCTTTCCAAGCCATGGGGCCCTGTCACCCTGCTCCTTCCCCCTTCTCTATGCACTAACTGCCAAAGCTGCTGTTGCCAGTGTGGTACAGCCCAAATTCTTTACAGGCACTGCTGCACTTGATATGCTTGGATGGCCCTGATATCTTCTCTCTCCTCTGGAGCTGCACTGACTGCTTAATCCGCCCTGCTCCTTCTTGGCCAACTGCTGTGGCATGGGACAACTGAATGCCCTGCAGTCTCTCCTCCATGTTCTCTCAGCCTCTGCTTACTTTTATTCAATTTTATCAGGTTTAAATAGGAGAAGAAAGGAGAGCTAGACTAGAGAAAGGATTGAATATAGGCAAGGAGGAAGAAGGAGAGGTGGATTTGGAGAGGAGGCAAAATGAATGCCTAAAGTAGAGCAAGAGCTCCACAACCAGCCCCCCCCCCCCACCCCTCCAGGATCAATGCTTGGAAGCCCCCCTGGAAAAGGCTCTATTCAACCAGGTGAGGAAAAAACCCATAGGCCATTCGCTCCAGGAGCAGACTCCATTCTTCCAGTTCTCCTTCATCTGGCCTTTATTCAGCACAGGATGCTTGCTTATCATCTGCTGGAGACAGAGAATACTGGCAGGCTGAGGCAGCACATGATTCTATAAGGAGTGATGTCCAAAGAACTGTTGTTCTATGTCTCCATGTGCTGTTAGGGGAGCACATAGCTTATTGAATTAAATAAACAAATCTGCTGAATTTTAGTCCACCAAAATAACAAGACAGGGTCACCCACCTTCATGTTAAGAATAATAAACAAAACAAAAACAGAATCAGATTTAAGTACTCTACTTCCTCTTTTCATTCTGGAGAAGGATGTACAATTCAGGGAAAGTATGGCACAACTGAAATTTACACTTACCATAATAATACAACCTAAATTCTGCTATTTTTAATGTTTTAAATTTTAATTCCAAAAAAGCTTTTCTGTCTCAACTGTCTAGCTCTTGATACATCGAGGTATATACGAATCTTACAGTCCAAACCAGAGGCTATTTTAGTATAAAATATTCTAAGAAGCCAGTCTCGATCTGATTGACAGCATACTCGTTCCTGAGCAGCCAGAGACCTGGCCAGACTCGTTCCTGAACAGCCTGAGACCTGGCCAGATATCAGCTCCTTGCTGTCATCGGTCTGGCCAGGCTGATGACAGCAAGGGGCTGATGTCATCTGAGCAAGGGGGGTGAAGAGCCAGTGCAGGATGCCCACAAATTGGAATTAGCTGACTTTGCTGCACTTCCTGCTCTATAAACTGCTGGGTTCTTTTCACTTCAACCCAGCTGGTCGACGAGCTCGCTCCTGTGCATGCATGTGAGCGACGTGTATTTTAAGAGCCACAAATTACACGCATGCGCAAGTGAAAAAAAAAAAAAAAAGGGGAGGGGGCAGAATTGAGGGCATATCAGGAGAAGAGCTAAAATTTATGCACGTAAATCCGTATTTTAAATCCGATGGCTACAGCCCCGCATGTGTACCTCTACTCTTGATTTATTCCTTTTTATTTCTTTCTTAAAACTTTTAGACCACACTAACAGCAAGATGACCAAGGCGATGTACAATAATAATAATAATAATAATAATAAAAGCAATAAAATACAAACACAGCAGGAATTTAAACTAAATGAAAACTCATTTAGACATGAGAACAACCATGATTTCACCTTTTTTCTGAAACCCAGATAGTTGGTCTCCAGTCTAATGGCTACTGGAATAGAATTCCAGCATTCAAGCCCCACCACTGAGAACATCCTCTTCCTGAAACTCACTTTTCTTACCTGTTTAACCCCTGGAATTATAAATACTGGCTCCCCTGAAGAACGCAACAGCCGTCTAGGGACACATCTCTGTACCCTCTTTGCCAAATAATCCACTCCCTTACCGTGGAAAGCCTTATGTATTAAGGTCACCATCTTAAATACCACTCTCTCCCTCACTGGTAAGCAGTGTAACACCCTCAACAATAGCCTGGCACTAAGATGACTAGGGGGGTCAAAAATCAATCTGGTTGCCATATTTTGCAACACCTGACGTTGTAAGTTCTTCCCTATCATACCCATCAATACCCTATTACAATAATGGTATGAGTAGTGCCTGAGCTATTGTTCGAAATACCTCCCCACTCAGTTTGTTCCTTATTTTACGTAACTGAAAAAGTTTTTTAAAAATCCTCTTTACCATCAAAGAGATATGTGGTAAGAAAGACCAATTGTCATCATAGATTACCCCCAGATTCCGCATTTCATGACTATTATCAAATATGCTCTTCCCCACCTTAACTGTAAACTCCACTCTGGACCCCATTCGGTTCAAATCCATAAGTAAAAATGTGCGCATCAGGGTCCTCTGCTATAGAGGAGGTGTTAAGTAGAAAAACAAAAAAACCTAGGCTAATCAGTAGGGTTTCAAGGGTTGGGGCAAGTAGGGTAAAAGAAAGGCTAGTTAGCTGGGGGGGGGGTAAGGAAGTCTTATTGCTTAACTGGGCAAACTGGGAATGGACTGGGGAAATGGGTAATGCCATCAGCAAGGGGATCTTACAAAATCCCCTCACTTACGCGGTAGACATGGTATTTGTGTGTACCCATATAAAATTGTGCACACATGTATGCGTATCCTGTTGATTTTATAACATGCATGCATATACACATGAATGTTATAAAATGGATACGTACATGTGTGCACGCCGGTAAACGCACACATGTGCATCCACGCACCAGAAGGAAAGTTGCTGTCTATTTAGGATTGTTTAAAGTTTGACCTCATATATTAATACTGATTCTGCATACACTATTAATAACCCTAATGTTTTTAAGGGCAATGACTACATGAAAGTCCTAGAAAATAAGATGGAAAATGTTTGACAGCTTTGCTAAGATCTCTTGATGGTTTGAACCGAATCCAGACACTTTTGCTGTAAAATGGGAAATATTTTATGAAGTCTGTGAATTTGATATTGTTAAAGTAATTTCAAGTATGAATCCATCCTTTTGTCCACTGAATTCATGCAGTGTTGTTCTTCTAAAAACTGTAAGGGACTTTATTTCCCTTTCTTTAGCATTCTTGGTTAATGTCTCACTTATAGAGGGCCATCTCCCAGAGTCACTGAATCAGGCTTCTTTGTGTCCATTGTTAAAAAAAAAAAAAAAAAAAAAGCTGAACCTTGATCAAACCATAATGGCCAATTATAGGCCTATTTCCTCTAATGGGTTTGTGACTAAAATAACTGAATAGTAAAACAACTGGCAGAGTTTGTTGAAGATCATGAAACCCTCAATCAATTTCAGTTTGGCTTCCGACGTTAAGTATAGAAATTTGATTGCTTTCTCTGACTCCATTAGAAAAGTTCTATAATCTTCTCCAGGATATGTTCTAGTTATGCTGGATTTCTCCTCAGCCTTCAATACTATAGACGATAAGATTTTACTGAAGGAGATAGGCATCCCTGGAGATAGTTCAATTCTTACTTAACTAACAGGCAACAAGAAGTAAAGATAGATGGACTTAACGCTGACTGGTTTCCTATGCACTCAGCTGTTCCACAGGGTTCCGCATTGTCGGCGCTTTTATTTATTTCCTGACACCCATTTGTTGACTGTTAACTATCTGTAAAGGATATTGAATCTATGCGGACAATGTCCAATTTTACATCCTGTTCGCCGCTTCACGATCTGACACTTCTGCATTGATTTTGTTACGTACGAGTACCATCAAGCAATGGTTCACACATAGCAAGCTCACTTTAAATTCAGCAAAAATGCAGCTTGTAATGATCCGGTGTAATAATACAGTAGGAATTCTATCAAGTTTACGAACTGAAGACACCGATTTACTGATTCTTCACAAGCCTGAAGTCTTGGAGTAATAATTGATGCTCAGCTGTCCTGTATCCCCCAGATAAGAAGTGTAGTTTATAAATTGCAGCTATTAAGGGACCTCAAGCTACTCTTACTCCCCAGTAACTTTTGGGCAGTATTACAAGCCTTCTTGATTTCAAAACTGAATTATTACAACTCCCTTTATATGGAACTTCCATCTTCATCAATTAAACCTTTGCATTTATTGCAAATCATTGCAGCACATTTAATTACTGGCCATAGGAAAAGTGACCATATCTCCCAAACTCATGCAAACCTCCAGTGGCTTCCAGTCCAATGGAGAATTAAATTCAAGGTGGCCATATTAACATACAAACTGATGGCCATCAACTCTTTACCTTGGACAAATGCAATGCTGCAGATGTATAACCCTACACGATCATTGCGATCCTATAGGGCACTATTATATGTTCCTTCTGTCAGATAGGCCAGGCTCTGGGAAATAAGGGAATGTGCTTTCACTATTGTAGCACCTACATTCTCGAATACCCTCCCACATGAACTTAGGATGTTGGAGTGCCCAAAGGGATTCAAAACTGCTTTAAAAACATTTTTATTCAATCAGGCATTCTGCTAATTCTCATGTAGTTGAATCTGTTTTTGCCTGTCGATGTAGTGCTTTTAATCTATATTTTTATTATGTATATTCTTATTCTAAGCCTTCGTATTAGCGGCCTATATATACAAATAAATAAATTCAAGTAGGAAAGTCTCTATCATAGTATTTTTTTAATCACTCAATACACCACAGTGTTCAACTCTGATGACAAATCGATAGAAACTTCTGGATTATTTAGACTTCTCATTTTTTTATTTATTTGTTTTATATACCGTCAATCTGGAACAATCTCGACGGTGTACATTCTATTACATCTCTTTAGAAGGATAATATGCCATGCTGCTTGTCTTCAGCCGACGCGGCAGGACGCCGCCGTCGGCCTTCCCATGCGGCCGGAGCCGCGAACTCTGCACTCCCACACGGCCCGGAGGCCGCCCCGGATGTCCCTCTTCACCGCGGCCGGTGCCGCGGACTTCCCAGCATCCTCTCAGCGGGACCGCCCCCGACGCCACTGTTATCTTCACGGCGCAAAGGCCACATCCCAGGGCCGGAGTGGTGGCTGGAGCTGTCCCCGGGGCCTCCTGCAGCGGCTGGAGCCGCTGCCATCATCGGGCCTGCTCCTCAGGCCCAGCCCTGTGTCTCTACGCACAGACTCTGTGCAGGCCGCTGTCCACGGTCCTGCACAGCCCTGCTTCCTGCTCCTTAGGCGCCGGCACGCGCCTCTCTTCAGGATTTAAAGGGCCAGACACAGGAAGTGTGGCTGACCCCACCTAGGGAGTGGACTTCCTGCCCAGCCCTATAAAAGGGCTGCTCCGTCAGTCTGTCTTTGCCTTGCATCGGAGTTGCTTCACTCTGGAGGCTCCTGCTTGCCAGAGCTCCATCAGGTCTTCCTTGTCTTCTCCATGGAGTTCTTGTTGCTTCGTCTCATCATGCCAAGTCATGTTCGTGCCTGAGGTCCCTGTCCAGGTGTCTAGGTGTCTCGTTTTGGTCTTCTGTTTCCTGATGTTGCAGGTTCCTTGATGTTCTACTCCTGTGTCTTCGTCTTCAGTGCTCTTGAGCCTTCTGGTACCTGTTAGGCCGGGGGTCCCTCAGATGATGTGTGCCCGAGCATGGACTAGCCTACAAGTGGACTGGTGTCCTGTGCTCCTGAGCCGTCATGTCCTGCTAGCCGCTGGTGGAGCTTCGGACAACATCGGCTCCGTCGGAGTTCTGCTTCGACTGGATCCTTCCCTGCGCTTGTCCCGCTCCCAGCGTGGTCCGTGATCAGCCTCCTCAGGCTGTGTAGGGCACGCAGTGGGACAGGGTGGTCCACGACTCAGTCCCATGGGTGGACTGAGTAGGGCGCCCTGAGAGACAGTGCCAGTGTCCTTCTCCCAGCTTCTCGTCTTGTCTGGACTTCGTCACTTCCTCGTCTCATCTTGGATGCCGTTGCATCATCTTGGTATCATGTCTTGTTCCTGATGTCGTCGCATCGACCCTGGTCCGGGATGCCGTTGCATCAGCTTTGGTGTCAAGTCTTCGTCCGCGATGCCGTTGCATCGATCCTGCTGTCATGTCTTCGTGTCAAGGCCCGTCTGCCCTTGACCTCAGGCCAGGCCTGCTGTTCCATGCAGCAGGTCCAAAAGGGCTCGGAATGGTCGGAGGACCATTCACATTCCAACATCATCTTGTTGTTGGCCATGGGAGCTTGCCAGCCTGGCAGAGGGTAAGACCGTCAGCCATGGTGGTTCACGCCATCAACCCTCGGTTCGGTCCTGGATTCGTCTAGGGTCGGGCTGAGGCTCAAGGGCACACTAAACCCCGGCGGGGATCACTCCATAGCGCTTCCCTTATTTGACATCTTTCCCCTACTTTTCCCTTTTTCCATCCACTTCATTCTGTTTGCTTTTTATTTTTGTTTCCATCTGGTATCTTTTTCCTTTGTTTTTATTTTACATTTCAGATTTGTTTGCTTGTTTTTTCCTTCTCTCTTTGTCTATCTCTCTTCCTCCCTTTTTTCTATCATTCTCTCCTTTACCATCTCTTCTTCCTGCTGTCTCCCTTCCCTGCTAGAAAGCAGCCTTCCAACAACTGTAATATCATGTCAGGTCCTGACAGCCAAATAAACAAAAAGAACCACCAGTGTTCACCTTTGAATAACTTTGCATCTATCACGTGCATAAATAAACAGTCATTTACTTCCTTTGTCACTAAACCACAGACATAATTTAGAACAGATAATTTGCCATGCACTGCTCCCAGTGTGTAGGGAACAAGATTAAGTTCCCTCTGCAAAGAGACACCATAGAAATTATAGTCACTTGTATTAGAATATAAAGACCCTAACCCAGAATGGATCCAGAAAAAAACCCATGAAAACCACAGGTGTAGCACAGGGACAAGAAGCAAAAAGAATACAAACAAAGATGCATAGGACAAATAAGAGAAACAAACAGGAGTCCCTTGGGTGGTCTTTGGATAAAGGAGACCACCCAGCTCCAATCATAGGCCTACTAGAGTGGAGCCTTTGGCTGGAGATGGAGGAATCAGAAGGATTAGGACAGAAGAAAAACCAGATGAATGACAACAGAACAATGATGCTAGGCGCGCGCTGCCTGTTCCCTCCAAGGCCGCTCCGAAATCGGAGCGGCCTCGGATGGAACTTTCTTTCCACCCCCCCCCCCCGCACCTTCCCCTCCCTAACCCACCCCCCCCCCCCGGCCCTATCTAAACCCCCCCCCCCCTTACCTTTGTTGGCAGATTTACGCCTGCCGAAAGCAGGCGTAAATCTGCGCGCGCCAGCGGGCTGCTGGCGTGCCATCACCCGACCCAGGGGCTGGTCCGGAGGCCTCAACCACGCCCCGGGCTGGCGCCACGCCCCCGCTCCTGCCCCAAACTGCCCCCTCCCCACCCCCTCCCCGCCCCTTTTATGAAGCCCCGGGGCTGTGCGCGCGCAGGCGACCTATGCAAAATAGGCGCGCAGGGCATTTAAAATCCAGCCCATTGTGTTTGTCAAAAGACGTACCTGCAGCATCAGCTTCTGAATATGGCCTTCCGGCAGGAACACCCTGCCCTGTTTCATGTCAAACTAAATACTGAGATACTCTATTGACAGTGATGACTAAAGATTGCTCTTGGCCAGGTTCACAACCCAACCTATCTCCCGCAATAAAGAGATCACCTTGCATGAGACCCAGAAGTTCTCTTCCAGACTTTGCCCCAAATCAGCCAGTTGTCCAGGTATGGGTATACCAAGATTCTATCTTCTCAACTCCACCGCCACTACCACCATAACCTTGGAAAAGATTCTGGGCATGATGGCCAAACCAAAAGGTAGCACTCAAAACTGATAATGACATCCCAAAATCGTGAAACGCAGAAATCGTTGATGCTCTAGCCAGATCGGAATATGCAGATACACCTCAGACAGATTCAGAGACATCAGGAACTCCACCGACTATATTGCCATTATCACTGAGCACAAGGTTTCCATGTGAAAACAAATCACACACAAATGATGGTTGACTCCTTTAGATCTGGGATGGGGCAAAAAGAGCCTACCTTCTTGGGCACCATGAAATAAATGGAATATCAGCGCGTATTTTCTTAAGAAGCGTGCACTGGAATCACGGCCCGCCAGCTGAGGAGTCTTGACAATGTAACTTCTACTGCCTGTTGCTTCAGTGGAGAGTTGCAGGGAGACACCATGAACATGTCCTGAGGCACACTGCGAAACTCCAGCACATAGCCATCCCTTATCACCTTCAGCACCCACCTTTCTGTCTTGATCTCAACCTACCTCCAATAAAAGAGAGGCAACCTCAAAATCTCCTCATCCTGGAGGTAGGTCAGCACACCTTCATTGGGAGGCTTGAGGTGCTCAACTACCTGAGCTTGTGCCCTGTCTGGGCTGCATGAGACGAAAGGATTGAAATCTACCCAAAGGTTGAGTCCTCTGAAAGGCCCCTCCCTCTGTAGGATTGAAAACGTCTGAACCTCCTAATATGACCTATCGTGCTGAAGAATCAAAGCTCCTGTTTCTTATTTTCTGGTAATTGAGGAACCAGGGACTCACCCCACTTATTAGCCATTTATTCTAGCTCACTCCCAAACAAGAGCGAGCCTTTAAAGAGCAATTTGGTAAGGTTGGACTTCAAGGTTTTATGGTCCACCAATTTCTCAACCATAGCTGATGCCTAGCCACTATTACTGAAGCCGCCACTCTGGCCGAAGTGCGGACCAAATCGTAGCCCATATCTGCCAAAAAGGTGACTGCTGGTTCCATCACTGCCCTGGAATTTATACCAGATTCATCAATCTCCTGAGAGAGCAATAAACAAGAGCGAGCCACCAGGGAACAACAGGAAGTTATCTACAAATTCATTGCCTTTGCTTCAAAGGCCTGCTTAAGGATAGCCTCCTATCCTGTGCATCTTTCAAGGCCATTCTCCCTTCTTCGGGAATAGTTATCTACTTGGTAACAACCCACACAAGTGCATCCACCTTTGGAAAATGTAATTGATCTCTTTCTAAACTGGAACCAGGGGTACAGTCCTTCTTAGACGAGACCCCCTTTAAAATTAGCTTTTGGGCTGCCCCATTCAGGATCAATTAATTCTTGATTGGCCTCCATAACAGGGAAGAAGTATGAGGCTTTATGCAAGGAAATCAAAATGGGATTTTTCCTTGGCTCAGACATGGATTCAGCCCCAGGTATTCCCAGCATCTTCAATGTCTGGGAATTCAGAGCCAATAACTCATCTCTATGAAAGAACCTCAACATAGTTCTATAGGGCTCCATCTCAGAGGAATCTCCCCATCTTCCAGGGAATAAGGATCAGTCTCATCATCCATGCCATCTGGGTCCCTATCGCAAAGACCAGTTTCGGTGTACCCCATTTATCCGCAACACACGGCATGTGGGATTTCATCGCTTGTTACCCCAACTTGTTCAGATTGGCCAGGACTGGGCACTGTGCCTAAAGGAAGTACAGTCCTTGAAATAATTCTACCCAAGAAAAGGCAGAAGGATCCATGCCAAAACCAGGGGCAACTGTTCTGTACCCACTGAACTACCTTCCCCCGCTGACAAATCAGTTAGGAGAGCTCCAAAATCAGGTCACCCTTCTTGCAGCTCTTTCGCCATTCCCATACCAGGCTGACTAACAATAAACTGAGACTTGTAAAAATTCTTCAGTCATCAAATCAACTATCAATAAAAGAATTTGGAAACCACATGGCTTCTCAGTGTGCTTTTTGGGTATTAAAAAACTGTGATTATTGTTAGTGCTGTTTAGAAGGCCAGAAAGTGGCTTGTATTGGGACTACTTCAAAAGAGCCTAGGAACTAATATCCCCCCTGTTGCGCTGGAAGTGGACCCTTGGCCTGGTGTAGGATTGGTACGGCCCTCCGGTCAGACCCGGAGAGCGCCTGCCACCAGGAGGCAGAGCACAGGAGGAGACAGAGGCTGGCTGGAGCTTCGCCAATAGCAACCTGGGGTTCCCTCAGGTTCAGCCCTTCGTTACCCGGGCTGCCTGCTCTTAGATGGGCCTCGCAGGGTCTCCAAGAAAGTTCAAAGGACTGCCTACCACGAACAAGGGTACGCGGTCGGTGTTCAAACAGGGAAGTCCAGAGGTTGCAGGAGGCCGGAAGAGAGTGTCTGAGTATATAGCGAGAATCAAGGCCAGAGTATCAGTCCATAATGATCAGCCAGGCAGGGTCGGTAATAGAGGTCAATCCGGGAATAGTCAGGTGAAGCAGAAGGTCAAGTTCCAAGTGACAGTCAAGAGTAATCGGAGTTCCAGGCAGAGGTCAGGGCAGGCAGCAATCAGAGAGTAGTTAGAGAACAGGCAAAGGTCAGTATCATGAGATCAGTCCGAAGGGTACTACCAGGAATAGAGACAAAGGAGCATGAGATGCTGAAACAGGAGACACAGGAGATGCTGAAACAGGAGACATAGGAGACGCTGGAACTGGAGACACCGGAACAGAAAGACTGGAACAGGAGACACAGGAGCAAACACTGGAATGCAGGAAGGCAAACTAGAGACACAGGAGTGCATGACCCGATTGCCAAGGCCCAAGCTAGGGGCCGGGCTGAGGTATATATATCTTGAATGAGTGACATCAGAATCGGGCGCCGCCCAAGGTCTTCCCACACTTGGCTCTTTAAATTACACTGGGCTCTGTGTGCGCATGTTAGGGGGCGGGGCAGACACTGAGGAGGACGACGAGCCCTGGCACGAGGAGAGCCGTGATGCCGAAGGCCGTGAGGGAGTCAGGGACACCATTGGAGGATGCGGTCGGGGTTGGACAGAGCAGGAACTCTAGGCAGCACTGGTAAAGGGTCTTGCCAGGTAAGCAGACCCGGTCGCGGAGCCAGCGCAGCCGGGAAGCGCAACACCCCCACCCCCACCCCCCAAAACTCAGATTATAATTGCCATCCATGGAGAACTGACAGAACTGTATGCAGAAAGATTCCATCTCTCTTCCTATGTGCCCCTGGGTGCAGTTTAAAGGATTCATCCCATCCAGGGGGTACATGTTATTTTATTTTATTGTTGGAACAAAAGAAAAGGAAATAATCAAGACCGCAACCCAAAGTAAAGCAAATCACATTAAGAAAAAGTGTAGCAGTGATTCAAAGTCAAAAGTGAAGCCAGCTCAAGACACAGATCAGATTGGCATTGTGGTATCATAATTAGCATTCCATCCCTTTTTTTTCCCCCACATACATTGTTAGTGCAAAAGCAAAATGTCAAAACAACAAATGCCATCATATAAAACACCACTGCCAAAGCATGCAGTACATGTGTACCTGTCTCAAGAGGAAAATAATTAAATAAAAATATTTGAGAAATGGGCTGCAGTCTTGCCCCAGTGAACATGCTGCCACAAAAGCAATCATATGGGCTAGTATGTACCATCTATCACTTGGTTAATTCAGTACAAGTTCTTCATGTGATCAATTGCTGGCATATCTAAATAAAGCATCCACGTTTTCTATGATAACCGTCTGTCTTCATAGAATGATCAATGAATGAAAACAACTGAAGACTTGCAGTTGATTTACAATCCAATATGGAGGTGATAGTGAATGGATATTAGAGATATTAAGAAAACCTTTCACTCTGCCAATCAATATAGACGTTTAATAATGTTTAAGAGAGAGAAAAAGGGCAAAACATTTTGCAATCAGAGTAACCATGCCACAAAGAAATGAAATGGTCATAATCACAAACATTCATAAGTGCCAACTGCATGCAGCCTCACCTGATTGGTCCATTTAACAAAAAGTCTTGATGTAACACTTGTGCAATCAATTATCACAAATCATTATTATTCACTCTAGTGACATTACATTAAATGAAAGTTCAAATGACATAGAATGTTAAAATATCAGAGTTGAAACAATTAAGATATATATCACAACTGCCCCTAAAATTTGATAAATTATTGGCAACTTGAAACATCGCTTCCCACAGATTCCTCAAACGTTCGAGGAGCATAATCATTACATACAGAGAGACAATTTAAATAAAATATATCACTTAAGAAAACTAAGACTCGCATGTGTATGGACACTGCTTTGATAAGTATCTTGCACAACCTAGACTGAGTCATTATCTTGTCACCAGCATTTGTGTCAATCAAGTCACATACTGTGGAATATCCGATGTGTTCATTTTGTTTTTATTCGTGACTGATTCATTTGAAAACTAGTAGTGAAAAAAAAGTAACAAAATGGAAAGACATGTACAAAATAAAGATGATGATGAAAATAAAACAGAGTTGAATGAGTTTGGTGCAGGAATATGTGAATGAACATGAACAGAAAAGCTAACGTGAAACACTAGTTTGAAATTCAGCTTTAGACACTTAACACCTGGATCACAGCATGTTAATGGAGACTATAAAACAAGAAATACATGCAATACTGCATGTATTTGACATTTTCAAAGGAAATAACTTAACAAGACAAACCAGAAATATATTTAACAGCAGAGGACACTGGTGGCTACTTTTGATTTGTGTGGCACACTGCAATGAAATGCTCATGATTTTTTTTAACAACATAACATTTGTATTGGGCCAAGTTTGTACTAAACAATCCTATCCCAGAAAGCTCACCCATGAAGTGCGTTAGGGCTCAGTCCTCTCTGCAATTTTTTTCAACATTTACATGCATCCAAATCTGTGACCTCATCCACTTCTTTAACACTGAATGCCATCTATTTGCAGATGACATCCAACTCTCCATCAAAAAGGAATCCAAACAAACTTTATCCATTACCAGTCTCAATAAATGTTTTACAGAGGTAGCCTAATGGCTTAGAAAACAAATTCAGGCTAAACCCCACAATATCTGAATTCCTCTGGCTCAGCCACCAAGGTGATCCCCTGTGATTGCTGAGAATGTGGACCCTTGGGCCGGCTGTGTATGTAGGATCCACTGAAGGAAGTTCTACAGTGGTACTCGTAGCCGGGAGGCAGAACAGAACCAGGAGACCTGACAGAACCTTCACCTATACAAACCCTCATTCCTCGTAGGTTGAGCCCTTGGGTGCCGGGGCCAGCAGGACTTAGGCGAAGGTCTCCTGGCGAAGAGGAGTCCAGAGAACAGTCCAAATCGGGGCAGGCTGAAGGCTTGGGAAGTCGGAGACGGTCCAGGAGTCGAGGCAGGCAGCGGAGATGCAAGATGAGGAGGCAGGCCAGAGGTCAGGGCAAGCAGGCGAAGCCGGATAATATGCCAAGGGCAGCAGAGAGAATACCAGGAACCAGGCCGAAGTCAAACTGGAGAAGCAAGCAAAAGCGGGAACCGAAACACGGGAGTAGGAATGGAGCTGGAACAGGCAGGAATGGAAGCAGGAACAAGCAGGAACACTGGAATGGAGCAGGAATGCTGGAACGGAGTCAGAAACAAGCAGGACCAGCAACTAGCTACACAAGGAGTCGACCTGTTGCCAAGGCAAGGCATGAAGATCTTCGGGACTCTTATATGGTCCCCTGCTGATGACGTGGGTTTTGGGACCGGAACGAGGTTTCCCGCCGCGGCCCCTTTAAATGTTGGGGAAGTACGCGCATGCCTAAGGGGCAGAGCAGCCCAAGGATTCTGTCGGCGTCTCCCTCGTGAGGATGCCGCCGCAGGAAGGCCCCAATGCGGCCCAAGCTGGAACGGAGCAGGCCGCGAGCCAGAAGGTAAGGGGGGACCCGGCTATGGCCGCCCATCAGCAATGACTTCCTTCACCAGCAGATACCCCCTAATATCCTAAGGAGTCAGTGCAAAGTCTAACAGTTCAACTCAATCAAAACCTCATAATGGTAACTCGCATCACTAAGGTGATAAGGTCCTCCTTCAAGTATCTGTGTCAGATCCACCAATTCCACAATATACCTGATAAATACAATCTTACTACTGTAATCCATGCATGAATCACCAGCCGAATAGACTACTACAATTCCCTATTCAAAGCCATTTCACAATACAGTACAAAGCACCTCCAGCTCTTACTAACAGGCCGCACTGTTAACCTGTCCTTAGATGCTCGTTTTCCCTTATCCCTTATTCAGTAAGGGGCGGAAAATCCACATCCAACCCGCCAAACCTAATAGCGCCCTCAAATGCATGTTGATGGCCCTATTAGGTATTCGCGCGTGATTCAGAAAGTAAAATGTGCAGCCAAGCCGCACATTTTACTTTCAGAAATTAGCGCCTACCCAAAGGCGCTAATTTCTTCGGGCACCGGGAAAGTGCACAGAAAAGCAGTAACAACTGCTTTTCTGTGCACCCTCCAACTTAATATCATGGCGATATTAAGTCGGAGGTCCCGAAAAGTAAAAAAAGGTAAAAAAAAGAAAAAAAAATTGGAAGTTGGCCGGCGACTGTCGGGTCGAAAACCGGACGCTTAATTTTGCCGGCGTCCGGTTTCCAAGCCCGTGGCTGTCAGCGGGCTCGAGAACCGACGCCGGCAAAATTGAGCGTCGGCTGTCAAACCTGCTGACAGCCGCCACTCCTATCAAAAAGGAGGTGCTAGGGACGCGCTAGTGTCCCTAGCGCCTCCTTTTGCCCGTTTTTACTGCCGGGCCTAATTTAAATACTCAATCACGCGCACCGGCAAGTGCGGACTTTACTGAATCAGCCTGAAAGTTTGGCTGCTAGAATTTTGGTAGAGGGCCAAAGCAACCGACCACATCAAACCAATTCTACTTCAACCACACAGACGTCCAGTCTAAAGCAGGATAAAATTCAAAAACTCTCTGCTTTGTCTTCAAAGGCTTCTGAGTACCTCTCCAAACTTCTCTTCTCTTATACACCTTCTGGAGAACTCTCGTCCTCCCAAATCACTCTGCTTTCCTCTCCTCCTCAGGCCTCTATCCAATTTTCCTGCCCAAGGCTTTGCACTTTCAGCTCTCACACAAAAATATGGAACACAGTACCACCAACCTTAATGCCTTGAGCTATATGACCTTAAGTTCAGAGAAAAAAAAAAAAAAAAAGCATGGCTTTTCAGCTAGGCTTTCCCCACAGAGACCCTCAATCTCCCAACCAGACTACCTGTACTCCTGCTTAGGAACTTTGTTACAGTACAGAGACTTTAAGTTGTACACTAATGGGTTCCCAAATGCTGGTTCCCAATACTACTGATTATAATTTTTAATTCTGACTGTAAATTGTTCAAATGCCTCTGTTGATTTAAATCTCTCGTAATCCGCCTTGAGACCATTTTTGGAAAAAGTCAGAATATGACCATCCGCCTTGAGACCATTTTTGGAAAAAGTCAGTACATATGTAAATATGTTTCTTGCTCATATTTTAAAGGATGTGGTACTTGTGGACTTATCAATAAGCTGTGGTAAATGTCAGCATAAGAAAACTGGGAGCAGTATGTAAAATGGGATTTTCAGTGACTGCTTTACACTCTCTTGTTCTTATTTTTATTTTTTTTGCTTGAACCATTAATTATAAGCACTTAAAATAATAATAAAATTTAGAAAATAAAGATAGCCAAATCAGAATTCAAATTTGCATTTATTTGCAGTCACATATTAAATCCTCAATCTTCTCTTCATCAATTTCTGTTGCGCTGGAGGTGGACCCTTGGCCTGGTACAGGATTGGTACGGGCCTCTGGTCGGACCCAGAAAGCGCCTGAAACCAGAAGACGGAGCACAAAAGGAGACAGAGGCTAGCTGGAGCTTCACCAATAACAGTCCGGGGTTTCCGCAGGTTGAGCCCTTGGGTACCCAGACCGCCTGGACTTAGGTGGGCCTCAGTGGGTCTCCCGGAAAGGTAGTGGAGGGGTGTGCCCACCACGAGCAAGGGTGCACGGCTGATGCAGAGAGGATGGACCAGACCTGAACTGGAAGCTCCAGAGACCTCAGGGAGGTAACAGTTCATGAAGGTTCTCCGGGCGAGACAGGCAGCGCCTGCAGGTCTAGTCGGATGAAGGCCGCAGTTGGAATCCAAGCAGGTCGGTCTGGTAGTCACGGTAGGCCAGAAGAGAGTGACCGAGTGAAGCGCAAGGGTCAAAGCCAGAGTATCTGTCCAGAAATGGTCAGCCAAAGCAGGGGTCAATACCAAGGTCAGTCCAAGCATAGTCAAGGCAAGCGAGGGTCAGTTCCAGGCAGCGGATGAAGAGAGTAGTCAGGCAGGCCGAGGAGAGTACCAGAGATCAGTCCAAGAAGGTACTACCTGAATATAAGGTATTACCTAAATATAAATAAGGACACAGGAACAAGGAGATGCTGGAACAAGGAGACGCTGGAACAAGGAGATGCTGGAACAAGGAGACGCTGGAATACAGGATTAGGCAAACTAGTACACCACGGTGTCAACCCGCTCTGCTGTGAGGCCTGTGGCATGGAAGAAGCCGGAGAGGGCCGTGGTGAACATCGGGGACACCGGGAACTAGCAGCAGCGGCAAGACTGGAGCTAGTAGAGGGCAGTGCGAGGTGAGCAGGCCCTGTCACGGCACCCACGCGGCCGGGACGCGCAATAATTTCTAGCAGAGCTCTACCTTTTTGGTACTTTATTCAAGTTTTAAAACTTACATGACAAATCAGATACTTTGGATGTTTTGGGCAAATTATGAGACAAAGTGGCATAATACTTTCCCTCTTAAATGATATTCAGGCTCTTTTAAGTATTTAGAAATTTGGACTTCTACGAACCCCAAGTTATTTGAAATAAATGTTTCCCTATGATCTGTAAAATGGAAAAAGTGCTGGAGGGCTGGACACAATTGTTTCTTATTCTACTGGGGAAGAGTTCAACTACTTAAGATGATTGTGTTACCTAAATGGCTTTATGACTCCAGATGTTGCCTATGATATATTATCATTGACCGTTATCCAAGAAAATCAGAATACATTGTTACTGGGTTAAAAAAAAAAAAAAAAAGAGTACTGTCATTAGGTTAGTAGCACCTTCCTGAATCACTGAGAGATTAACTAGGCTTCCTGAATCTAAAAATATTAATCTATAAATGTGAATTGTTAGACAGAAGTTGCAGTGCATATTATTGTGCCAACATTTTTGTTTCTACTAATTGATTTGTGCACACTAAGATAAATTATGGTTACTATTCTTAAAGTTAGGTGATACTGGACTACACGAGTAAGACCTTATAGGAATGTATATGCATTAAGATTTAAGATAAGGTTAGCGTGGGAATAAAAGAATAAAAGAATAAAATGCCATACGTAAGTGTCACATTGCCAGTCAACAAATGGTATTGTAACAGGAACAATTACATACTTAAGTTCTGTTAATAAAAAGATGCAAACAAAAATACCACATAAGAAAAAAAAAAAGATAACTAAAAACAGAGTTCTGGTGATTTAGTGAAAGCTGTCATATTCAATTGTTTGGTACCTAAAGTAATATTCATCTATAATGCAATCAAAAGGTAAAGAAAAAACAATGCAGACAGCACATTTCTTCACATATTGACCTAGATGACAGCCCGTGCATCAGCAGGATAAAACAAGATTTTCATCTCCTGGCATAAATGAGCTATGAAACCTAGTTATCCCTTTCTGCCGTAACCCTAACCAATTTATATGCAAAAGCTAAAAATTTCTCATTTTGACAATTTAATTTGACCTGGAAAATTCAAAAGCAATGCATCTAGAGAAAAAAAAAAAGCCCAATATACAAAAGACAGAAGAAAGCCTACTCCTCTGTTCAGCAGGTGTCATTCCTCTGTTCTGTGTCAGTTAGTCTGACTTGTTTATGGTCATTCCTAGCATTTTATGCCAAAGATGAAAGGTACAATACCTCCTTACCACAGGGGAAATAATGGGGAAAATATACAACTGCAGATGAGTATGAAGCTTGCAGTTCCTTTGCTGAATCTGCAGACAAAACATATACATACCGATATCTGGCATAAAAGTGACAGTAGCTGTTCAGCAATTTTGCCAATTATATTTCCCTGAAAATGCTGAAATCATTACTGCTCTTGAGCAAAACCACAAGACAGCACAAAACTTATTTGCAAACTTCATGCTCAGAGTTTTAATGCAAGGCAAACTTGATGCCTCTGGATTCCATTCTATCAACTCCTATTTTATTTCTGATCATCCCACGAAGACCTATGAGCTGGCTGAACAGCTCCTCAGTCTAAGGCCTAGAGAAGCAAGTCCATTTGAAGGCCAACAGAGAAAAGGACCACAAATTTCCCCTTATGTTTTATTATACAAGACGAGATTATCCAGAGGTCAATATTCAAAGCTATTTAGAAGGAGAACTCACAAATTATCCATCTCAAGTGCAACTTTTTAAATATTTGGCCACCTATCTGGCTAAATTATAGCTGGATAAATCACTAGCTGGCTATAATTTAGCCAGATAAAAGAGGCATTCCGGGGGATGTTCCAGGGAGGAATTAAGTCATCTGGCAATTTCCAAATGTATCTGACAAGAATAAACAAATTATAGGCGTCTGCAGCCCAATTCTTAGATCCTTACCCTCTGCTCTCAAATTTCATTCATGGGCCCTGTGGGCCATCCCCCCCCCCCCCCCCCCCCCCCAAACCTTTCCTAAGCTATTTAAAAGTGCTGCAGTCAGCAGATCCCCCCCCCCCCCCCAGCCCATTCCCATTCCAATATTAATCTGGCTTCTTCCCTTCACCCCCGTCCCTTCCACCCACCTACCTACAGTCTCAAGAGGCTGGACTACACCTCCTATGCCCAGATACAAAAAAAAAAAAAAACCCACTGAAAGCAAGGACTAAACTCACCCGCTCCGTGCTCTCCAGTGCTGTCCTGACTTACCTAATGCTGTAAGCATACACTGTGGGAGGGTTTACGTCCAGTTCTTTTTCAGTCAGTTGCAGTGCTGAAGAGCTGGGAGCAGGTGAGTTTGGATCCTGCTCCGGCAGGGTGGTTTTATTTATTTATTTTAATATCGGGGGGGGAGGGGGGGATAGGTGAGGGGGTTTGGGAAGGGGGAAGGGCATCTGGCCCGGTCTATTGAGATTACAGGTGGGTGAGGAAGCCGGATTAATATCTAAATCTAAATGGGAATGTGTTGTGGGGTGGGCAGCCTGCTGAGGGGGAAGGGGGGGAAGGATTTGGGCAAAAATTTTTTTTTTTTTTCCTTGTCTGTCAGCGCTATTGAACCAGATATCTTTTTTTTATTTTATAAACTCTATTTTTGAATTTTCGTGGCATACAATCAATGGGATTGCAATATAACATGAAGAACTGACATCAAGGGGGAACATATACATTTCACAAACTAATACAACTATTGAGACTCTAATTTGCAAAGAGATAGGCAGCTCCACAATAATGTCATATTATACACAACAATTGCATCACAAATTACAGAGATTTATGAAATTGATGATACAGACCCCACACCAAGTCATAACTGAAAAGCTTTCCTTGAAGATCGCCATCGCAATTTTTCAATACAGTTTGCACCTGTATACGCCAATGTACCATATTAGTTTGGTTTTCCAAAAAGTAGCAATCGAAAATTGATTTAGATATTAATCCGGTGCTAACAGCAATTGACCCAGCTAGGACAGATATTTCACAGGAACCAGTGAGCCATAACTGGTCATCTTTTAAAGTAGGCCATTATCCAGCCACACAAGGGCGGATAAATTTAGACCTTATCGGCCATATTCAAAAGATGCCCAGATAGGTTTAAAGTTACCCGGTTACGGGTAGACTGAATTTTAGCTACGTATTTATTTATTTTAAAAATGTATATGATGCCTATTCACAGATCTAAGCAGCTTAAAAAATCAACATACATAAAAAAAAAATCCAATAAACATAAGACATAAAAACTGCCAGATATATAATTTTACCCTGTATCGGATGAGCTGAAATAATCATGAGCAAACTATGGCTCTAGATATCAAAAAGCTGTTTCTGTACTTTAAGAGGTATATTTTTCACTGTGCGCGAGCGCGTCCACGTGTGCGCGCTTCCCAGCGCCCAAATGGACGCACAGATTTTCTAACATGCACACGCATGGTATAAAATCTGTGGGCACTTGCGCGCCGGATTTTATAATTTGCTCGCATATGTGCGGTGGCACGCGGAAGAGAGGGAACTTTTGCAATTTCCACGCGGCGACGCATTCCAGCCTTCCCCAGTTCCCTCCCAGTCCACTCCAATTAAGGAGCGAACTGTGAGGGAACTTCCATACCCCCCTACTTAAATTACACCCCCTTCCCTTCCTCACCCCCTAAACTGTACCTTTGTGGGGTTTTTTTTCTTTGTTTCACAACTTATTTCAGCTCCTGAGCTGAAGTAAGTTGTGAATGCCGGCAGCCAGCTGCCGGCGCACGAGTCTTCGGGACAGCGAACAATGGCGCAGTCCTGGCCCGCCCCCCCCATCCGCCCCTTGGAAGAGGCCCGGCACTTATTCGCATGCCGGCATTTACACGCATGGCCAGGCCTCTTCGAAAATTCACCTGGCGCTGGAAAGGCCCGGCCAGGTGTGTAAACACCAGATTTTACGCGCACAGGGCTTTGAAAATCCGCCTCATATGATAATTGAAATAAATATGTCTTCAGCATCTTTTTAAAAGTCTGCGAGCATTTGGTCACAGTGTAAGTCCACAAGTAATGAATTATAATATTATAAAAACAAACATCCCGAAACTGAAAATGACAGCAATCTTGCAAGAACTGCAGAACATCTGAATGCAAGAAATTTTGCACTTCAAAAGCTCAGCCTACTTGACACACCGTGGTGTCTGTTTTGCACTTCTGACCAACACAGTGATCAGTAGGGGTGAGCAGGCCAAAAACTACTGTGTTGTTTTGTGTCATTTGGGGGAAAATTTCTGTGTTTACATTATTTTCCAATTTTTTTTTTTAGGTTTCGGGATTAGTGCGCACTACAAACGATACAAGGATGAACAAAAAATGTTGGGGGTTTTTTTTCTATTGTTTCATTATGAAAATGACATGAAAAGGCAGACAAGATCATTGACATTATCTATGTTGTTTCAAACAAATGTACATCCCTAGTGATCAGTATGCAAATATAAGATTAAAATACTGAATTTCGTACTAGCTGGGTACTCCCAGAGAAAAGTATTAGGCAATTAGATAGAAGTCCGAAAAAAAAAATATGCGGGCATACACTTAACTCATGGTAACAGAGAGACAAAGGAGTGACTTAGCACAAGCCTGAGACTTGTCATCAACAGCTGAGTTTTTCACTTGGTCGTGTGTGTGCCAGGAGTACTTTTAATGAAATTGCACAGTTTAAAAGCCTACAGAGAATTCAACAAGCTTTGAATTTTATATATAAAGAGGATGAAAATGTTGGCAGGATGTGTGACAATGTAAGATTCTTGCTATATTTTTTGTGATTTTTGCTTCAATTCCAAAGTCAGTATCTCAGCCACTTCTTTTTTTTAAATGCAGTTCCCTCATAACCTCCTACACCCCCCTCCCCAAGATCACATCACCTCTCCAAAACCCGTTCCCCTCATTGTTATTAAAATTGCCTAAGGAAATTCTGTAAAATTTACCACATCACTTTTAATTATGGCACTCCACGGTTATAGGGATCATATTACCACAGTTTTATTTTCTCTCCACTGGATCTGAATCATTTTTTTAGATCTTAGTTTCAAATAAGTTATTCTGCGTTTAAAGCTGTTCGTGCTCTGGGATCACAGCTTTTAGAAAAGAACATTATGAGATATGTACCAGGGTGATGTTTATGTTCAGGGGATTATCGCCGACTCTGCATGCCTTCTTTTAAGGAATAAAGATTAGTTTAAACTAGATGTGGTTTTAGCTGTGTGGCACCTTCCCTTTGGAATTTACTTCTGAAAGAGCCTAGATTAGAAAACAACCAGTTCTCCCTTCGGCAACGTTTAGAAGCCTCTTTAAGATGTCTTTTAATATGATTATCTGATAGGATTTGTCAGATAGTATTATATCTCCCTATATTATAAAAAAATATCACGGGCTCTGGATGAGCATGGTGGAGCGACTGTGCACACAAGACGTCACACAGGAGCCACAGACTTTTTCATCATGTTGGGAGAAGAGAAGGTGGAGGCGAAGCAAAGGCTACTGGGGGAGTCCAGGCCCCATTAGCCAAAGAAGGGAGGAGCGCCGGAGGAGAGTTAACAAACCAGCAGCTGAAGCATGCCACTCTTCTGCTGCCACATCTCACATCTCGGAAATCCCTCCTCAACCTGTTGACTGAGCCGTTGGCTGCAGTGCAGAAGGGTAGGTGGGGGAGAGAGTAAGGAGAGAGCTTGTGGGAGTGGGGAGCATGTATTACCCCCCCCATCCCCAGAGAATGAGAGAGGAGGGGGAGGGAAGGAAGAGAAGGGATGACAGAGTGAATGTAGAAGAGGAAGAGAGTGCAAAGCAAGATGGAGAGTGAAAAAACAGAGAGGGTGATTGAAAGGAACAGAAAGGCAAGGAGGCAGTGAGTGAGAGGGGATGTATGACAGGTGAGGGGATATGTGAAAAGAATGTAAGGGTGGGGGTAAGTAAAGTGAAAAAGGAGGGGGTGAGTGACAAAAGGGAATGGATACGTAAAAAGAGAGAAAGGAAGGGAGAGCAGTGAGTGAGAGAAAGAAAAGTAAGGGAGGAGGTGAATGAGAGGGAAGGAGAGAGGGGGAGGGATGACAGGAGGGGGATGAGAGAATTCTGAGAGGTCTCTCTCCTCCCACCACTCTCTCCCTTCCTTTTCCTTCACTCTCACTTCCCCTTCCCCTCCGTACACATACCCTCACGCTCCCCACTCTCCCTCCCCACACATACTGCGGCAGATGGGTGGGGAGGAGAGGGACAAAGTGAATGCTGCAAAGGGAAAATGTGCCCCCAACCACACACACCAACCTACTCCCACACATCCACACATACAGTGGGAGAGGACAGAGAGGGAGGAAGAAAGGAGGAGGGGATGAAAGGAGAGAGAAAGTGAGTGAGAGGGAAGACAACACAGGGAATGGGGGTGAGGGGGAAGGAGAATGTATTATTTATTTCCAATTTCTTATATAACTCATTCTCTTGGCCGCTGCAGTGTACAACAATAAAATCAAAACAATATATAACAACGAAAGCACAGCAACAATGAATAAAATCCATACAATACTAACTAAAATAATAAAACAATGGTCCTTCTGCAGCATTCACAATACCAGGGGCTCAGAGACTCAAGAAACAGGAAACAACCATGTCTTCACCTTTTTCCTTATCACTAAATAATTAGTCATCAGTCTGTTATCAAGTAGAATAGAGTTCCAAATTTCTAGGCCAATCAACAAGAAAACTCTCTTCCTACAAGCCACTGTGCGAGCCACTTTGGCTGATGGAACATGCACCAAAGCCCTCTGCGTTTGATGTAAATATCGGTTAGGGACATAATTCCTAACCAAATTTCATAAATATTTAGAACCAGTTTCTAAGATCACCCTGATCATCAGTATCATAACCTTAAACTGAATTCCTTACTTGACTGGTAACCACTGCAGGCGGATTTACAAAGGAGAGACTTGAAAAAGAAGAGCAAGTGAGACCAAACATAGGGGAGGGGGAGAAAATGGAGATTAAAAAGGAGTGGCGTGTAAGGGGAAAAAGGTATCCCCCACCCACACATTACCCACATGTTTAAGCACCCTCTACACACATCCAACACAAAGACAAACACACACTCACCAGCACTCCCCACACACATCCAACATACACACACACACACACACCAGCTCCCCCTACATACATTCAACACCCACACACCAGCATAATACACACACATCCATCATACAAATACACCACCACCACCATCCTTCACACATCCAATACACACATACCATCACCTCACATGCATCCCATACATGACCCACAACCACACAGTCATTCCAAATCCCAGCACCCCACACAATCCCATCCACTCCCCAAGCACAGTATTCCACGCATACAGCTCCACACATCCTGCACCCAAATGTCACACACACCCCAGCATCTTCCCACCATCAACACCTCTCCACATACACACCCCACCACTCCCGCCACACACACACACACACACTGCCACCTCCTCACCACTACTACCCCTGCCACACAACCACACAAATAACCTCCTTTGCCATACACACAAAGCAGTGAGCAAAAAGGGACAAAGGGCCTCATTTTCCAAGCACTTTACCGCGTGCGATAAATTCGCAAATCGCGTTAGCGCGGCTGCTATCGCGGCTAATAACTACAACTCCAACTTCGCGTTATGGACTGCGCTACGGGCCAGAAAAGGATTATCGCCATCCACGATAGTTTCAGGCTGAGAGAGAGAGAGAGAGAGAGAGAGAGAGAGAGAGAGAGAGAGAGAGAGAGAGAGAGAGAGAGAGAGAGAGAGAGAGACTTACTATAGTGCCTATGCCCTACATAGGTATTTGAATCCCTATGGGAGGGCTACCTACTAACTCGGGGTGGGGATTAGGTATGAGCGTCGGGGGTTGGGGGCCACTTTCGCATTCCACATGAGACCTACGGACAGAACAGTGGTCTCTAGTGCAGATTTGCTGGCCGTCGGAGTGAGGACGCTCACTCCAAGTGGAGATTTGGCCAACATTCTCTCCACCTAGCATGTTGTTGCCCAGGTAGAGTGTCCATCAAGCTAGGTAGAGAGAACGTTGCCCAAACCACTTCTTGGAGTGAGCGTCCTCACTCCGACGGCCAGCAAATCTGCACTAGAGACCACTGTTCTGTCCATAGGTCTCATGTGGAATGCAAAAGTGGCCCCAACCCCCGACGCTCATACCTAATCCCCACCCCGAGGTAGTTGGTAGCCCTCCCATAGGGATTCAATTACCTATGTAGGGCATAGGCACTATAGTAAGTCAGTCTCTCTCTCTCTCTCTCTCTCTCTCTCTCTCTCTCTCTCTCTCCACCGTGATAAAAGACTGAAAGAATCATCGTGCACTGGGAAAACATCGCCGCACGCGATGTTTCCCCACTGCACGAAAGAAGCCTCATTTGCATTGGTAACGCCCCCTAATGCGTTACCAATGCGATATTGGAAAATAAGGCCCAAAGTGCAGAATGAAAGGAAAAAGAGTGCCCCCAGCTATACACATACATACCCCTTTACCCCACATACACATTACCTCACTAGTATGGTTGCCTAGTGAAGTGAGTAGGGGCACAGCCCCTAGTTTAAAGATATTTTTGTTTTGTCCTGCTGTTTATGTTATGTTATATTTAAAAATATCTATAATTATGTTGGATTTTCTTTTTAAGTTATTGGAAGATATTTATATTTGTTATGTTAGATATTGTTTTATATTTTATGACCCTGTTTTTATGAGGTAATTTTCAAAAACTTATGCAGGGGTTGTGCACGCAAAATTGGCATTGTAAGCAAATTTTCAGAAGGGCGGTAGTATGCCATATGAAAAAGTATGTGCATATAAAGAGGACATTATGAGGGGTTTGGGGAACAGGGTTTGGAAGTCTACACATTCATGCATTTTATAAATGACGTACATATATATATCAAACATGTATGCACGCTTTGGCACCTGCTAATCAAGTCACATATATTAAATCTGACTTCTCTTTTGTCTGCAGTTTTTGATATGTGGGGGTGGATTGGAGTAAGTGGTGGAGAATGTAGGTGAACTGATGAAGGTTTGGATCAACTGGTAAAAGTCTGGGCAAACTGGTGCTTGGAACGACTCGCATAAGTATTTTCATAAGTGTGAATTGCACATATATGAGACAATTTGATAAAGTAATTGCCTCCATGTATAAAAGTGAGAGACTGTTATATACATATTACAATTATTTAATGCATTAAATATATGCATGTACTTTTATAAAACTGGTAGGTACGCTACGCAGATCCCTGAATTAAAAAATTGTGCATGTACTGAAAACATAGGCACATATTTTCAGAGTAGTGAAATGCTCTGGCTGCACAGTTTATAAAATACAGGCATAACGTTAGGTGCATCTACTTAAGTGTGCATGACCTGAGTTATGCACACTATTGGACATTACCCTCTTAAGCTTTTTGTTCGTCACACAGAGTCCTGGATAGGTGATTAGTAAGCGTGATTAAATAAATGAATAAAAATGTACCAGCAAAATAACTGGCCCTAAAACGAACATAAGGTGAATAAATATAAGATGTACTCTCATTTTAAGGAAAATGTTCCTATATTTTGAAAGATAATTTCATGATGAATATTTATTAGAGATGTGTGAATGCACAATGGCTAGGGCTGAACCCTTGATGACTGGAGCTGCTGCTCACAGGTTTCAAACGTGCGCTATTTTCATCCCCTTTTTGGGTCAATAAAAAGCCCAAGGAAAGAGTATATTTAGTCAACCAAAAAGCTTCCGTGAGAGGTTTTCTGAGAAAAGACTGTCATCCTCGCAATGATACTGTAGGTGTGCTACTGATTCCTGAACGGACATTGGCAACTGCTACTTCCGCCTAATTACTTGTCCTTCTTGCTTCTACAGTATAGTTTTGAGCATGCTGATTTTATTTATCACCAGGTAAATGAAATTTGGCATTATGTCTTGAAGTTTGCTAGTCTTCACAGTTTCGTTTTATGTCTAAATAAATTGAATTTGAGTGCTATTTATCTAAAAAAACTCACTCCATGGATAAATCTCAGACATATCGTTCCATCACAGAGCAAAGGCATTTCTTATTTGATTACCCAGACAAAGTTAAAACACACATATCAAAAAATACTGAGAGTTTCCTTTCTTCATATCTTTCAATTAACAATTTAAAGTTGCTTTAACATATTTTGATAGCATTTTTTATTTGCCCATTTTCCAATCTGTTTCCAGCTCAATCAGAGCCAGTCTATCTCAGGCTACAGTATAATGTGTCTATTTGCAAATACCTGGGATTTATTCCTTATTTTTTTATAATCCCTCTCATCTTAACCCAGCCGCTGAAGAGACAGTCCTCAGGTACAGGACCCATCCGGTGGCTTCCTTTAAATCCCGGTATGCACGCACACGGAGTCCGGCACGATGTGTTGTGGTTGTGCGATGGCAGGAATGTTCTCCCTCACCTCTGAATGCTGCCTCCGCATCACTAAACAGACTAAGGAGCAGAACCCAGGACTTGTACTCAAACCCAAGTCTTGGTCATGCCAGTGAGCGAAAAGGCAGCCCACGATAATCACTACATTCATACAAACGAGTTTGGTTTGCGATTGTTGGCTTTGTTTGCAGCAGTAGCCTCATGTTTAGTTTAAATTAGTCTATTATGCGATAGACCACATTTCTTACGTACATAATTTAGAGCGTTTTCCAATTAAATTGTTAGAAACTAACACCACAAAAAAACTAAAGGCTGGATTTTAAAAACCCGGCGTACATGAAAACCGGGAGATATGTGCGTGGCTGGGCCACGTGCGCGCCGCAGGGATTTTCAAACACCTGCGGCCACGCGTGTATCTCCTGGTACGCGCCGAAGAATGGGTTTAGCAAAAGGGGGGGGGCCAGGGTCGGGGGGGGGGGGCACAGTCCCTCTGAAGCGCACGCCGGGAGCCAACCGGCCCACGCAAGTTATTGCTGCTCTGGAGAGCAGGAAGGTGATACAACAAAATAAAGGAGGGTAGTTAGCGGGGTTTTAAGGGTCAGGGTAGACAGGGGAAAAGGGAAGCAGGTTAGCTAGGGGATTTAGGAAGTTCCCTCCCACTCCGCTCCTGTATTGGAGCGGACTGGGAGGGAACTGGGGAAAGGGCCTATCACATCGCCATGGGCATCTTGTAAAAGTCCCCCTCCCTTACGCGAGCGAGTCAGCTTTCGCAAGCATATGCACGCCGATATAAAATCGGGCATGCGCGTGCAAGTGGGTAGCGGATTTTATAACACTCGCACGTTGATGTGCACACATGTGCACAGTTCCCGGTGCACGTCCATGTGCGTGCACTGGGAACTGCGTGCGGGTTTTAAAATTTACCTTTAAATATATATCACATAAAATAATAGCATGGACAAAATAAATTCATAAAACAAATAAAGCAATAAAAGGCACATAAGAGACTGCAATCAAGACAACAAAAGAATAATATTAGGAGACAAGGAAACCGAATCACTGCTAGATAAATTGATGAAAGTATTTAATAGCTGAGTAAAACATTCAGCGATAAGTTGGCTGAAGCTAGATGCTAGGATAAGCCTTTAAAAATAAAAATGTTTTCAAGGTTTTTCTAAATTTAAGATAGTCCTTCTCAAATAAATTAAAGGGAAAGAATTCCATAGGTTGGGTGGTCAATAGGTAGATCTAGGTTCTCTGGTTCTTTCCAGCCTTATCTCTTTTGTTGATTGTAATCTAAATTTTTCTATTGAGAAGAACATAGTACATGACATGGGTTATCGGGAATAATAAGATAATGCACACTGTGTGTTGTGAACACATCTGACATTCAGCCGCAATGAAAGAGCTGGTGGGCAGGTCGGCAGATCAAAATGAGAGGATCCTACTGCCGTGAATCACGGCACACGCTCACCTAACCACATATCAGTGGCCAAGCTGCACAGACTACGCCACGAGTGCTCGCCCTCCAGGGCTGCAGTGTGTTTCATACCTCATCTCCAGGATGTTACAGGGTCGTCTCCCAATCTGCCACTCCTCACCACTGCAGCTGCCTTGAATTTACAGCCCTGCACTTAATGCTCAGCTGTCAAAATCTGTTTCTTCACGCCCCTTCACAATGACTGTTCTGTCATAATGCCAAATGGGTCTTAGCAATACACTGCGACACCACATGTAAGATATTGGCCCAGCTCAGAATAATGCTGCACCGCTGCCATGAGTAAATGAGCAAGCCATCATGCCGCTGTTCTGAAATCCAGTGGCCCGCTGCCCCTGACTGCCCTGGGGCACTGAACGGCTTCTACAGCCACTCCCCAACTGCCCTGCTGTGCTAACCCTACAGGATTTTCAACACTGTGCTGACACGCTCTCTCTCACTAGGACCTAAGTGCCCTGTTCTAACAACCAAAGCTTGCCTCTTCCCAGACTGCCAAACATTTCGACCCACGCTCAAACATCTATTTCCATCACATTCCACTAGACCAGGGCTCCCCAAGGGCTGCAACCCAAACAGGTTTTCAAGATTTCAACAATGAACATGCATGAGATCTCTATCTGCATACAACAGAGGCAATGCATTCAAACAGATCTCATGAATATTCATTATGATGATTCTGAAAACCCAAATGGGTTGCAACCCTTGAGGACTGAGTTTGGGGGACTCCTGCACTAGGACATTGCCTTTTCACCCCCATCATTTTTGCCAGGATCTTCCACTAGAAGGTTTGATGATAAATTTCTTTATTGTGCTTTATAATCATGAGTACTTAAGAAACAGAAATAACAGTCACTTCTGGGCTGAGAAGCCTGCTTATAAATGTTGGCATTTGATCTGAATGACAGCAACCAAACTGGCAAGTGGAGAAGGATCAATGCTATTAGGATACTCTCCAATCACAGTTCAGCAAACTGAGGCCCGAGGACACAGCAATAAAATAATCCTCTTATTGTCACTTCAAAGCAGGATATAAACTCAGACTCTGAAATTTCTCCAATTCATAAGTCAGTGCTCGAAGCAAACCCCAACCCATAATATGCTGGTTTTTTTCTCCCCCTTTTTCTTTTACAGTTTTGTAGCATGTCATTTAAAGCTGAATATCTCACCAACATCCACCCTATAGTTCCAAGGTATTTTCCATGAATGTCTGTTCAGCTCCATCAATAACTGGGAAGCAGAGAATGACAACAAC
This sequence comes from Rhinatrema bivittatum, assembly GCF_901001135.1. NCBI lineage: Eukaryota > Metazoa > Chordata > Amphibia > Gymnophiona > Rhinatrematidae > Rhinatrema > Rhinatrema bivittatum. The sequence continues at coordinate 186,549,644 of NC_042617.1, read as the reverse complement.
TACGCAGAATCTAGGAGATTTTTTTTTTTTTTTTTGTGGGTGGAAGGAGGGGTGGGGAAGAATCGCTCTCATGTAATACTATTTGAGCTTTAAACTCCCCAAATTATGAATCAGGTAAAAATGATAAAACACTTGCAGGGGAGGCAACTGACATAAATATTTTAATTTTCGTTAGATAAATTCAATGCATCACACAGGCGAAAATAAATCTAACAAGATGTTTCCGCAAACAACTGCATACATTCATTTTAAGCTCTTATCATTACATAATGATTTCTTCATTTTTCTTATCTCTTATTTTTATTATAGCCCACTTCCTTTCAGCCTTATTCTGGAAGGGCTTTAAAGAATAAGGAGGCTCGACCGCCAGAGGACTTATGTATTTCACAGGGAATCAGGCTACTATGCCCGCACCTCTGCCTTTCTTTTTTATTTTTATAAATAGAATCAGTTCTTCAGCAACATCCTTTGAATATAGCCAGATAAAGGTAAAGTTATCTGGCAACAAGTTCCCAGATATCTTTAACTTTGCTACTGATGACATCCACAGTCAGCCAAATATATTATTTAGCTAACTCCAAATAGCGCTAGCCAGATAACTGATTCAGCTAACTGGACTCCTTCCCAGAATACTTATTTTGCTAAATTTTAGCTGGATAAGTGCTTGCAATATTGAAAAGCTGCCATTTAGCTAAATAACTTACAAGTTATCTGACTAAATGCTTTGAATATTGAGCTAATGATATCTTAACAACCCTTAGATTTCTCCTTGCTGGAATATGAAAGCAACCCCAAAATTCCCAGCAAAGCCAAGTGGCTGCTAAAACAGTGCAATGGGATGTCATTGAGGAAATCAATATTTGATTTTTGGCTTCTTTTTTTTCACCCCAGATTTCCTCCTGCTCCATTGTACTTCCACTCAGTTGGAACTAGGGCTGGGATCTTAACACAATGAGCCTTTACTGAAACTACTCGGGGATTTTTAACCTATTTTATATCCTCATCCCCAAAATACCTGGGCAAAGGACCATGCACCAGGGTTCCTTCCGGAGCCTTGAAATCATGGGCCCTGAACTGGGCCACCCTTGGATGATTACCATGATTCCCTCCCCTCCTACCCCCTCTCCCAAGGGCTGTGAACGCTGTCCTTCCAGCATCCCCAGCCCCAGCTATCCTGGGGACTGGAAGATTTAACTTTGGAATCACAATGGGGACTTCTGCATAGCAGTGAGCCACCAGCTGGCCCTGGAGTAAGAGGACTTATCCAGCAGGTCAGGTCTGGGACCAGAGCAGGGGAGGGAAGGAAAATAACAAAAGGAAGCCTGTGTTTTGACTCATATTCATTTGATGGAACTGTTTCTTAGACTCAACTGCAACATCTTAAGATGTAAAAACAACACAGATAAACTAGGATGATACTAAGCTAGGTTCCAATAAAGAGTTATTTAAATAAAGGTTGATCTAGAAAATTTGTTGTGGGTCTCTAATGAATGAAGATTTGTGGATGCTCCTTTATTGGATTCATCAACTGGTTGACAAGCTTTACAGTTTCATCCAAAAGGTCTTCAAAAGTGTCAGATATTTTGGAAAACATTTTAGTGGATGTTGCTTAAAGGGAACTCAGACAACTGTTTAAAAATTGTCATCCAATTGTGGTTATTGACTGTATTGTGAACAAAATGTAGGGGGTGAGAATATAGATACCGTATTTACCTTTATTACAATCTTAGGGAGTCATTTATCAAAGTGCTATATGGCGTTTTCGCATGCGTTAAGCATCTTTAACACATGCGAAAACACCTTTAGTGCATGCAAAAACACTGTAATGCATGGTGCGATGCAAATGAGAAAAATAAGAGGAGTTTGGGGCAGGATTTGTGGCCAAGTGGGCTGGGCTCACAGTTTTGCAAAGCCATATCGCATGACTTTAACCCAAATTTTAACTATGCATTTTTCATTTGTGTAAAGCCATGCAATACGGCTTTATCACACGTTGTGATGTTTTCGCAAATGCCGTTTTTAGTAGTTTTACACCAGCCACAAGAGAGAGAGAGAGAGAAACTCACCCAAAGATGAGATTTGTGCAATGTTCTCTCACCCTAGCTTGATGTTACCCAGGTAGAGAGTCCATCAACTAGGCTGAGAGAACATTGCACAAATCTCATCTTTGGGTGACACTCCGAATGTCATCAAATCTTCACAAGAGAGCACTGTTCTGTTCATACGTCTCACATGAATTTCAAAGTGGCCCCTAACCCCTACACTAATACCTAAACCTCACCTCGAATGACTAGGTGGGCCTCCTATAGAGATATAAATACCCACCTAGGATGAAGACATTATGGCTAGTTAGTCTCTCTCTCTCGCTCCTGTAGTTGTTACAATGTAAAATAGGGCAGTTCCGGCTCTATTCAACCTGTTTTCTGGAAACCGATGTGATATCTCGATCGAATGTCGGTATACAAAAGAAATAAATAAATAAATAAGGACTCTGACAGGTAGGCTGGCTCTCCAGGAGCTTAAAACTACTAAACATGGTCCCCCCAGTGGTTGTATGTAGGAAATATAACAATTCTGACACTTATCGCACAGTGCGAAAATGTTATCGCAATTTGCGCTATCTTACAGGCCGATACAGCTCAGTGCGCTCCGGCGGAGCGCATTGTTAACCCGCGATTGGATGCGCGTTCGACATGCTAGCTTTACCCCTTATTCAGTAAGGGGTCGAAAACGCACGTCCAACCCCCCCCCCCCCCCGAACCTAATAGTGCCCGCAACATGTAAATGCATGTTGATGGCCCTATTAGGTATTCCCGCGCGATTCAGAAAGGAAAATGTACAGCCAAGCTGCACATTTTACTCTCAGAAATTAGCGCCTAACCAAAGGTAGGCGCTAATTTCTCCGGGCACCGGGAAAGTGCACAGAAAAGAGTAAAGACTGCTTTTCTGTGCACCCTCCGGCTTAATATCTTGGCGATATTAAGTTGGAGGTCCCGAAAGTTACAAAAAGTTAAAAAAAAATTTTTTGAAGTCAGCCCGCAGGTTGAAAACCAGATGCTCAATTTTGCCGGCGTCTGGTTTCCGAACCCGTGGCTGTCAACGGGTTTGAAAACTGACGCCGGCAAAATTGAGCGTCGGCTGTCAAACCCACTGACAGCCGCCGCTCCTGTCCAAAAAGAGGCGCTAGGGATGTGCTAGTGTCCCTAGAACCTCTTTTTACCTCTTTTTACCACCGGGTCTAATTTGAATACTGAATCACGCGCACAAGAGAGTAGGCCAGTCTCCTGTGCGCGCTCTCCCGCAGACTTTACTGTATCGGCCCGTTAGTGCTTCGCATAGGTATTAGCACAAATTGTGATAACCTGCCTAATACCATAAAACACGCTCCTTTTCCTATCGCATGCAATATTTAGTGCTTTTTGATAAGTCCAGGCCTTAGTCGGAAATCTTGGGCACGGGCTGAGGATGATCTACTACAGGGTAGGCAATCGTGGTCCTGGAGTGCCACAAACAGGTCTGGTTTTCATGAAGTATATTTACTGGCACTGCTCACTATATGCAAATATATCTTATGCACGTTCACTGGCGATGTCCTGAAAATTAGACAGGTTTGTGGCATTCCATGAGCAGAATTGCCTACTTCTGATCTGCTACCTTTTCTTCAAATTCACCACTAAAGAAAACAGGGTCTGAGGAGTACTTGCAAAGCATGACCAGATTCAGAACCTGCTGCTGGAAAACGTATCAAGATTCTATGCTTAAAGTAAAAGTGAAATAACTTCCATCTAATAGACAAAGCTTATTCTCGCTGCAAGCTCTACTGCACTGTGTGGTAATTTGACGAAGAACAAATCATTGTGACTTAGGTTTGGAATCAACTTTCCAGTGGTACGCTTCTAATAATATAGAATACAAAAGTGCCTAAAGAAAGTAAACATCAATTACCCAGTCAGATTTTCCTCGTCTACTGCAATAAACAGACCCCATTCAATCTTATAAGAGTAAGTGGCATCAAGTCCATAGACGATTTTCAAAACATACAACAAGAATGTAACTTTATTTGTTTTTGCTTTTGGTTAAACTGAATCTCTGAACGCTGTCTGGCCTTCGAAGATCGAGCCAGGTCAGATCATTAATCCAACTGATCAAATTCCTTCACTGTTCTTTACAAAGGAGAAGGTTCTCCTGCAAGTCTCCAAAAATAGCCAACTCTAAGGAGAAGAAGGCTGTATGCATTTACAAAAAGTAGTCAGCTTACTCGGCAGTGGTCATGCTGTTGCTGTAAAGATGGAACATCCCCTCCGATGGGCATCTCTTTGTTTAACTCTTTATCTTTTGTGTTCAGCCATTTGATCAGCTCTTCCAGCGATGTCAGCAACTTGTTCCATTTCTCTGCACTCACCTCCAAGTGAGACCTATAGAATGATGAGAAGAAGCAGCAAACGTTTAGAAACTTTTTCACTGAATGTCAGGGCAGAAGCAATAATCATCTCAAGAATATATACACCTCTAGGTTTAAAATGGCAGGTTTATTATTTGGAACAATGTATTTTATGGAGTGCAGAGATATGGATGCCAACGATACTACAGCGTACTGCATTTAATAAAACATCAGAACCAATGATTTGCTATTAGAAAATGTGCCAAATGTTCTGAGCAGAATAAGAGATGAACATTTCCAGAAGAAAATGGCTCATGAGAAGTTTATATATTCTCCAATAATCAATTTATTTAAAAATCTGCATATGACAACATTTTCATATCTAAGACCAGAACTAAAACAAATAATCCAAGACAGATGGGGTTTTTTATATTCTGCAAACATGGAATCAATTGAAGAGACCACTCACTATCACAGAAGCTTTGTGTTTGGTGTCTTAACTATATCAAATTTTCAGGGCATGGCAGGGGTTCTAAGAGGATTGTGATCAAGGCATTTTTGGGAGATATATATATATATATACACACACACACAAATAGATGCTCATGTGTGGCCTGGAAAGATGTCATTAATTCTGCATGGAACATCCTGTTAAATTAATAACAGACTGAAAAAAAGAAAATGACCAAAATACTTCAAAATTGACACTTTACTTCTGCTCAAATAAGCTCTGAACTCTTATAGACTGCTTTAAAGAAACATAGTAACATAGTAATGTTGGCAGAAAAAGACCAAATGGTCCATCCTGTCTGCCCAGCAAACGTCTTATGGTAGTAACTGCCCCTTGGTGCAGGTTACCCCTTCTTTTTGTTAAGGATAGTAACTGCTGTTTCATGCAGGTACCCCCAAGCCTTATTTTAAAGTTTAAAATGGAACTAGCTACATTGGAGTCAATACTCAAAGGAATCTTGCCTGCTAAGAATGGACTTAGCTGTCGAGATCAAAGCCTTTGAACAACGACCAGGCTAACTGGCTCAACTGGGGAGAGAAATTTAGGAGGTTAGTGCAGATTTTCAGCGCTCCCTAATTTGGCTGGCCAATTCTAGGTGCTGCAAAAGCAGCCCTAAATATTTCTAACCGCTCTCCCAACTGTAGCAAAACAATATATATTTGTCAGCCACCCGAATACCCGTGTCGCCTTGCTTCCAACATAACAAAACATTTTCTCTGACACCCCACTCCTCCCCCTAGCAAAATATTAAACATTTACCGGGTTCAAGACACTAACTCCCTCCTGATCCCCCCCCTCCCCCCCGCTTCAGTACAAAATACAACTGGGTCTGGCCCTGACTGGCCTCCTGATCCCCAGCCACCAATATAAAACAATAACCAGATCAGTAGCTTGACTGACTCCCACCCTCTTCTTCAGCACATTCAAAAATTAAGAATTGGGTTTGGTTCTGAAACTCTTCCCGATCCCCAGGCCTACTATCTTTAAAAAAAAAAAATCAGACATAAGAAAAATAAAACTCCTCTCTAGCATCCCAACCCATCTCCTTATCCCTCTCCTCCTTCAGCACAATATAAAAAATAAATAATCTGGTCCAAGGGAAATAAGGACCAGGTCAGACTCCAAATCCCCTCTCTCCTTTTAGATCACTTAAACGTACGCTACTGTCTTTTTGCTGATGACATTTAGTTTTGGTTCCCCCTTACTGGTTCAAGCTGTAGTACTGACAGAAACGAGTGCTTAGATCTAACCACAAAGGGTTTACTGACCATAATTGGAAGCTAAATAGTGGCAGTTCTGGAGTTTTGTGGGTAGGAAAGACCAGACTCATTAGTGGTTTAGATGATGCAGTTTTACCAATACGTTTGATTATAAGAAATTTGAGGGGTTTATTAGATTACCAATTAGAGATGGCTCTACATTATTTTCAACTTAAAATTAGATTTTGGTGTTCTCAAGATAGTACATCAATTACGCTCTTTTTCATCAGCTGCTGATTTGATTTGAGTCGTACAGGTTCCATTAACGACTAGGCTAGATTACTGCAATGCAATGACGGGTCTACCCTAGAAAACCTTTAAAAAGCTGCACTCATTACAGAATACAGCAGCTCGTCCGATAGTGAGATTAAGGGCCAGAGATCATGTCACATCTGTACTGAGACAGTTACATTGCCTGCCTATTGAGGAACAAGCTATACTTAAGATCTTAGTTCTCACATTTAAAGTATTTCAAGACTTAGAACTGGACTATCTATGATTTAAATTGACCTGGTATTCTACTATCCGCCCATTGAGAATTGTTGAAAATACCAGGACCATCACAAAACCTTGGAACATGCTTTTTCTGCCATGACTCCCAAATTGTGAAACTTCCTCCCAAATAATATCAGAACACAAAAGAGAGTATTTTAGTGTAGCCTGTGCTACATTAATTTGCCCTGTTTCCAGCATCTTAAGGGGTTTGGGGTCTTCTCCCTGCTCTATCCCCATCTTTTTGTGTGCTGTGGCTCAGGGATATAAATTCTGCACCCCTCCCGAACATGTGAGTGGGGTCATTACTTCTCCTTAAGAGGACTTATCCAGAGGGGTATTTTACTTCCCTGGTGGATTGTACCCAAGGAGAGTGGATTTTTTGGAAAGAGGATTTTTGGAAGACTTTAAGAGAACTGTTGAAATTTTCGATATTTCGGGCCAGTTCCTGAGAGAAGGGCAAACCCTTGTTATCTTGAAGGGCCAAGTCCTAGAGGTTTTCCTGCCTTTGCATCCAGATAACAGCAGAGGAGAAGACCTGGAGATTTGTTGCTGTTTAGCATAAGAACATAAAACTTGCTATACTGGGTTAGACCAAAGGTCCATAAATCCCAATATCCTGTTTCCACCCGTGGCTAATCCAGGTCACAAGCATCTGGTAAGATCCCAAGGGATAGAAAGATTTCATGCTGCTTATCTCAGGGATTTCCCCACGTCTATCTTAACAATTGTTTATGGACATTTCCTCCAGAAACTTGTCCAAACCTTTTTTAAATGCAGCTACATTAACAGCTTTCACCATGTCCTCTGCAATGAATTTCAGAGCTTAATTATGTTTTGAATAAAAAACTATTTTCTCTTATTAGTTTTAAATACCGCCTAGTAACCGCCTAGTAACTTCATTGTGTCTCCTAGTCCTTTTACTCTTTGAAAGAGTAAACAACCAATTAATGTTTACTCATTCCACTCACTTATTATTTACAAACCTCTATCATATCTCCATTTAGCTGTCTCTACTCCAAGCTGAAGAGTACTAACCTCTTTAGTCTTTCCTCATAGGAGAATCATCCCATCCCCTTTATCATTTTGGTTGCCCTTCTCTGTATCTGTTAGGCTCCAGCCACCTCCCTTGTATAACCTCATCACCTCTGATCTAAAGCGACTCTGGTGTAGCCTCCAGCAGCATCCTGTTCCAAGGACCTGGGATAGAACTTCCTGTAAACTTGGACGGACTTTATAGACCCTCTAGCCCCTTTCCATGGTGTGGCTGATGATGTCACATCCTCCTGGGTATATAAGGAAGTCTCTTGCAACATGTAAGTGCCTTGGCAACAGGTCTCTTCCTGCCTAATTTTTACACTCCTATTACTGAATGTTCGGTCACTATAAAAAAAAATCCCATTGATAAATGATCTCCTAGAGGAACTAAATCCTACTATTGTCTGCATAACGGAAACATGGCTGAAAGACAAACATAAGAACATAAGAAATTGTCATGCTGGGTCAGACCAAGGGTCCATCAAGCCCAGCATCCTGTTTCCAACAGAGGCCAGAACCAGGCTACAAGAACCTGGCAATTACCCAAACACTAAGACGAACCCATGCTACAGATGCAATTAATAGCAGTGGCTATTCCCAAAGTATAATTGATTAATAGCCATTAATGGACTTCTTCTCCAAGAACTTATCCAAACCTTTTTTGAACCCAGCTACACTAACTGCACTGGCAACAAATTCCAGAGCTTTATTGTGTGTTGAGTGAAAAAGAATTTTCTCCGATTAGTCTTAAATGTGCTACTTGCTAACTTCATGGAATGCCCCCTAGTCCTTCTATTATTCGAAAGTGTAAATAATCGAGTCACATCTAATCGTTCAAGACCTCTCATGATCTTAAAGACCTCTATCATATCCCCCTTCAGCCGTCTCTTCTCCAAGCTGAACAGCCCTAACCTCTTCAGCCTTTCCTCATAGGGGAGCTGTTCCATCCCCTTTATCATTTTGGTTGCCCTTCTCTGTACCTTCTCCATCGCAACTATATCTTTTTTGAGATGCGGCAACCACAATTGTATACAGTATTCAAGGTGCGGTCTCACCATGGAGCGATACAGAGGCATTATGACATTTTCCGTTCTATTAACCATTCCCTTTCTAATAATTCCTAACATTCTATTTGCTTTTTTGACTGCTGCAGCACACTGAGCCGACGATTTTAAAGTATTATCCACTATGATGCCTAGATCTTTTTCCTGAGTGGTAGCTCCTAATATGGAACCTAACATCGTGTAACTACAGCAAGGGTTATTTTTCCCTATATGCAACACCTTGCACTTGCCCACATTAAATTTCATCTGCCATTTGGATGCCCAATCTTCCAGTCTTGCAAGGTCCTCCTGTAATGTATCACAGTCTGCTTGTGATTTAACTACTCTGAATAATTTTGTATCATCCGCAAATTTGATAACCTCACTCGTCGTATTCCTTTCCAGATCATTTATATATATATATTGAAAAGCACCGGTCCAAGTACAGATCCCTGAGGCACTCCACTGTTTACCCTTTTCCACTGAGAAAATTGACCATTTAATCCTACTCTCTGTTTCCTGTCTTTTAATCAGTTTGTAATCCATGAAAGGACATCGCCTCCTATCCCATGACTTTTTAGTTTTCGTAGAAGCCTCTCATGAGGGACTTTGTCAAACACCTTCTGAAAATCCAAATACACTACATCTACCGGTTCACCTTTATCCACATGTTTATTAACCCCTTCAAAAAAAATGAAGCAGATTTGTTAGGCAAGACTTCCCTTGGGTAAATCCATGTTGACTGTGTCCCATTAAATCATGTCTTTTTATATGCTCTACGATTTTGATCTTGAGAATAGTTTCCACTATTTTTCCCGGCACTGAAGTCAGGCTCACTGGTCTGTAGTTTCCCGGATCGCCCCTGGAGCCTTTTTTAAATATTGGGGTTACATTGGCCACCCTCCAGTCTTCAGGTACAATGGATGATTTTAATGATAAGTTACAAATTTTAACTAATATATCAGAAATTTCATTTTTTAGTTCCTTCAGAACCCTAGGATGCATACCATCTGGTCCAGGTGATTTGCTACTCTTTGGTTTGTCAATCTGGCCTAATGTACTCTTAAATCAAATTGATCACCACAGCTATGATTTCACTTCCCCAGACAGAAATATAAAGGTGGGGGTCTACTAATAATCAATCAGTAATAAAGAACTTAAACCCTATAAAGTTGAGATTAACCCTCCCTATGAGGTGGCAATACTAAAATCACCACAACTAAATATAGGCATGGTCTATTGCCCCCTGGAATACTCCAAAAAGATTGCTCACCTCTAATTGAAATATTCACAAAAGCATTCCCATCACCTGAATCAACACTAATCATAGGAGACTTTAACCTACATGTAGAGAGTACACCTAAAACCAAAGCATGTGAAATATTTTTAGATACTATGGAAGCAATAGGATGGTCACAATTTGTAACCTACCCCCACTCATAAATCAGGACACATCCTTGACCTAATATTTGCCAGTCACAATAATTGCCTAATCAAATATTCTCACAATATATTGCCATGGACTGATCACCAACTAATAAAAGCAGAAATAACCCTTCTCAACATAAATCAAACAAAATAAAATAATAATCATTCTTTCACCTACAGAAAAAAGATAGAACCAAAAATACTGAAAGAAACAAAAATAAGATAATCGATTTTAATCAAGGCATTGCCACCTCAGTATTTGAATCCTGGAATAAAATAGTCACTGAAATAGATAACGCCCAATTCCACAAAAAAGTTCCAAAAAGAGCATAATACTGTTGCGCTTCCCGGCCGCGTCCGCTCCACAGCCAGGCCTGCTCACCTTTCTCTCCCGTCCACGAGCTCTGGGCTCTCCTGCCGCAGTCACTTTGTGGTGTCCCCAGCTCCCCCGCCCTCAGTCTCCTGTCCAGGCCTCATGGCAGGGCTCGGCATCCTCTGTGGCGTTGGCCCCGCCCCTAGGTGTGCACGCACGGATCGCCCGCCTCTAAAAGGGCCAGGGGTGGTTCCGACCTCAGTGGCATGCCCTGATTGATGGATGTACTAAAGGAATTGGTCTGACACTACTTCCTCGCTTTGGCAATTGGGTCATACACTCTGGTGGCTCTACTTTGCCTTCCAGTGTCTCCTGTTCCAGCGTCTCCTGTGTCTCCTGTTCCAGCGTCTTCTGTTCCTTCGTCACTCCATCCCTGGTAGTACCCTTCGGACTGATCTCACGGTACTGACATTTGCTTGCTCCCAACTACTCCTATTTGCTGCCTGGATCTGACCTCTGCCTGTTCACTGGCTACTCTTGATAACTGCCTGGAACCAACCTCTGCCTGTCCACTGACTACTTTTGATCGCTGCCTGTCCACTGACTACTCCTGATTGCTGCCTGGAACTTGACCTCTGCCTGACCTGACTACTTCCGAATTGACTACAGGTACTGACCCCTGCTTCGGCTAACAATTCTGGACTGATACTCTGGCCTTTATCCTCGCTATCCACTCGGACACTCTCTTCTGACCTGCGGTAACCTCTGGACATTCCTGCTTTGACACTGACCGTGCATCCTTGTTCATGGTGGGCACTCCCCTACGCTTCTTCTCTCGGAGACCCTGCGAGGCCCACCTAAGACCAGGCAGCCCGGTTAACCAAGGGCTCAATCTGAGGGAACCCCGGGTTGTTATTGGCGAACCTCCAGCTAGCCTCTGTCTCCTCCTGTGCTCCGCCTCCTGGTGGCAGGCGCTCTCCGGGTCCGAACGGAGGGCCGTACCAATCCTGAAGCAGGCCAAGTGTCCATCTCCAGCGCAAACAATACCTCTAAACAAAAGAAACCATGGTACAACAAAGATCTAAGACACACTAAACAGACACTAAGAAAATCTGAAAAACAATGGCGGAAATGCCAATCTATAGAATCACTAGAAAAATACAGATCCCTACTTACAAAATACCGCAAACAAATCAATAAAGCAAAAAAAAAGATTACTATGCTAAACAGATTCATGGTGTAATATTTAAATCCAAATTAGTCTTTGAAATAGTTAAAGACTTAATAAAGAACCCATCTTCTTCCATCTCAAATGACAATCTCTTTTCAAAGAATTCCTGCAATGAATGTACCACTTCTTTGTTAGATAAAATCAATAGATTAAAAATACAATTCTCCACCTGCTCGCCTTCAAAGGAACCTGAAGAAAAACATGAGCAAGCAAAATGGAACAAATTTGAAAAGGTATCTAAACTCAAAATTAACCAAATCATTACAAAAATTAAGCCTGCAATCCATCCACTAGACCCAATCCCTGCAAGTTCCCTGAAAATAGTACACAGCATAATCACTCCAACTATTGCAACCATAATCAACCACTCGCTAGCAGAAGGAATGATCCCATCTGGGGCAAAACAAGCAGTGATTAAACCAATCTTAAAAAATAAAATTGGCTGAAATGTTGATTGGGACAATTATCAACCAATATCCAACTTGCCTTTTATCGCAAAACCCCTAGAAAAAGCAGTATTATCCCAACTAGAAAAACATCTAGAAGAAAATAATATTCTATATCCAAATCAATTCAGAAAAAATTGTTCAACAGAAACCATACTCATTTCATTAACAGACCCTGTACTACAGGAGTTTGACAATGATGAATCTTTTATCCTGGTACTAATTGATTTAACAGCAGCCATTGACACTGTAGACCATACCCTGCTATGCCACCAGTTGAGAAAAACTGGTATAGACGGAAATGTGATCAAATGGTTCTCTTCCTTCCTGTCAGACAAGACATTCCAAGTCAGACTGAGAAATCACATATCTGACACCTTCACAATCGATACAGGTATCCCCCAGGTTCAGCACTCTTGGCAACACTATTCAATATTTATATGCTGCCTCTATGTATATTACTAGCGAAACTAGGGATGAACTTCTTATACGCAGATGACATATAATTCTATATCCCATTCAAACAATCATTTGAAAAAACTGTATTGACTCTGTCTACATACAAGAAGGCAATTCAACAAGAACTATCAGTTGAAATTAATAATAAATACAACAAAAACTGAAATCATGTGGTTAAGGCGAAACTCCTCCGTGGTCAAAACACCCCTAGGCCTGGGGAATTTTAACATTATACCCACAGATCAAGTAAGAGACCTGGGAATACAGATTGATGAGAACTTTACAATGTAAACACACAAACATATTAATAAAAACAGGATACTCTAAGCTGAGAATATTATATTGGTTGAAACCATTGCTAACTTTACAGGATGTCTGCACAGTTTTACAAACACTAATATTTTCAAACATAGATTACTGCAACGCCCTACTACTAGGCCTTCCTTCATGACTATTGAGACCACTACAGTTATTACAAAATACCTCAGCAAGGCTTCTATTAGGGACAAGGAAATTTGAACATACAACCCCCTCACTGATAGCTCTGCACTGGATACCAGTACAATCCAGAATTCACTATAAAGGATTAACTCTAATTTATAATATCATCAATGACATAAACCCCAGCTTATTAGGTGTAACACTTCAACCATACACACCACAGCAAGCACTAAGATCACAAAACTAAGGACTTTTAACTGTACTTTCAACACAGAGTACACATCTAACACAAATAAGAAACCAAATATTTTCCATAGCGGGGAACTCTCTACCAGAGACATTACATATGATAACAAAAAGAAAGAATTTCAAACGTGAACTGAAAACATGACTCTTCAGAAATACATATGATTTAATTTAAAACATCAATATGACGAAAACTTCACTTTAAAAAATCAGAGATCATACTTCTAGAATAAGCAATAAATTAATGAGTGATGTAGACAGACTAATATGTGAATGAAATTACAATGGAACTAATAGATTACAAAATACTATCCTAACCCCCTAGTTAACATGTATTTGATGATGTCTTGACCTAGAATATAAACTAATTATTATATTATATAAACTAATATGAATGATGAACTAGAATATGAATGTTACTTTTGTAAACCGTGGTGTTCTTTTGGAACGATGGTATATAAAATGCTTAAATAAATAAACATACAAATTAAAATACATAAAACAATAACATAATAACATAGTGACAAACAAAACAGCATTACACAAAAAGCAAATAAATAGAGAATCAGTCTGTGTGATATCAAGTAATCAAGCAGAGTAAACAATCTGGCATAGATAAATTTTAATGCCTTTTTTAAAACTTTATTCTGATCTCGCTAGGAAGGGAATTCCAAAATAAAGGACCTGCAATAGAAAAGACTCGTTCTCTGGTTTCTCTGAGGTGGGCTATTTTAGAGGAGGGAACATCAAGCAGGCCCTGGCTCGAAAATCTCAATAATCTTATCGGAATATATATTTTTAAAATAGCTGTGATCCAAAGAGAAGTGAGATTGGAAACAGTGATTGCCAATTTATAATGAATCCAGTATGTAATAAGTAACCAGTGCAATGATTGTAATATGGGAGTTATGTGATTACAAATTAGTGAATCAGTCAGTAGTCTCGCTGCTGTATTTTGAATGATTTGAAGTGGAGTGAGAGTGAGTGCAATAAATGTATGAATATTAAGTGCCAATAAACAATTACCTACAATTAGTGTTCAGCCTAGCTGGGAGGAGGCAAGCCAGACCTCCTTTCCTGGTTTGGCTGAGGGATCTTGGGGCAAGGGGCATTGGAATTTCTTAAAGAAAGAAGGGCGATCAGGTAAGAGGCTGCAATCTGACTTTTTTTTTTTAAGCAGGAGTGGAGCAGGTGGGGGTAGGGATTGGAATAAGGTTTATGGCAGTTCAATTTCTTATTTTATATTATGCTGAAGGAAGGTGGGGGAAATCATGAGAGGGTCAGGCCCTCAGACAAGATTCTTTTTCTTAAGGGGAAAAGGCAGACCAATGGATATAAGGGATTTTTTCAAATTTTAAATAGGGTAGGAGGGCGAATCAGGAAGCAGTTTGGGGCCAGACCCACTTTTTATTGTCAAATGGGCTGAAGTGAAGGGAATTGGAAGTGTGGTTAGGCCACTGAACAGTGGGTGTTTCGTTATGATAGACATGTTTAAATCAAGAGGCAGGCTTTGGGCCAGAATGAGTTATTCTTTTATATTATATTCAGAGGTGGGAAGAGTGAAATCAGGAGATGGTTGGGCCCTGAGCCAGGTAATTGATTTTAATATTTTTTATGCTTTGCATTTGTTTTTATTGTATTGGTGGTTTGTGATGTGGTGACTGTGATGATTTTTATTTGTTGCCTGCCAAAGGTGTTTCTTTTTGTTTTTTTAAGATATGATTGTGTGGGCTATAAGTTCAACTAAATAAATCAGTAAATACTGTTCTGAAAGGGGGGGATTTGGGAGAGAGAATAGTGCTGATCTGATCTTTTTTAATTTTTATATATTTTTTTCAATTAGTGCTGATTTTCCGATTAATCAGTTACATTTGCAAAGCTAACTGGTCAAGTGTTGACCAGCTAGCTAGATATTCACCAGTTATCTTACCCGCTGAGCGGGTTTTTGAATATTGACCTCAATGTCAGGCAGAACAATCAATGACCACCTTAAGAGGCAAAATCTTTAAGCCTTCTCTGAAGTAAACATTTTTAAAAGATAAAATAGATAAGTGAAGAGGAAAGTTTTAGGGCTACCAAGTGTCACTTTCTCAGGCAAGTATTTTAAAGAAATTAAATGGAGAATTATAAAATATGTACTCTATATTTTGCATGACTAATGAACATAACTTTGAATAAATATGAAAAAATAAAGCATGCACTTACTGAAGATTTGCATTTAAAATGTATCTTGTCTCACCAACATGCCAAGAGGGATCATATTTAAAGACTAGCCAATTAGTATGTATAAATAAGTAGTTGTATAATATAGCTCTTAATTTTAGTTGAAAAAATAGTTTTCCTTCCAGATGCAATGACTACTGATTAACAAATAATATACAATAATAAATTTATACTGCAAACGTGCTGTAGATTTTTTAAATTTTGCCCACAAAACAGATGTTTGCCACAGAATCTACCTACAGGCTGCCACTGTAAATTAGAGGCTTTTCTACAGCCCTCTGACTTGGACTCGAAGATCGTCTTTCTGTGTCCCTATATTTTGCTTAACCTTGCGTAGCCTTCTTTCTTCTACCTGCCACCTTTTTTTTTTTTTTATACTGGTGAATATTTTGATGGTCCTTTAGAATAATTAATCAACTATCCAAAGCCACGTGACCTACTCTTCATCTTATAATGTCCACTATATTTGGACATTATGCTATTATAACAGCTCATGGTACTAAGGCTAATGTATCTACTAATGTGCTTGTTAGTCTATTAAAACTGACTGTAATCCACTTTGAGACAACTCCTGGGAAAAAAAGCATATCATCAATAAATAAATAAAGGTTCACTAATGGAATGGACTTCAGGATCAGGTCTGGTGTCTGTCAGGCGAAGCTACCACATGAAGAACATAGCCTATTGCAAGAATTTCTCATTTCTAATGAGTGTGGAAAGAGAGCAGGGGTTCTCAAACTTTTCAAGGACAGGGCCATATAGGAAATTTCAATATATCACAAGGGCTGGTTGGGGGAGGGGGGGGCAGGGCAGGGGGGTCCCTGGAGTTCATGAGCATAGGAGAGAGAAAGGGGCCAGCTCAGAGTTTTGTGGGTGGAAGTTGAAGGTTATATATCTGGCCCTTAGATGATTTGAAATACTGGGAATGGGAGAAAACTGGGTTCCCATGGTGTGGCAGATAACTTGCTAGTAATAATATTTCTAGATTTGCCAGAAGTTGGCAACAGTGCCATCTCCCCGAGAATCCTGCTCCATGACTTTCCTTTCCTCCTACGTCTGCCCCTCTGAGGTATGTGTATGTTTTTATGAACGTGCACCCCCTCCCTTCCCTACCCCTCTTTTCTCCACTCTCCCTTTCATTCACTCTCTTCCTTTCCCTTTCAACTCATCCAACTCCCCTCCCTTCCCTCCTTCATCCCACTGTCCTCCTCTCCTTTCCCTCTCATTCCCTTCCCCACACCCTTCCTTCCCTCACCTTACCTCCCTATTCTCCTCCCTTTCATCCTACTCACTCCCCTCCCTTCACTAACCCCTTTCCTTTCCCATTCCCCCTCATTCACTTCCTACCTTTCCATTCCCTCTCTCTCCCCTCCCATGCCCTTTGTTCACTCACTCACTGCCCTTCACAAAGGCAGGGCCTAGCCTCCATGCCAGTGGGTTTGTTCCGCAGGTCTTGGCATTGGTGGGGCCTGGCCTCTTCGCCAGCAGTGAGGATCAATGGCATGTGTCCCGGAGCCTCTTCTGCCACTGGAGGGGGCTGGTCTCCCCGCCAGCACTACTGATCAATGGATAGGTGCTTACAAAACACAAACACCTTTCTTCCATGGACTGAATCCAGCCACATGAAAGAAAAATCTGGAGGGCTGACCAAACGAGCTCTGCGGGCTGGGTTTAGCCTGCGAGCCATAGTTTGGGGACCCATGGCCTAGACTACATTTTGAAAACCTCTGGTCTTTCACCTATCTGCAAGCACAGCAGAACTGTAGGACTTTGGATGGCTTCTTCACAACACTGAGTAGAGTATGATTCCAAGGACTATATAAAATGGCTAATCAACACAGTAATCTACAAACCCGTAGTGTGCTTTGTGTTAGATTAATGTACAATTTGGCACTAGTTTTCTTAAGATTTTAAGGGGGGCAAGGTGTGGAATAAAATTTTGCTTCATTTTATTAATTATAAGAATGAGCTCCATCTGTTGTTTTGAATGCATACAGACTAAGCCACAACAGGATCAAAGAGACACATACATATGCATTAAGTACATGAAATCCTAGTATCACATTATATAGTTTTAAGATAGCACAATGGAAGGTATTATGCTACCTTATTTTTAAATCATTTTTTAAAAAGACTTTACTAATTTGTTTTGGCAAAAAAAAATAAGTACATTTTGGTAATTCCTAAAAAACAATAAGCCTAAATGAAGTACAGTTCTTGAAATTAATGAAAATGCTGATAAGAATGCTTTATAAAAAAAACAGGCTGAATGAAGGTATTGATTAATTTTAATAAAATGTATTGCAACTGGAGGACATAAATCTTGAATTTGAACTAGAAAATGAGATTTGTGTGTTTCCTTCACAGGAGACTGGCAGCACCCTCAGGTAACTAAAGCAACACAGAAGGGGAAAGAAAATACAAGCAGCATGTGTTCTCTCTTCCAGTGCCTAAGATTTCTTACGCAGTCATAACCTTTTCAATGATTATTGCTCCAGGCTCATTTGTGAAAAGAACATGTCTCTTGTATCAAGGGAAAGCTACGACTCGCTGCTTCCCAGTGATATAAATCACTCATATGTTAATCACTTCCAAAGACAGTGCAACTTACAAACGGCATAGTGCATTCGGAAACTAAGCTGAACTTAAAAGAAAGCAGTAGCCTCTCTGAAGTGCTCAAAATTTCCAAAGTCCATCAAGCAGCGATAACCAACCCTCTGTCCAGTAGAAGTATTAGTGTTAAAAGTAATACTTCCTTTTAATTCTTTAATCTCCCCTCCCTGTGTAATCCCCTGGAGCCAGGCATCCAAGTGGTGTTATTTATTTGTTTATTTAATAATTTGTATAGCCCACTACTGCCAACTGGTTTTTCAGAGCGTATTGCATGATACTGTTTTATGTAACATAAAACAGCAAATAAAACCATAAAGAGGTTATAATAAACACTGCCATTATTACAATCAAAACAGATCAAGGAAGCATCAGCTATATGCTTCGATAAAATATAATGCCTTTACCTATTTCTAAATATTTTAAGGTCTTTCTCCCCTTGCAGTTCCATTGGGAAAGCATTCTGCAAACTGGGTCCCATATAAGAGAACACCCATGCTGGGGTTGTATGAAGCTTATAATCTCGTCACTGGAACTGATAGTAAATTTGAACCCGAAGACCTCAACTCGTATGTGGGAGCATAAGATTGCAACTTTTTAATCAATGAACATGAATCCTTAGCATAAAGAAGTTTGTGGACAGCCACAAGAATCTTAAAATGTGCACTCCTCTTTACTGGTAACCAGTCAAGATCGCATAAATTAGGGGTAACATGCTCTGTTGGTCAAACACCTGAAAGCAACTTTGCTGCTGCGTTTTGTATAAGCTGTAGCACCCAAATTTGTTTCTTTGGCAGAGGTACATAGAGGCTATTACACAAACTACCCAAATAGTAGGGCCTGCAGAACAGATCTAAAAAAACCCTTTCCAAACAAAAGTGACTTTAAAGGTCTCAACAACTTAACCATATAAAAAGATGTCTTAACTGCATGCTCAATTAGGTTGTGCACTGAATGTCAATTTTGAGTCCAGGATCACTCCTAGATTTCCTGCTTTAAAAACAATTTTCAAATGAATACCTTCAAATTCCAAATTAAATAAAACAGTTTGTAGAACCTTTTTACCTACTAACAATAAAGTAGTCGTTGACAAATTAAGCACTATTCAGCCAACTACTAATTGCATTCATACATTTCCAGAAAAACAATACAGGGAAATTACCACCATCACTACATGGTACAAAAAACTGAATATCATCAGTATAAATAAAATATAATAGTCCCAAAGTCTTAAAAATAGTTTTGAACATGTACAAGTAAGTATTTAACAGGGCAGAAGATAGCACAGAGTCCTGTTGTACACCAGATGTAAGGTTCAACTAAAACAAGACTCCCCTAATGGTTACATGGTTACCCTGATTAAGTACACTGACTTCCGCAAGTATCTTGCCTACGTCTTGTATATTCCTGTAAATAGTCCGTTGCAGTTTTATTTATTGCTTTAATTCCTCCACCTCCTGCTCTTTGTATACTCCTCCTTGTTCGCCCTCCCTGTTCATTGTAATTTCTGCCTTTTAAGTTACATTGTAAACCGGTATGATGTATGCATACTAATACCGGTATATAAAAGTTTTTAAATAAATAAATAAATAAATACATACATGCCATCTCCTGTCCAGTAAAAATGACCTGAACCTTAACAAAACAGCACCAGCCAAGCCGAATTGCAGGAGAAGGGTCATAAGTATCTCATGATTTACAGCATCAAAAGCTGACAAAATATCTAATTAAACTAATATCCCTGACTCACTATGTTACAACTTTCCATAAAGAGTCTCTAACAGCGACTACAGTGTCTCTGTACTGTGCGCCTTTTGGAATCCATACTTTTAATCATCTAGAACTCTATATTCTACCATATAATTATCCAGTTGTAAAAGGATGAACTTTTCAATTATTTTTCTTAAAGTTGGCAAATTTGAAATAGGATGAAAGTTGGACAACTGCTGTAATGGAAGGAAAGGATTCTTCTGTATGGGTCTAATAATCACCACCTTTAATTCTGTTGGCACCCATCATTCACAATCTTTTATATAAACTCATAGGAGGAATCCTTAAGCTCCTTTATGATACTGAAAGGGCAAGGATCTAATTTACAATGAGTTGATTTAAGTTTTCCAATTACTGACTTGATCTCTTTTAAAGAGATAAAGATAGATCATCTCCCTGTAACCTCCTATTTCCCTGCCACTAACTCAACCAGCCCTTATCAAGTTGTGATTAAATTTTAAATATGATGTCCTGAAAAAAAAAAAATCAGTCAAAAGCTCACAACTAGGGAAGGAATTAAATTGTGTTTCCTCTTTACATACCAAATTCTTAATGGTATCAAAAAGCTCATGTGATCAATTTAGGGAATGTTCATTTTCAGTTTTATCTATCATAAATTCCTGTTTTCTTCTCAGATAATACCTTCTGTATTCTCTCATAAATAATTTTGCATAGAGGCATGATTTTGTGTTTTTCTCCAACATTTGTCAGCCTAAGTAACTAAGTCTTGGGAACAGAAGTGTACTAAGGAGGGGGCAAGGGGGGCGGTCTGCCCCGGGTGGCAACAGTGGGAGGGGTGCCGTTGCCACCAGCAGGAAAGTCCTGCAGCAGCGCAGAACAGTGATGCACTGGGGGAAATCCCGCCAGCAAAAGCAAGGACCTGCAGCAGTGGCAGAGGCCAGCGATGCCATCGGCATTTCCTGGAGCCGGCAGCAAAGAACAGGCTCAGTGTAGCTGTCGGAACTCCCGGAGCCAGCAGCCGAAGAAGAGGTCCTGCAGTGCTGCCAGCGAACACTGGCTCTGTGAGCAGGCCTGGCGCCATCGGGTGTGCAAACCGTGCAACTGCACAGGGCGGCACCCACGTTGGGGCGGTGTCGGGAGCAGGGAGAGACCCGCACACCTGATGGGGCGACAATGGGAGCAGGGAGAGGCCCATGAGGCCACCAGTGGACCCTTCCTCACCAACGGCCCGGAAGAAGAATCGGCACGTGAGGCCACCAGTGGAACCCATCTTACCAGCAGCCCGGAAGAAGAATCGGCCGTGAGGCCACCAGTGGAACCCATCTCACCAGCAGCCCGGAAGAAGAATCGGCCGTGAGGCCACCAGTGGAACCCATCTTACCAGCAGCCCGGAAGAAGAATCGGCCGTGAGGCCACCAGTGGAACCCATCTCACCAGCAGCCCGGAAGAAGAATCGGCCGTGAGGCCACCAGTGGAACCCATCTTACCAGCAGCCCGGAAGAAGAATCGGCCGTGAGGCCACCAGTGGAACCCATCTTACCAGCAGCCCGGAAGAAGAATCGGCCGTGAGGCCACCAGTGGAACCCATCTTACCAGCAGCCCGGAAGAAGAATCGGCCGTGAGGCCACCAGTGGAACCCATCTCACCAGCAGCCCGGAAGAAGAATCGGCCGTGAGGCCACCAGTGGAACCCATCTCACCAGCAGCCCGGAAGGAGAATTGGCCCATGAGGCTGCCGGTGGACCCCATCTGACTGGCGTAAGAACAAGGAAGGTGCCCATTCTACTCCTTCTCAGTGCCGGCCTTCACTTTCTAAAACACGTGCAGCTAGCACATTTTTTTATTCTAATCCCGCAATGCTCAAGATCAGCATACAGGAAGCGCTAGGCTCACATGGTTTGATTAGTGCATGGGCAGACACACGAGGAGCAGCAGCAGAATGGCTCCCAGTGGTGTGTGTGTGTGTGTGTGCGCATGTGTGTGAAAGAATTAGTGAATGAGAGCCTTATTGGGGTATGGGGATATGGTATGTGTGTATGACAGCCTGACCTGGGGGTGTGGTGTGTGTGAATGGGAGCCTGACTGGGCTGAATGAGAGCCTGACTGGAGGGTTGTTTGTATGTGAAAGAGAGCCTGTCTGGGGAAGGGATGCATTTCTGTGTGCATGAGAACCTGACTGGAATGTGTGTGTTTGTATGGCAACCTGTCTTGTGTTTGTGTGTGTGTGTGGGAACCTGTCCAGTGTGGGTGTGTGTGTGTATGGGAACCTGTCCGGTATGGGGATGTGTGTGTATGGGGACCTGTCTGGTATGGGGGTGTGTGTGTATGTGTGTTTATGGGAACCTTTCTGGGAGGGGTGCATGTGTGTGTGTGTGTGTGTGTGTGTGTGTATGTGAATCTGTCTGGGGTATGTGTACATGAATGGGAGCCTGCCTGGCTATGTGCGTGTGTGAAGAAAATTTGTACTGCCTCACTAATCCATGCCTTACTCAGGATGACTGGAAATTAAACGTTTTCAGGTATGAAGAGCAGTGAATTTTCCATCCTTATTAGTTTAACTTATTGGATGCCTGTGTCTGCCATTTTGAAATAATTTATTATTGTTTGGGAAATTTTTAACATTTTGTATGGGCTCTTAATTATTGGATGTTATTCTGTTCCTTAGATCATTACAGAAAGAATATTCCCAAGTATGGTTTTACTAATATCATTGATTTATATTTCTTGATTTTATTCTTTGATGAATGATTTATGAGGACTGGTAATGTTTCTGTTTCTCCATTGCTGCATTACATACAGAAACTGGCTTATTGTGGTTTGCGGTTTCTGGTTCCGTTTCTGTTTAAAGTTTATAATCTCTTTATTCTGAATTTTGTGAGAGTGAGTCTGTGTTCTGCATGTTTAATTGAAGTAGCTAGCACTGGCCCTGCCTGTGAGAGTAAGTGCCTGTGTGTGTGTGTGCGTATGTGTGTATGAGAGGATGCCTGTGGGTGTATGAGATAATGAGTGTACAGAAGAGTGAGTGCATGTGTGCCTGTGTATATATATGAGAGGGTGCGTGTGAGTGAGAGGTTGCCTATATGTAGGGGTGGGGGTGAGGGTTTGAGAGAGGAAGCATGTGTGTGTGTGTGCGTGAGACAGAAATTGTGTGTGAGAGATAGAGGAATTATGTATGTGTGAGAGAGATGGAGGAATCGTGTGTCTGTCTCTTTCACACACACACTTACACACTCAAGCTCCCTCTGTCTCTCACCAAGCGTGTATGTGTGTGACAGACAGAGGGAGCATGTGTGTGTGTGTGTACCCTAGTTCACTACAATCTTAGGGTGACTGGTATGGAGAGCGGGGGATTTTTAAAATCCTTATTAGTTTTAATTACTGGGTGTAATTTGATGTCTGCTGTTCTGAAATATTTTATCAATGTTTAGGAAATTTTTAAACATTTGTACAGGAGCTTCTAATTATCGAATATTCTATTCATCAGCTGTTTTGAAATGTATATTTTTAGTATAGTTTTTCTATTCTGATTGATTTATATTTCTCGATGGTATTGTTTTGAGGAATATTGATTTTCTGCTTTTTCACTGTTGCACTGTACACAGAATCTGGCTTGTGGTTTCAAGTTCAGTTTTTGTGTGTGTGTGTGTGTGAGAGGGAGCGAGAGGAAGTGTGTGTGTGTGTTATTAGCGTGTGAGAGAGACACAGGGTACAATCCTAAAATTGTTCTATATTGGGACACACAGACACACACACACACACAATATGCTCCCTCTCTCATACACACACATACACGCTTGGTGAGAGACAGAGGGAGCATGTGATGTGTGAGCATACTTCTTCCATCTCTCTCTCTCACATACACTTACTTCCTCTGTGTCTTTCTCATCCACATATGCAGAACTGGAACTGGAAACCAAAATCCAGATTCTGTATGCAGTGCAACAATGAATCCACTTTTGTAATTAATCAAGAATAAAATTCTCCTCCTCCTCTTAATTTAGGGGTAGATTTTAAAAGGTGCGCAGACATGGATGTGCCACTTTTATAACATGCGCGAGCTGGCGCCTGCATGTTATAAAATCCCATGGCCGCGCGCATATGCGCGCTGGATTTTATAATCCGCACGAGCATGTGCGGGTGACGCGCGCAGGGGGGCCCGTTTTGTAAGATTACGCGCGGCAATGCAATTGGGCCTCCTCGATTTCCTTCCCAGTCCGCTCCAATTAAGGAGCAGCCTGGGAGGGAACTTCCCTAACCTCCTACCCATACTCCTTCCCTCTTCCCCTCTCCTCCCCACCCCCTAAACCCTTTCGCCTACCTTTCTTTTTTTTTTGTTTTATTGCTTATTGTTCTGTTGGAGTAGAAGCAACTTGCGTGCGCTGGCCACCTGCTGGTGCGAGCTTCCCCGGGATAACGGCTAATGGCCGCTGTCCTGGCCAGCCTCCATCTTGCCCCACACCTCCCCACCCAGACCACGCTCCTGGCCTGCCCACTTTTCAGGGCCTGGCAATTATGTGAGTATCGTCATTTACGCGCGTGGCCAGGCCCTTTTGAAAATGTGTGTGGTGCGCACCAGGCCTGGCCCCTCACATAAATGATATTTGCGCGCATGGCCAATTTAAAATTCGGCTGTTAGGTTTTAGAGTGCCCTTCTATTTAATGTTTATTTATTTTAATATGTATCACTCGGTTTTGCTTTGTTGATTGTGGTTACTTTGCTTCTCACAAGTTGCAATGTTCCAGGTTTGCAGCTCCTCCTCTGGAATGGCTTCAATAATCTAGCTCCAGCTCCAGGCAGGCTCCATAGTCAAGAGAGACCTCCCTAGCTTCAGCTCCAGGAACCCCTGCTCTGGCTCCAAAGGGGCTCTGGTGCAACTCCAACCACTGCACCAGCTCTGGTTGTTTTTATCACGTTCCAGCTCTGGAGCCATAGGGGGAAAATCGTCGGCTCAGTGTGCTGCAGCAGTCAAAAAAGCAAACAGAATGTTAGGAATTATTACGAAGGGAATGGTTAATAGAATGGAAAATGTCATAATGCCTCTATATCGCTCCATGGTGAGACCGCACCTTGAATACTGTGTACAATTCTGGTCACCGCATCTCAAAAAAGATATAGTTGCAATGGAGAAGGTACAGAGAACGGCAACAAAAATGATAAAGGGGATGGAACAGCTCCCCTATGAGGAAAGACTGAAGAGGTTAGGGCTGTTCAGCTTGGAGAAGAGACAGCTGAGGGGGGATATGATAGAGGTCTTTAAGATCATGAGAGGTCTTGAACGAGTAGATGTGACTCTGTTATTTGCACTTTCGAATAATAGAAGGACTAAGGGGCATTCCATGAAGTTAGCAAGTAGCACATTTAAAACTAATCGGAGAAAATTATTTTTCACTCAACGCACAATAAAGCTCTGGAATTTGTTGCCAGAGAATGTGGTTAGTTCAGTTAGTGTAGCTGGGTTCAAAAAAGGTTTGGATAAGTTCTTGGAGGAGAAGTCCATTAACGGCTATTAATCAAGTTTACTTAGGGAATAGACACTGCTATTAATTGTATCAGTAGCATGGGATCTTCTTAGTGTTTGGGTAATTGCCAGGTTCTTGTGGCCTGGTGTGGCTCTGTTGGAAACAGGATGCTGGGCTTGATGGACCCTTGGTCTGACCTAGCATGGCAATTTTCTTATGTTCTTAAACAATGTTTAAAAAAAAACAAAGGGCATGATAAGATAATAAATGAAATAACATTTTCTGAGGTTACTAGATAATAAATACTCCAAGATAATTATCCATTAAAGTGAAAAATGACGATACTTAAAAGCTGTTTATTAAATATGAATTGTTTTATTTATGTATCTAACAAGTCAGCACCTATAGTATAATGAATAGGGCTGAGAAAGTGCTATATTTCTCATTTAAACAATTTAACTATTTGAAAAGTCTTTCAACATAGTTACTTTTTCTTTTTTCTTGTTCCTTTCTTGTTTTTTTTAAATATCTGAGTGACATCTTTCCAGATGTCTCTTCTGATTGAAAAATATTTCAGTCAACTTCTTCTGGCTGAATGTGCACTTTTTTACCCTGATGTAAACTTTCAAAACAGGTAGCAACATCTGTATATTATTATTATTAAAATTTTATATACCACTTGTAAAGCATGTTAACCAAGTGGAGATACATTACAAATAAAAGAGGATAAAAAAGTTAAACAGACAAGGGGAATATAATAAAACTAAATTCAAATCACAATCAATCAAAATACAGTTCTTAATACAATTACCTAAAATAAACCAAAACAGAAATATACACTTCAATAATACAATTTAAAAAAAATCATTAACAGGAAGATGTTATTACCTGTTTACAACTAAAACTGTTTGCAGGGAGATCTTAAATTCCTGTTTACAGGGAGGTATTAAATGCCTGTTTAAAAAGTAAAGCTTTAACTGTCTTCCTGGGCCTTGTACTGGTAGGATTTTACTGTTCCCCAAATTCTGGCACTCTAGGTAACCACCTAGTTTGCCTAATGGGAGTACTGGCCCTGGTCACACTAGAGATAAGTACTGACTCATCCCCACCAAGCAGTGTCTACTCTAACCAAAGTGAAATTAACCTTAGGCCCATCACCTGACATCCTCCCAATCCCCACACATGCATAGGAAGTCAAACAGACTGAGATTACAGGTATATATTCATTCTTAGAACAAGAAAAGGAAGGCAGCAAAAAGATTATATTAATACAAATGTTCTTTCCCAAATAGTTAGAATGGGGTTTGTTTACTTTACTCTAAGGAAATGAATTACATATTGCAATTTGTTACTTTCAGTAAACTTTACCAATATTTTAAGGTAGCAGAGAGCGGAGCAGTTCCAGACTCAGCTCCAGTTCCAAGCTCCGGAGCCCTGATCCATTCTGATTGCAGCTCCACTGGCTCTGGAGCATAGCTAGAAAAACTGACCAGCTCCATTACAGCTCCAGTGCTTGGAGCTTGCTTCAAGTGCTGGAACCAGAGCCCTGGCCATTCCTAGTGCCCATTACTCTCCCCCCACCCCCTCCAAAGGCAGTTATCTTAATGGTAATGGAGCTAGTGTGTTTATCTCATGGCTAGGCCAGGGTACTCCTTGGAAGTCCATCAGCTTTTCAATGGTTGACACTGCAATACTTAATGGGCTTTCAGTTACCTGTGAACAAACGCAGTTCACCTTTGTACTTTCTGAGCAAATAAGCTAGGGATTCACAATTTTTCTGAAAATCTTAGCAAAGAAACAGACTATTGTCTCAAGAACTTTACAGGCGAGTACAGCTCAAGTCGCAACATGGCGCACTGTGGCATAGTGGATCTGGTTTCCCTACACATCAGGTCCACACCATAGAATAAGGAAAGGGAAGGAAGATAGGACCTGTCACAGTAATAGCAACTAACGGCCAACAAGCAGCACTGAAGGTAATCTTATGTCATCTGGGGACAGGAGAGGAATAAAAGGGGGGCAGTAACTATCCCCCTTCCCTTCAATACCCCCCCCCCAAATAAAAGTTATTTTTCATGCATCCCAGGACTTTTTTTGATCCCCCAAATATTCCATGCTGCTATAAAAAAAAAAAAATAATAATCTCATGCATACACTTTTTAAAGTTATCTTATAGTGTGTTCATCCTTCTGATCATGTCAACGGTGTATCTAAGCAACACAATTCAAGGGAAGCTGAAGAGGTCTCGCTCCAGGAACCCAAAATAACCGGGAACAAAAAAAACAACCAAAAAACATGTAATGGTATCGTAAACAAGATGACAATTAGCCAATAAACTAAAGCTACAGTCAACAGTTTTATCTCAAAATGTGCTCTGAAAGGTGAGTTTTAAGAGCTGCAGGTGTACAAAGCAGCAGATGCGCACGCAAGGAAAGCTTAATTGCACCAGTCCTATTTTATAAACCTTGTACGTACACACGGAAGCACCGTGTGCGAATTGCTTTGCTCATGTGAAAAAAGGGGCGGATTTGGGGTGGGGCAGGGGGATTCTGGGGCAGGGCCAAAATGTACACACATACGTTGTGCTTTCTGTATCCAGCGAATGCAGCACACGTAGGGCCCTTACCTGTGTCAGTCAGAATAAAACTCTTTATAATCAAAAACTGACTGGCTGAGGGGTCTGGGTAAACTGGGAGGAATACAGAGGGAAGAACCCCAGGGGTCTTGATGTCCTAGAGATAGACTGTGCAAACTGGTGGATTAACTGGTAAAACTGGTAAGTTCCTTCATATGTGCACGTTTTAAAATGTGCTCACTTGTGTGTAAAAGCTGACAAGTCCTAAGGAAAACCCGCAAAAATCTTGCACGACTGCTTATAATTAGGAGCACACATACACGCACAAGGCGAGTTTTATATAATGCACACGCATTTGTGCGAACGATATAAAATTCAAGCGCAGGTGAGCTTCCGCCCACGTGTGTGTAGATGTGGGCGTGCACGCGCTCGTTTTAAGGTGACTGTCTTAATCTAATCATCTACTAAAGTGACACTGGAAGCCACTGGGAAAAGTAAGAGTGTATCAGAGTCCTGGAGGCTCTTGGGGTTGCTGGTTAGGGCTGGAGGGTTTAGGTTAGGGTTGTGGGGGAGAGGGGAGTGTTAAGGAGCTTGGAGGCACATACATTTAGTGATAAAGTTGCAGCCTATCATCTGAGGGGCTTGGAAGGAGAGGGAGATCAGCTGCAATGCCAGATATAACTTTCATGGGGTAGGATGGGAGGAAAAATCGGGCCTGCAAACCTTTCTTTTTTTAATTTTTTTTTTCAGCACTTAACCAGCTATATCATTTGAACACAGTCAGTTAAGGTAAAGTTACCTGGGTACACTCACCCAGATAAACCTAGCTAGCCATGTATATAGACGGTTAGGTTTAAGGTTAAGGTCAAACATATCCAGTAAGGTTTGAAAGTGTTCCAGAAAACGTTTCCCAGATAACTTTGTGCATATTCAGCAGGGCATTTATCCTGCTGAATATCCCAGATAATGTATCTAACTAACTTTAAGCAGGTTCATTATTTCTGCTTTTCTAAATATTGGCTTCTTTTTAATGCTGTACAATGGTGGATGTCAACATACGTGAGTGGCTTTATCAGTGTTAACCTTTAGAACTTGATCGCATGCCACAGTCCTATTCTTATAACATTTCTAGCCTTGCATGTCAGCATCCACAGCGGTTAACCAGAAATTCCCTCCCTGGTATACTTTGAGAGAAAAAAAAGAAGCAGTTTTTAGCAAGAGATTGTGGCAACATGCAAGTGTTAAAGATGTTCTGTTTTATTTCACAGCTTTATCTGTGCCACAGTGTATTTCTTTTTTTTTCTTTCCTCTACTGCCTCATTTTTCATTCCATTTTGCAACTGTCTGAACGCTCAGATTCCACTACTTAAAGCTTCATTTATGTTGACCAATTTCCTGAACTTTTCTCGATACCTGATAAATCCATTTTGCTGAAATGTATAAATATTAATGCATAAACGGCCAAGGCCAGCTCAGTGGCGGTACTGCATGCTGCCATGCAGAGAACCTAGCTTTTACTCCTGAGCTGGCTGGGGCTGCTGTGCTTGCAGTGTTCACATTCTCTGGTTAGGGGAAATAACTTATTAGCCAGGCTCAGGGTGGACACAGACTGGGCTCTGCAGGAAGCCATGGTCTGTGAGCAGCACCATTCCTGCAATGGCAGGGCTACATGAGGGAGGGCAGGTTATAAAATTGTGGAAAAACCCCAAGTGGCTGTAAATGATGGCTCATGGAATTCCAGCCCAATGAAGGCCAGTTCTAAGTTAGCTGAAACTATTCAGAAACCAGCCAAAGAGGTAATCATTGGATTGCAATATGAAATCATTTGTATTTTAAAAACTAGGCTTCTATTTTTCATCTGAATGCAATTTATTTGGCTGGGGGGGATAATATTGTATTTATGGCCCAGTAGTTTGCTCTTGCTGCTTTGGGCTACCAGTTCAATTAGAACTGGCCTTTATGTTCCATGGAATATATTCATGCAAGTATTACTGTTATTCCCAGTATATGAATTACTATGCAGAGAATCAAAATCAGCACAGTAAACAACTGCTTATTTCTGGAGGCATTCAGCAGAGCATACATTCATATGCTGAGGAAATAAAAGTCTTGTCATTTCTTAACACTGGTTTCTATTGTGCAGAATTTGAAAAAGCAGGAACAACCTCATATTGACTGGGTAAATGTCTCATCAGGACATGCTAGAGAGGTAAAGTTTCAGGGTGTCATAAATAGTTGCTTCAAGGAGTAGCTGGTCCCGGAACAGATATTTTAGAGCTAGTCCTCAGAAGACTACAAAACCTGGTACAAGGGGGGTAACAGTGATGCAGCTGCTTAGCAATAGCAATCATAACACAATCAAATTTTACATAATCACTGGAAAGAGGGCATTAAGTAAAACTGAATGCAGAAGCATTTAACTTTAAAAAAGGGAGATTACAATAAAATAAAGAAATTAGTTAGAAAATAAACTAAAAACAGTGGTTACAAAGGTTAAACATTTGCATGATGTGTGGAAATTGCTTAAAAATATCATATTGGAAGCCCAGAGAAATATATGCAACAAGTTTAATTTAAAAACGACAACATTGGTTGGTTTCAAATGTCAGTAGGCATACCACAAGACTCGTCCTTGTCGTCCGTTCTTTTCAATATTTACATACAGACTTTGAGCGATGTGTTAGAGTATATGAGATTCTTATTTAAGATGTATGCCGATGACATCCAATTTTCTATCCCAGGTACTGGAGAGATTCCTTACAATCTTCTTTCCCAGAGTAAGTCTACTATTAATGACTGGATGTGTCAGAAAGGGTTAACTTTAAACCAAAATAAGACAGTTTTCCTATGGTTGGGTAAAACTATTTTTAGTTAACTTTAAGATATATGGTCAAACAGGACATCCAATTACACATACTAGTAGCTTAGGAATTATTCTATACTCAGAATTGTCTATGAAGCTAAGGTTTTATTTTTTAAACTAAAAATGCTTCATCCCTTAAGGGACATTTTGACCACTGAGGATTTTAGGGCTGTCATTCAGGCCACAGTACTAAGTATATTCAGGATTACCAAAGAATCTTTTGTGGACTTGAGACCTAGTATAACATGCCGTAATCCATTTAATATATAAATTACCATGGAATTTAAGATTAACATCATTTAGGAAAGAGTTACATTGGATACTAATTCATGAGCGAGTGCAATTCAAGATTTTAGTCATGGTGAATAAATCCATTTATTCTAGCTCACATTGTCTTTCGAAAACACTACACTGGCATGTTCTTAATTGCTGTTTATGCTCATCCACTCAGAGTTTACTTGTCATACCTTCAATTAATCAGTTTAGATAGCAAGCAAGCCTTAATTATACATTTTCTCTGTCTGTTCCAACCTTATGGATCTCTATCTCTCAATATATATAAGGCAGGAATCAGATTATCTAAAATTTAGAAAGCAATTGAAAGTCTATTTATTGTGTCAGGTGTACTCAAATTGAGTTTTAAATTTTTAAAATATTTTGTTTATGCTTTGTATGCTTTAATATTATGACTGTTTAATAGGTAATCCACGTTGAAGTATTGGAAGATGAGGAATAAAATTGTATAAATAAATAAATAATAAATAAATATTCTGCACATCTAAAAAGGTCAAATGAAGACCAAACAATTGCTAGCATCAATAAGGTAGGCTGCAGGCTAAAAGAGAATTTGTACAGAAGCTTGTCATAAAAGCAAAAAATGTTTCAAGGTACATTTGAAGCAAGAGCCTTATGAAGGAATCAGCTGGACTGCTAGATGACGTATGAATAAGAAAGGCGCTCAGGGGTGGCAAGGCCATAGCAGAAATATTAACTACATTCCTTACTTCAGTCTTTATTAAAGAGAATGATGAGGAGCTACCCATACAGGAAATGTTTGATGGTGCTGATTTAGAGGAACTAAAACAAATCATTGTGAAAATGGAAAATGTAAAAGAGCCAATTGACAAACTAATGAGAAACAAATCACCAGAATCAGATGGTATTCATGCCAGAGTTATAAAAAAAACTCAAGCATAAAATGGAAGACCTGTTATTAGTAACATGTAACCTATCAAAACAACTACAATACCTGAAGATTGGAAGGTGGCCAATGTAATTCCAATTTGTAAAAAGGGTGATCTGAGAAACAATAGTTTGATGTCCATGCCTGGCAAAATGGTAGAAACTATCCTTCAAAACAAAGTTTGCCATATGGATAGACATGGCCTAATGTGGAAGAGCCAACAAGCATTTAGCAAAGGGAAGTCTTTCCTACTACATATTTCTGAAGATGTTAATAAACAGTGGGTAAGGGTGAGCCATTTCATATAGTATATCTGGATTTATTTATGTATTTACTTATTAGATTTATATACTGCCAATTCATAAACATTCTGGAAAAGGTAGCGACAAGAGAGAGAATCAGATTTGTTGATGATAAACATGAGTGGACTGTGAGGAACTACAGAAGGATCTTCATAGAGTAGAGATCTGGGCATGTAAATGGCAGATGAAATGTAATACAAACAAGTACAAAGTGATGCATGTAGGAGAAAAAAATTAAAACAATAGGTACACAATGCTGGATTACATATTAGGAGTCACCATCAGGAAAAGATCATTGTGATCAATATGTTGAAATTCTCGGCTCAGTGTGTGGTGGTAGTTGTGGTCAAAAAGCAAATAGAATGTTAGGAAAAATTTAGAAAGGAAAGAAAAATAAAATGGAGAATATCATAATATCTTTTGTATACATCTATGGCTGTCCAATCTTAAGAAAGATAAAGTGGAACTAGAAAAGGTACAGAGAAGGGCAACAAAAATGATAACTCGGATGGAACAACTCCTTTGTTAAGAAAGGTTAAACAGGTTAAGGGCTCTTCAACTTGGAAAGGAATATGATAGAGGTTTATAAAATCATGAGAGGGGAGGAACAGATAAATAATAAACAGTTATTTACTCTTTTTAGGACTAGGGGATATTACAAGAAATAACAGGTAGCAGATTTAAAACAAAGTATTTTTTTTTCATTCAACACACTATTAAGCTGTGGAATTTGGTGCCGGAGGTATGGTCAAGGAATCTATCATAGATTTATTTATTTATTTATTTATTTATTTATGCAACTTTATATACCGACTTTCAAGTACATGTCAAGCCGGTTTACAATTGGCGAAATTGCAGTAGCAAAATCAAACTAATAATTGTAATAAAACTTATCTAATTTTACAGTCATTCAATAAAAAATTATACTTAAAATTTAAACGATAAAATACTAACTCAGTCTCATTATAAACTAAATCTAAAATAAAATATAAACCTCGCATACCACCAGTACACTAACCCCACCCTCTCAACTCCCTAAACCACCAGAAAATAAACAGAAAACCTCCTTCCTCACATAGCCTACTTAAGTTAATTAATATGACTAAAAGCCTGCTGGAATAGCCAAGTCTTAATCTGCTTCTTGAAGTTAGACAGGTTTAAAAGGAGGTTTGGACAAGCTCTTAGAGGAAAAGCCCACAAACAGTTAACTGTTATGACCATTGGCCGTGGCCGTCTGCGGCCGACCCAACTCAAGTCATGTCATGCCTGGTTCATCACTCCGGGTGAACTCGTGGCTATGGCCAGCCGCTACCGCCGCGCTCCTCCTGGCTCTTCGTGCTCCACGTGGCAGCTGGGACGCCGCCAACCTACTCTCAGACTCTGGGTCTCCTTAGGCATGCACGAGCGCCACCCATCCTCCATTTAAAAGCTCAATGGCAGGAACTCCGGGGTCGTCCCCAGCTGATGACAACACAAGTCTGAGATACTTAAGCACCTCCTTTGGCCTACGCTAACCGACTTGGCAATGAGTTCCCTGAGCTCCTCTGGTGCTTGGTTCCTGCTCTCTGGACCTGCGGTTCCTGCCTTGGATCTCTGCTATCTAATTGAGGACTCTGGCTCTGGGTACCCACTCCTTGGGGGCCTGCTCTGCGCTTCCTTTTCCAGGACTTTGTCTCCACGCTTCCTCGCTCCTTGGGGTAGCCTCAGCATTACTCCACCAGAGATCCTGTGTCTACGCTTCCCCACTCCTAGGAGTAGCCTCAGCGTTACCCGCACCAGGTGCCTCCTTAAATAAATACCGCATCAAGTGCCTCCTTAAATAAATACCGCACCAGGTGCCTCCTTAAATAAATACCGCATCAAGTGCCTCCTTAAATAAATACCGCACCAGGTGCCTCCTTAAATAAATAAGAGATGCCCTGCTTTGTCAAAAGCAGGGCATCTCTTATTTATTTAATTTTTTAAAGCACAGGAATAAATCTTTACAAGACAGGGCCAAGTGTTTCCCTGTTTCCCTTCTTTCATCTTCACACCAACATTGGACCCAATATCTTATTTTCAGCCTGAGGAAAAAATGCCAAGGGACTAATCTCCAGATGTTTGGCCATCTGTGCAGTTGAGGAATTCTGCACAGAACAGAGGCCATTATTGTTAGTGGTTCCATACCTTCTGTTGTTTTGTGAACAAAAGTGAAACACGCAAAAAAGAAATAAAAATCTGCACATTGAAAGGTACTTTTTATGATTCTGGTCCAGTCTGCTCACAGATTTAACACTGATGTATGAATTAGCAATATCATAATACCTTATTTATGTCAGTGAATTACAAACATAGAATCTTTTTTTTAATTCAGGAAAACTAAAACCAATTACATTTTTGTAACATTTTCTATCTGGATAATTATATAGCAACAACAACAAAAAAAAATCCTAAATAAATAAACTAACCAACTACTATAGAGAAATATGTGCCAGCAAGAACAGGAAATACTGAGTGCAAAAATTTCAGAACACTGGTGGCAGATGCTGGGAACAGTTTCCGAATGCAGGCAGAGGAATAAAAAAATGTGGTGAAAGTCAAGAAAGCAAAGTCTGGGATCAACACAAAGCACCCTGGGTGTTAGGGTAAAACCAGAAATCAAATATGAGGATATGGGCAGACGGGATGGTCTCTGAAGCCTTTAGCTTCAAATTTCTATCAAGAGAGAATACTGTTCTTCCTCATATTCTTAGTGAGAACAAGGCATTTCTTAAGGAAACTGTTGACCTGAATTGTTGCATCACCTGAAAATGAGGTGTTTTAGTTACATGATTATGGTACTCAAAATTTGAGGTAAAAACTTGTTACCTATCAAGATCTTATGCAAGTTCTTATCCCACCATCACCCAAATAATGGCAGACACAGTGTGCCTTCCATTAAGCGTAACTAAACAGTTCTTCAAGCTACTGTATAAATGTACACCTTTTAAAACTAATTTGCATGGTATTTTGACCAAAGAAAATGCAACCACTGATGTTGGACTGCTTATGTGCAGATACAGAGAAAGGAAAAGATTATGGTCCTGCTACACAATCAGGTACTCAGGTGAACTTCCTTCCATAACAAGTACTGGAGTCAGTAAAATTCTGAGCTACCACGTTTCTGTTAAAAGTTCCATTAGATCTGGCATACTCAAATGGTAGATTACAGTCTGCATGTGGCTCTCAGGCCAGTTGGGTGCAGTTCACCATTGCAACTGTTCGGGAAGCGATATGCAAATTGTCTTCAGGAGAGAGGAGCAACACAAGCTGCCAAAAAGAAGCCAGCAGAAGCCCTCGCCTCTCTTGGATCTTCTTAGGTCTTCCAACTTGAGCTGTGCACCTACAGTGGTGGCTCCTTCCCAGCATACTTGTAATTTATAGCAACAGTGATGCAATGTAGGGGAAGGAAGTTGGGCAACACGCTGCTCAGTTGCATGTCCCTTCATCTCCAGCCGGCTGCTGCAGATCTTTCCGCTACTGCGTCAGCCCAAGGTGTGCGGATGAGGGAACAAGAATACGGAGATAGAGGAGAAGGAGGAGAAGGAGGAAAACAAGATGATAGCAGGGCAAGAACTGAACAAGTGGTGATGGAGGTAAAGAAGAGAGAAGGGGGTTGGGTGAAGGGTGAATACAAGATATCCGAGAAAGTTAGGGGAAGAGAAAGATGGAGAAATAAGGAGGAGCACAGGAGTATTTATAAACAAAGGGGAAACATAAAGAGGAGGGGGGAAAAGCTAGTAAGGTAAGCCCTCGGGGGTGGGGACAATACCTGCATGTAATCAGCTCAGAAGTGCGGAAAGGCGGAATATAAAAGCTAAATAAAGGTGGGGAATCCTCACTTCACTAAAAGGTTTCATTTCAACACAGCTCACATGGTTCCAGTACAGCTCGGGAAAGGCAGGTAGGGTTGGGAGTAGGGGGTGTGAAACAGGAAATCGCTCTGATGCATTCCAGCTCCCTCAAAGGTTAGCTGGCGTCTATAACTCCTGCCTGGTTTTACACTGTGCAGGCAAAAGCAGACCCTTTTTTGTTTTCCCTGGTCTTTTTTCTTTATTTGGCTTTGCACCATCAGAAGTCCCCTGGTCTTTCAGTGGGGGTGTGCCTGTACCCAAAACAGAAAGAACGCACCAGAGCAGGACGTCAGGAGAAGAAAGACCAGAGGAAAGCAGGAGAACATCAATAAAACTCAACAATAAAAACCAATTTTAGTTAGCTGGATATTTTTGTGACTTTGTGATGTTTTAAGGGGGTACTTTTCAAAAGGATTTACGGTATGTGCATAAACCCCGGTTAACACGCGTAAATCATCTTTTGAGAATTGGCTGGGGGAGAGGGGAGTTTATGCTGGGAAAAGTACATGCATATCACAATAATACATGGACTTTGTTCTGGGAAGGAATGGAGTTGGGGCAGGAAAAGAACTGACACGCACACATTCCAGTTTTAAAAGTATGGGAGTAAATGTACACACCAAAAATGAGGCCTGCCTGGCAGCAGGTGCAATCTCCATGCACATACCAGCACAACCCGTGGATTTGCAACGCAAACATGTGCACTATGGGGCGGATTTTCAGAGCCCTGCTCGCGTAAATCCGCCCAAAACCGGGTGGATTTACGCGAGCAGGGCCCTGCGCGCCGGGAAGCCTATTTTACATAGGCCTCCCGGCGCGCGCAGAGCCCCGGGACTCGCGTACGTCCCGGGGTTCTCGGAGGGGGGCGTGTCGGGGGGCGGGGCCGGAGCACGCGGCGTTGCGGGGGCGTGTCGGCAGCGTTTTGGGGGCGGGTACGGGGCGTGGCTACGGCCCGGGGGCGTGGCCGCGCCCTCCGTACCCGCCCCCAGGTCGCGGCCCGGCGCGCAGCAGGCCCGCTGGCGCGCGGGGATTTACGTCTCCCTCCGGGAGGCGTAAATCCCCCGACAAAGGTAAGGGGGGGGTGTAGACAGGGCCGGGTGGGTGGGTTAGGTAGGGGAAGGGAGGGTAAGGTGAGGGGAGGGCAAAGGAAAGTTCCCTCCGAGGCCGCTCCGATTTCGGAGCGGCCTTGGAGGGAACGGGGGAAGGCAGCGCGGCTCGGCGCGCGCAGGCTATACAAAATCGATAGCCTTGCGCGCGCCGATCCAGGATTTTAGTGGATACGCGCGGCTCCGCGCGTATCTACTAAAATCCAGCGTACTTTTGCTTGAGTCTGATGCGCAAGCAAAAGTAGGCTGATCGCGCTTCTTTTAAAATCTACCCCTATGCGGGCTGCTGAAAATTACCCTCCCCATGCATTTAGCATAATCATTCTTTATAATTGCATGTGTAATAACTGTCAAATGATATTGCTCTGCCGTTATTGCTGTGTGACACTCCCTAAAAACTATTTTCATTATGTTCGTCCATTCAGGAGTTGTTCAATATAATTTGTTTCCCTCTCCTCATCACCTAATCTCTCTGAAGCCAGTAATCTTAAAATGGGCTATCTTCACTGCATTCTTTTTCATTTCAACAACATGATTTGTTTTGCGTAAATGACACGTTCAGCACATACTACGATAAAGGACTTCAGTGTGCAGTTCTGAGAAACTGGGAAGTTCACGGTTCTCATGTGCAAGGATGCAGCTGTGGCTGTACATGTAAGAAAGGGAGGCCGTGGTTGTGTATGCATGAAGAGTCTGAGGCTGGCTGAGCAGCTGTGAGAGAGACTGTGTGCATGTCTCCGAGTGCATATGGTTGTATGTGAAAGAAAAACTATGCCTGGGTGTACTTGATAGGGAGAGACAAACTGTCGGGCCGATATAGTACAGTGCGCTCTGTTAACCCGCGATTGGACGCGCGTTTTCGATGCGCTAGCTTTACCCCTTATTCAGTAAGGGGTAATAGCGCGTCGAAAACGCGTGGCCAACCCCCCCCCCCCGAAACTAATAGCACCCGCAACATACAAATGCATGTTCATGGCCCTATTAGTTATTCCCGCGCGATTCAGTAAGTAAAATGTGCAGCCAAGCCGCACATTTTACTTTCAGAAATTAGCGCCTACCCCAAAAGGTAGGCGCTAATTTCTGCCGGCACCGGGAAAGTGTACAGAAAAGCAGTAAAAACTGCTTTTTTGTACACCCTCCAACTTAATATCATGGCGATATTAAGTCGGAGGTCCCAAAAGTAAAAAATAATTAAAAATTTTTTTTTTTAAATCAGCCCGCGGCCGACGCTCAATTTTTCCGGCGTCCGGTTTCCAAACCCGTGGCTGTCAGCGGGTTTGAGAACCAATGCCGGCAAAATTGAGCGTCGGCTGTCAAACTCGCTGACAGCCGCCGCTCCTGTCAAAAAAGAGGCTCTAGGGACGCGCTAGTGTCCCTAGCACCTCTTTTTACCGCAGGCCCTTATTTGAATACTAAATCGCCCACTCTCCCGCAACTTTTACTGTATCAGCCCATGTGATAGCAAAAGAATGTGCTAAGTGTGTCTGTGTGTGTGACTTTGTGTAAGAGGCAAAGGATGCACTTAAGCTGTTGTATTCAACATCTACTTAAGACCAGTCTGCACATTACTTGCAGGGGTCAGCCAACAATATCTTCTCTATTAGGATGATACACAATTCTTTTTACCTGCTGCAGTTGATGAAAAAAACACTTTGGTTCTTATTTCTATTTATTTGACAGCCTAAAAAAGTTGTTAAAAACTGCGCTCATTTATCTCAGAAGATCCCCATCATACCTTCCGTCACCAATGACATTCCAGGACTTTCCTATTCCTTTTTCAAAGGAAGTAAGAAATTTAAGGATTATTATTTGATTCAAATCTCTCATTTAGGTCTCACATTAAAAAAAGTTGTTCAACAGTCTTTTTGGAAGCTTAGACTCATGCAAAATCTTAAACCATATCATGAAACAAATTATTTCAGAACATTCCTGCAATTGTTAGTAATCTCCAAACCAGGTTACTGTAATTTGATCTAGTTAGGATCACCACAATATATATCAAAGGTCCTTCGGGTCATTCAAAATTCAGCAACTAGAGTTTTAAGTGGCACTTTGAAATTTTGAACACATTTCACCTGTCCTAGCATCACTATACTGGCTTCCAGCTGAACAGAGAGCTCAATTCAAAATCCTTACAATGGTCCACAAAGCCTTAAGTGGTGAAACACCCGCAAGTAACACCTTGATCAAGAGCTATCAATCTACAAGAAATCTGCTGGTCCACATCTATTAGACTTACCAAGCTAATGGGTGATATCATTTTTTTCTGTTACGGGCCCAACTTGGTGGAACCAACTTCCCATCTCACTCCACAAAGACATGTGTAATAAGACCTTCAGAAGGTACTTGGAAGCTCATCTATTTAGGGAGGTGTTTAACTTGCCCCTCTAACTCCACATTGGGCAACTACTTCTGGTACTAGGCACATAGGGCCGGATTTTCAAAAGGTTACGCACGTAAATCCGGAGGGCTTACGCGCGCCGGGTCTATTTTCAAAAGACGTGTGTAAGTCCTGGGGCTTGCAAAAAGGGGCGGGGAGGGGGCTGGGTGGGCGGTCCGGGGGGGGACAGGGCGGGGTCAGAGGCTCCCGGCACAGCAGCCATTTGCCACTCTGCCAGGGATCACGCGCCGGCAGTTGGCCAGCGAGCGCAACTTACTTCAGCCCCAGGGCTGACGTTTAAAAAACAAAAGAAAACTGAAGAAAAAGGTAGGAGGGAAACGGTGGAGGAGGTAGGGGAAGGGAAGGTAGGGTGGGGGGTAGGGAAGTTCCTTCCGAGGCCGCTCCGATTTCGGAGCGGCCTGGGAGGGAATGGGGGAAGGCAGCGCTGCTCAGCGCGGGCTCGGCGCGCACACGGTGCACAACTGTGCACCCCCTTGTGCGCGCCAACCCCTGATTTTATAATATGCGCGCACATACTATAAAATCGGGCGTACGTGTGTGCGCTATCACTGGTACATGTGGCGCTCTCACTGGTTTCTGACAATGCTCAAAAGAGCCGACACCAGATTTAGCTCAAGCTACAATGGTGCATGTGGGTAGGTAGAGGGAGCTTACAAAAGTTAAAAACACTAAATTTCACCTTTAGCTTCAAAAGGGTAAAGGAAAAAATCCGCACATGTACACCTGCATGCCAGTCTTAAAAATCTACCGCTAAGAATTCATGTACATCAAATGTCAGCCAGAGATTCTATATTTTTTGTTTTGTTCCTTGTGTATTGATGCTGTTTTGTACAGTATATTGTTTTATGCGTGGTTTTATTGAAATGCACTTAGGACCTTGGATAATGCGGCATATACATTTTTAAAATAAATAAAATGAGGGAGAGAAAAGTGAGGAGAAGGCGATGAGGCTATATGCATGTTCTACTATCAGTGTGAAAAAAAATTTTGTTGTGTATGTGTGTGTTCTGGGCTTTTTTTTTTTTTTTTTTTTTAAGAAAAGATGTAGCTGCTTGTTTGTGACCAAAGTTTCGCTATATAACACATGCCTAAAAGAGAAAGCATAGAAAAGAAAAAGAGAAAAAAAAATGTTGGACACAACTGATGTGCATCTATGCCATAGGCCATGCGTTGGCTGCTGCCATTGACAATTTTTATAAAAAGCACAGTTTGGTCCCCTGGCTGGTAAAGTCTAGCCATCCTTGTATTAGATTACAATGCTCCCTAATTCTCTTCATTGCTAAAAAGCCAAATGACTTCCTCATGAATACAGCCATAATTGCGGCTTCCTCTGTGCAAATAAACACATGCTGCAGGCCTGGCACATGGAGTGCAGCTGCAGACACTGCTTCTTTAGGGGCTGAGCTGTTTCCACAAGTAGCAGAATAAAGCAGCAGTATTAAGCAGGTCCTTCAACACTCCTTGCTGCCTTTTTCTTGGCTCAGTTATGCTCTTTTTATGATTTGCATTTCTATTTTGTCTGATACTTTACTTCTTATATTTTTGTATTCTTCAGCCTCTCACCCCACCTTCCCTAATTCAGGTTACTTTTCATGCTGTTTGTGTGCTCTGGATCAGGATGGCTCTATCACTGGTTTCTGACAATGCTCAAAAGAGCCGACACAGGATAAAGCTCAAGCTACAATGGTGCATGTGGGTAGGTAGTGGGAGCTTACAAAAGTTAAAAACACTAAATTTCGCATTCAAAAGGGTAAAGGAAAAAATCCAAATGACTGTCTCTATTCTGGTGAAAGTTATGCTTTAAATTGGTCTTCAATGTTTGTTTA
Organism: Rhinatrema bivittatum; assembly: GCF_901001135.1. NCBI lineage: Eukaryota > Metazoa > Chordata > Amphibia > Gymnophiona > Rhinatrematidae > Rhinatrema > Rhinatrema bivittatum. Next base: position 186,508,205 of record NC_042617.1, on the reverse strand, counting down.
TTATAAGCCGGCTCTGACCCCTGTTTTTTTTTGGTTTTTTTTGTTTACGCTCAGTTCTTTGCATGCCTTCTTTACATCCTTCCTCCACACTTCCTGCTTTTATGGAGGAACATGAATGGCAGCACTAAGTTCTTCTTGCAATGTGCTAAGTCTGTGATTCTCAACCTTTTTTTGGGTTATGGAACAGCAAGACCAGGGTTCACTTCAACGTGGCACACCACCACCTTCCCCATCTCTCCCTCCCCTCCCCCCCCCCCCCCCCCCCAACCTGGCATCTTCATCATCTTTCTTCAACCCTCTCCTACCTTGGCATCTTCCCCCATCGCCCTCTTTTTCCTCTCATTACCGCACCCCCCCTCCCCCCCCGACTCTTGGTACCATCACTTTCTCTTCCCTTCCTTTTTCCTCTTCTTCTCCCTCCTTCCCCTACCCCCTGTATTTCTTCCCTTCCATCTCCCTCCACATACACCCCCCAGCATCATCATCATCACCTTCCATCCCATGACATAATTATCTTCTCTTCCTTTCCTTCTCCCTTCACCCCCCCTTGTATCATTATCACTTTTTTCTCTCTTCCCTCTGTCCTCCACCCTCTTGCATCAACATCATCTTCACCTTTCTTCCCTCTCCTTCCCGTTCTTTCCCTTTTTCTCTCTTCCCTCTGTCCTCCACCCTCTTGCATCAACATCATCTTCACCTTTCTTCCCTCTCCTTCCCTGCCCTGGCATCATTATCACCTTCTCTTCCCTATCCCCTGGTATCTCTTCTTTATCTTTCTTCTTCCTCCACTCCCTGGCATCATCACCACCATCTTTCATTCTCTTTGCCCTGATACCATCACCTTCTATTAAATTAACCCTCTTCTCAAACCCAGCATCATCACCTTCTCCTCATTTCTGTTCCCTCCATCCCCTCCCTCTGACATAAATTACCCTCCCTTCCCTACCACCTTCTCCTCATGTCTCTCTCCCCCATCTTCATCACCACCTTCTTTTCTCTTCCATTCCCTCTCCCCCACCCCCTGGTATCATCATCATCACCTTCTCTCACTCCTGGTATCATCATCATCATCTTCCTTCTCCCCCACTTCCCTCTGACATCATCACGTTCTCTTCTCTTCCCTCCCACCCTCTGCCATCATCATAATCATCTTCTCCTTCTGTCTCTCCCATCCCATGGCATCATCATCACCTTCTTCCCTTCCCTCTTCACCCACCCCTGGCATCATCACCTTCTCTCCCCTCTCTGATGCCACTCTCCAGCATCATCACCTCCACCTTCCTTTCCCTTATCCCCCAGCATCATCATTTTCTCTGCACTCTCCCTTCACCCCCTGGCATCATCATCATCATCATTACTTTCTTTTCCATTACCACTCCCTCTAGCATCACCACCATCATCATCACCTTTTCCTCACTTCCCTCTCCTTCCACCCACAAGTAGTATCTTCTCTTCCCTCACCCTGGCATCATCATCACTTTCTCTCACCTTTTACCCCTCTCTCCACTTTCTTATATCATTACCTTCCCTCTCCTTTACACCCCTGGCATCATGAATTTTCCTCCTTCCCCTACCCCCTGTATTTCACTTTCCCTTCCCTTACTTCCCAGCATCACTACCTTCTCTTACCCTCTCTTGATATCTTCCCAGCTCTCTCTCCCCCACCCCTCTCCCTCTACCCTACTCACACATCATCACCTTCCCCTCCTTTCCATCTCCATCACCCCCTGGCATCATCACCCTCCCCTTTCTTCTTCCCTCACCCCAGCCACCATTGCCTTCTCTTCTTTTCCCTCCCACCTCACCCCCTAGCATTATCCTCACATTCTTTTCCCTCTCCCCTGGCATCATCACCTTACATAAGAACATAAGATATGCCATACTGGGTCAGACTAAGGGTCCATCAAGCCCAGTATCCTGTTTCCAACAATGGCCAATCCAAGTCACAAGTACCTGGCAAGTACCCAAATGTTAGATAAATCACAAGCTACTATTGCTTATTAATTATGTAATAGCAGTTAATGGATGTTTCTTCTAGGAACTTATCCAAACCTTTTTTAAACCCAGTTACACTAACTGCTGTAACCACATCCTCTGGCAATGAATTCCAGAGCTTAACTATGTGCTGAGTGAAAACGAATTTTCTTGGATTTGTTTTAAATGCGATATTTGCTAACTTCATGGAGTGCCCCATGGTCCTTCTATTATCTGAGAGAGTAAATAACTGATTTACATTAACTTGTTCAAGTCCTTTCATGATTTTGTAGACTTCTATCGAATCTCCCCTCAGTTGCCTCTTCTCCAAACTGAACAGCCCTAACTTCTTTAGCCTTTCCTCATAGGGAAGCCAGTCCATGCCCCTTATTTTGGTTGCCCTTCTCTGCACTTTCTCCAGTGCAGCTATATCCTTTTTGAGGGGTGACAATTCCACACAGTATTCAAGGTGCGGTCTCATCATGGAGCAATACAGAGGCATTATGACATCCTCCAGTTTGCCATTCCCTTCTTAATACTTCCTAACATTCTGTTAACTTTTTTTGATCACCACTGCACAGTGAGACAACGATTTCAATGTATTATACACTATGATGCCTAGATCTCTTTCCTGGGTGGTAACTCCAAAGACAGAAACTAACATTGTGAAACTACAGCAAGGGTTATTTTTTTTTCTATATGCATCACTTTGCACTTATCCACGTTAAATTTAATTTGCCATTTGGAAGTCCAATCTTACAGTCTCATAAGGTCCTCCTGCAATTCATCAAAATCCACTTGAGGTTTAACTACTCTGCATAATTTTGTGTCATCCGCAAATTTGATCACCTCACTCGACGTACCCCTTTTCCAGATCATTTAATAAATATATTAAAAAGCACCGCTCCAAGTACAGATCCCTGAGACACTCCACTGTTTACCTTTTTCCAGTGTGAAAACTGACTATTTTGTCTTTTAACCAACTTTTAACCAACTTGCAATCCACAAAAGGACATCAACCTCTATCTCATGACTTTTGAGTTTTCTTAGAAGCCTTCTGAAAATCCAAATACACCACATTTACTGGTTCACCTTTGTCCACATGTTTATTCACCCCTTCAAAAAAATGTAGGAGATTTGTGAGGCAAGATTTCTCTTGGGTAAATCCATGATGGCTGTGTCCCATCAAATCATGTCTATTTAAACGTTTTGTGATTTTATTCTTGATAACAGTTTCCACGATTTTTCCCAGTACTGAAGTAAGGCTCACCGGTCTATAGTTTCCCAGATCACCCCCTGTAGCACTTTTTAAATATAGGGGGATACACTGGCCATCTTCCCATCTTCAGGTACATCGGATGATTTTAATGATAGGTTACAAATTAATTGAAATAGGTCTGAAATTTCATTTTTTACTTCTTTCGGAACCCTGGGGTGTATACCATCCAGTCCAGGTGATTTACTACTCTTCAGTTTGTCAATCAGGTCTACCACATCTTCCAGGTTCAACGTGATTTGGTTCAGTTGATCTGAATCATCACCCATGAAAGCCTTCTCTGGAACGGGCATCTCTCTAGCATCCTCTTCAGTAAACACTGAAGCAAAAAAATCGCTTAATCTTTTCCACTTCTCTAAGTGCCCCTTTAACCCCTTGATCATTAAAAGGTCCAACCAACTCCCTCACAATATTTCTGCTTTGGATATATTTTTTTTAAAGTTTTTATTATGCAATTTTGCCTATCTGGTCAACTTCTTTTCAACTTCTCTCTTAGCCTGTCTTATCAATGTCTTACATTTAACTTGCCACTGCTTATGCTTTATCCTATTTTTTTCTGATGGCTCCTTCTTCCAATTTTTGAATGAAGATCTTTTGGCTAAAATAGCCTCTTTCACCTTCACCTTTTAAACATGCCGGTAATCATTTTGCTTTCCTTCCACTTTTTTAATGTGTGGAATACATCTGTTCTGTGCTTCTAGGATGGTATTTTCAAACAATGTCCATGCCTGTTGCACACCTTTTACCTTTGTAGCTGCAACTTTCATTTTTTTTTCTATTTTTCTAATTTTATCAAAGTTTCCCTTTTGAAAGTTTAGCGCTAGAGCCGTGGATTTACTTATTGTCCCTCTTCCAGTCATTAATTTCAATTTCATCATATGATCACTGTTGCCAAGTGGCCCCACCACCATTACCTCTCTCACCAAATCCTGTGTTCCACTAAGAATTAGATCTAAAATTGCTCCCTCTCTCATTGGTTCCTGTACGAATTGCTCTATAAAACTGTCTTTTATTCCACCCAGAAACTTTATCTCTCTAGCATGCCTGATGTTTCACTTACCCAATCAATACTGGGGTAATTGAAATCTCCCATTATTACTCCACTATCAGTTTAGTTATCTTCCCTAATTTCTCTTCAAATTTCACTGTTCACCTCACCATTTTGGCCAGGTGGACAGTAGTATACTCCTATCACTAATCTCTTCCCCAACACACAAGGGCTTTCTACTCAAAGATTTGATTGTGCATTTAGTCCTGTTGGACTCTATGCCATCCCGGACATAAAGCACCCCCCTGCCACCAAGATACTCCTCTCTGTCATTGTGATATAATTTGTACCCCGGTATAGCACTGTCCCATTGGTTATCTTCTTTCCACCATGTCTCTGAGATGCCAGTTAAGTATATGCCATCATTCACTGTTATACACTCTAATTCTCCCATCTTACTTCTTAGAATTCTGGCATTAGTATAAAAAAAATTTCAAAGTGTGTTTTTTGTTTGTATTTTCATTCTGCTTTTCAGTTGACAAGGATAAATTGGAATCTTTTAGCTCAGGTGAGTTTTTAATTATAAGCATTTGGACTATGTTTCTTATATTGGAAGTTCTCTGTTGGGATGCCCTAACTCTAATGCTTCATTGGTATCCTTTGAAGATACCTCCCTCGAAACCATGCACTGCTGACCAACTATCAGCTTTTCCCTTTGTTCTAGTTTAAAAGCTGCTCTATCTCCTTTTAAAAGGTTAGCACCAGCAGCTTGGTTCCACCCTGGTTAAGGTGGATCCCATCCCTTCAGAGAAGACTCCCCCTTCCCCAAAAGGTTCCCCAGTTCCTTAAACAGAGTCCCTCTTCCTTGCACCATCATCTCATCCATGCATTGAGACTCCGGAGCTCTGCCTGCCTCTGGGGACCTGAATGTGGAACAGGAAGCATTTCAGAGAATGTTACCCTGGAGGTTCTGGATTTCAGCTTTCTACCTAAGACCCTAAATTTGGCTTCCAGAGCCTCCCTCCCACATTTTCCTATATCATTGGAGCCCACAGCTGGCTCCTCCCCAGCACCGTCTAAAATCCTGTCTATGTGACACGTGAGGTCCGCCACCTTCGCACAAGGTAGGCATGTTACCAGGCGATCCTCATGCCCACCAGCCACCCAGCTGTCTACATTCCTAATAATTGAATGACTAACTATGACAGCCGACCTAAGCCTTCCCTCCATGGCAGTAGCCCTGGGAGACACATCCTTGCTGCAAGAGGACAATGCAGCACCTGGAGAGCAGGTCCTTGCTACAGAATCATTTCCTGCTGCACCAGGTTGATGCTCTCTGATCATGAGACCTTCCTACTTCAAGGAAGCACCAGGGCTGCCAGTCTGGAGTTGGGACATGGTTATTATGTCACTGAAGGTCTCATCTATGTACCTCTCTGTCTGCCTCAGCTCCTCTAGGTCTGCCACTCTAGCATCCAGAGATCAGACTCGTTCTCTGAGAGACAGGAGCTTTTTGCATCGGATGCACAAGTACAATTTCTCACCGGCGGGGAAAAAATCATACATGTGACACTCGATGCAAAAGACTGGGAGGGGGGGCCTCCCAATTGCCGTTGGACTGCTACCTTCATCTTAAATTTGATCAGTGCCTAGTTAAGTTTCAGATTGCTATCGGTATAAGATTGCATACAATTAGGGTCCTTTAAATGCATTAGTGTATTCGCTATATATCTGGTAGTGAACTACAAGAGAATGATCAACTCTTGATAAACTCAGAAATTCCCCACACCTTAAGTTAAAAAGCTGATTTAAAAAAAAAAAAAAAAAATTGAAGTGTGAAAGAGATACCTGCCTATAAATTAAAGGATAAGCTAGGGTTTGGTGGGAGAGGAGGAAATACAAACACACAAAGGGCCAGATTTTAAAACTTACACACGCGGGGTACATTTGTGCGAGCTACTCAGCGCGCACAAATGTACGCCCGATTTTATAACATGCGCACACAGCTGCACGCATGTTATAAAATCCAGGGTCAGCACGCGCAAGGGGGTGCACCCTAGTGCCCCTAGGGTAGCCCAGATGGCTTTCCCTGTTCCCTAGGCGGGAACTTTCCTTCCGCCCCCCCCCCCCCATACCTTCCCCTCCCTAACCTGCCCCCCAGTCCTATCTACCCCCCCCCCACCTTTGCTTAATAAGTTGCGCCTGCCGGCCAAGTGCCGTGCACAATCCCCTGGCACAGCCGCTGTGCCAGAGGCCTCGGCCCCGCCCCTTTCACAAAGCCCCAGGGCTTGCGCGCGTCGCCAGGACTATGCAAAATAGGCTCGACGCGCATAACCCTTTGAAAATCTGGTCCAAACTTGTTTGTTACCTGCCGGACTACTCATTTAAAACAAAACACACAAACACACTAAATAATAGTTTACTTCTCCCCAATACTTTTATGTTTTAAAAATTTCTCCAGGCAGTACTTACTGAAGCTTTCCAGCCACCAGCAAGGTGATCCTCTCCTCTCAGTGCTTCCCTTACCTCTCTCTCCTTAACTATGGCATCATTACCTTATCTCCCCCCTCCACCTGGCATCATCTATTTTCCCATCTCTGGCATCATCATCATCATCACCTTCACCTTCCTTCCCCCTCCATTATTCCTGGCATCATCACCTTCCTTTCCTTCCCTCTCCCTCCACACCCCTTTGGCAGATTCAGCTGTCCTCCCTTTCCTGCGTCCTGGAACCAGCAGAAGTCTGGGCGGCACTTACCTGGTGCTGCTGCTTCCTCCTCCTCCTCTGCAGTTAGACCAGCACAGGGCCAGCAGGTCACGCAAAACTACAGGACCCGGGCATTCAGTTTCAATTGCAAAGGAAAGCCGGCAGAGGGAGAAGAAGCAAAGCGTTGGGCGCTGATCCGCCCCCACTCCCATGCTAGCAGGACATGATCCTGCAGGCCAGGAAGGAAAGAGAAAATGAATCCTACCAGTGCCTCAACTTTTCTTATTGAGCTCTTTCTGCTGCACCTGCACCTCAGCAACAGGACTCCATTTGAGAAGCACTGTGCTAAGTATTAGGATCGGAGATTTATATGTAAGAGTGAAAATGCCTCCTTGGCCCATTCCCCTCCCCAGCCGTTTGCTCTAATTGTCCGTCACTTGCCTGATGCTAGCAGACTTTGCCTTCAAGTCATTCCAGCGCTGGTTCATGTCATCGAGCCGATTCTGGAGCAACACCGTTTCCTCAGAACTCCCCAGGGCTTTCACCATCTTTTGTCGGTTTCCATCAATGCTCTTAAAGATGTCATTATGGGCATCAATCTCTGCCTGTATGTCCTGAAAACAGGGAAAGAAAAAGCCCAAAGACCGATCATCAAACCACTTTGGAGACTTTTTCCAGAACTGACCTATGAATAAAATGCAGCTTTTAAGTCATGTCATGTTCTGAGATGCATGTTGATGTTTTGGGGGTTTTTGGGGGTTTTTTTAAGGGGTGGGGGGAATTGCTGCTCTCACTTTATTTACTCAGCAATTATAGAAGTACTTGAGCCAGCCTTAAACTCACAGAAACATATATAAAACATCTTCCAGGCAGCCGTAACCTTGCTTGATTGAGCTTGTCTGTCCCATAATTTGTTTGGGGGGGGGGGGGGGGGGGAGGGCAAGGGAAGGGAAGGAGGCAAGGAGAGAGTGTTTAAATTCCATATAATGTAGGAAATGAACTTATCTGAACAAGGAAGTCTGAACACAGTTTGGGATCTCTGTTAGCTATTTGTCACTATACAGACCCAGCCTGGTGGCAGGAGTGTGCAGGGACATGCAGAAGACCCCCAGTGTCGGGGGTTTTTTGTGCACCGTGTCAGCTGGGGCTGGGGAATTTGTCATCGCTCAAGGGCAACACCTAGTGGCTGGATTTAGGACCCTCATGATTACAGGATTCCTGAGGGAGCCCCAGCCAAGGACCGCAGCTGTGTGTGTGTGGGACCGCAGCTGTGTGTGTGTGGGGGGGGGGGGGGGGAGGGTGGCAGAGAAGATACAAAATATGAAAAATGAAGGCTCATGGTGCCATATCGCTGACTGAGTGGGAGGACCAAAGAAGCAGGAGGAAACCGCTGGACCGAAACCACCTCCCCCACTAAAATTCTCACTAGACTATTGCACTGATATAAGCTGACACCTAAAATCATTATATCATGCTAAGTTGCAAATTAAAATCCGATTGCAGTGGCCATTCAAACAGGCATGCCTTTGGTGATTTTTTGTTGTTGTTGTTGCTAAACAAATTTCATCTTCATGGTTTGGCAATGATCATAACATAATCGTGTCCCCCAACGGGGACGGGTGGCAGTGCGTCCATCCCCTATAGGCACAGCATCTCAGTTCTCAGCCCAAGGGCCATCCTCGGTTCATAGCTCAGACGTTACATATGATTTTATAGCCAAAAGACTAAGAAGCAACTTCTTAGGATGCTATGCTTTAAAAAAAAAAAAAAAGCTAGCAAATTTAGAACACTAAAAGCTAAATTAATGTGTTAGATAGCATCGGTCTTCTGGTAACAAACGTGTGTGGGAGAGAGCGAATAAACTGATCTTAACAGATGAGAACAATTGTTTTCATCCAACAAAAAAATGGCATTTAAAAAAAAAAGTAGAAGCCTGAGAGGGAAAGAACAAGAGGGACTCCAGCATGATAGCCAGTGCTTCTAACATCTGCACAGGACTGTATAAATAGTAAAATGTAGGTTTCTGAAAGCTTGCTGCAGTGGAAGTCTCACTGGGACTAATCAGCAAAGATCATTAGTGAAACCTACTGCGCATACAAACATCAGCTTCCTTTTCAAAGACAACTTTACCACCCGGAAAACTCTCTCTCTCTCTTTCTCTTCAGTCTCATGTTTCTAAGAGCACTTTTACTTTAATCAGTGAGCATCCAAGCATTCTCAAATTAAATAAATGATTAGGGAGAGCATCCTGGCAACTGTGCTTGCAGCAAGGTAAGCCTTTATTTAAAACTGCTCAGACAATACTTGAAATAATTACAGCATGAGAAAACACAGGAAAAAATTACTTCATACAAAACCTTTTAGAAAACATCCATGCCTCTACAAGAGGTTTTGCTTTTATATAGATAGATAGATAGATAGTTATAGATATAGGTGGTTTGTGCGTTACATTTGGGTATAGAAATCATATTTCTAAGATTTTCTCTCCTAAGGGAGTAGTTAGATGAGTGCGATGAGTGCTCCAAAAGGCAGTATGGAACAAAAAAAACCACGAGGATCACGATCTGATCTTGTGCGCTGCAATCTATTACAGACCCTAAGAAACTGTACATTTCTATACCAGGTTTGGCTCTGCCTTTATGACAGTTTGGATTAGCAGGGAATAAAGAGTTCTGGACGCGGAGGCATATCCCATTGCCACAGTTTGGCATTAAGCGTTGACGTAAGTGCGGGATTACAGTTATGCTGGAGCCCATAGAGAGAAGGCAGAAACCTTTGTACTCTTGGGAGTGTCTCTGTATTCATTTTCTGGTAAGAACTACTCCAGTCACAGGGACAGTAATTTTGAGAATAACTTGAACACATGGTATGTGGCAAGCAGGCATTAGAATATCTAAGGATCCCCCCTTCTCTTTCCCACAGTCATCTTCAACAATGGTCCTTCTAGCAAACCCTGGAAACTTCACTTACAACACCAATTTCTTCTTACCCTACACAGGCCCACTGACTAGATGACAGCAAAGTAGCTAATGGTCCAGCTGAAGGCAATGCCTTATAAGCACCCATGGTTTGCACTTCTATTACTAACAAGAGTCCGGATGCCTCACCTTGTCAAAATAGGAGTAACCACCTGTACAGATTTGGCTAGCCCAAGGCACAAAGAAAAATGAACTCCCGTCAAGACCAAATATTTAAAAGTAAACACAATTCTAATAAATAGATCAAATTATCTTTTTTATACATGACCATTCTCTTTCCACATCATAAAACACTCTCCTCTTCAGTTTTTCTTCTGTGCAGAGGCAAAGATTATTCTACTCTGTCAAGAACACATATCGCCAGAGATTCAGAAACTTGCCCACCGCTTACTTTCCACATTAGAAATATACTTGCTATGTACTGTTTGTACACAAACCCTCCACCATCTCCCTCTTAAATTCTTCCACCTTCCCCTCACATTGTGTACTCTTGAGGGAATTCTGCACTAGTGTGCAATGCAGAACTGGCACAGAATTCTCCTACCCCACAGAATTAGAAAATGCTATGGTAAAATTTAGCATTGCAGCTGTACCATTGGCCTGTGTGGGCCAGCCAGAGGCAGCAAGAGGCACAGTTTTAGCTTGTGTGGCCAGAAAGAGGAAGTACCATTGACCCATGGATGCCAGGAGAAGATGCCATCAGGCACAAATTTGGCCTTTGTAGATGGGAACTCCAGCAGCAGCTTCAGAGGAGATGGGAAGATTAGAGGCTGGGGTGGAAAGACAGAGATGGGAGTGTCTGGTTTGGGCAGAGAGTGGTGGCATCTGGCTGGTTTGAGGGAGAGAGGGAGGAAGAGATTGGAAATGGTGGGGCTGAGCTTAGAAAAGCGGGAGAGGGAAAGGGGTAGTGTGTAGTTTGAGGGGAAGGAAGAGTGGACAGGCTGGGCCTGAGTGGGGAGAGAAAGAGAATGGTGGGGCTGGGCAGGGGTGAGATGGTAGAGGAATGGTCCATTGCATTATGATATGCTATTACAGAATTCCTAGAAGGAGTCTGGCATTTTTGAGCAGTAATTTTTTCCCTAATGCCGTTTAAATTAATTATTACTCAAAAATGGTGACTATCTTCTGTTACACTGATTTGGAAAATTTTAACACATTGTACACAGAATTTCAATATTTTTGAGGCACAGAATTTTCCCAGGAGTTCCCCACCCACAACAACCCTCTGTCCCTCTCGTTTGTGATCTGGTCTCTTCACCCCAGCTCCCTCACTCCCCATCACCCCTATGTAGCCCTCTCGCTTGCTTCCTTTCCACTCTCTTAATCTTCTCATTCCCCCCCTCCCCCTTCCACCCCAATGCATTATTTTCCCATCCCTAGTTCGCTCTCCTTCCTGCAGCTGCACACTGTAGCCCCTTCTTCCTCAGGGCTTTTACCTTTTTTCAGCCTCCTGCAAATCTGTCAACAAGCTATAAAAATCCACCCATCTGCTTTTTGAAACCCTGTATACTACAATCAAAGAGGGCAGCACTACTAGAGATCTTATAAAGATGTGGATATATTAAATTCAATGGGTACTGATGAATTTTTAACAATATCCAGTCAAGCTATCTTGAATCTTCTGACCAGTGAATATTTTAATTACATCTACATGGATGATGCACTTTCTAATGTGTTTAACTAAATGGTTAGCACAGTATGAATGAAAACATGTGAGTTGTAGATACAGAAATGGGGTTTCCTTTCAATTTTCCATAACAGACTGAAAAAAAATAAAATATTATACATTTGAGCAATATTTGAATTTCGTTTTATTGTTCTAGATTAATACCACTGTTCGGTCATGCCTACTAAGGAGCACACACCATATCTACGCACCCTCTTGGCAAGTGACCGTACATATATAGTATTACCAACAATAACTTTTAAAACCTACCCTCCTCCAAAACCAGCCTTGTTGGGGCTGCTCTGCATATTCATTTGTCCACAGTGGAAATATGTTTTGATGGTGATGACTGACCAACTATATTGGTACTTCCCAATCTGGGGGTCACAAGTGCCTCATAGGGCAGAACTCTTCAGGCACCAGCAGCAGCACTAGTAGTGGAAGTCAGCATGGGGTCTTTGAGCCAACTCATACTCACAGACCCTATGGTAGCCCAGCCTGTGCATGATTTTCTCCGGTAACAGGAAGCCCTGCATGAGGAGAGATCAAGACCACTGCAGGATCTGAGAACTTGCACTGACTTATAGGTAGGGCCAATACGGACTTTCATTACTTATGCTGCTGCCACTCGCAGATCACAGTCGGGTTTGGGACCAACCATGAGGGAAAGTGTGGGCTGAGTGTGCACAGGGAGATTGCCACTGTTCCTCTCTCCTCACCCACCACTGAACCTACCCAAGAGAAAAATGTTTGCCCTCATCCTGCCAGTTGTCATCCACTTTTGGCCCAGGGTCTAAAGGAAAATGTTGCTGCTCAGCCTGACCAGATTTATTTATTTATTTATTTATTTATTTAACAGCTTTTATATACCGGTGTTCGTGCGGGCACATCATGCCGGTTTACAGTAAAACTTGCAAAAGGAGGAAAGTTACAAAAAACAGGGCGCGGGTGTGGGAGCAGGCTAGAAAATACGGGGTGGGTGTGGGGGGAAAGGAAAGGGGAGGAAAGTAAAGAAGCTGTGAAAAGTAAAGGAACGTAGCCATAGGTATGGTGGAGATGTTTACAGCAAGGGGGCTGCAGGGGTGTGATAACTAAGGGGGGGGTTGTAGATGGGTGTGTAGAAGTGGGGCTGTTTGAAGGGAGGGATCAGACACAGGAGGAGTTTGAGGGTTGGATCAGTTGGAGAAGGATTGGCTGTGGAGGGTAAGAGGGGAATGACAGAAGATCGACTGGGGTAGTTAAGAAAGGAGCCAGGGTGAGAGGTTATCAATTGGGATGGATGTGAGAGAAGAATTGTAGGAGAGAGAGGGGATGGGCAATGGGATGAGAAGGAGGGTGATGACAAAAGATCATTTGGGGGTTATAAAAATGTTTGGGAGATGAGACATGTTCTACTGGGATGATAAGAGAAAGGTTGGATGGAGTGAGAGAGGAGATGACCTGGGGGGGATATATGAGGTGCTCAGCTAGAGGGGAAGAAGTTGAGAGAGAAGATCCTCTGGATGGGATAAAGGCTGAGAAAAAGGATCAACAGGAGAGGGTGGAGAATGAGAGTGGAGTGATTGTTGAAGGGGAACAGAACCCGGCTAATTTGTTTTGGGGTCATTTGAATTTTCAAGTTCTAAAATGGGTTTTTATTGGCTAAAGGTTTGGGAAGCCCTGGACTAGATGGAATAACTGTGGAACTGAAGGATGTAATAACTCAGATAGATAGACTAAAATATAACAAATAACCGGGACAGGATAGTATTCACCCCAGAGTTCTGAAGGAACTCAAAAATGAAATCACAGTCCAATTTCTGGTGATTTGCATCTTATCATTTAAAACAGCTATGGTATTAGAAGACAGTAGAGTGGCCAATATGATTCCAATTTTTAAATAGGGCTACAGGGAAGATCTGGGAAACTTGGTAGAAGCTATTCTCAAAGACTAAGAGGATAACTTTAAAACAGCTGTGCAGACCCATATGTGTATGTATATGGGCAAGCAAAAATCTACACCTGTATTTTATAAAATATACGCAAATGTACCCTGCAACCTGCGTGTATATGTAAAAAAAACCCACGCAAATACATAACTGCATGCAGTTAATCAGATAAGTCCTAAAAGCACTACTTCTCTGGCTAAGTAAGATAGCGGGAAAAGTCCTAAACAGTGCAACTTATCAGGATATGTAAATGTGTAAATCAGGATATTTTCTAATATGTGCACCGCAATAAAATTAATAGTGTTAATAATTAGTCTACCAGTTCACCTGCATATCATTGAGACCCTCTTGGCTTTTCAGCTTAAACTCCCCTCGTTTCACCTAGATCCTCCCACGTAGTCAGTATCCCACTTTTAAGATGTTTACGATCACTGAACTCCAGATAAAGAGCAGGTGTGAATATACAAGAGTAAGCTGCCAAATCTACATGTGCAAATCTCTTATAAAACAGCAACTTACTCGCTTAAATTTTGGCCCCACCGAGTTTACTCATGCACCTTTACTTTTAAAACCTGCGCGCACGGGGTACATTTGTGCGTACTACCCGGCGCGCACAAATGTACGCCCTATTTTATAACATGCGCGCGCAGCCGCCGCATGTTATAAAATCCAGGGTCGCACGCACAAGGGGGTTGCACACTAGTGCACCTTGCACGCGCCGAGTCCTAGGGGAGCCCCGATGGCTTTCCCTTTTCCCTCCGAGGGCGCTCCGAAATCAGAGCGGCCTCAGAGGGAACTTCCCCCCCCCCCACCTTCCCCTCCCTTCCCCTATCTAACCCGCCCCCGGCCCTTTATTTTGTTATTTACACCTGCCGCTGTGCCGGAGGCCTCGGTACTGCCCCCGCCCCTTTCACAAAGCCCTGGGACATACGCTCATCCCGGGGCTTGCGCGTGTTGCTGGGCCTATGCAAAATAGGCTCGGCGTGTGTAAATCCTGAGGATTTACACATGTAACCCTTTTAAAATCCACCCCATATGTTGTAGGTTTCAAATATATACTTGTACATATGCTATTTTAGCACATCTATATGATGATTTTACACATGCATCTTTTGAAAATTCATCTTTAAATTATTGACCATATAGATAGACATGGTATAATGGGAGTCAACATGTTTTCTGCAAAGAGAAGTCTTGCCTTACTAATTTACTAGATCTTTTGAGGATGTAAATAAACATGCGGCTAAAGGTAAGCCAGTTGATATAGTTTATTTTGATTTTCATAGGACATTTGATAAATTCCCTCATGAGAGACTCCTCAGGAAATTGTGAGGTCAAGTGATCAAAGGCAGTGCCCAATTGTGGTTTGGTAATTAAATAATACAGGAAGCAGAGAATAGGAAAAAATGGTCAATTTTCCAAATGACTGGGATCTGTGCTATTTAGCATATTCATAAATGATCTGGAAGGAACAAGTGAGGTGACTAAATTTGCAGATGTCACAAAATTGTTTTGCGTCATTAAAACAGCAGCGATTGTGAAGAACTGCAGAAGGACCCTGTGAGACTAGGAGAATGGGCTTCTAAATGGCAAATGCAGTTTAATGTGGACAAGTGCAAAGTAATGCACATAGGAAAAAATAATCCCAACCTCAGGTACACAATTCTGGGTTCTGTGTTAGGAGTCACCACCCTGGAAAAGGACCTCAGAGTCCTTGTGGACAATACTTTAAAATCATTGGCTCAGTTGGCAGCAAGCAGTCAAAAAGGTGTTGCGTCGGCAGGTGGAGTGGGTTGATAGGTCAAGGCCACTGGAGCTTCACCTATACCAGCCCTCATTCCCCGCAGGTTGAGCCTTTGGGTGCCGGAGCCGGCAGGACTTAGATGGGCCTCGAGGCTGGATACCAGAGATGGTTGGTTCAGCCCAGAGACAGCAGACAATAGGTGGCATAATCCTACTCTGGACTGGGTAAGGTACTGGAACTCGGGTGTCTATGGAACAGAGGCTGACAGAGGGCGCTCGAGCAAAGGTAGTCCGAAGCCTAATAAGTCCACGTCCATGGAGTAGACTAGGAAAGGCATCAATGACAGGCTTGGATCAGGGCCGGCTACAAAGTGGAAGTCATGGCAAGCAATGCTGAGATCTGATCACGGAGAAGTCAATAGTGTTGGTCAATCGAAGCAATGGTCTGATCACGGAGAAGTCAATAGTGTTAGTCAATCGAAGCAATGGTCTGATCACGGAGAAGTCAATAGTGTTGGTCAATCGAAGCAATGGTCGAGGTTTGGAGATAGGCAGTAGCGTAGGTCAGGCATAGCGAAGGTCTGGGTCTGGAGATAGGCTGAAGCTTAGTCGGGTAAAGTGAAGTCGAAATCCGTGCAGTCAATCCAAAACATAGGCAGGGCAGGAATGAAGAGAACAGGAACCAGGAACAACGAGGGTCAGGAGTGAAGAATAGAGACAAATCTCTAGCAGCAACGAGTACTCGAGTAGTGAGGAGACCTGTTGCAAAGGCAACGTTATGGAGCGAGGCCTGAGCTTAAATATACTGAAGAGTTTGACGACCTCATCTGGGGCCACGGCCAGGTTCCCGCCGCGGACCCTTCATAGGGATCAGGGATGCGCGCGTGCATGCCTAGGGAGGGGCGCAGCGCAGTTAGTGGCGTCTCTCCGCGGACCACGTGGAGAGGCCCAACGAGAAATGGCATTTTGACCTGAAACGCTGGGGACTATGGCGGCGCCGGAGGCACTGGGGGAAGCCCAAGGTCGAAGCTGGCGGCCTACCGCCGCTAGCAAGGAGGAACTAGAAGCTGGAGTCTGTGTAAGAAGGTGAGGGGGGCCCGCCGCGGGTCTGCTGCAGACGGCACGCGTAACAGTCGCCCCCCTCTTGAAGGTTGGGGTTTGCCCAGAAGGACACGATGGTAATTCAGGAGGAGAGTTTTTTCCAGGATGTTCTGAGCTGGTTCCCACAAATTCTCTTTGGGTCCGTAACCCTCCCAGGAAAGGAGGTATTCCCATCGGTGGCCCCTTCAGTGGACGTTGAGGACTTCGTGTACCTTGTATGTAGTATCGGTTTCTGCCACCAATGGAGGTGGCTCAGGAGCCTTCCGGGCAGGCCAGGATAGAACCACAGGTTTTAAAAGCGATACATGAAATATATCATGTATTCACAGTGTAGGAGGCAGCCGAAGCTGGTATAAAACAGGTCCAATGCATCAGGTAACTGAGAAAGGACCAATATATCTAGGAGCAAATCTCTGGGACAGTATTCGAAGTCGGATATATCGGGTACTTAACCAGACTTTTTGGCCAGGGAGGAATTCAAGAGCCGATTGACATAGACTGTCAGAAGTTCTCTTGACCCGGGAAGCGGCCTGACGCAAGCGGAGATTTGTCTGCTCCCATAACGTCTTAAGGGCATCCGCAGTAGCCTGTGCCACAGGGGACAGCACTGATAGAGGTATGGTCAATGGTGGTCGTGGTTGTTTCCCATAGACAATAAAGAATGGTGAGGTTCCAGTAGCAGTAGCAATATGGGAGTTGTGAGAAAACTCTGCACAGGATAGAAGTTTGGTCCAATTGTCTTGGCAGTCATTGATGTAAGCGCGCAGGAAGGCCTTCAAGGAGTGATTCATTCGCTCAGCTTGTCCGTTAGCTTGGGGATGATAGGCAGTTGTTAAACTGATATTAATACCGAATTTTCGGCAAACAGCATGCCAATATCTAGCAACAAACTGGGGACCTCTGTCTGAAACAATGTCCTTGGGTAGGCCATGCAATCTAAAGATATGATGGAAGAATAAACGTGCTAACTCTGGAGCAGATGGTAGGCCCAGTAGAGGGACGAAATGGGCCATTTTTAAAAATCAGTCTATGGTTACCCATATTACGGTGTGACCCTTTGAAGGAGGCAAATCCATGATGAAATCCATAGACAGGTGAGTCCACGATTCCTCGGGTGCTGGAAGTGGTTGTAGAAGATCCAAAGGTCGACTGACCGAGGGTTTTAACTGTGCAAGTATTTGACGTATGCTTTAGCATCGGAGACCATGGTGGGCCGCTGGAACAGTGCCGTGCTCGTCCTGGGTAACCGGCGAATTTGGAATCATGTGCCCAGCGGAGAACTCTTTCTCAGAGTCCTCGGGGCACGACCGCCTTTCCAGCGGGAACTGAGTAAGTGGCAGATAGACAAATACAAGTCGGGTCTATTATATGAGTAGGTTCTTCCTGGCTGTCTTCAGGCTCGAAGGATTGTGATAGAGCATCTGCCCGGAGATTCTTGTCGGCTGGGCGATAGTGAAGTTCAAAACTGAACCTGGAGAACAAAGCCCATCAAGCTTGACGGGCATTGAGACGTTGGGCTTGACTCAAATGTTCCAGATTCTTTTTTTTTTCTATTTATTTATTTTTACATATTTCTTAAGTAAACAACTTGAATTGAAATGCATACCAACAGCATAAATGTAAAATGTACAAAGGAAATAACATAACAGATTTAACATTAATCGTGAATAGTAAACACACATAATCGTAACAATGAGCCCCAAGGGCTCTTTAGAAATTGCATCAGCAATTCCTCTATCTCAGGAAAATAATTTAAATAAAGGTAAATTGGCAATTTTGGGAAACATATCATATCATATCAAGGCCTCAAGATATAACCTATGGAGTTACTGGGCTGGAAATTAAGGAAGAAGTAAGAACATTTTTATTCTTGTTAGATAAGAATGCAATTAACTGTGAAGGTTGAAAAAATAGAAAAGACACCCCCTCATGTTTGATAAGACATTTACACAGATATTTTAGTAGTAATAATGAGCCTAACTCCAGCACTGAGGTCTCAACAGCAAAAACTCTTGACTCCTTCTCTGGGTAGTTTTTGACAAATCTGGAAAAATCTGAATTTTATGCTTCAAGAAAGTCTCATTTCAATTTTGGAAAAAACATTTAAGAATCCATTCTCTGTCCATATCAATCAGAAAGGTTACCACCAAAGTTGATGTCTCAACCACTTCCAATACATTGTTCCAATACAGCTGATAAGTCCATTTTAGGAGACTCTCTTGGTATTAAAATATGAAAATTATCTTTATCCACTTGACTTCTTTACATAGGAGGAAAATAATACACTTTCGAAATAATAGGCAAAGTATTTTCTGTGATTTTTAATATTTCTAACATGTACCTTCTCCAAAGGTCTTTGGGTGACACATATAATAGTTTTGGAAAATTGATACATCTCAAATTCTTTGCGCACAATTGGTTTTCTAAATTTTCAACTTTAGTCTGTAGGATTTTATTTTCCTTTATCACTTCTTGCTGGACATTCATATTACTTTGAACTTTAACTTCTGTGGACTGTAGTTGCTGTTTATTTTCAACTAACCTACTTGTTGTAGATGGTTGTCCAGTTGTGTTACTTATTTTGTCAGATTATCACTTTAACAGTAGTATTTGAATTTAGTATTTCAATAGCCTCCCAAATCGATTCTAGTGAAAAGGATTGTGGTCTTACCAGTTCTTGATATACTACTGTAAAGGTCTGTTACAAAAGACCTTTTTGTTGCAGCCTTTCCTCTCCCATTGTATCTAGTCCTGAGCCCCTGTCAGGCTGTAATTGTGCCAAGACACTTCCCCCCAGCAACACGGGCTCTGAAGGAGGGTTACTCGATGTACCCGTTCCTGGTGCATCCGTCACTCCACAGTGCTGCTGGGCACGTTTCAGCACAGGGTTCTCAGGAGGAGACCTTTCCTCTGGCGACAAAGATGTAACAAGTTCAATACCGGACTCAGGCTCCTCTTCCCCCCGAGTCTCGGTCAGCAAACTAACTGCCAGAGCACCAGTTTCCCTAGAGATTTGAGCGTCCATAGGTCCCACTATAGGTTGAGCCAGGGATGGCTTCGAAGCCTTGCGCTCCCTTCCACTCCTCTTTCAGGCGGAATGTGGCATAAGTGGTAATTACTTTTCAAGGCAAGAAAGACATTACAGCCTATCTCCAGACCCAGACCTCTGCATCGCCTGTCTACGCTACAGCTTACCTCCAGACCCAGACCTCTGCTTCACCTGACTACGCATTGCCTATTTCCAGACCCAGACCATTGCTTCGTCCGACTACGCTATTGACTATCTCCGTGATCAGACCTCAGCTTTGTTTGACTATGCTCTCGACCATCTCCGTGATCAGACCTCAGCCTTGCTTGCCACTGCCTCTGAATCGCTGCCAGCCCTGACTCAAGCCTACCTTTGGACGCCTCTTCTGCTTACTCCCTGGATGTGGATTCATCAGGCTTCGGCCTACCTTTGCTCAAGCGCCCCCTGTCTGCCTTTGTTCCATTGGCGCCCGAGTTTCCAGGACATTATCCAGTCCAGAGTAGGACTGCACCATCTTTTGCCTGCTGTCTTTGGGCTGAACCAACTTCTCCTGCAACTATACACAGAGGCCCACCTAAGTCCTGCCGGACCCGGCACCCAAAGGCTCAATCCGCAGGGAACGAGGGCTGGTATAGGCGAAGCTCCAGTGGCCTCTGCCTATCAACCCACTCCACCTGCCAACAGTGGGAACCCGTAGGTCCTTACCTACGGGTTGCGTCAACCTCACCTTGGCCCAAGGGTCCACCTCCGACGCAACAGGTTCATCGTGGATTCTAACATAACATTCATCAAAATTCTAACAATGCAAATATTACATATATATTGGAATATAAATACAAATAATCTGACATAAAAACAAGATCCAGCATAAATGAAATTATTGCAAGTCCCAGCACCTCAGTCATACAGCTGTCGAACAAGTTTAGCTTTTACTTATATTCTAATATTTTACTTCTTCTCTCAAATCATTTTCTAAGGAGTTCCACAAGGTGGGACCCATGACTGAAAATGCTCTATTTTGTGTTTTCTGTAATTTTTATTCTGGAATGATATGATAGTCAACAATTTTTTGTTTGATGAACATAGTGGGTGCAGTGCAGCATAAGGGTCGATAAGATCTGCAAGACAATATGGTTCCTTGTGATAAACAACTTTATAAAATAGCATTCAAATTGTAAACTGCATCCTCTCTTGCATATGTAATTCCATTAATTTAGGAGTAACAAACTTCTATGAGCAGACTGGCTGCTGGATTTTGAACTAACTGCAAGGCATCCTCAATTACAAGCTGCAGTAGTCCAGCTTATTTAGTATTACAGCTTGTACCACTATCCTTAAATTTGTAGAAGACATGTAATATTTTAGTTACTTATTCATCCTTTATTTAAATGATACCACTCTGGTAATTTAATATGTGACTTCAAACTGAATCTTGAGTCAGGAAGCATTCCTAGGTCCTGAACCTCAGTTGATATCAGGATCCTAAATTTTCCACTCATCAAGTGGGACTTACTCTCTAGAGCAGAGCTTTCCAAACTTTTCATGTTGGTGACACACTTTTTAGACAAACATAATTTCACGACACGGTAATTCAGTCTACTAGTAAACTAGAGGATAAAGGTTAAACGAACGAAACATATTTCGACAATTTATGTATGTTTCCTTAAATATATACATAAATAAAATGTTTCACGACACAACCTATCTCATGAAAACCTTAAATTTATATTAAAAATATATATTCCAAGATTCATGTTATTGTTATAATTTATGAGAAACAATAATAAACAATTGTCTGTCCCCCACACACTCATCTCTCTCCTCCCCCCCAGCACATGTCTGGCCCCCACACACTCATATCTCTCCCCCTCAAGCACATGTCTGTCCCCCCAGCACGTTTTGCCCCCCACTCACTCATCTCTCTCCCCCCAGCACATGTCTGGCCCCCACACTCATGTACCTCGTCTTTTTGATTGTTGCCAGTTAAGTGCTTCACTCCCTTCCATGATCACCAGACACTGCTGCTTGCAGTCAGCACTCCTCATGTCCAGGCCTCATCAGCAGCAGCAGCCAATGCAAGGATGGCTGAGCTCGTTCCACCCACCAAGCCCCCC
Organism: Rhinatrema bivittatum; assembly: GCF_901001135.1. NCBI lineage: Eukaryota > Metazoa > Chordata > Amphibia > Gymnophiona > Rhinatrematidae > Rhinatrema > Rhinatrema bivittatum. Next base: position 186,486,702 of record NC_042617.1, on the reverse strand, counting down.
CAAAAAACCGCGATTGACAGCAAAAATCACCCAATAATAAGCAACCCATAAACTGAAAAAAAAAGTGAATCTCTAGAAAAAAAAAGCCCAAACTCGCATCAGAGTTGACCGGGCTTGCGCGACACACCTGCACACTGCAGGCGACACACTAACGTGTCCCGACACACAGTTTGGAAAGCTCTGCTCTAGAGGCCTATTTCTACCCAACCCAAGGTAGGGCCAACCTATTTGCATTCATCCTGTTTTTTTACAGCTTCTCAGCAGCAATCAAAATATTCCACTGGGACACTCCCATCTTGGTGACAAGATACATTTAGATTTTAAGTCCTCTGGGGCAGGGACCTACCTACTGTTCCCAACTGTAACATTTCTTGAGTATGGAATAGGAAAGGTGAATAATTAAATCTAAAATCCAAATCCAATCCAAGACCCTGACACTGCTGCTGAGGATTAGGAAACATAGGTTGGTCAGAAGAATGTTTAGAAGAATAGCCTTTAAGCCCAGATTCAACAAGGAGGTGAATTGTCTTTGGGGGAAGGCATTTATAGATTACTTCAGGTACAAATTCTATATACCAAACAACATATGCAATCAATGTATGCACACTGCCACAAGAGACAGAACAACACACAGAGAGAAGACTGAGATTACAACCAAAATAACAAGCTTCATTCAGAAGATAAAGATAAAAGTAACCTACAGGCTGTGGTCGTGGGACACGACAGGTGATAAGGTACAGGAGCAGAAAACAATTCCTGGAGAAATATTATCATCCCAATCGTCATGGAATTTTTCTCTTGGGATCAAACTTGAAAGCCACTGTACAAAATGCCCAAGCAGACATTTGAACTGTAGATTAGCATAACATTGTGCATTAACAAACTCCTGTTTTTGCTATTTAAAAAAAAAGAAGAAGAAGAAGATAGCAACCACATGAAAAGAGTATGCATGCAATATGTACTATCTGTTACTTTTCAGAACTAAACTTGCTCAAGTTGGGAGCTGTAGAACTGGAAACGCGAGAGATTACAACATCAGAACACAAGTGTGAACAACAAAAATATGCTGCCGCTCGCATGTTATAAAATCCAAGGTCAGCACGCGCAAGGGGGTGCACACGTGCACCTTGCACGCGCCGAGCCCTAAGGCAGCCACGATGGCTTGCCCACTTCCCTCCGAGGCCGCTCCAAAATCCCCTTCCTGCCCCTTTTTTGAAGCCCCGGGACATATGCGCTTCTTGGGGCTTGGCGCTCCGCCGAACCTATGCAAGATAGGCTCGGCGCATGCAGGGGCAGCTTGGGGCAGCTTTTCGGGGGTTACACATGTAACCCTGTGAAAATCTGCCCCAAAGCACCTTCCCCATAGCATTTAGCCAAAAAGGGAATCGCTGATAATGCATCACTTACTTGCTCCCAGAATTACAAACTAAAGCAAATTTCTAGTCTTAATATGCAGATACAAATATAGCTTGTAGTTAAAGAGCATAATTCCCTTTCTTAACGTTATTCAAATAAGGTTGTAAAATTATGACCTAATGAAAGGTAGTAATTAACTTCTAATTTGCCAGTTGCATCTGAGATACATAAATTACCAAAGCTTTATAAGGTTAAAGTACTGTATTGCGGAAAGATGATCCGCTCTGAATGAAGCTCAAACACACCCCGTTGAGTGAAACTGTCAATATAAATTTACCCTTGCCAGAATTATATAATAAAAAAAGCAATTAAACTATAATCTGAAATGTCACACAATCAGCATTAGCCATGCTTATATCCAACTAATCAAGGATGAACAGAAAAGCAACTGAGCTCAGGATGGGCAGGAATTTCATTACAGCTTAAGATCTCAGATTTGCCCTATTTAAGTAATTTAAAAAAAATTAATAAAAGAAAAATAATTTCTGGATTGAAATCTTTGAAATAATTCTATCTACATCACCGAATGCTCCGCATTGTAAACTTTGGGGCCTGAAAGATACAGAGCTTACGCCTTAGTTTAACTTGTACTCAGCTTCTTGCAAAGATTATGCTGCAGTATACTGCTGGAGATTAATTACTAGATGGGCAATGATTACTATCTTTGGGCTTCTGATGCCAAAGGGCTACAGTTTTCCCAAGACATAATTTACTCTATTAGCTAACTTTGGAACCGTACGGTTGTAGCAATAACTATAAATGTCTGGCAGGCAGCATAAATCCATTAGAGCTAATTCTGGCAATAATCACACCATTTAGGCTGATTAAAGTATCACAATAGCCCTACATTCACATGTGGCTTCTGCATGCAAGGGACTGACATTCAACCTCTGTATCTCACATCTGGGCTTTACATCCTCAGCAAGCAACAAGCAGGAGCTTCGTTCTGTAACATGCTCGAAGAGCAGGAAGCACATATTTGCAGTAGGCAGATTATGAACTAACCGAGAATTAACTGACATGCCATTAGTCTTCTTATGAGCTCTCCTGTGCTGGCCTCCTCCTCTGCTACTACTATTTATATTTAAAGTGCTACTATATATGTATGTACACACACACGGTACTGTATGGAAAACCAAACCCCAATTAATTGACTGATGGCATGCTATAAATTGCTGCAACTGCGCTCGTGGTAAAGACAGATTCAGATGCAATTGTGGAAGAAGAACCAGGGAAAGCAAAGGAAGCACACGTTCTAATTAACATATTTTGAAAAAAAAAAAAAAAAAAAAGGAATTATAACCATGAAGTATGATTTTACATTATACAAAATTTTTCTCAAAGTCTAGAAGATAAGAAGAATACCATCATATAATACCCCTGAAATAATTAATGAAAATCTTCCTCATCCTTCATTTTCTGTCACGACTACCACCTACAATTGCAATTTGCTTCCTTTACATTCAGGAAGGCTGGATTTATCATTTAGGAACCCACAAGAAACCATGGAGGGTGCGGAGAAGGAAGGACTCTCCCTTCCTGCACCCTGTAATGGACTTTCCCTATCCCCAGAGAGCTTACATTCTAACCCCTAGATTTCGCAAAATTCTATACACATAACAGAAACAGTGCCCGCAATAAAAAAAAAGAGGTATGTTTAGGCTAATTATTCTGCTTCCGCATAGACAATTTCCGCAAGGTGTGATAAATTTATCAGGAGAGAGAGAGAGAGAGACTGTATATTGTCAGTCTGACACTATCTATAATGTTGCACTGTAGAGGGGCAATTTGAATCGGGGTTGGTTTGGGAAGGTGGGGAGTTAGGGGGATGTGATATAGAAACATTCTGAGGTATTCATAGTAAAACTGATATGACTAAAGATTTGTAGTCATTATAATGGATGAAAAGTATAACTAGAGGAGTACAGAGGCTCGCTCTCTCTCCCCCCTCCCCCCCCAATGCTGAAAATATTTTCACCGTAACACAAGACAATCGTAAGCACAACACACCAAAAAATAGGTGTAGTTATTTCTGGCACTAAATCATGCGTTGCTCTATTGCATTGGGTGCTACTGACCCTCATTACCATAAACTCCGCCCCAAACTCCTCCCACTGGAATACTCAATGTGGAATTTTCATAAGGATTTCCATTGCATTATTCATCGCGTGTGTTAGGGCCCTATCGCAAAATGATAAACAACCTTGCAAGTTTGTACCTGAGCAATGGAGGTGGAAGTGATTTGCCCAAGATCACAAAGAGCAGCAGCAAGATTTGAACCCTGGTTTCCTTGGTTTGCAGCCCATTGCTCTAACCCAGAGCTTTCCAAACTTTTCATGGTGGTGACACACTTTTTAGACAAACATAATTTCACGACACAGTAATTCAGTCTAGTAGCAAACCGGAGGTTAAAGGTCAAACGAACAAAACGTATTTTGACAAGTTATGTATGTTTCTTTAAATATATACCTAAATTGTTGTAGATTACATGTTACACCCACACTGACCCCCATTCATTGTCACACTGCTCCCTCCCCACCCCCCAGGCATGAACACATTCATTCTCACACACATACACCACACACAGGCAGGCAGCTATTCTCACACATACAGACCCCAGGAAGACACCCATTCATTCTCATACACACACACCACACACAGGCAGGCACCTATTCCCACACATACACCCCCAAGAAGACACCCATTCATTCTCATACACCACACATTCTCACACATACAGACCCCAGGAAGACTCCCATTCATTCTCATACACACACACCTCACACAGGCAGGCAGCTATTCTCACACATACACCCCCAGGAAGACACCCATTCATTCTCATACACATACACAGGCAGGTACCTATTCTCACACATACAGACCCCAGGAAGACACCCATTCATTCTCATACACACACACCACACACAGGCAGGTACCTATTCTCACACATACAGACCCCAGGAAGACACCCATTCATTCTCATACACACACACCACACACAGGCAGGTACCTATTCTCACACATACAGACCCCAGGAAGACACCCATTCATTCTCATACACACTCACCACACACAGGCAGGTACCTATTCTCACACATACAGACCCCAGGAAGACACCCATTCATTCTCATACACACTCACCACACACAGGCAGGTACCTATTCTCACACATACAGACCCCAGGAAGACACCCATTCATTCTCATACACACACACCACACACAGGCAGGTACCTATTCTCACACATACAGACCCCAGGAAGACACCCATTCATTCTCATACACACACACCACACACAGGCAGGTACCTATTCTCACACATACAGACCCCAGGAAGACACCCATTCATTCTCATACACACACACCACACACAGGCAGGTACCTATTCTCACACATACAGACCCCAGGAAGACACCCATTCATTCTCATACACACTCACCACACACAGGCAGGTACCTATTCTCACACATACAGACCCCAGGAAGACACCCATTCATTCTCATACACACTCACCACACACAGGCAGGTACCTATTCTCACACATACAGATCCCAGGAAGACACCCATTCATTCTCATACCCACACACCACACACAGGCAGGCACCCATGCATTCACACACATACACCCCCAGGCAGAGTCCCATTCATACACATGCACACACTAAAGGCAGACCCCCCTCTCTTTCTTTTGCCAGCAACCTCGGAGCCTCTCTCATTCCTCTGCTGCCACTGTCACTGCTGCCGCGTGGCTATTGGGGAGGCGCTGATTGCTGCTACTGACACTGAAGCCCATTCTGCTGCCTCCTCTGTGCAGGCCCCGTGGGCTTCCACTTCCTCCATGTTGATCTCGTACATTGTGAGATCTGCCTAGAGAAAAGTGCTATTCTTGCACATTCCCAAAGATTACATGTGCCAATCAGTAAAAAGTAATTTTTTTTTACCTTTGCTGTCTGATCTTAGTTTTCTAATCGGTTGTCACAGGCTTTTTTTTCCATCTTCCCTTTCTTGTTTTTTTTTTTCCCAGTTCCTTTTACAGGGTCTTTTTTTTCTATTTCTTTCTCTCCATCCATCTTCTTCCCTCAAACACACAACCAGGTTCTCATTCTCACAGCGGCCCTACTACTGGGTTTCCTCCTCTTCTCGGGCCACTGCGACATGGGATATGCGGCGGCCCATTAACGCTCCTCCTCCTTCCTGCCCATGCGGCTCCAGCAACGTTTTTCTTCTGGGGCTGCGCAGGCAGGAAGGAGGAGGAGTGGATGTGACCCTTTTCTTCGGGCCGTGATGAGGTAAGCTCTGCCGATCTTCCAGCTGTAATTCCCTGCTTCCGCCGGCCCTGCTGCTATGTGGACCGGGCGACACACCTTCACGCTGCAGGCGACACACTAACGTGTCCCGACACACAGTTTGGAAAGCTCTGCTCTAACCACTATGCTACTCCTGTCCTTTTGCCCCTAGAAATTGAAACCAAATATTTCCCTTCCAGTGCACCTCTCCACTCACCTTAGGTTCTACCAACCCACTCTTTGTTTTCCAGGGTCAGTCCACACTGCAGCAAAATTTTCCCCTAAACTAGGGCCTGTACAGCGGCCCTGCAGCACTCTACCACGGATTTCCCAGTAACAGGAAGCCCGTGCTGGAGCACTGGGTGGAGTGCCATAGGGACTGTGAGCATGGAGAGGCCCCATACTCCGTTTAGAGGAAATTTTTGTTGCAGTGCAGACCAGACCTGGAAGACAAAAAAAAAATAACTGGTAGGCCAAGATGGCAGCAGCGTCAGCAATGCTCCAGCACCTATCAAAATTGGCACTGGAGGCAGTTGCCTATGTCACAAATGCCTAAATCTGGGCCTGCATTTGGGAAGACACCATTGATCGGTTTCCCACGGCAATTCCTACATTCTTGGGAGAAACCCCAATCGTGAAAATGATAAACACACATTACTTTTATTCAGTACAACAACTGAAGGATACAAAGACCTCTAAAACAAACTTCAATGACCTGAACATGCTACCGCAGTATTTCTGACCACAACGAGGACAATCTACAAAGGACCCTTATGGTGTGAAGGTCCAACAACAGTTTATGTTAAAAAGTAAATCACTGCCTACAAAGACTCTGGTTTTCTCCTAGACCTAGTAAGCAACTAGAATGCTGCACCAATGAAGAAAGGGAGAAACAGGGCCTCTTTCACTGCCATATTCAGAGAGGGGTCGGATGAGGGAGACTGTGGAACCCACAGACTCCAGGCTCTGCGGAGCACTAAGTAGATAGGCACGGGAGCTCCTACCAGAGCCACATTCTGCTCAACCATGGCAGTAAAAGGCCCTAAGGCTGAGGCACCAAAAAGGGGAAAGCTTATTAACCTCCTGCGACCGACCTAGGCTTTTAAGCCTAATAGCAGCAATTACAATACAAAAGGCTTGCTTTTGCTTACAATTACTTAGTCTCAGGGGGGGGCTAAGTATGGTGAATAATTCATACAACACATGCCACACACCTATTAAATTAAAGACAAAATCGACAGAACCCTTCTTCATAAACTTTGTCACCTGCTGCTGCCAGCTGCCATGGCTGAAATTTAAAAAAAGCATAATTGACTTTACAAATTAGTTTAATCAAAGGTTTTGTTACATTAAATGAGAATACAAACTTATATCCTATATTAGCTATAGCATATAGCTATCAACTAACCCCCCCCCCCCCCCCGCACCACCTCTCCTCAAAACCCAAATCTTTGAATATGCACCCATATAGGATATTATTATAGTAGAAAAAAAATGTTCCCATGAAACAATCAAATGGCATATCAGAAAGAAGTTCTCTGCCAGCTTTTTCCTAACTTCGGCTGAACTTCTTCCTTTTTTGAAATTCTTTCATTTACACCGAACGCTGTCCTTAAAATTTCATACCACAATGTTATCACCCGTGCTCATCGCAGAGACTCTGCAAGGAACATGTTATTCACGTGTTTTTTTAGTCCTGCTACAAAAACCAAAGATTTTATTACTTATTTTGCCTAAGTAAACGTTACCCGAGGTTTTCATGCTCGTAGTCACCCATGACCATGTTGGTGGGAGGTGGGAAGGAGGTGTGGATAGGAGAAGAGAACTTGAAAGAGACTCCATCTTTCAAGGAATGTTCTGAAAATACCACACTATACACATCTGTCTTTACAAAAAAAACAAAACAAGTTGCCATCTTAAGTGGCTGCAGTGAAGAGTAAGATGTGATCCTTTTTCAATGGTCTCACCCCGGATAACCCTATAAGCACAGCACTTTTACAAAAAATAACATAACACAAAATACTGTGCACAAAAAAAGCAAAAGTCAACTAAATGTCTGTAAGAGGAAAGCATGCACTATGCATTCTATGAGAACATCCAGAGGAAACGGTGAATCGTCTGTGTCTCCCTAACAGTGGTAAAATGCGAGCCACCCAGAGGCTCTCAAATACTGAAAAGGGAAGCAAATGACTGAAAGAGGGTGGAAGAAGGAGAGCTTTAATCCTGGCTTGCCAAAACTGTTCCTATTTTGTGACTGTGCCTCCACAGCTCAGACTTCACACCTTTATAAAGAACTGCTTATATGTTAAATGGCCACAGTGAATGTGTAGAAAAAGCAAATGTTGGTTGTATTAGTGCACTGCGTTCATACAGGGGCATAGCTAAATTCTTCTGCTATGGACAGTGTCTTAATATCAAATTTGTGCTAAATTCAACCCCTTTATGGGTCTAATAATGAAAGAACGCAATCTAGGTAGCTGAAGAATACATTTGAAAATAAAAAGGCCTGTCACAACAACCATATAGCCCACAAATTGAGAATTACCCCCACAAAAAAAGTAAACTTACAATATATATTCTTGACACTGCCTCGGTTGCATACCTGCTCAAACTTTTTCAGCATCTCCTGCAAGCTGAAGTTGATGCCAATCATTGTTAAATGTCCCTTGAAGCCTACATCTTTCTGCCAAAACGGGTCTCCAGCCAATGTCCAAGGTCCTCCAGAAAAAAAGAATGTCTTTCAACTATAAATTTAAAGCCTTTGCGAAATCCAATGAGTGCGCTGTATTCCACGGGAAGTTTATCCTGTAGCATTTTAGTGGTCCGTTCTGCCCACTTCATGGGCTAGAGCTCAGAGTAGATGAATCCAATCAGATCTTTTCTGTTAGCCGGGTTCCATGATGCTGGCATCTTCCCCTTGCTTCACTAGATGACCCAGGATTCTCTGTAGCCTACCTCACTAATGGCCTGCAGGTCCCAACTGCTCTCTGCCGGGCCCCAAGCTCAACGTTTGGTCTCAATTATGCACGCACAAAGAAGCCATATACTAGCCATATCCTGGTGGTTCACCAGAGGGGGTGGCGGTGCTGAGGTGGGACCAGGGAGCGCTGAAAGGTGTTTCAGCTGTTTTCCATGCAGGCTACTCTCTCACGAGATATGTTTCCTGGGTTAGAAACCAGTTGTCAAAAGCCACCTCGTCAGAAGACAAAATAAAGGCAAAGCACACTCCAGCCTGACGGCAAAGAGAAGGGCGCAAGCAAAGTAGCGGACAAGAAGGGGCCAGCCCCCTACTTCTCTCACTCTCTCCCTGCCACCAGCCCATGTGGGTTGCTATGGTGACGGCCAAGCTAGCTTCCCTCCGTCTGCTAGCCTAGGGGATGCTGGAGTGTAACTCTACCACTGCCTATTAACAACTTCTTAAAACTATTCCATGAAGCCACAACAAACGCTCCGGCTGTCACCTTCAGACCCTTGGCAGCTCTGACTGCAATATGCTGATGAGCTTTCTATTTCCAGTGCTTGTTTATTATCAGATATAAAAATATATATATATAGAGAGAGAGAGAGAGAGAGATGGATAGATATATTTTTTAAAATCAGTATCCTCCCGTGCACCAACCCCCAATCCCAGACCCAAAGCCAAGCACACTCCCACTTCCTGAGGCCTCACTTGCTGCAGAAGTTTTAGTGCCTCTTAAAAGAAAAACAAAACAAAACAAAAAATTGTGCCAGGTCTAGATAATACTCCCTCCCCTAAACAAAACACAGACCAGGGGTGGGTGGGCAGTCAAGGACAGTTAAACATGAAGTCATGAACTACAAATTTAAACAAATAGAAAAAAAAAAAAAAAAGCAAAAAGCCTTTGTTGATTTCAACATGAACAGCTGGACATTTGAGGTTTAGGATTGGGTATCACTCAAAATTCTTCATAGTTTCTACTTAAAACAGTAACTGTATAAAAAATAAAAAAAAGGGGTGAAGGAGACCTGCCAACTTTTAGTACTATTTTTCACAACCCTGATGATCTGTAAGTTAACCCTAAAGTCTGATTTATATGTGTAAATCAGTTAGGGGCACATAAAATAAACAGAGTCCTGATATTTGGGAGTTTTGTGCTCCTGGCACCAGCTCTGTGGGTTCAGAAATCAATGGTCAGGTAAGATGTTAGACCGGACCTGGCTCAGAGCACAATGGGGTATATTATTCTTCAGGACAGGGAAAAAGTAAACAAAAAGCTTTTCCCCTCTCTGTGACCATCTAAACTCCTCTCTCCCCCCACCAGCCCCACTCCCCATAGAAAGTCAACACTCCTCCTTAAAGCTAATTCAGAATGCATCTCTTCCCTGTCTAACCCACATCCTGGGATTCACGAAAGTAGCCTCACAGAGTATGGTTTAGTTCTCAACATCTAAGGTTAATCTTCTAGGGTTTCAGCAGTAAAAATCAGCAGCAATCACTAAACATAGAAACATAGAAATGACGGCAGAAGAAGACCAAATGGCCCATCCAGTCTGCCCAGCAAGCTTCGCACTTTTTTTTTTTCTCGTACTTATCTGTTTCTCTTGGCTCTTAGTAACCTTTTGGTTCTATTTCCCTTCCACCCCCACCATTAATGCAGAGAGCAGTGTTGGAACTGCATCTAAGTGAAACAGAATGGCAAAAGCAGCCAGCCAGCCTTGGGGAAAACAATCCCAAATCCCTAAAGCAGCACAGTCATCAGAACTTCAGCAGCAAGAAGAAAACACAAAAGGAAAAAAAAAACAAACCCACCCTCACCTACGGTCTAACCACATGATAATACTAACAGGAAGACTAGGATCTTTCTAACACCATTGATACCCTTTGATAATGTTCATAGGAGCAAGCAATGTTAGTGCTACTTTTTCGTTAATTTCAGTTAATGTTTACTCTAAGTAATACTGTAAGAAATAATAGGAAAACAATGTTGTTAACAGTACTATTTATTTCCTGTAAACCGATGTGATATGTCAGATCGAATGTCGGTATCCAAAAATAAATAAATAAAATCTATGGCACTCATTCATAGCCCTGAGTCCTTCAGCATAGGAATCTTGCTGGCAGGGGATTTGTTCTTTTTGATAGGGGAGTCCAAGTGCCTCTTAGAGCTCTGCAATAGAGCCTAGGCCTGGTGCACCTAGGGATAGACCTTGAGCACATCAGCATCCATTAAGAAAGAAAGGCCCCACTGGCAGAATAAGCAGGCCTTGAGTATATCCCCAGAACCCAGGACTGGTCCTGTTCCTCTGGACTCCAACTATAGAATCCCAAGAACTCCCTTCCCAGGTCAGGACTCCGGCTTATATACCCAAGGCCACACTGTTACTAAAGATAATTTCTTCACACATTTACTCAAAGGAATAGGCAAGCATGTGCCATCTTGTTCTACACAACACAAGAGTGCTCTCAATTCACTTTGCCATCTTCAAAAGAACTCGTATCCAAAGTGAACATCAACACTACGCGGGCTTCAAGAGTGGCATCTGGAATGTTTTGTTGTTGTTTTCGGTTTTTTTGTTCTACTGGTGGGTAGACAAGCAGTGGGTGGTGGCATTATTTAGAATGCAGGATGTTTAACATTCTCACCACAGTCCTCACAACATAAAAAAAAGGTAAGATATTCTCTTTATCCAAGTACTGCAGTTTCACAAGAATAAAACAGAAAGTGGTGCTCTAATTACTATATATTGCCAATTCAGCACGCACATGGCGAGAAGAGGTGATAGTTCTAATAAATTTGCTGGCAGTGGGGTTACTGCATGCTACTATATGGAGAGATGTAGGTGCTGGATTGTTCTGGGCACTTCTTGCTTCTCATGTTAACAGGACCTTAGAACATTAACGCCTGAATTTTCAAATGCCGGCATGCATAAAATCCGACAGATTCGTGAGTGGCTGGGCCGAGCGCATTTTAAAAATGGCCCAGCCACACACATATCTGCCGGTATGCGCAGAAGTGCCGGCAGATCAAAAAGGGGCAAGCCGGGGGGGGGGGGGGGGGGGGGGGGGGAGGGGCGGGAGCCGGCTGGGACAGCGGCCATTAGGCCCTGTCCCGGGGAAGCGTGCACCGGCAGCCGGCCAGCACGCATAACTCACTTCTGCTCTGAAGGAGCAGGTAAGTTATAAAACAAAAAAATGAGGGTAGGTAAATAGGGGTTAGGGGTCAGAGAGGAGAGGAGAGGGGAAAAGGTAGGAAGTGTAGTTAGGAGGATAGGAAAATTCAATTAAGGAGTGGACTGGGAGGGATCTGGGGAAGGCCTGCTCGCGTCACTGTGCATTGGTTTTTAAAATTCCCTCCACCCGTGATGCGAGTCCCAAGCCACCCGCACATGTGTGTGCGGTTATTAAAATCCATGTGTGCATGCATGTGTGCGCAGTAACATTTTATAACATGCATGCTGCGATGTGCACATGTTATAAAATCAGCGCGTCCAGGTGCACGCGCCTTTTTTTTTTTTTTTTTTTTTTTTAAATCTACCCCTAAGTAGGTAATGATTTGCCTCCTTTATTCCACAGACATTTTTGAATATTTTGCAGGTCTTAAGAATCTAGACAAATGAAACACAAAGGCTGGGTGTGAAATATTTGCAGTTAGTACCCTTATATAGTTGATCAATCACAGAATTAGTATGATAAGGCAAAAATAAAAATAAAATAAATCAGAGTCCAGAAGGCAATGAAAATAAGATTGCTTACCGTAAACAGGGTTCTCCCTAGATAGCAGCATAAATTAGCCATGACATGTGGGTGACATCATCTGACAGCACTGAAAAAACCCATGACTCTAGATCACTAAAGTTTTACTATTGACCATGCCGAGGGGGTTCTCACATGCATATTGTCTCATGAGCCCCCTCACTCGATTCTACTGTAGAACTTAGCTTTTTCAAGAGGAGTTGAGTGAATATTAAGCATGGCTAATTCATCTTGCTGTCTACGGACAACCCTGCTTATGGTAAGCAAACTTGCTTTCTTTGTCAACAAGCAGGGCTAAATTAGGCACATTGGGAGTCCCAAACTGAGGGCTGCAAGCAGAGCACTTACTGAATAAGCAACCCAGATTCCCTTCCGCCAATCCCCCCCCCCCCCCCACACACACACACACACAACCCCACCATGGTGAGTGACTACTGGGTGAACAGTGTGCACAAAATTGCTTGCCCTGAGTTATGGTCACTTCTCGAAAGATTGATCAAACAGTTGTGGGATGTGAATGTGGAACTGACAACAGAGTTGCAGCCTTGCAGATATCTTCAATGGAGATGGCTCTTAGATGAGCCACTGAAATAGCCATGGTTCCCACTTGAGTCTCAGAGTCTGTGATCTGTAGGCCAGCCAATATAATCCACTAGCCAGTTAGTCAAAATGCACCTGGCAACAAACAGTTGAGAAGCTGGAAGATAAGGCCAAAGTCTGTTCTCTATCCAGTGAATGAAGAACCTTTTTTCCTTTATGCGAATGAAGCCTTGGAAAGAATATAGGCAAAACAAAGGGCAATTGATTTAAATGAAATGCAGAAACCACTTTAGGCAGAAACTTGGGGTGACTGTAGAGCACTGAGAAAAAAAAACTGCAGGTATGGAGAGTATGACACTGTCCCTTGCTGTCTGCTGACTATTCTCACAAAAGTAATAGCAACTAAAAACACCATCTTCTAAGTGTGAGAAACTTCAAAGAGGCCAACTTTAGTGATTTAAGATCCCATTCCAAAATCCTCAGATTCCTGACAGAATGGCCAGGATCCTATTCCCTCTTACTTGATCACAAGGAACACTGCCACTTCACTGTTAGTTTGGATCAGAATTCTCTTTCTCTGAAGATGATGGCTTGTAGTTCCAAGAGCTTGATTTGGAACAAATGTTCTGTTAGCGACCAAGTCCCCTGAGTTCGAAAGCAGCCTGTGTGTGCCTCCATCCTCTGGTTAAGCATCCATCACCAGTGTCATCTGATGAGGTAAAACTCAAAGAAAAGAATCTATTTCCAGGACTCAGCTTCAGCCACCAGTGGAGTGACACTTTCTTCTCCAGGGTTACCCTAATGGAATGTGATAAAGGCTGGCACAGCTCATCCCAGTGAGAGCAAAGGGCCCACTGGAGAGTTCTCATGTTCAGGTGTGTCATAGGGACTACATGGACTATTGCTACCAAGTACCCGAGGACTACTAGAACTGCTCAGGACCTGATCTTGCAGCACGTTTTGGACCAACGCTCATAAGCAAACTTTCCTTTACTATGGAAGAAACGCCTTCTCCTGTAGACTTACCCTTGCCCTGATGAATTTGATTCTCTGGGAAGGGATAAGGTTTGACTTAGTAAAATTGATTATAAACCCCAGTCAATGAAGGAGATGAAGTGTTGGTGCAATGAGTCTAGCATCACTGATTGAGAAGCTCTGTCACTAACAAATGGTCCAGATAAGGGAAAACATAAATCCCCTGACAACACAGATGTACCACTGCTAATGCCAGGCATTTCGTAAATACTTACAGGGCAGCCGAGAGGCCAAAAGGTAGGACTTTGTACCTACCCTTTTGCAATGAATTTTTTTCCACAACAAATTCAAGGTACTGCCAGTGAGATGAATGGTCAGAGATGTCAACGTAAACTTCCTGGAGATTCAGGAGCACATCCACTCTCCTGCCTGTATGAAAGGTAGGATCGTATGGAGGGAGTTCATCTTTAACTTCTCTCATAACAATCCCCGTTCATCCCTCATAAATTCAGGATGAGTCTCAATACCCCTGACTTCTTGGGGATAAGAAAATGGCAGGAATAGAACCCTTTGGCATTATCTTCTAGAGTGGCTGAGAAGCGATTCCATTGTGAGACAAAGTTTAGTTGAGTGAGATAGATCCGGATTGAAGACTAAACAGTGGTGAAGCACTGGGGTCCAAGAGAATTGCAAATAGTAACTAGACTTCACAATTTTGAGTACCTAATGGTTCCTGGTGATTTTTGTCCTTTTGTCGAGGAAGAACTGAATTCTTCCCCCACCAGAGGGTCAAGGCCTGGGAGCCTAAGCTCATCAAAAACTTGGTCCTGGTTTGGGCTGAGTTTGTTGTCTTAGACTGTCTCTCACACAGGCATCTGCAAACTTGAAGTTGATGTTACTGCACCACAGCTGTTGCTGAAACTGGAAGAAGCATCTCTGGAAGAAGAATCCCTTAAAGCAAAGTAAGGATATCTAGAGAAAGAAGGTTGATTGGCTCCTGCATGCTGTTCTTTAATTTTGGCACTGGTTTCTCTTACTTTGTCCCGAAAAGACTGTCTCCAAACATGCAACAATAGCCAACTTGTCAAGAACATCCTTCCACAGGCTCCTGGCTCTTCACCAAGCCATCTGGCGTGCCCAAGTGGCTGCACCAGAAACTTTTGTCAAGGTGTCAAAGGACTGACTGGATGAGCCTACTATTGGTAGGCTCTTCTGGATGCATTCACAATCTTCTGCATCCAAAAGGGCCTACCAATAGTCCCCCTGCTCCTTGTCCAGGAATGCCACTCTCTGACCACAGTCAGAGACTTCAACTTGTCTATACAGTCATGTAAGTTTTATACCATATAGAGTTGGTGTGCTGCAATGTGAGCATCAAGCTCTGAAGACTTTCTTCCCAAATCTGTCCTACAACCTTGGGTTCTTACCTGAGAATGTGTTAGAAAAATTCTGGTCTTTTTGGCCTGCTTCAACACAGACCACCACCACACATTGTTGCGACAGTTGACTACACCAAACCCAGGAGCCTGTTACACTCTGTATTTAAGGTCCAATTTCCTGGCTATTAGGAGGGCAGGAAGTTTAATTATCCCACATTCTCATTTGCAGATCCTGCAGGATTTGATAAACTGAGATTACTGCTTATTCAGAAGGGATTTCCAGAATCTGAAGTAGGCTGAAGATTTTGTTGCAGATCCTTGGCCTTACCTGTTGCTGACTCTAATGGCCTTACCCAGCTTGTCCGGGAATCTGGAGAATAGGCGATCTTCTGATGGAAACAAATTTTCCAGCAGGTCAGGTAAGGGGTTTGAAGGGGATCCTCGTAGACTCTTCCTCCAAATCAAGAGATGGATGGACACTAACCATAAAACTCGATGAAGATGATGGCAATCGGGGCAGAGACCTCTGTCATCTTAGTGGGGAAAACGACTAGGGTTAGGTCCTAGTTGATGCTTCATCTTCAGAATGTTAGCTATCCTCCTCCAGAGAGGGATTATCTGCCTGACTGAGGTGAGCTAGTTTCCACCACTGGGGTTTCTGATTGGTGATCCCATAGCATGGAATTGGGATGGATTCCCCATTGAGAGAACAAATTGCCATCCTAAACAAGAGAGGTTGAAAGGTGCCCTTCTTATTACTGGCGGCCAATGAAGTAAAGAAAGTTCTCAGCAATCCAGCTATGTGGATCATGGACTGTTGTGTCTTCTGACCCAGAGTTGGAGAATAGACATCCTCTTCTGAAACTTATAAAGGATCATCCTTTTAAGAAATGCGGGAGGCTACCTCCCAGGCTGTCTGTGTTAAAGATTGCATGGAGACCAAAGGCACAATAGAGCAGATAGGATCCAGATTGTCCAATTATAGTGGGAAAATCCAGAATGGGTGCTTCAGGCCAATGAATATGAAGGGGCCCTGGAAGGCCTGGGATCCAGAAAAAGGAGGAAAAAGGAGGTACAATGAAGAAAATGGTGCCAAAACAGAAGAGGGCAGTTGCAAAGAGTCTCGTGCAGGGTGCCCCCCCCCCCCAAGTAGCTGGGATATAAATCGCATTAGCAGTGACAACTATGCTCCTTGCTCCTGTACCGAGTGAGTCGATGGCTCCAACTGCTTCAGTGGCATCACTGGTTCCTGCACTGCTGGCTCTGAATGGGATGAATGGTGCTGTTTCTTTGGTGTAGACGAGCCATGTTTAGAGGGGGAAGAAACCCAGGAATGCTTTGTATCTTTCTCGACTGCTGGGCTGTGGTCAATCTGGAGACTGGTGCTGCAGTAGAGGGAGCTCTGCTCGAGGAGCTTTTACTTGACTTGGCAGCACAGCAACACAAAAGGTAAGCAGAAACAAAAAGACTGCAGAAGCAGAGAATTTGAAAACGATAAGGAGGGAGGGAGTGAGAAAGAGAGAGAGATCCATGCAAAATCTGGGGCAAAAAAGACTGAGGAGCTCATGAGACTGCACATGTGTGAGAACTCCCATGCATGTCATTAGTAAAACTGTGCTGAGCTAGAGAATAGAGTCAATTCAATGTCACTGGATGACATCACCCACATGTCAAAGATAATTCAGCTTTGCTTGCCACCAGAGAAATTCAGATCTATTATTTCAGGAGTGGCCAACTCAGGTCTTCAAGAACTTCAGTCAGGTCTCATTTTTGTTAGTTTTGCTCAATGTGAATGTGGAAAAGAACAAGAATAAAGACACAAGGGCTGCAATCGCCCAGCCTCTTCTCCTCCTAATAGGATCCACCACTTCAAGACCCATAGGTGGTATCCCCAGGCTCTTCCCATCCTAGCAGGACCTATATGTTGAAAAAACATAAGGCTACACTCACACACACTTAATCTCACACTCTCTAAGACAACATACAATAGATACCAGGATAACAGTGTTTATTATTAATATTAAGCTATGTGCCAGAAAGCCAACCAGAATGCACAAATATAGCAAAGAATATAGTTGCAATGATAATCATATAGTATACATACTTTTCTTACATTTAGGACAGCGGAATTGTTTCTGTCAGTGGGGATTCTTTCTCAATTTCTGTCTCTGTCATTTCCCTCCCCTGCCTCCTATTCGTTACACACTTTAAATTTGCATATTTATTTAAAAAATGCATATACCTCATAACAAGTAAAAATTTACAATAAAAACTGTTAATTTTGACATTAAAAACCAGACAAAAGCGTCCAATCACAAACAATACTAAAATTACATATATACCCCAGCTCCAGGCTACCACCCCAAACAACTATCAGAAACTATGTTGTGAGAAATGCATGCAGACTCTCTCTTGCAATTCTAATTCCTTCACAACCAATCCTGCATACCTGGTGGTAACTTCTTATATTCACCCTGTTGCTACAGTCAGGTGATGTGTCAGTGTGAGAACTTTGAATCCATTAAGGCCTAACTTCTGTTGACCAGAGTAGTCAGACTCATGCCAAATAATTCCATTACAGCTTTCCAGATATCCACGATGAACATGCATGAGATAGATGTGCATACACTACCTCCACTGAATGCATATCTATATAATGCATTTTCATTATGGATATCCTGAAAACCAGGCCTGTTTGTGGTTCTTAAGGGCTAAAGTTGGCCATTCTTGTACCTTTTCTTAGAGAAACACAGTCCCTTTCATCAGGAATAAGGACAGTATATGTTCAATTAAACTTGCTCCCAAATCTATCCTACAGATCCCCATGGCCAATCAAGTTGTCAAGATATCCACAATAAATAGGCATAAAATAAATGTGTATATATATAATGCAAATATATCTCATGCCTATTCATATTTTATTGTGGATATCCAGAAAACCTAACTGGCTGTGTGGTCAATAGGATAAGTTTGGGAACAACTTCTTATCTGCCTCAGGATATTCTCATACATCTGTCAAGAAAGATTTCACTGTGACTAATCAGTGTCAGCACAGGCCATTTGCCTTTCAGACACAGCAGGCTTTTCACTTAATAAGACTTCAAAACTTCCTTTAGAGGTCCATACAATTACTTAAAGGAATACACAAATAAGGGCCATCTTGTCCTACACAAAACCATCCAGCCATGAACCTAAAATGGTAGAGATTAAGTGAGACTCTGGGAAAAAAAATTGTTGGATACAGATACTAGTGGCATATAAATCAGAATTTGGGACCTGAGCCATGCATGGTAACAGAGTATAGTAATTAACTATTACAGCATTTTGTGACATGTATTTCACACACTGATCCTTCAGGCCATCTTCCCAGGAGCTGTGCTGATGAATGGAGCACTTAAACTGAACTCCCATGTGTCACCAAAAGTGCATATACCAAGAGAGATCGGTTCTTTCCCTAACCAAAATAAATGGTATCAACTCTCATGCAGCCATAAATGCAAGACCTTAGAATGTACGTTGTAGAATGCTTCGAGCCAAACTTTTATGATCTCTGAAAAAAATATTTATTTCTAAAAGAACACAAAAATAAGTTGAAATATAGGACTAAAATTTAAGGCGAAGCATCCATGCCATTAACCTGCCCTGTCTAAAGAATATTTAATGTAAACAGGGATTTCAGATGGGGTTTCCCCTTCACTGGAAAGGATAAGAACTTTGGTGGAGTATGGTAAAAGATATTTTGCAAAATCAACAAATTCAGAACAATTTTCAAAGGGCTGTGGCTCAAACAAATAACTCATCAAGAGAAAAAAAAATGTGACAGAAATTCACAGAAAAATCTACCATGAAATTTTTCAAATAACTTATTTAAAAAAAAAAAAAAAATCGCCTACAGGGTTAACAGCATGTACTAACAACTTGCAAGCTCCAGCCAAATGCAGAATTTAATCACAGCAGGGTAAGGAAGAACCGTAAAAAATAATCGCTTAAATTGTACTGCCAGATACCACAGCATAAAAGGCCCAACAGGGCATTCAAAGCTTTTCATACAAGCATACAGGTCACTACCTAAATAACCGAGATTATGAACTTGAGATCTGCATGCATTAAACTTTGGTTTGTTTTTCCTATACGAGGCAATGATGAATCTACCGTGGATTCTGCGAGCTGCAGCAGATTTCCCAGAGATCCATGGTGCAAGGGGTTAAGGGGGATATGCTGCCTAGTCCTGGCAGATTTGGGGAAACCTCACTTTTCCTAACCCAATGACGTGTCATTCTGTATGAGTAACATGTTCACTGGCAGTTAATGGGGGGAGGGGTAAAGTGTTTGGAGACAGCATACGAAAACGCTTGATCATGCTGAATTGCTTGTTTTAAAGTATGGCTTTGGCATTAAAAACACAAAGCCCATTTTCGTAGGATAACCATTGTCTCCCCTGACCTCATCCACTCTAGCTCTATAAAATCCGGTAGATGCTGATAGTTTTCTTATAGTCCTCCAGAAGTGCCTAAGAAGGAAGTCCAGGTCGCAGCACCCCAACCTAGCCAGTTACATAATTTTTTTTTTCAACTTCTTCTACAGAGTGGCTAGTTGGAGCACATTTCCAAATAGCGACTTCTAAAAGTCTAGCTTGATATGCTATTTTAATTAATGACTTTATTTTAAAAAAAACTTATGCCTACTCTATTTTCAATTCTCCGAGGTTTATAAATTACATTCATAAAATTGTCCATAAACAAGACATGGTGCTACAGGCTTCACCTTTCCTAGGGCAATAGTCACAAACGATTGCAATACAGTGAACTCTGCCGAGCTCAGTGGTTAACCCATGGTTGGACATGTGTTTTGGATGTGCGTCTACAACCCCTTATGCATTAAGGGGTAGATTTTCAAACAAGGCGCGTTGGCGTACTTTTGTTGGCGCTCCAGGCGCAAACAAAAGTACGCGGGATTTTAGTAGATACGCGCGGAGCCGCGCGTATCCGCTAAAATCCTGGATCGGCGCGCGCAAGGCTATCAATTACGTATAGCCGGCGCACGCCGAGCCGCGCAGCCTACCCCTGTTCCCTCCAAGGCCGCTCCGAAATCGGAGCGGCCTCGGAGGGAATCCTCTAACGCCCTCCCCTCACCTTCCCCTCCCTTCCTCTACCTAACCCACCCCCCCGGCCCTGTCTAAACCCCCCCCTTACCTTTGTCGGGGATTTACGCCTCCCGGAGGGAGACGTAAATCCCCGCGTGCCAGCGGGCCGCTAGCACGCCGGGACGCGACCTGGGGGCGGGTACGGAGGGCGGGCCACGCCCCCGGGCCATAACCACGCCCCGGACCCGCCCCCAAAATGCTGCCGACACGCCCCCTAAACGCTGCGACGACCGGGCCCGCCCCCGACACGCCCCCCTAGGAGAACCCCGGGACTTACGCGAGTCCCGGGGTCTGCGCGCACCGGTGAGCCTATGTAAAATAGGCTCACCGGCGAGCAGGGCTCTTAAAATCCGCCCCTAAGAGGATTAGCGATTCCAAAACGCACATCCAACCCCCCGCAAAGCTAATGGTGCTCATTACATATAAATTCATGTTGATGAGGCTATTAGCTATTACCTTCCGATGCAAAAAAAAAAAAAAAAAAAGTGCACCCGACGCACACATTTTTACCCTCAGAAAATAACGCCTGCCCGGGAGCAGACGTTAAGTTTTGAGGAACCGCTAAAGTTGACAGAAAAGCGGAAAATACTGCTTTTCTCTAGCTCCTCCAACTTAATATTGTGGCAATATTAAGTCAGAGGAACTGAAAAAAGGAATTAGGTAAAATTTGTTGTTTTTTTTTAAATGTGCGGGCAGATACTCAATTAGCGAGCGTCTGTTTTCCTAACCTGTGGCTGTGCACAGGTTAGGAAAACGGACACTGGTAAAATTGAGAGTCCTCTCCTGGGCGTCCGCTGCCGAGGAGGCATTAGGGGAGCACAATTTCCCCTAGCACCTCCTTTTTACCATGGTAGCCCATTTACATATTCCATCAGGCGCCCCTGTGAAATTGATCGGCATGCGTTACAAGAGCAGGCACTCAATCATGAGCGCCCGTTTTCCACGCGCCGATATTGCATCGGCCTGAATGCTAGCAGTAATACCCTGCAAGCGTCTCACAGCTATTTCAGATAACAAAAAAGAAAGCTCCCAGAACTGAAATCCTTCCCATTGCTCCTGACATAGTGCTGTTAATGCCTGTGGGGCGGATTTTAAACCCCCTGCTCGCGTAAATCCAGCTGGATTTACGCGAGCAGGGCCCTCCCGCACCGGTGCGCCTATTTTGCATAGGCCGCCGGCGCGCGCAGAGCCCCGGGACGCGCGGAAGTCCCGGGGCTTCCTGAAAGGGGCGTGTCGGGGGCATGGCCGAATGACGTGCCATTTGGGGGTGGGCCCGGGGGCGTGGTGCCGGCCCAGGGGCGTGGCCGCGCCCTCCGGAACAGCGGGGGTCCAGGAGCGGTCCGGGAGCAATCTCCTGGACTTGGGCTGCCGGCTGCCAGTAGTCAAAATGGCGCCGACGGCCCTTTGCCCTCACTATGTCACTGGGGTCGACCAATGGCGGCGGTAGCCCCTGTGACATAGTAAGGGCAAAGGGCCGTCGGCGCCATTTTGACTACTGGCAGCCGACTGCCCAAGTCCAGGAGATCGCTCCCGGACCGCTCCTGGACTCTCGCTGGACCACCAAGGACTTTTGGCAGGTCTTGGGGGGGGTGGTCAGGAGGGTGGGGGGTTGTAGTAAATTAATTTTGGAGGTCTTGGGGGGCGTCAGGAGGGTGGGGGGTTTTGTTAGATTTTTACTTTTTTATTAAAGATTTGTCTGCGAGCCAGATGCAGCCATCAAAAGAGCCACATCTGGCTCGTGAGCCATAGGTTCCCGACCCCAGATCTAGACTGTGGATCTGCAACATTAAAATCAGTACTATGGAAAATCTTCTTCTTCACCAGGTCCTGCAGCACTACTCAGTACTCCTTTAGTCAGAGTCCAAATAGTGGTGCCCAGTGGAAAAGGACAAGCTATGGCTAGAGATTACCACGGTCAGCAGCAGTTTGAGGGTTACACACACCCAGAAGATTACTACAAGCGATACAGGGACTGCTGGTGACCATTCAGGAAGACTGTATCTAACACAACAGCTCATCTAACCAAAGCCTAGGGAAGGTAGCCATTCTCCATCCATTTGTGCCATGGGGAAAAGGATGAGGGCTGCACTGGAACTGTAATAGGTCAAAAACTCAGCCCGGTGGTCCATGGACTAGAATCTGACTTTGAGCTGCCTGTGTGCTTCCTCTGCAATGGTGCTAACTGCTCCCTTGCTGTTCCAGAGCTTTTTCCTCCCCTTCACTCTCTTTCCCTCTCTCTTGTTGCAGCCATATCTCCCTAGAGGTGGATCCATGTGAAGAAAAGTCCTCATCTTGGTATTTTATGTCACCTTCCAGGTGGCAAGATTTTTCCCAAATTTCTTGCAGCAAATACTGCATTTACTGTACCTTAGGACATGGGGCGAACTACCTAAGCACCTCATTATTCTTCATTAGCATGCCTATGGCTATATTTGCATAGGTGACTGGGATGACATATAGTGGCTATGTCAATTTATTGCAATTTATCAGACACAATAAATGGTCAGCATACAGCTCGAGGTATTTATCACATCGTAAATGGATTTATTATGTGATAATTGCCTTTTCACAGTTTAATACAAAATGTTTTTTTGATGATAAACCCTACTGCAATGAGCAGAAAAGCTCAAGAGGACATTTTTCATAAGCTGTTGTAAGACTATAGAATAGTTACTAATCATAGTATTTAAACAATTTCCCACATTAGGGAACAAAATGAAGTCTGCATTTGCATATAAACAAAAAAAAAAATCTCAAACAAGATGGAAATATACTGCTGTATAAACTGGCTGGGCATGTGCTGCTTTCTGGCAGCTTAAATTGCATGTGTCTGGATTTTTTTTTTAAAAACTTTGGCAGTAATCTGGCTAACAACACGAAGTGGTTTTGGTGCATTAGCCACGTAAGTTGTCAGTGCTCAAGCCTGCCCCTAATGAAGACGACTAATGAAGAGTTAATGGCTGAGTACCAACTCTCAGCACAGTCTCTGATACAAACTGTGTTTAAACGGCTCTCTCCATTCCAAGGAAGTTTCAGTACCAGACTGATGAATGAGAATGGACGTACAGCACAAACTATGGGAATGTCTTTTCCGTAAAGCAAAGGAGTTTAAAAAGTATGCTATAAATATACCTAAACATACACAGACACACGTGGATATGCTGTATCTATAAGAGAAAGAGAAAGCAATCATGGTTTAAGTATCAAATATGTTAATGTAGTGAAAACCTCATATTTGAAAAATGACAGGATAAAACTTTAGCCTTTCCGTTCACCCCCCCCCCCCCCCCATACAACATTCAGCCCCATCCTCCAGCTGCTTCTCCACCAACTCCGTGCCCCCCCCCCCCCCCCCCGGCTCCCTTGGCTCCCACTTTCCCCGCAGTAACCCGAAGTCTTCAAAAACAGGAGTAAATGGGCCTCGACACCGAACACGGCAGTATCTCAGCTGCTGCTCCTCTATTTCCCTTCAGGGGAGTAGCTCATGCTCATTGCATATTGCGTGTGCTATTTACCATGAGCACATGCCCTTTCCCCTCCAAGAATGCACAGAGTACCCACTAGGAAAAAGACACACACACACACACACATGGAACTAACCACAACTGCCAAGACAGATATATAGATATGTATAGACTAAATATCCTATATCTACCTATTTGTACATTTACCTAAACGTGCTGGAAAAAAGGAGGAAATGAATTAATTTTGAAACACATGAGGAAAAGTCACATAAAAACTATACTATACAAATATGCCTACATAGTCAAGTGTACAACCCTTAACTACTGCATGTGCTAATTTATTAAATATAGAAATTTCTTCTTTAGCTGGATAATTTCTTGACAAAGTTATTAAAAATTGGAAAGCACAAGTATCATTAAAAAGTACTGGAGGCAAGATCTATTTTCTTTAATTACTGTCAACATCAGTACAAATGTGCAAGATTGTGTCCATAAGCTTCAGTTTATCAGGGTCTGATTACTTTGCCTCCAATTACTGTATTAGTTACCAATATGTGCACTATGCAATGAATCCTACAGGTCAAGCATGCTCTGAGGTTTCATTGCTGCATGAACGGCAGTGTAGGAAATTTATATGCTTCTAGTTTAAGGGCTCATGCATATATATTAATGCTAATCCTCAAAAGAAAAATATGACAGCACCTACACAGTTACGCACAGCTTCCAAAACACTGTGACAAAGTGAAGCTGAAGAGCAGAATTTAGAAACGGGAGGACCAATATTCCTAGTCTATTTAGCACATCCTTGCTGTAGAAAATAGTACATAACCTATCTTTTATTTTAATGAAAAGCACAGTAATTGCTAAGAAGAATACTTTTTCAAGCTGCCCAACATGTCAACAATTAGTGAAAGTTAAATGTATTGCATCTGATGTTACAAGTCAAGAGTGTACCTTTTTTTTTTGTGCTGCCTACACTCCTTCAATTTGACAAGCCTTTATCTAACAATGTATTTGTTTTAATGAAGACTGTGGCAGAACCAAGGCTCTAAATATAGATTCCCTACCCTAGCAATATTTGCCTTCAAAAAATAAATGTTATGAAGACGCAGGCATGCCACCACAGGTCACTTAGCATTTGAGGAGTCTGGATAAGCATAAAATTAAAAAAAAAAAAAAAAGCACCCACATTTCATGGTTACATGAAGAAAAAAGGTTTGAGCGACCAGGGACTGATTTTGTGAGCTTTCAGCTTATTTCAATAATTTCATCCCCTCTGCCTGCATTACAAGAAAAGGACTCCTGAACTCCCCACTTGGACACAATACAAAGCTGCAGGAACGTGTGGTGGTTCAGAGGAGACTGTTGTCCTTTTGAAAGATTGCAATCTAAAAACCAATAGAGAGACAATGGTATGATGTGAAACTTCACAAGAATACAGAGCAAGTGCCCAGAGAGAAGGAATACATTTTTATTTTTTTTCAGAGGCAAATTTCCGAGATGTTTGGAATCAGTATGCACACAGTGGGAACACCAAATTCCTACCCTTACAATTGCCAGCAAAGAGCAACACAAAAAAAGGTTAGAAAAAGAGAGCTCCACTGGAACCTCAAAAATCAATAGGTGGTACAGCAAATCGATCGATCATGTACATCATGTTTTCACTCATGAAGTACAGCTGCAGGCAGAGAGAGGGAAATTCGCCCTCATTTTTAAACTAGCATGCAAGAATGCCATCGCTTCACATTTCCATATTTTAAAGGAATGAAAAATAACTAAAGCAAGTCTAATCCAAAGTGAACATAAACACCTCCTGGGCTTCAAGAGTGACATTTCTTTTGTTGTTTAGTTTTTCTTTTTTTTTTTTCTTTTTTTGTTCTACTGGTGGGTGATAAAAAAAAAATACAGAAGAGTTTGGCAATATGATTTCGAATGCAGGATGTTTAAAGTCTTCACTATGGTCCTTGCAACATAAAAATGGTAAAATATTCCCTTTATCCAAGTACACAATTTGACAAGAATAAAAAAATAAAGCTCTAAATTCTATATATAGGCAATTCAGCATGCACTTGGAGAGATGAGATGATAGCTCTAATAAATTTGCTGGTAGTGAAGTTACCGCATGCTACTATATGGAGAGTTGGTGCTGGAGTGTTCTGGGCACTTCTTGGGAAACCCAGCTGGTAATCACTCCCTTCCTTCATCCCACAGGTAGTTCGGGGAATTTTTTCTATTTAATTAATTAGTTTGTTTATTTTTTAAGTGTCTTTAGCATTCAAGGGTAGACAACCAAAAAAACAAAAGATGTGTGTGAAAACATATTCGTTATCAGCGGAGTTAGCACTCCAATAGAGTTGATGAATCACAGAATTTGAATGATAAAGAAAAAATAAAAATTTCATTAATCAAAACCCAGAATACAGTGGAATTCATATCTACTATTACAGGGGTGGACAATTTCAATCCTCAAGAGTCGCAATCAGGTCCAGTTTTCTGGATATGCACAATGAATATGCATGAGACAGATCTGCATTCAAGCAGTGCATGCAAATCTATCTCATGAATATTCGTTGTGAATATCCTGAAAACCAGGCCTGTTTGTGGCTCTTGAGGACTGGAGTTGGCCACTCCTGAACTATTTCTTTGAGAAACACAGTCCCTTTCATCAGGATAAGTGGAATAAGGCAGACATATGTTCAACTGCAGTTGCTCTCAAACCTGTCCTACAGACCCCCCCACATCCAGTCAGGCTTTTTGGATATTCACAATAAATAGGCACGGTAAATATTTACATGTACTGAATTTTCATTGAATGCAAATATATCTCATGCCTGTTTATTGTGAATATCCAAAAAACCTGCCCGACTGTGTGGTCAATAGGATAAGGTTTGAGAACCACTTCTCTTCTGCCTCAGGATATTCTCATCCACCAAAAAACATATTTTACTAACTAATCAGTATCAGCACAAGCCATTTGCCTTTCAGTTATGTAACAGGCTTTTCACTTAATAAAACTTCAAGAAAATCTTATTTGACAACCACCTCCAACCTTTTAAAGCACAAAACTACAGTCAATAAGATTCAAGAAGCCTGCATATAAAATTGAACAGGAAAACAAAATCCACTGCAGAATCCTGAGATGGAAAGAAACAGAAAGATGTATCCAAAAACATATAAGAACAAACAAATATCGATACACTTAAAAAATCTTAACTGAATATATTTTCTCTTTGTAAGACTACACTAAGAGATGGATATTTTTTCCAATAAACCAAAGAACTTTCTAACATTAATGAAAGACCAATTGTAAGGAAGCTCCATTTAAAAACAGATTTATCTCAAGTGGAATATTTGCTGTCTTTAAAATGATTTCCCAAATCTGGCATTAGGGGCATCGTATTTGTATTTATTAAGCTGCAAACTCTCTTGACCTCTCAAGAGATTTATTAGAACTCACTTAAAGAAAGAAGATTAGCTGTTCGGCAGCATTCACGATTTGCAGACAAGTTCTCAATCTTCCAGGTCTGAAGGACACCCAGGCATTCTTGAGTTATGGGTGCTGTCATAGATGGTTGAAACAGGATGTAAAAACTTTGCATCACTGGTGATTCCTTCAGCCTGGCTCAGTACCCTTTTCATCGCTCATTCAAAGTGCATACCTCAGTTCCATTTCAGGTTATCATGCATGTTGCAGCCTAAATAAAACAGATGACACCTTTCCCTTTCCACAGCCTTATTTATTATAATCTGAGAAGAGTAATTTGCTCGCTGAATATGATTAGGTGGTATCAGTGCACTGTTTATCACTCGCTGTATTTGTACTGATGTATCACACAAGAACCTGAAAGCCGCTGTGTGCTCTGACCTTTTTTTTTTTTTTTTGGCAATACAACCCACTGATCTGCTTAACATAAACGTCCTCTCAGCATAAAATAAAAATAAAAAAAATTCAGTATTTTTGCATTTGTCCTCAACATCAATTTGCAAAGTTTATGTGTTTCCCTAATTTCAAAAGTTCATGGTGAGCTTAAATTTGAATATGTCATTCCACTTATCCATTTCAAAGTCCTTTTCCACACTGCAAGGACAAATAATTATTTCCACAAAGTATCCACCAGTTAATCAACTGCAGAAAATAAATCATTCAGGGAAATGGTCACTCTTGTATTAAAGGACTACCCGGAGGAGGAGAATGTTCTTAGATGTGAACCGCTCTGAAAAATGGCAAAAAGCAGTATATAAATGCTAATAAAGATAAAGCAGAGTGGCTTACCTGAAACTGGTATTCTCTGAGGACAGTAGGATGCCAGTCCTCACACATGGATGATATCATTGGACAGAGCCCGACATGGAAAACTTATGTCAAAGTTTTTACAACTTTGGCTGAGCCTCTCTGAGCATGCTATTATACCACGCATCCATGTGGAGTCCCCTCAGTCTTATAACATAGAATTGAGAAATGAAATTTAATTACAAACAACACTCGTGAAGTAAAACCCAATTCTGAAGGATGGTGGGTAGGTTTCATGAGGACTGACATCCTGCTGTCCTCTGAGAACACCTGTTTCAGGTAGGCAACTCTGTTTTCTCCGAGGACAAGCAGGATAGCAGTCCTCAAATATGGATGAATCCCTACCTACAGGTTGCCCTCCAACATAAAAAGAGACCAGCAAAAAACCGAACAAGTGCCAAAAGGCACAACAACCAGTTTTGTTGATAACAAGGTTGCGGGGGGGGGGGGGGGGCAGCCTGAAAAGAAAGAATGGGCCCTAGGTGGGAACAGAGTTGGGTTCCACACTTCAAACACTTTCTGAAGGACAGACTGGCCAAATCTTCTGTCGCGTCGGCCATCCCTATGCAGTCAATAATGCAATGTGAATGTCTGGAGAGAACTCCAAGGACTGCTCGCAAGTGGGCTACCAACACTGCCATAACTCCTAAATAATAGTATCCCTAAATTATCGACATCTTACCAATTCCTACTATCAGGACTCCACAACTGCTCAATCAATTTTTGAATCCATAAGTTCACTATATTACTCTTATTGTATCTATATGGTAGATTTGACAGGTCATCTCTACTACGTTAAATAGTTAAATTGTATGTACATATTATATTATATTATATTTATTATTACTATGTTAAATTGACATCCGGTTTTATTGTTCCTTATGTTCTACAGTTCTATGTAAAGCCCCCATCCGCTGTTGGGCAGTTCATCGTTTTATGTAAACCGGAGTGATTTGTAATTCCCACAAGAACTTCGGTATATAAAAATTAAAAATAAATAAATAAATAAATAACTCTATCAGGGTGAGCCTTGACATGATCCCAAAGATGCAATCCTGCCTGGTTTTAACAGAAGGAGATGCATTCTGTTAGCCAATTGGAAAGCGTCTGCCTGGCAACAGCGATCCCTAGCCTGTTCTGGTGAAAAGAAACAAAAAGTTGAGTGAGAAATCTATGGACTTCTCTCCACTTCAGAAAGAAAGCTAAGGTCCTTTTGCAGTCCAAACTGTGCAGGTCTCGTTTACCTTGGTGAGAATGGAGCCTGGGAAAAAATGTTGGCAAGACAATGGACTGGTTAAGATGGAAGTCCGACACCAGCTTAGGTAGGAACTTAGGGTGTATGCATAAAATCACCATATCATGGAAAAACTTTGTATAAGGTGGATAAGTCCCTGAGGTCGGGAGCACACTGACCTTGTGAGCTGAAATGACTGCCACAAAAAATTTGACTTTCCAGGTCAGGTACTTTAGATCAAAGGAGCCCAGCGGCTCAAAGGAAGCTTTCATCAGTTAGGATAAAACACGTTGAGATACCAGGACATTGTGGAATGCTGTAGGAGAGGCTTCAACTGAAGCACAACTCACGTAAATCATACAACTATAGGCTGTACAGAGATGGGCTTATCTTCTACACCATGGTGTTATGCACCAATCCACTCAGGTAAACCCTAACAGAGTTGGTCTTCAGACCAGTCTCTGAGAGGTATAGAAGATAGTCAAGCAGCTTTTGTGTGGAGTAGGAGAAGGAATCTAGGGCATCTTGTTCACACTACACTGAAAACCTCCTCCACTTCAGGGCATAGGACTTTCTAGTGGAAGGCTTTCTGGAAGCCACTAGGACCTGAGACACACCTTTCGAGAGATCGAGCGGTTGCAGGATCAGCCTTTCAACATCCAGGCAGTGAGCGACAGGGCCTCGAGGTTGGGATGCTGCAACTGGCTGTAATCCTGGGTGATGAGATCTGGGAAGTCCCCAGTCTGATTGGTTTCCTGATGGACCTGTCTTGGCCAAGGAGGGGCTATGAGGATCATAGTCCCTTTGTCCTTGCACAGCTTCAAAAGATTTTGATACCAGTGGAGTTAGAGGATACGCATACAGGAGGCCCACGCCCCAATAGCAAGTGAAGGCATATAACGTTGGCTTGTTGTGTGACCTGTACAGGGAACAGAACTGAGGGACGTACCTGTTCCAAAGTGCAGAGAACAGATCCACTTACGGGCTTCCCCACAGGTGGAAGATCCAATTTGCCACCCCTTGGTCCAGAGACTATTTTGGGGGAGGGGGGAGTCTGTCCACTATTGTGTTCTTTCTGGCCAGATATGTGGCCATGAGCATCTTCCCCTAGAAGAGAGCCCATGACCAAATTTGGACTACTTACCAACACAGGTGATACGTGCCTGTGCCTCCCTACTTGTTGACATACCACATTGCCATTTGGTTGTCTCTTTGTATCCACACAATTTTGTTGAATATCCATAAAAACATAAGATATGCCATATTGGATCAGACCAGGGGTTCATCAAGCCCAGTATCCTGTGTTCAACAGTGGCCAACCAAGTCACAAGTACCTGGCAAGAACCCAAACATTAAATGAATAGATCCCAAGCTACTAATCCTTATTGATTAATAGCAGTTTATGGATTCTGCTCTAGGAACTTATCCAAACCTTTTTTAAACCCAGTTGAACTAACTGCCATAACCACATCCTCTGGCAATGAATTCCACAGCTTAATTATGCATTGAGTAAAACAGAATTTTCTCTGATTTTTTTAAAATGAGCTACTTGCTAACCTCATAGAGTGCCGCCTATTGCTTGTATTATCCGAAAGCCCACAGAGTGTACCCAATTGCTCGGAGCTCCAGGAAGTTGATTTGACACAATTGTTCCTGGAAGGACCATAGGCCCTGGGTACTAAGCCCATCTACATGAGCTCCTTAACTCAGGGTAGATGCATCCATAGTTAGGACAATTTGAATCTAAGAACTTTGGAAAGGAACCCCCCCATTCCAGACTGGAATTGTCCCACCACCAGGATAAGGAGTCCCAGGCTGACTTGGATGCTGTCCCAAAGTCCCTGAGTGGGTTGGCACCACTGGGATCGTAGCATCCACTGGGCTCTTCATATGTGCAAGCATGCCCTGGGAGTGATATGTACTGTTGTGGTCATATGGCCCAATAACCTCAACATATACCAGGCTAAGACTGGCTGGCTCACTTGAATCTCTGCCGCAATGAACATCAAGGTGACGGCCCTCGAGCGTGGCAGAAAAGCCTTGACCTGAGCCATGTCTAGCAGGGTTCCAATGAAGTTCAATTGCAGTAACAGGCTGAAATGGGTCTTGGGATAGTTGATGACAAGTCCTAGTGACTCCAGCCCTCAGATGGTTGAGCACATGAACTCCACGGCCCATGCCTGACAGGTGATCTTGACCAGCCAATCATCTAGGTACGGAAAAACATGAACTCTCAGTCTGTGCAGGAGTGCCACTACCACAGCAAGGCATTTTGTGAAGACACATAGGGCTGACACTAGCCCAAATTGGAGATATTTCCTGTGACCATGGAAGATCTCGATATGGGTGTACACGTCCTTTAGATCAAGGGAGCAAAGCCAGTCCCCTTTTTGCAACAAAGGAATCAAGTTGCCCAGAGAAATCATCTTGAACTTTTTCTTCTGAAGAAACTTGTTCAAGGCCCTTAAGTCTAGGATGAATTCTTCTGTTTTCTTTGGAATCAGGAAGTACTGGGAGTAGAATCCCAGCCCTCTTTCCCCTGCAGGGATTGGCTCGACCACTCTGGCCATTAAGAGGGAGGAGAGCTCTGCAAGAAGTACTTCCTGATGTGCTACTGGTCTCCAATAAGGACTCGGGGGGAAATTTGGAGGGGTACTAAAAAGGTTCAATTTGTACTATCCACAGACGATGGATAGAACATTCTGGTCAGAGATTTACAAGGGGCCACTTATTCACACAGAACTGTAGCCTCCCCCAACTGGGGGATCCAATGTCTTGGGTACAGTGGAAATGGCTATGTTCCGTATGACCCAGTCAAAACTTCACTCTGGGCGTCGACAGATATTTGCTGGGGCTTCATGGCCCTCTGCTGCCTGGGACAGCTGCAAGGGGCCTGTTGATGCTAATGGGGGTCGAGGTGGTGGACGATAATATTTCCTCGAGTGGAAGAAAGGCCTCCTCTGGTTCGACATTGAAGACCTCCTAGCAGGGGAGGGCAGGTCCTAGATGCCTGTGGAGAACTGCTGAAGTTTGCATGATTTTCACGTGTTTGAGCCACCACTTCCTACACTCTATTTCCGATGAGATTCTTTCCAGTGCATGGCACATCAAGGAGTTTGTCTTGCACCCCCTGTTGGAGATCAGACACTCCCAGCCATGCAAATATGTGATTGCTGATTCCAACTGCAGAGACCCTCGATGCTTTCTTGAAAACATTGTAGGTCACTCAGACCCTGCATTTTCTGCACTACAGACCCTTCCATACCAGTGACTTAAGCGTGACCTGCTGCTGCTGAGGCAGCAGCAGGTCCTGGCTCATGTAGATCTGGTAGGTCAATATGTGGGCAATGAGCATGGCACCTTGAAACATCTTTCTTCCAAGAGCATTCATGGCCCTCTGATCCTCACCCCCCCCCCCCCCAAGTGCTAAGGAATGGGTCCAAATGCGTTTTGCCTTCTTGAGAGTGGATTCAATAACCACACACTGGTGTGGTAGATGCTGTTTGTCGAATCCAAGGGCCGTTTGGTGTCCACTTTCCTGTTGACAGCAGGAATTCAGAGGGGTGTTCCCACATACTCAAAACTAACTCCACAAGGATCTCATGCACTGGAACTGTCATGATCTCCTTGGGAGGCTCCACAAACTAGAAGATGTCCAGCATTTTGTGCCAGGTATCCTCTTCCATTTGCAATTGAAATGGGATGATCTTCACTATCTCCTGGATAAATCCTTCAAAGGAGAGGTCTTCAGGAGAATTCCTTCTGTCAGCAGGAGGAGACTGTTCTGAAGTGAGACCCTCTAACTCAAGGGCTCATAAGGGCCCTCGCCCTCACTGCCCAACAGCGGAGACTGGGTCCTGGTGCTCAGCCTCCAGCCAATGGTATGGGTACCAGCTCTACTGGCTGTGGGGGCTCAGGCACAGGTACCAGTATGGTCACTGGACAAGCTTCCTCCTCTGAGGAGCTGTGAACCTGGAACCAACACCAGCTGTGTCGGTAAGGCACCGATGAACACATGCAGGGATTCCAACAGTGGCTTAAGGAAGAACAGTGCTAGTTCCACTGTAGTCAGTGCTGTGACACCCAGACTTCACACTGCCTTCTCCACAGCCATCTGTATGCACCTCTCCAACTCCTCCTTACAGATCGCCAATGCCAATATTGACTGGAATCCAAGAGGTGTGACCACAACCTCTCGAGAACTGAGAGGAGGATCAGTGGCGGGCAATGGAGCCAGTGGAAACTGTTGCGAATCCCAGACATTGCTGAAGGATTGGTGGTCCTCACAATGAGAGTGCTTCAGGGGCATCGCAACCAAAACTGGTGCATCATGCATTGACGAGGACCAATGCCGATGCTTCATCGTCTCCCCTCAACACTTGGATCGGCCCTTCCAAATTGCAGAGGTCAAAGACAACAAAACCGATGTCTTCAATCTGGGTGAGGCAGATGACAACCATTGGCAACTGATGGAACCAGCAGCTTCCTCGATGCCGATGCCTTAGTGTCCATTGGTGCCAATGTCGATAGACCAGTCTTCTCCAACCTGAAGAGACACTCCACCTTCTTGAGTCAGATATTAAGTCCTTTAGGGGTCATCTTGGCGCACTTGTTGTGACCCCGGATGTCATGCTGTGCTCCCACGCAAAGGGCACATTGATCATGTGGATCCGTAATCAACTTAGTCCTCAAGCACCGGAGTTAAGGCTGAAAACCAAACAAGGACATATCAGCATGAAATAAAAAGAATGACAAATCAAACTCAATGGTAGCGACCAACGCAAGCCTGAATTTGTCAATAGGCACACTAGGCCTGTGCCTAGGGAAGTAGAAGTCTGGGGAGCAGCAGGCTGGATGAAGATTTGCTTCCTTTCAGTTGTCCTGAATTTCACTCAGCAGAGAACAGCCCTCTCTTTCCTGAACTAGCACTTTCCTTCCAGGCAGCATGCAGGGTACAGGAGAACCTGCAGCAGACAGATTAAAGGGGCATCATTTTTGGAGTGGCTGAATATAAATCATTGGAGGGTGGGAAAAGAGGCTGGGGGATGAGAGGGGGCATAGGTCTGTGTATGAGGGAGAAGGGAGAAGAGATTGTGCGTGTAGAGAAGGGATTGTGTGGGTGTTTGTCATATTGGGTGGGATGTTGGCAAAAGCAGATGCAAAGAGGAACAGGACTGGAGAATGATAGGGACACCTCCCTCCTTTGATTTTGGATTCTATCCCCCAGATCCTGGAACCTCCCTTCTCTCCAGATCCTGAAACCCACTCACCAACCCTTCCTACACTCTCCTCCCTTCCTTCTCTCTCTTCTTTCCTATCACAGATTCCTAATCTTCCCCATCCCTAGTCCTCTTTCCTTTTCACATTCCTCCCCATTTCTCCTCACCCGATTCCTGAGCCCCCACCTTTCCCCTCCCCCCCCACCTCCTCCCTGTACTGATACTTGAGATCATTTTTCTTCACTCAATAAAATATAAAATTATACTAATCACTGTGCAAAATTAATTTATTTTTATAATATAAAACATGGAAATATTTGCCAATTTGCTTCTGAATTTTTAAATTTTTGCCACAACAGAATCTACCCTGAGCTGCTCCAGGAAACTAGGGGACTGTGCCATAGACCTTCTGCTCCCTGTTTCCAACCTCGGGGAAGGGGAGGTTGGGGGGTGGGGGTGATAGGGAGCAACAGCACCAATGGTGCCTAGAGGTGCCAAAACCCTAACTCCATCACTGCTCCATGGACATCAGTGACAGAAAATTTACTGAAATGCCGAGAAACCTGGCTAAGACGACTAAGGGAATAAAGACCAAGGGACCCTGTGGTTGATGACAGGAATCGTGAAAAAAAGATAGACACACTCAATTACTGCGACCACGAGGCTCTGCAGAAAAAAAAGAGACCCCACATGGGTGCATGGTATAAGGCCATGCTGGGCATGCTCAGAGAGGCTCACTCAAAAGTTCTAGAAACTTTGACATAACTTTTCTGTGCCGGGCTTCAATCCCATGATGTCACCCATGTGTGAGGATTGCCATCCTGCTAGTCCTCGGAGAAAGAGAAAGATAAAGTGGTGCTGCACAACAGCTGAGAAAAGGTTTCAGTCAACACTGGTATTGTTAAATAAATCAAATTCTAAATGTCTGTAATTGTCTCTTACCCCTCTCATCTCCCAGTCTACAAATCCCTCCAGCTGCTTCACAGCTACAGCACTGGCTGTGAGCACTTTTGTTTGTTTTTAATAAACTGATTTTTTTTCCCCCTCTACAAAATCATCATCACTGCAGATAGGAAGAGAAATTTGCTCTTCACTGATTTTAACCCCAAGATCCCCAGGAAAATTATTTAAAAGGGCAACCTAGTTGGGCCAGCTCCAAACTCGGCCCCATGAAATGGCAATCTCACAAGAGTGTACAACCTTAAAATACAGCAAACACATCCACAAACAGAGAAAGCACTTATTTAACAGGTATTATTTCTGAGCATAGTTTATATTAAAGATGCCCTAATATTGAAGACACTGGAGGCGAGCTTTTTTGACATACCGTCTTCAGAAACAAAAATATTCTCTCACATTTCCCAGAGATTTATTTTGAAAATTCTTCCTTTCTAATTTTAAAACTAAGCTGTGCCTAATGCTCCCGATTGTAATATTCTATAGATAGGATCTGCAAATAATGGAAATACACACACTTCAGCCTTGCATTACTCCCTCTCAGCTCTATAATCAGAAAAATCTACTTCATTTATTCATTTTTCTTATAGAGAAAAAGAACATTGTGACACACTGGCGCACTACAAAAAAAAAAAAAAAAAACCTGAATAGTGTAGATGTGCCTACCTTCTAAACTTGAAATTTAGTACAAAAATAAGATGATCAGATTGGCAAATCTAAGTAATGTGGTTCAGAACGTAGAGTGTATTAGTGCTCATTATAGTAATATCATTGCTGCACTTCTAAGGTCAATTTATAATTAATAGCAAGATAGCATAAATGCAACATTATCACTTCCCATTTAATCATTTTTATGCTTTCCAACATATACATACTAACATACTAATGACAGCAGGTAAAGACCTAAGGCTTCATCCAGTCTGCTCAGCAAGTTGCCCATGGTAGCAACTGCTGCTCCATGCAAGTTACCCCTATGCTTTCTGTTAAGGATAGTCACTGCCACTCCATGGAGGTTACCCCCAAGCAGACTTTCTGTATTTGCAACCTCTAGGGATCTGAAGTGTTTTCCCCATGCCTTTTTTAATTCATTTACTGTTTTTGTCCTCACCACCTCTTCCAGGATGTCATTCCAGGCATCCACCACCCTCTCTGTGAAAAAAAATACTTCCCGATGTTGGTTCAGAGTCATCATCCCTGGAATTTTATTTCGTGACCCCTACTCGTACAGTTTCCTTTCCAACAAAAAAAGGTTTGAAGTCCATGCATCATTAATACTTTTCAGGTATCTGAAGGGCTGTATCCCTTCTCCCCTGCACCCCCTCTATGGAATGATGTAAAGAATTATGGAAAAGGGATCAGTGTCCCACTTTCCAAAAAAGGGATGGAAATTCACCAGGTTTGGCCTGCGGGAAAAAAATGTGAATATCTCAGACGAGTTTGAAAACCAGAAATATCAGACTAGTATTTTTAGAGAACCGAGCTGCCAAAAAAAAAAAAAAAAAAATCCCCTCACCCCTCACCCTTGCAGCAAATTGCCACAGGAAACACGGGAAAATAAGTGAAGCAACTGGCAAAGGATGGCACAAATAGGTACTTCCAAAGTACACCCGCCACACTCACATATCTTCACGTACACACTCTCATACACACATCGCACCCCGCTCCCATATATATCACAAAAAAAACTTAAAATAGGTCTTTTCTCCAAGCATTGAAGATCATTAAATGGGGCTTTTCTCCAAGCATTGAAGATCATTAAATGGGGCTTTAAATCCTATGTCTCACTGTGTTAGGATTCATATGAGCAAAACTCACTTGTTGTTTTCTACATTGATACGTTTAGATGCTAATATTTTGCTGTATTTTATTTGTATAAGGAATTTTATGAATGGTTTTATTTGTTCCACACCTTTTCAGACAACTTTTTGATTGATGGAGAAGCAACTTATTCATGATTTGAATACCACCAACAATAATAAAATCACACACCTGCTCCTAATACATCCCCACCTCAATAAAATGATGCTTCTCAATTTATCACACACACAGAAATGCCTCACTCACACCTCCACTATACACACAACAGCCATAACTAAAAAAATAAAAAACACACTGTGTAACTCCCCTTATACACACACACATGCACAACCCCCTCACAGAACCCTTGCCATACAAACCTACCCAAAAACATACATATATCCCCACACACTTCAAAACCTAAACACTTCCCTTTGCAGCCCCCCACATATACATACCCACATCCTCCCTATGCATATAAACCCTCAGCCACAAACATCCACACACTCTCAGAACCACATCTGTTACTTACACACAGCCATATCCCAAGAAATACCCAACAAACCCTACATACATATCCCGCTCCATAAACTCCTCCCACCAAATCCCCCTACCTACCCAAAAAAACAAACAATCTCATACACCCACCACACTTAACACAACCCCACAACCACAATATACAGTGCCCACACAGACATCCCCCCCCCCACACACACACAATCCCACCCACATGCCCATCATACATCCACATCTTCAATCCTCCCTAAATATACATTCACCACAAACACCCCCGCAATGACACCCCCACACCCCCTTCTGCAAATCTATTTTGGAAAGAATTCCTGCATGTTTTCCACCATTTTTAGAGAAACTGGCTTTTTGTAAATACAACCCTTGCATTAAAGTATAGAGTTTTGCCACACTGCATGGGGAAAACACCAACAGCAACCAACTAGCCAACTTCTTCAACAAAATATAAGATCCACAAAATATAGATGGCCACTAACCACTATTTACAGCAATCAGTACACAGTGACAACAAACACCCTGGCCAATCAACAGACTTTATTTAGTTACCACCCAAACTCCTACGTCAATGGAGGGGGGGGGGGGGGAGAGCCAAAACAAACCACAGATGTAGCCAACATGGAGCCTTTGTCCACCAGGAAAGAAGACTCCACCATCAAGCCACTGCTCAAGCTTAGTACCCCCAAACTACTAACCAAACCCAGATGTTTACCTGAACAGACCAGGATACTCACAAATTCAACAAAGTACTGTGAGAGATATTTCCCTTCCTGCTCCTTCATCTGAGGTGAGATGCCCAGTCCCCATCACTATTTTCTATGAATCACAGTCCCTACTTTCAAACAGTTTGACAGTGTAGGCCTCAAAGGCATCAAGACTTACAGCATGCTTAGGAAACAGAGGGTGCACTTCTGACTCCTGCCTTGCCTGCTCCTTACAGAACTGCTAAATGCCCCTCTCCATTTAGGCCATTACCCTAAACCTTTCAAATCAGCCAACATCAGAACCCTCACTGGATATTTCAAACTATGCCAACTACCGCCTAATAATAAACCTCCCCATAATTATCTAAAATTATAGCATCTGTGGCAACCAGACAACTGTGAAACTAAGTTGACGAAACCAATCGTTTATAAAATTCACAATCCAGATTCTGCACTGGACACAGCACCAAAATTGTCCTTGTCTTGCTCACTAATAACATGAACCTACTGATGAATCAAGGGAACTCAGGGTTGTTGATTCCTTTGACATGGCTGACCACCAAACTCTACTGACCTGGCTGATCAAACTAGTTATTGGAGACAATGTACTAAATTAGTTTAAATCTTTCCAATCGATCCCAGGGACACAGTAACCTTTAAACTCTGGCCCCTTAAATGGGGAGTACCCCAGGTCTCACAACTATTCCCAACTCTCTTCAATTATACTTATAATTTCCCTGCTACTGTCATAAGAAGATGTGGTCTCAAAGTATACATCTATACTGATATATAAATCCTCCTCCCCCTTTTAAGCACCTGGAACAGAGCCACAATGCTCCTCAACAAATGCCTCAAGGCTAGATGACACTCCCCCATCTCTTCCTCAACATCACACTACATCCTTAGTAGGATGTCAAAAGCCTAGGAATCAATTTATTCTGCCCTGATTTTGCAGCTGTAACCAAAAAAGCCTTCTGGTGCCTCTACATGGTGAAGCACTAATATCCCTTTGTGCAACCAACCTTAAAACAGGGATCTGTCTGCTATAAGACACTGCCAGCTGCCCTCCCACCTTACTTGCGATCCTAAGTCAGGGAAAAGACAACATATATTCTCCTCAGAAATAGACTTTTATTATCAGATTTGGCAGGACACAGAATTTAGAAAATAACAATTCCTATCTCTAATGCTCTGGTTACTAA
Source organism: Rhinatrema bivittatum (assembly GCF_901001135.1). Lineage (NCBI taxonomy): Eukaryota > Metazoa > Chordata > Amphibia > Gymnophiona > Rhinatrematidae > Rhinatrema > Rhinatrema bivittatum. The sequence continues at coordinate 186,446,854 of NC_042617.1, read as the reverse complement.
GCACTAGTTTTCCCTAAAGAAAGTTCTGTATCATGGGTGGTAACAAAGCATGGCATAAACCTTAGCCTGCTTAATATGTTAATACTTAGGGCTAACTTACTCAACCTGGGTCCCGACTTCAGGCAATATCTCTGATCACCTCTGAAGCAGGCTCTGTCTGGATTGCTGGAGAATATGGGCAGGGGAGAGGCTTACTTCCTGGGCTTGGTGCTGGCAAATCGGGCAGGCTGTCCAGGAAGGAGGCTAGCTTCTGGCTCTGGTGCTTGCCAACTGTCTGGGCTTGTTTTCACCCTTCACAGTCTATGACTCCATGTCACTCTTCGCACCTGAGCCGGGGGTCTCCTCTCTCCACTCACCTGGCCACACCTAGTCTTCGCTCTTCTCGATAGCAGGGACTACTGGTCTGCTTCTAGCCCCTTTTTCGTTTTCAGAGATGCTTCAGCACAGGTTTCAGGGTCGCTCTCTGGATTGGTTCTCCAGGTTTTCTCCCAGGGTTTGCATTCAGGGTTTGTGCCATTTCTCCCTTTTTTTTCTCTTTCTTTTTCAGGGGGTCCTTCACTTGCCTTCTCCTCCCTTTGGTTTCAGGGTTGCTCCTCCAGGGGGGTCCATTCCTTCCCTTTTTCCTTCTTTGCCCCCATCTTATACTTTTCAGCTGATAAATATGCATAATCATATGGTGAGTAGAGGGTCTTTTGCCACATTGCAGGTCATTTTTCCCCCTCCCCATTACTTCAGGAAGAGTCCTGCCATGTTGCAGGTCCTTTTTCCCCCTCTCATTCCTTCGGGGGAAGAACTACCACGTCTGCCTGCCAAGCTGTGTGTTAGAGTGTTTTTCTCCATCTCAGGCTGCCCCCTCCCCCTTCCTTCCAAGGATGGTAGTCTTTATGACCTCTGCACTCAGCTTTGGCCGAACCATGACTCCTGTTTTTGCTTTAGTCATATTGTCATTCCGTCTGGTTTCTTTATTTAAACAGGCCCCTACAAACAGGCACATCTGATAAGGTATCCTTCAATGTATCAGGACAAGACCTCTTCATTTTCCAAAGAAACAAGGTTTTAAAGTTCACCTGGGCAAAGTTCCTTTCTTGCTTTGACAGTGCCTTTTGGGGCCTGTCAGAATTTGGCCTGTACATGCCTATTATAATTCATATTTGATGTTGCATTGGTAAGTATGAGATACCTGCCTACACTACTTACACATCTAGACTACTGTAATGCTATGTGGGGACTCCAAACTACAATCATTGCAGAACAATTCTATCACATTAATTACTGGCACCATATCTACCCAAAAGCAGTATCTGACCATGCCCTTTTTGAAGACCCAACAATGGAATAAAACATTCAGAACCTTCAGTGGTGTGGAACTTGATGTATGAAACTCTCTCCTCTCCATCTTCAGACTCATAACTACTAAATGGCCTTTTGATGCCCACTGAACGCATGGCTCTTCAGCCAACAAAACCTTGAACTTAACAGCCTGGCCCCCTGATAACCCCAACAGACCAGCCTCATAGACACACAGACAATGGCAGATTGCCCCATTAAGAAAACCATAAAGACAATCATAAGAATATAAGATTTTGACATACTAAATCAGATCAAAGGTCCATCAAGCCCAGTATCTTGCTTCCAACAGTGGCCAATCCAGGTCACTTGGCAGGATTCCAACAGGCTAATAGATTCATGCTACTTATCCCAGGGATTAGCAGTGGATTTTCCCTAAATCCACCTTAACAATGGTTTATGGAATTCTTCCCCAGGAACTTGTCCAAACCTTTTTAAACCCAGTTACACCTACAGTTTGAACTGCAATCCTCCTGGCGACGATTCCAGAGCCTTAATTATCCACTGAGTATAAACATATTTTCTTTTTATTTGTTTAAAAATTACTTCTTAGTAGCTTCATTTTATACCCCCTGATTATTTGTATTTTTTGAAGGATAAAAAATGAATTTCATTCTCTACTCCCCACATCCAGTGACAATGTATATAGACCTTAGTTTTCAGTTATTTTTTCCTAGAACTTATCAGTATTTATTACAACAGGACAAACATGACATTTACCTGGAAAATGCCACAATTTGCACTGATTTCTCCCATGTTTTGTTTTTTTTGTTGTAATAAAAATGAAAAATTCCTGGATAAAATTAAATGAAAATTGAAAATGAAGGTCCTTAGTTATATTTCAGCCATTCAACCTCTTTATTGTATATGTGTCCCTTTTCTTGAAGACTAATTAGCTATGTAAAACCCTACCCATATTCTTATTGTAACCTCACTGAGAACAACCACATAATAGCAATTGCATTGAAACCTACTTATAAGGCAACTAACCAGCTGCAAAGAAAAAAAAACTAAATTAAACATGATTTATGTACAAAAAACATGATCTGTACATGCTTTTTGTGCATAAGACATATATGCAAATCATGTTCTTTGTGCACTATTCTGCTATGCACTTTTTTGTGCACATATTTTTTGGTTAGCATGATTTACTTAACTCCCAAAGCATTTGCATAGTATTAGTTTATGGAATTGGCAGTTAACTGATTTTTCAGGAAGCGAGTAAAAAAAAAAAAAATGTGCATCAAAATTTAGTTTATATTTTTTACTCATGTTTCATTATGTTGGCCTCTTAGTGAAGTCTCTGATACTGTCCTATACAGGAACTCATAAGCAAGCTGAGCAGACAGGGATGGGTCTTTACATGTTAAACAAAATCAGAAATCAGTTGATGGTTAATGGTGTTTATTCCAAAGAAGGGAGAAAAAGATTGAGGTTTCACAGGGCAGGATACAGTTGCATTTAGTATATTTTTAAGCAATACTACAGAAGGGACAAGATGGAAGGTTTGTCTTTTTTGCAAAAGACATCAAGATCTGAAATGCGGTTTGACATACCACACAAAGTGTTGCCATTTAACATGAAGAACTTCAAGTCTACCCAGTAATAGAGAACTACCAGCTAGTGCATGGACTTGCAACGGTGTTGCCACCTCTATATATTAGCACTTTAATTAAAAAAAAAACAAACCCCACACATAACGGTTGGTTCAATCCTTTTGTCTATATGTCTGAAGGCATGAAGACTTCTGCATAAATGCATCCACTCAGTCCATACTTGGAGGGACAGTAGAGTATGGGCCCTATAGGCCCTGAGCAGATAAGACCAAGGTCAATTTCAATAGCGTCAAAGTTGAAAAGGGCTTGAAAATCCATACATAAGTAGCGGTCTCACTTTTTCCATGTTTTATTAATGCCCACAAGATTTCCCACACTATGAAGAATTTTTTTTTTTCAAAACAGAAAAGTATGTTCTTGAAATTATTATTATTATTTTTTTTATATACCAACATTCAATCTCAATTGAGATATCACACCAGTTTACATTCAGGTATGGTAGATATTTATTTCTTTATCCCCAGAGGGCTTACAATCTAAGGTTTTTTTGTACCTGAGGCAATGGAGGGTAAAGTGACTTGCCCAAGGTCACAAGGAGCAACAGCAGGACTCAAGCACTGGTCTCCTGGTTCATAGTCCACTGCTCTAACCACTAGGCTATTCCTCCTCCCATTAGTCATACACCTATGGATTGCAGTTGTACAGTGGATAGCACAGCTTGCTTAGCTACTGTAACATGCATTTGGTTATATATGCAAAGGGAAAATAATCCAGCATCTGCTGGTGTTGGATAATTCTAGTGCATGCTTCCCCTGACTCTTCTATTGCCAACTCCTGCCTGCCACAAGGGCTAAACAGTGCAGCTCCTTTTGCTGTTTCAGAAGCCATAAAAGAGCCTCAAGAGTCATCTCTGCTGTCCAGTTTTCACCTACTGAGCTGCAATGGAGAGCAGTGATGGGGGTTTCTAGTGCTCTGCCAGCAGGCACATGAAGCTGTTAGAGAAAGCACAGGCTTGTTGTCTACATCAAATTTTTGGTGACACCTCCCAACTCTTGATAATACACTAGATGAAAGCTGCAGGTCTAAGGAAACATTTCCTTATAGAGTGTGCTTTGGATGCATGGAACAGCCTCCCAGTGGAGGTGGTGGAGATTAAGACAGTATCTGAATTCAGGCAAGAATGCAATAAGCACAGGGGATCTCTGAGGGAGTGACAGGAATTGCAGAGCTGAAAAGTTGTTATGGTTCAGCAGATATGATAGCAGAAGAAGACTATCACATACAAACTTTAATTCTGTAGGTTTTTTTTATTTTTTTTTAAAAGAAAATGTTACTTGATTGTCGATACAGAGTGCTACGTTCAACTCCCGAACAGGGAAAAAGAAATACTGTCCTGGAAAGATAATTATAACCCTTCTTATAAATTCCTCTTCTGTGTGACAATACATTTCAATGATAGTCATTATTTGCTATATGTTGAGTGATGCACAATGGATGCAGTCAAAAAAAAAATTATAAAATTCAAAAAGGCTTAACTCAGATGTTTTCTTAAGTACTAGATATAATCAATTAGCTTCAGTTTATGTTGGACTGTGTGAGCACACTGTCATAGGAAGAAAACTGTCACAGAAACTAGAAGGCTGGGCATAACAGGAAGAGAAAATGAATAGGCCTAACACTAATAGCATGTGCTTCATAAGCCATACCACTGCAGTGCTGTACAGATGCAGGAAGCCTTGACGAGCTGAACTAGTTACCCAGCCATCAAGTAGATTTCAAGTCATTTTCTGTGCATCATCGTATTTATAATTAGTGATCATGTTAAAGAAAAGCCATGGTGCACCATGCTGAGCGAGGCACTTGGTTTAGTCATCTACTATGAAAATTTAATAAGTCTCTTAACTCCACTGAGATGCAAAACAAGGCTTAAGCAATAAACTATTCTGCTAGCTTTGATTTACATATTTTATCATTTATATTATTACCTATAAATTTCAAAGACAGCAGTCTTGGAAGACAACACAAAAATAAATTATCTTTAAAGAAATATGTATTAGCACAAAAAAGAGACAACATGAAAATATGGCACCTAAGGTAGACTGTAGGAACAGTGTACCGCAAAACAATGTGATTCTCCATCATGAAGGATTCTGGGATCTGTAGTCCTGTTTTCTCAGTACAAAATGTTGAATGCTTTGTAGGTGAAATATTCATAAATTTCAAGGTTAGTTTATTTCAGGGGAGGGGGGAAGTGTTGGCAGGGCCGGCGCAACCCATTGTGCAAGCTGTGCACTTGCACAGGGCGGCAGCCTGAGGGCCATGGCCAAGTTGAATGAGCTGCTGGTGCCACCATACCACGAAGAAAAGGAGAAGCCACAGGGCCGCAGCAGCGAAGTGGAGGGAGTTGCAGGGCCATGCAGCAGTTCCCAACCCACCATGTGGGAAGCTGAGGAAGAGCTGGAGGGCCACGTGGTGAAGAAGAGGAGGAGCCTTAGGGTTGTACAGCAAAGAAGAAGAGGAGTTGTAGGGCCGCACAGTGGTTCACAACCCACCAAGCGGCAAAGATGAGAGATTTGCAGGGCTGCACAGCGAAGAAGAGAAGGAGCAATAAGACCACACAGCAGTTCCCAACCTGCCATGCAGCAAAGATGAGTTGCAGAGCTGCGAGGTGAAGATGAGGAGCTGCAGGACCATACAATTCCCAACCCACTAGGCAGCCAGAAGGAAAAAAAAAAACCAAGTGACAAGGTAGCTCCCAAGCTGCCCTGTGGCAGAACTGGAGAGCTGGGGCAGCTGGGAGATGCCTTGATGTATGGATGAGCAAGAAGAAACCTGTGTGTGTATAAGCATGTTTGTATCTGAGCATTTATGTGTGTGTGTGTGTGGGTGGGTGGGTGTCTGAGCAGAAGCAGAGTGTGTGTGGGTGTCTGAGCATGTGTGTGTAAGAGGAGGCACATGTGTGAAAGAGGGAATGTGCGTGTGTTTCAGATGGAGCACTAAGATGCAAGCTCTAGGGATGATAGAATAAGAAGTCTAAATAGCAGTAAGTTCTTTTTGAGCAGTAAATTCTTCAGTTTATATCAGGAAAGAATGAGGTATTGAAGCATAGGATGGGTTTTTTTGCATGTGTGTCTGAGCATATATATGTGAGAAAGAGGGATCTTGAGTGTGCACATGTTTATGTAAGAAGGAACACGTATGAGAACAAGTATATATAGGAAGGAGCATCTGTGAGCATATGTGTGAGAGAGAGAGGAAGCATGTGCATGTGTATGTAAGAGGGAACATGTGTATGTATGTGGGAGACAGCATGTGTATGAATGTGTATGTACAGATATATATCTATGAGAGAGAAAGTTTATGCATCCCTCTCTCACTAATCCATGACAATGTCAGAGTGATTGGAAATCAAAAGTTTCCAAATATGGAGAGCATGAATTATTTTATCCTCATTAGTTTTAAGTTTTAGATGCTGTTTGATGTGTCTTCTGTTCTGAAATATTTTACTGGTGTTTGAGAAATTAAAAACAAATTGTTTATGAGTTTATAATTATTAGATCTTCCATTCACCAGCTGTTTTCAAATATTTTTTTATTAGTATGTTTATACTATTATGATAAATGTATTTATTATATTTCTTTATTTTATTGTTTAATGTCCGAGGATTGGTGATGGTTTCTGTTTTTCCATTGTTGCACTGCAAAGAGTCTGACTTGTTGCGGTTTTCCTATAAAGTTTTTGCCTGCATGTTTCTATTTATACTTTATGATTTCTTTTTCCTGTAGTTGGTGAGGGTCTGCTTGTGCTCTGCATGTGTGATCGAGGAGGGATATTCTGCTAGAGTTTAGGAATCTACAGCAGCTTGGTTTCTTCTATTTTTCTAATAAGAGGTGCATTGGCGTATTAGGGCCTGGTGTAAGGTTGTTACTTTATTAAGTGCTAGCAGTTAGTGCTGTTTTGGTGTGGGAGGTTTATTATATTGTAATTGTAATTTACTCATGACTTTGAGGGTCAAGCCCACATCCAACACGCATTACAGTAGCCCTAATGCCAAAATGGGTTCCAAGTGTCTTTTTTTGTAGGGTTTTCTGGTTGGCACCAAAGAAGTGCATGTAAATACTTATGATTTTTTTTTTTTTTAGCTCAGAAGACTGTACTTTGAATATTCTTTTTCATGTAAAATCCATTATAAATGCATAATTTTTAACTGTGTATGTGGAGAGAGCAGGAGGCGGAGTGCAAGGGTATAAGATTTGCCTAGGGCATCTAATACTCTTGTACCAGCAATGAGTTCTGGGGGAGGGGGTGAAGACTCAGAGGGTAGAGGGTGACAGTTTTTAAAGTTTAAGTTGCTGGAAGGAGCTGGGCTTTTTTTGGCAGGCCCGAGACAGAGACTGAATGAAGTGTGGTGGTGGTAGTGGTGGGGGAGGTGCGCAGCACAATAATTGTTCGCATAGGGCAGCAGAAAAGCTAGTGCTGACCCTGTGAGTTGGAGCTGGTGAAGGTCAACATAATTTGTCCCTCAACTGCCTTCTGAATTAGGAAGGGTAATATGGTAACTTAGGCCAAGTTTTGTTTGTTTTCTTGCTATGTATTTCTATGGTTGAAGTGGAATGTTTTTTGTTCTCTGGTATCTCTGTTCTATAAAAAATGGTGGATATCTGTGTGAAGAAAACCATGTTGCCTTCATTTTGGTACTGATATTTTCTAATTCTGAACACTTTCCTTAAAACAAGATTTTTCTTGGTAATATAGTTAAATGACAGAATGAGTGAAAAAAAACCCAAAAGAAAACCTACAAGCATGGTACAAAAATTAAACAAAATTACAAAACACATCAAAAAATCTAAATCTCCAAATCAAATTTTACAAAGTATTGCAAGTCTAGATCATTTTCCGATACTGAAAGACAAGGTACATCTTGAAGGCTTGTTTGAAAAGAAACATTTTTATCATTTTTTTTAAAACTGGGTAATCTCAGTTGAGAGTCTGGCTTCAACTAGAAATGGCAAAAAAAACATGAACACACCCTTGCCAAAGGATTACTCCAAATAGCTGGTGTTGAAAAAAAGGCAGCCTGGGATGAACATAGCTGCATCACTAGAAAATAGGGCAACAAAAATGCTTGTTAGCCTTAAAAGTTAACAAAAGGTTCTTACTCTGGGCATGCCATGAAATAGGCACAGTAACCAGTGAAGGTTGCAGAGAACAGGAGTGATGTGATCTCTGCAACTTGAATGTGACATGTTTGGCCACATTTTTCTGCATTAACTACACTCTTGAATTCGTTTTGCTCGTAAGCCTTGCAACAGACTATTAAAGCAGTCTAAACACGATTACTGCCTGGATAAATCAGATTTATTGAAAAATGTATGAACTTGCTTAACAGTTCAGAGAAGGAAAAATCCCAAATCCAAGGGAATAGTACAGCATAGTTTTTCTGTGCACAAAACCGAATGGGATCTGGAGGTGATCATATCCGATAGTCTTAAAGTTGCCAAACTGGTAGATAAAGTGATGGTAAAAGCCAGCATGATGCTTGGATACACAGGGAAAAGACTAGCCAGCAGAAAAAAAAAAGGAGGTGATATTGCCTCTGACTAAGTCTCCAGTGAGATCTCATTTGGAATACTGTGTACAATTATAGAGAGCACACCTTCAAAAGGATATAAACAGGATCGAGTCAGACCAGAGGGCAGAGGCTAAACAGGCCAATGGTCTTCATCATATATATCTATCTACTGGGACAAACAAAGATCTATAAATGTATACCCTGGAGCAGTGGTTCCAACCTGGGGTCCATGCAGGGGTGGCTCGAGGCGGAGGATGAAAAGGCGCCCCCCCCCCCCCCACACCCACATGGCCCGGTGCAGGTGAAATCACAGAGGGCCAGGGCAGGGGAAAGACAATGGAGGGTGAAGTGACTTTCCCAAGGTCACAAGGAATGGCAAATAAATTTGAACCCTGGCTTCCCTTGTTTGCAGCCCACTGCTCTAACCACTCAATTTTTGGGCCTGTTAATTTTTTGTTCTCAGTCTTCGGCATCCGCACTAGGGGGCACCAGAGAAATGTTTAATGGGGAGGGGCAGCCTTTGGCCACCCCACCTCCTGGGTCTAGAAATAGCATTCCTCCATTCCCTATTGCCTGCCTCCCACCCTTCTCCAGGATCTGCCCCGTGGGGATGTGAGAGGATGGTGAATGTTGGGAGTCTTGTATGTATGAGACACACTCTCTCTTAGGGCTGATACAAGGGTATTAGATGCCCTAGACAAACCTTACAGCCTTTCATTCCCCCTTCTCTACCCTCCCCACATAATTAAAACATGCATTCTTTTCCCCCCACCTAAAAAGGCAGATTGCATATGGAAAACAAACATTCAAAGCACAATCTTCTGAAGCAAAATATCACTTACAACAATATATATATTATATAGGCATACACTACAAAAAAAACAAACCACACTTTCAATAATAAAAGTTTAATAGATTTAATAAACTACCTTTCTCATAGTAATCAAGGTGGTTTACTGGATCCCATATGGTATTAGGCCTATAGTAAAGTGCACTGGGTTTGGTCTTGGCCCACAGAAAGCCAGGAATAAACTAAACTACAATTCTAATATAGTAAGCCTTCCATATCATAACTGCCAGCACCCAATCCTATGAAAAAGCCATACCACTAATATTACATCAGGCCCTAACCATCAATAGACCTCATATTAGGAAAGATTAAAGCTAGCAGAATACCTAAAGCCTCAGTCACACAGGCAGGACACAGATGGACTCTCACCAAATACAGAATAAAGAGATCATAAAATATAAATTGAAAAGTGTAGACAAGAAACTGAACTGCAAATCACAAGCAATACAAACACAATCAAGAAACATAAAACATGCCAATAAAAAGAATGTCAAATCTGCTGATAAATTCAGCCAATTAAAAACATGTATAAAAATGTTTAAAATATTACTAAACACTAATAAAATATTTCAAATCAGCAGATACATCACATCCATTAATTAAAACAAACAAGGATAAAAAAAATCTCCCACTCTCCATACCTGGGAACTTTAGATTTCCAGTCCTACTGACACTGACACTGACACACACACACCCTCTCATATATATACACATACTCACACATCCCACCCTCTCCATGCTCTCATACATATATACACCCACCACTACCCTCTCATACACACACACACACAAGTAGGCTACATACTCCCTCACCTACATATACACACAATCACAAGCTGGCTGCATCCTTCCCCCCCCCCCCCCCCCCCATATACACACACAAGCTGGCTGCATAACCCACCCTCCACCTACACACACACATATAAATACAAGCTTGATGCATCCTCGCATGCACACACACACACAAGCTGGCTACATACTCCCCCCCATCCCCACACACAAACACAAGTAGCTGCATCCCCCCGATCCCTAAACTGGCTGCCTCAGACACACTCATTGTGCCTTTTTTTATTCTTCAGACTGCCGGCGGCCCACAGCCTTTTTGATTTTTTCAAATTGTTTTTTTTTTTTTTTTTAAATCCCCGCAAATACAAATCTGTCTAGTTTACACTCCCCCGGGCCTTCTTAATCTCAATGCATCCCCTCTCATTGAATTCATAGCCGATAAGATAGACATGGACACTCCAGCCGTCGTCCTTGGGGACTTCAATTTACACGTTAATAGCATCCTGTGAAACCTTCTTATCTTCCATCTCAGCCATGGGTTTTAACCAAATTATATCCAGCCCCACCCACAAAGCTGGTCACACCATAGATTTAATATTTACAAATTCCCACCTCTTTACTGCCGAAGCACCTTCCTACACCCCGGTCCTCTGGTCCGATCACTCGCTCATAAAAACAAAATTAGCTATAAATAAAGCATACTGCCCCAACCAAAAACAAAACAACACTATACAATATAGAAAATCTTGCTCCCAAGAAGATCTAACCATTTCCCTCACAAATGCCCTGGACAAACTAGACCTCACTAACATGGACTCTGCTTAAGCTCATGGAACAAAATAACCAGTCACATTGCTGACAAACTCTGTCCCATTGTCTCCAAAGAAATAAATTCACTTAAAACAAAAAAACCTTGGTTCTCCGCAGAACTTAAGTCATTTAAACAAGAATTAAGAGCCAAAGAAAAGAAATGGCGTAAGAATCTACCCCCTCCCTGCTAGCAACCTATAAACACACTTTCCACTCCTACAGAACTGCTATCCTAAAAACAAAAAAAAAAAAAAAAAAGACTACTACGCCCAAAAAATCCACAATTACCAGTATGATGCTAAAGCTCTCTTCACTTATGTTTCACATCTCATAAACTCTGTTCCTCCCCCCTTCACAGATTGTGAAGCAAAAAATAAATGTAATGTACTAGCTACCTTTTTCCATACCAAAATAACCAATCTCATTTCTCAGTTCCCCCCTTCTTCCCCCCTCAACTACACCATTCACAAGAATCCAAACATCTCCCTTGACTCCTTCGAAACTATCTCCACCTCAGAGATTTTAACACTTCTAAAGAAAATGAAACCCTCCACACACCTAGAGGATTCCATTCCTACAAAATTACTCCTTACCATCCCTGACTCTATAGCCAAATCAATATCAGAAAGTATTAACTGCTCACTCTCCCTTGGACTTGTCCCATCTGCATGGAAACAAGCCATCCTCAAACCCATTTTAAAGAAATCTAACCTAGACCCATCCGTCCCTGCTAACTTCCGGCCAATCTCTAACCTCCCTTTCCTAGCTAAATTTATGGAAAGGGTGGTCAACTTGCAGTTCACAAATAACCTCGAGCAACACAATCTTCTATACCCTTCACAATTTGGATTCTGGAAGTTCTTCAACACAGAAACTCTCTTAATTTCCCTTACAGATACCCTGCTCAAAGGCCTTGACAAAGGTCAATCTTTTATCCTTGCCATGCTAGACATTTCCTCAGCTTTCGACACTGTCAGTCACAACATTCTAATTGACCGACTTTCGTAAATTAGTATTTTAGGAATAGCCCTGAACTGGTTTGCAGCCTTCCTAAACAACCGTCATTACAAGGTCAAAATTGGCAACCATGAATCCAACCCCATTAATTTAACACATGGGGTCCCTCAAGGCTCCTCCCTCTCCCCGACCCTTTTCAATGTCTACCTTCTGCCCTTATGCCAACACCTCATGGACCTTGGCCTTACTCACTTTATTTATGCCGATGATGTTCAGATACTCATCCCTGTCACTGACTCTGTTTCCAATGCCCTCAAGACTTGGAATAATTGCCTCATTTCAATCAACAGCCTCCTCACCAACCTCATCAGCCCAGAGATATTTTATTGGCAGGGCAAAGGCAGAGTTCAAAATCAAATCTGGAGAAAAACAAGGCCCATCGGGCTTGACGGGTGTTGAGGCGTTGTGCTTGACTCAAATGTTCCAGATTCTTATGATCAGTGAAAACAGTAAATTTATGTTGTGTGCCTTCTACCCAAGGATGCCACTCTTCAAGAGCCAATTTTACAGCAAGCAGCTCACAAGCCCTGATGCTGTAATTTTGCTCTGCAGATGAACATTTGTGGGACTAAAAAGAACAGGGAACTATGGTTCCAGAGGTGGTGCGTTAACTCAGGACTGCCCCAGCTCCAATGGTGGAGGCATCAACTTTGACCAGGAATAGATGGTTCGGGTCGGGATAGTGCAGACAGGACCCCTTTTGGAAGGCTTCCTTCAGGCGATGGAAGGCTGCGACGGCCTCAGGAAGCCAATTTCACGTGTCTTGACCCTTACAAGTCAAAGCTGTAAATGGGGCAGCCAGGGTTGAATAGTGTGGGATGAAATGACGATAGTAGTTGAGGAATCCCAAGAAGCACTGGAGCGCCCTGAGGCGCACCGGCTGTGGCCAATACCGGATTCCCTTTAGCTTGGCTGGATCCATGGAGAACCCTTGCCAAGAGATTATATAACCAAGAAAAGGTAGGCTGGATTTCTCGAACAGGCATTTATCCAATTTCGCAAACAGATGGTTTTCACGAAGGCGCTGAAGAATGGTTTGAATGTCAGCGCGATGAGTGTCTAGGTCTTTGGAAAAGATGAGGATGTCGTCCAGGTATGCCACAACTTTGGTGTACAGTAGATTTCTGAAGATTTCGTTCATCCTTCGTTGGAATACTGCGGACGCATAACAGAGGCATCACCAAGTATTCGTAGTGCCCATCCCAGGTATTAAAGACAGTTTTCCAAATGTCATTGGGATGGATTCTTACCAGGTTATATGCCCCGCGTAAGTCCAGCTTCGTAAATATGGAGGCACACTGGAAGCGATAAAATAATTTGGAAATTAATGGCAAGGGATATTTATCCTAATGGATGATGACGTTGAGGCCGCGATAGTCAATACGCGGCCTAAGTATCCCGTCTTTCTTGGTCACAAAAAAGAATCCTGCCCCAGCGGGAGATGTAGATGGGCGAATGAATCCCTTAGCGAGATTTTCCAGGATATATTCCATCATAGCCTTCGTCTCGAGCAGAGACAAAGGGTAGGTGCGTCCTCGAGGAGGCGTGGTTCCTGGAAGGAGATTGATTGGACAATCAAACCTTCGGAGAGGCGGAAGGTCAGCCTTTTGCTTGGAGAACACGTCCTCAAAGGCTGCAAACGAAGCAGGTATGCCAGAGGACGTAGTAGCCAAAGGGACCACAGGTGGCGGTATCACTTTCTGGAAGCAGGACTGGTGGCATGCGAGACCCCACTCCACAAGTTGCAATGAACCCCAGTTGAATTGGGGAGAATGCTTCTGTAGCCAAGTGAGTCAAAGAACTATGGGATGGATGGATTTCTCCAACACTAGCAATTCAAGTTCCTCGGTGTGTAAGGCTCCAGTGCATAACTGGGCAGGTTCTGTAGTCAAGGAAATTCAGCCGGGTAATGGCTCTCCGTAGATGGAAGCTATACATAGCAAGGTATCAAGCGAGTGGGTCTTTATGCCCAAAAGGTGAACAAGGTTCTTGAGAATGAAATTTCCTCCTGCTCTGGAGTCAACCAGAGCAAGAACCGGGTCCGGAGATAAGCAGTGGTGTAGTCAGGCATAGCGGAGGTCCAGGTCTGGAGATAGGCTGAAGCGTAGTCAAACAAAGTAAAGTCAATATCCGTAGAGTCAGTCCAACACATAGATAAGGCAGGAACGAAGAAGAGAGGAACCGTGAACAACGAAGGTCAGGAACACGGAATAGAGAAGATTCTCTATCAGCAACGAGTACACAGAGTACGAGGAGACCTGTTGCAAAGGCAACGCTATGGAGCGAGGCCTGAGCTTATATATACTGAAGAGTCTGACGTCATCATCCGGGGCTGTGGCCAGGTTCCCGCAGCGAGCCCTTTAAAAGGATTAGCGATGCACGCGTGCCTAGGGAGGGGCGCAGCACTGGTGGCAGCGTCTCTCTGCGAGCCATGCAGAGAGGCCCAACGAGCACTGGTATCTTGACTAGCAACACTGGGGACAATGGCAGAGCCGGAGGCACCGGGGGCAGTCTGAGGTCGGAGCTGGCGGCCCACCACCACTAGCAAGGAGGAACCAGGAGCTGGAGTTCATGTAAGAAGGTGAGAGGGTCACGCCATGGGTCTGCCGAGGATGGCACGTGTAACAAAAGCATCACAGTCGATGCATAACAAAACCTAACCCCCAATAATACACAAAATATACATTTTGTGTATTATTGGGGGTTACCTAAACTCTCTGACAAGTGTAGCCTATACACTTATGCCTCTTCTCATCATATTATTGTATTATCTAACTTGTTCAGTTATGCCTTCTATCGCTCCGGCTATCCTAGCCCTCCAGGTTAATACCCCTTGTTATATGTAACTTTCATTTCTTGTTATATGGTTGACTTTGTTATTCCCCTCATGTTATTTGTAAACCGATCTGATATGAATTTCTTTCATGAAGGTCGGTATATAAAAATGTTAAATAAATAAATAAAATAAATAATAAATAAATTTTATTTTATGACTATCAAATCTAGTTTGTGACATGTTCTGGAAACACTGCAATGCAAAGTCACCTCGACAGTGCTAAGCTTCACATAGCAACAAAAATTATAAATGATCATTTGGACACTGGCATAGGATGGGAAAATTGCTTAGAAAGTTTGGCTGCCAAGCAAAGATTTTTAGGATTTTCTTGCATTTGTTTTCTCCTATTTTGGACTGTGATTGACAATATCCTGCTCAGAGGCAGGCTGCCAGCAAGAAATTGGGAATAGAGAAGCAAACAGGGAATTTTGTCCTAGGCCCTGCACAGGTGGGGGGAGAGATGGGCAGCAGTGCAACACAAGGCCCAGACTCCATGGAACTACTTAGCAGATACTGGGAAAATAAACTAGATTTGCCATCAAGGTCCAGAATCTCAGTCTTTTTGATCCATCTCTACTACAGATTAAATAGTATATAATTCTGTGGTATGGATGTGCAGGTTTAACACCTTCCTTAAGGGTTAATATTCTGGACTTGGCATACCAATTCAGGTCTGCTGTAGCACTACATTTTCTCTGACATGGCCAGATCTGCTGTTGGGCATTCGGGTTTCACTCAACTGGTCAATCAGATGATTTTGCAAAAATATCAGACCCTTACAGAACTGCAAAGAGACAACTGTTATGCTTGCTTTCATTTCACAAAACAATGAGTTCAAAATGGTATTCTCTACATTCACTAAAGATTGAATACAAAGTTTAACCTCAGGAAAACATTTTAACAACATTTTTAACCCAACCAAGTACAATTCCAAGTGTATGTAACAGTAACAAAACTCCAGTGAAATGCCTGCACCTGAAACAAGTTTGTCACCTTCAACATATCATGAAAGGTATCCCTCTCAACATTAAAAAGATGTGGTTTTTATCTGAGTGTGTGGCTGGAATCCCATGAGAGCTCAAATAAGAGCAGAACATCAAGAGCAGTGGTTGCCAAGCCTGCCTTCAGGGAACTCCAGCCAGCCTGGCTTTCAAGATATCAATGAATATGAATGAGGCATATTTGCATGCCTCAAAGAAATACAATTCATATCAGCAGTGAGCAAGGTTTGCGAAGTATAGAAACAAAGCAGATATTTTTTTTTTTCCACGGGCCTGCCACAAAAAGGAATTTTAAAATATAAAACTGTAACTCATTACTTGGTTGTCACTTTGCCCTCTGGGAGGATGAAATTGGTGCATTCCATCAGAAAATGGCAACAAGGAATCATGTAATTCCTTCAACAGAAAGAACTGAAATTTTTCAAATTTCAAAGGCTTTATAATACATTTGCTTCAAACATAATAAAGAGGGCCTCGCTTACCTAATTGCTGTTTGTGAATTGACTAGCCCCTGAAGTTTTCTGTTTGATTCTCATCACTACCATGCTTATAAAACAATACTTTAAAAGGCAGCATTGCAGTTTCCATGCCAGATATAGGTACCTATTACCTAACGTTCAGGCCTCAGCTCCAGACAATAGTTTTATGCATTTAGAAGCATGAAACAGTTTGCATTTCTGGATATAGGGCTAGAGAGAACTCTCCATGAGGCCTGGTGGCAGCCACATCATTAAGAAAAGCCACTTGGTAAGCAGGTGAGGCAGCAGAAAAAAGCCCTGGAAACTTTTATATTGCATTGCCACGGTTTCAAATCCCAAACATGAAGAGAAAAGATGAAACTCTAAAATGTACTGCCCAAAGCACACCAAAGCTATAAAAGCAAGATTTTCAAACTATGTTTTTGTTACACTCTCAACTGTCACAGAAACAACTAGGCTGCCAAGGAAAACCCAAGCTGTGTTTTTCCCATCTTTACACAACATCAGTAACTGTAATCTTCTTTTGACGAGATATAAAAAAAAAAAAGAACCACCACCACAGTTTAGATTTTCTCTGCCCAAATGGCCCTGGAAGGGTTTATAATAGTAAAAGGAAAAATAAAAGTAATAATATTGTGACTGCTGCACTGAGAAAACATGATGTTAAAAAAGTTATACAGGAAATAGAATACTACAGCATACTGTGCCTCACTTTACGAAATGTTAACGTATACATCAATGTTTATGAACAAAATCAGAATGGAAGAATTATCAGACACTTATTTTACCAGAGCAGGCTCTGGAAATGCAATATATTGTTCAAAACCTTATATTTTGAAGTACATTTGTTAAATTACAAACTTTAAATAACCCAAGCGCACTTTTGAACTGTTCTTCAAGCACTTATTTTCACTAGTACAGAATATTGTAACACACTCTTCCTTGGATTACCACATTCAACACTAAGACCACTCCAAATATTACAGAACTCTGCAGCCAGAATCCTAACTGGAAAAAGCAGAAGGGACCACATCACTCAAACTCTTGCCGAATTACACTGGCTGCCAATCGAACAAAGAGTACAATTTAAAAAGCTTTGCACAATCCACAAGTTAATTAATGAAGAAAATACTGATTGGTTAAACACTGCATTAAGACTACATGTTCCCCAAAGAAATCTCAGATCAGCAAATAAAGACTTACTAACCATACCCTCTGTAAAGACAGCTAAACTGACACAAGTAAGGGAGAGAGCACTGTCATTAACCGGCCCTATTTTATGGAACTCAATGCCACCCGAAATAAGACTAATGAGGGATCAAAAACTTTTCAAAAAAAGCTTAAAAACATGGCTTTTCAAAGTGAGAATGGGAAATAGGTGGTACTAAGAAACAAGAAAAGGACTTATACACACAGGCAAAAGTCACCTGAGAACATATGCGTGTTTTTATTTTTATTTTATCACACTTAAGTATTAAGTTAAAGAATTACAGTATACCACATCTACGGTTAGCTCATAAAGAGAACCTTAATACACTTTACATATAGCTTATAATATTGAATCATGTATCTGAACAACTACGGCACCCTCTGGTTAAAGTAAAATCCATCTCGAACTTATTTATGTGCCTATTTGTAAACCGTTGTGATGGTATATCACTAAACGACGGTATAGAAAAGTTTTTAAATAAATAAATAAATATTTTTACAGATTAACATTACACACATTTATGTGTGTGTATTACAGGCCCCCTAAATTGGATGCACATCGTGAAATGAGGCTCTGAAGAGACTTCACCTGGGGGCAGTTTGGAAAGCTGTAGAAAATTATTAGAAGTGCATTACCAGTCAACTGCCACCAGATGGCATGGTATATGTTTATAAACCCCTTTGTACGTGATAGGGAAGTTTCTAGACAAAAGTTAATGGTAGGTTCTAGAGCTATGCTTCCTTTTAAGAGGGCTTGAAAGACGATTCTCCGGGGGCAGTGTTTACAAAAGAATATAATCAGACAGATAATGAAATGCAAAGAGAAGTCAGGGAAGCTAACCAATTTGGCAGTGCAATAATAATGGGAGATTTCAATTACCTCAATATTGATTGGGTAAATGTAACATCAGGACTTGCTAGAGACATAAAGTTCCTGGATGTAATAAATGACTGCTTCATGTAGCAATTGGTTCAGGAACCAACGAAAGAGGGAGCTATTTTACATTTAATTCTTAGTGGAACACAGGATTTGGTGAGAGAAGTAACGGTGATGGGGCCACTTGGCAATAGTGATCATAACATGATCAAATTTAAACTAATAACTGGAAGGGGGACAATAAGTAAATCTACAGCTCTAACACTAAATTTTCAAAAGGGAAACTGATAAAATGAGGAAAATAGTTAGAAAAAAACTGAAAGGTGCAGCTGCAAATGTTACAAGTGTTCAACAGACATGGACATTGTTTAAAAATACAATCCTAGATGCACAGTCCAGATGTATTCCACGCATTAAGAAAGGTGGAAGGAAGGCAAAACGATTACCGGCATGGAAAAAAGGTGAGGTGAAAGAGGCTATTTTAGCCAAAAAAAATCTTTCAAAAAATTGGAAGAAGAATCCATCTGAAGGAAATAGGATAAAGCATAAGCATTGTCAAGTTAATTGTAAAACACTGATAAGACAGGCTAAAATAGAATTTGAAATGAAGTTGGCCATAGAAGCAAAAACTAATAATAAAAACTTTTTAAAATATATCCGAAGCAAGAAACCTGTGAGGAAGTCGGTCGGACCGTTAGATGACCGAGGGGTTAAAGGGGCTCTTAGGGAAGATAAGACCATTGCAGAAAGACTAAATGAATTCTTTGCTTCTGAGTTTACTAATGAGGATGTTGGGGAGATATCAGTTCCAGAGATGGTTTTCAAAGGTGATGAGTCAGACGAACTGAACCAAATCACTGTGAACCTGGAAGATGTAGTAGGCCATATTGACAAACTAAAGTGTAGCAAATCATCTGGACTGGATGGTATGCATCCTAGGGTATTGAAGGAACTAAAAAATGAAATTTCTGATCTATTTGTTAAAATTTGTAACCTATCATTAAAATTATCCATTGTACCTGAAGACTGGAGGGTGGTCAATGTAACTCCAATATTTAAAAACAGCTCCAGGGGTGATCCAGGAAACTATAGACCAGTGAGCCTGAATTCAGTGCCGGGTAAAATAGTGGAAAATATTCTAAAGATCAAAATAGTAGAGCATTAAGAAAGACATGGTTTAATGGAACACAGTCAACATGGATTTACCCAAGGGAAATCTTGCCTAATAAATCTGCTTCATTTTTTTGAAGGGGTTAATAAACATGTCAATAAAGGTGAACCGGTAGATGTAGTGTATTTGGATTTTCAGAAGGCATTTGACAAAGTCCCTCATGAGAGGCTTCTAAGAAAACTAAAAAGTCATGGGATAGGAGGCGATGTCCTTTCGTGGATTACAAACTGGTTAAAAGTCAGGAAACAGAGAGTAGGATTAAATGGTCAATTTTCTCAGTGGAAAAGGGTAAACAGAGGAGTGCCTCAGGGATCTGTACTTGGACCGGTGCTTTTCAATATATTTATAAATGATCTGGAAAGGAATACGACGAGCGAGGTTATCAAATTTGTGGACTATACAAAATTATTCAGAGTAGTTAAATCACAAGCGGATTGTGATACATTACAGGAGAACCTTGCGAGACTTGAAGATTGGGCATCCAAATGGAAGATAAAATTTAATGTGGACAAGTGCAAGGTGTTACATATAGGGAAAAATAACCCTTGCTGTACTTACACGATGTTAGGATCCATATTAGAAGCTACCACCCAGGAAAAGGATCTAGGCATCATAGTGGATATTACTTTGAAATCATCGGCTCAGTGTGCTGTAGCAGTCAAAAAAGCAAACAGGAATTATTAGGAAGGGAATGGTTAATAAAACGGAAAATGTCATAATGCCTCCTTATCACTCCATGGTGATACCGCACCTTGAATACTGTGTACAATTCTGGTCGCCACATCTCAAAAAAGATATAGTTGCGATGGAGAAGGTACAGAGAAGGGCGACCAAAATGATAAATGGGATGGAACAGCTACCTTATGAGGAAAGGCTGAAGAAGTTAGGGCTGTTCAGCTTGGAGAAGAGATGGCTGAGGGGGGGGGGATCTGATAGAGGTCATTAAGATCATGAGAGGTCTTGGACAAGTAGATGTAAATTGGTTATTTACACTTTCGGATAATAGAAGGACTATGAGGATTTCTATGAAGTTAGCAAGTAGCACATTTAAGACTAATCGGAGAAAGTTATTTTTCACTCATCACACAATTAAGCTCTGGAAGCCAGAGGATGTAGTTAGTGCAGTTAGTGTAGCTGGGTTGAAAAAAGGTTTGGATAAGTTCTTGGAGGAGAAGCCCATTAACTGCTATTAATCAAGTTGACTTAGGGAATAGTCACTGTTTTTAATCGCATCAGTAGCATGGGATCTTCTTGGTGTTTGGGTACTTGCCAGGTTCTTGTGGCCTGGTTTGGTCTCTGTTGGAAACAGGATGCTGGGCTTGATGGACCCTTGGTCTGACCCAGCATGGCATGCTCTTATATTCTTATTCTTGGTTCAAGGTTTGGCAGGAGACTCCACCATAGATAAGGAGTACAAAGGAGCTGCCAGAAAGGCTGGAGAGCCCAGAGACCCCTCAGGAAAGGGTCCTTCAGAGACTTTCACCCTGAAGGGAAAAGGCCAGAGTCTGAAGAGGAGCTTCCCTCCTGGAGAACTACCAATGGATCCGGCCTGGATTTACCCATAGGAGGAAAATTTGGCATCACAGCCCATGGAGGCCTGGGGGAAGAAGCATTTGGGAAGAAGAGTGTACTGAGCATATTGAGGAAAAGAGGTACTGGACCTAGGGAATGGTGGTACCCTGACACTTAGGAGCCAGTACCTAAAGTAACTGACGCTAATTGTGGTATCTTTAGAGGATGCACAGGTTCCATTTTATATATGGTGGAAATGGTGGAGCGCTAAAGAGATATGAGCACCATTTTTCTGAATGAATAAGAATGTTACTCAGTTTTGTTTAAAAAAAATAAATAGTATTTTAAAATTACTGAATTTAGGAAACTAAAACAAAAAAATGTCACCATGCTATTTCCTCCCCCGCCTCCCGTTTTGACTGGCAAGCAAATGAAGGAAAAATGATGAAGAAATGCTGAGTTTTTATGTTTTACAACAGAAGGTATGTTGGAAAGAACTATGTAAAAGGGATCCATGATTGTCTGTTTCTTTGCCCGGGGCAAATTAACTCAAAGTTCGGAAAGTCAGCATATTTGGTCTCCTGGAAGAAAATGGGAATCTCAAGAGAATGGACTCTTCCAGCAATTCCCCATTGCTTTATTATGGGAGGAGGTTCGCTGGTGGAATGCTGGAGACCGCTTCATTCCTAAAGCCCTCCTCCGCAAGCAGGCAGACGGGGGGGAAAAAAACCCACTGAAGCAGCTAACCTAGGATGGCGCCATAATTCACCTCCCAAGCCACACACAATCCCCCTTCATACTAGGGGTCTGCAGGCTGAAGAATATAATTTCATTAGGGAGAAGTTGTTGCGCAAACGTCGATTCGTTGGGGGTCTATTTATTTGCTATTTTCCTATTTCAGCAAATAGCATGTGCTATTCGCAAATAGTGCACACTAAAAAAATGATGGAAAACAAACTACATTCTGTGTGGGGGAGGGGGTTCTAGCGTTTTGTTGACGCTGTCTATGATGCTTCAAATGAAAGCACTTCCCTACTCCATACCTATATCCCATATACACAAAGTACCCTATTGCAATCATTTTCTCATACCGTTGTAAGCATGTTTGTTAAAAATATTGGAAGTACATCACTAACGCAGAGGCATCGGTACTAATGAAGACCTGTATACTATTCAGAGCACTCTCTAGCAGCTGTTTTTGTTTGTCTGTTCTTTAATCGGAATATGTTTTGACATTTGATGCATTACCTATGTAAATTCGGAACCCGCCCCAAACTTTGAAAGGCATGGGTAAAAATAATCTTGTCAATATGTAAATAATGAAGAGTTAACCACAGACATTTCACAATATTCCCACGGCATTTCTTAACAGCATTAAATATTTCTTATGAGGAAAAGCTCTTAGAATCCACTTGGAAAATTAAATAAAAAAAAAAAAGGCAAGATCATCATGCAAAGGCTTAATGTTGGACATGTCTTCCAGAGCAGAGCCATGCAAGGCCTCAGTGAGGAAGTTCGTTCTGCGAGGGAAGGAGGTGGACTATGGAATTTCTAACCATTCAAGCTGAGCCAGACATAGGAATGGACCACAGCATTTAGATGAAATCCTGCCCAGATCATCAGTGAGAGCTTTCTTGCCAAATCGTCCAAAGTGATACATCCCAGAAGACTAGGGGGCAGGCAACAGGTAGTGACTGGTAAGAGGCGAAAAGATGCTGTGAACAGACTAGTTATCCTACTAAAGTCAGCTGAATAATTTGTGACAGATATTCAGTGGTTGCATATACCAGTGCAACATATAGCCAGTTAAAATGGCACAAAACAAAAATGTTATTTGCAAGCCTATAGGCCTGATTCCCCCACTCTTCTAAAAAACTAAAACTGATGTCAGACCTAACACCCAACCCCCCTCCCAATGTCCCAAATTTAGCCAGACAAACTGACGAAGTGAACTCCGTCCTCAAAACCTCATGCCTATATAAATTGGGGTGTGTGTGTGTATGTGATCTTCATAATGCACCTTCAAACAAGGAACAAACATGGAAGATCAGCACCATTAGTTTAGGAAAGCATAGGAACTACAAGCATATGAGCACCTACTTGCAGGGGTGTCCCAACTCCAGGCCTTGAAAGCTGCATATCAGTCAAGTATTCAGGATAACACTAATGAATATAATTGAGATAAATCTGCATGGAGACTGCCTCAGTTGTATGCAAATCTACCTCATAACTTATGCGGCTAACTCCGCTCCTCCCAGATACATTTCAGACTCATCCTGATTTATGCAGCTACATTCTAGCCACATAACTCATTATAAGGCTAGACTGTAGCCACCTAATGTTTTGCCAGTTAGACATATAACTTTTCAGCTGTCTGTCTACATGGCTTTTAAATAATCAACCTCACCATGACTACACACCACACCTCTGCAATGCAATGCTAGGAAAACAATCCCGCAGGAAGTTTCGCTGCTAATACAGAGGGAAGTTCTAGAGAAAAGCCAGTTTTCAGGTTAAATCTACTATGACCTAGGCAGGGCCCTCAACTGATATTTTTAGTTGTGATTCCAGATCAAAAATTGCAAGTCACAAAACAAGAAAAAAAAAAAAAATTGCAACCAAAAATATCCAGATTAGGCTACATCCTGTATTACATTTCTCACCAGCCAAAAAACATGTAATACTAATTTCTACTCAGTTCATACTCCTGGTAAAGTACAGGCTCCTCATACTATAACTCAAACAAAAATATCCTGCAATGATCCACAGTTTGGTTTCAGTTGATTAGAAATACAGTTCAACTGGAAAAGCTGCATGCTACTGCAAACTGATTAACAAACCGTAACGTTCTCAGCTTCTCACTGCAAAACCTCCCAGGCACCACAGCAGCAGGGGACCCATCACCTCCAAAAAGACATAAATACCATCACACACAGCAATACTATGTACTTTTTTCCAAGTTAAAATAAATAAATAGACCTGCAAGGGAACCTCTAAAAACAGCACACGTGGTATCCATTACGGTGAGGCCCACTGGCTGTCGCTTTTAAATTAAGACCAATTCTAAAGAAAAACAATTAAGGAGTTCATAGAGGGACTCCTCTGAACATTCAAGGCACTCCTCCTTTTTATTTTTTTAAAGTAAAAAGTCACCCTCTTCAACAGCCAGTAAACTTAAGGTGATTCACAGTTAAAATAATGAGCTTGTCAAAAGGACAGCTCTGCTTATCAAATCAAAATTATTACACACAACAACAATAACCCAAGTCTTAGTTCTTATACAGCAATGCGCATTAGTCTGTCTTTTAAACATGGAGGGCTAAGAAGCACTCCTTTGGTATGGTAGCAGAAGAGGACTCTGGAATTTAAATCTCTGGTTTGCCAGGGCCTAAGGTGGCATCACACGTGGAAGGGTTGCAGGCTGATACCCTTATGGGCAGCTCACAGCGGTGCAAGAACACCACCGAGATGCTCTCTTCCAACTCACTGTCGGCAAGAGGTCGAGCTCAACACTATGACCATCACTGAAGAGTCAGAGACAGAGGAGGATAAAAATGAAAGGAGAATAAACTAAAGAACGAAGCAATAGCAGTTTCAAGTGTATTGCCAGCTAAATCACAATCAAACTGATCTGTTCAAGAGACAGGGAATGATATTGTATTTGTTCTTTCTGTCTGTGGACCTAGCCACAAGCGTTTCACTTCTCCTGGAAGCACATCAGGCCAGTTGGGTTTTCAGGATTGCTAGAATGAACATGTGTAACCCCTACTTGTGGCTTTCATTGGTGCAGGGTCACATAGGGTTTTAGGGACCATTTTTCTAACCTCTCTCACACAAGTCTCTTTGACCCCTGGGCTGGGTTCTTTTACTGGCAGAAGAGGGGGGGAGGGGGGATTTCTCCTCCAAGACCTTGGGGAGCAGGGGTGAAACTGTCCCTTTCACCTGGGAGAAGAATGGGTTTTCTTTCTCCTCTGAGGGACACAAGTGCCAATTACCACACAGGAGACTCTGGTGAGTATCCAAAATATAAAACTTTACTGTAGAATTTCTGGCATGGATAAAAGGCACAGCTCACATCAGCTTTTGGCGTAACAGATGGAATACAGATCTCAGTCTCTTCTCTATCTGTGCAAGGGTCTCTCGTATCTACCATGGCAAGGAAAACTCTCACCTTCCAGGGCGGTTCCCAAGTGGACAGGAGTATTCTTGTTTGAGCAGAAAAATTCACCTTGCCAAACTGGCAAGAAAATGGTAAAGCTCAATCTTTGCACAGGGCCCTAACTTCTCTCTTTCCCCAGGATGAAGACTCCAAGTGAGGGAGGTCCTCAGAATATCTTAATTTGGTCTTACTCACAGCTCTCCAGGATCTCTCTTTCTCACTCGGGATCTTGTGCAGAGAAAAGGTCCGGATGGAACACCTCAGCTCTCACAATGTTCTTCCTTCAAGGCAGGAAGGGGGCAGCAAAATCTTCCTCCCAGGTCTTCTAACACAAAAATCTCTTTTCCCCAAAGTGAATCCAAACACCGGAATCCATGTGCAGCGAGTCAACCCCGGGCCATCATCCTCAGAGTGAGGATGAAGGATGTAGAGTCTTCCCTATCCTGCCCCCTCCCCCCCAGGGAGATACGTCCCTATAATCTCTCTCCAGGCCAAAAACTAGGGGTCTCACAAGGTGTCTTACCACTAAAATGGAAAAATCCCGAAAAAACAATCTGGAAGGCAAACCCAGCCAGTCACGATGTGAACTGGAAAGGCAGCTTTCTGACTTTTTTCCGCAGGGAAACCAGGCCTCAGCCCCAAAGTTAAACCCAAAAATCCAACTGAGGCTAAAACTCCTCTGCTTCTTCCAACTCCAAACTCAAGCTGCACTGCCCCACCTCTCTCAGGGAGACGGATGTTTTATCCCACATGGATAAAAGGGAGGGGTTCTACCAAATGATGCATCCAATAAATTACTAATCTGTCTGTCCTAGCTCAAGGAGTTAACCAAAGTCTTGATGGTAATGAACCCAAAAGGTCATTCATGAGAAAGATTTGCCTTCATGGGGTCTCCAACGTATTCAAATCTATCTCATGCATATTCACTACAGATATCCTGAAAACTTGACTATTTTATGTGTGCCTCCAGGGAGAAAATACTCCCTTAACTGCTTAAATGGAAGAAGGTAAAGTATTTAAGAGGTTGTGAGTATGTATAGGGCAGGGAGGAACAGATTCAAGGTTGGGGAAACATCACCATTGAAAACAGCAGCAATGTAGATTGATGACCTGAAGAGTGAGCTGGAGTTTCAGCTTTCATGGATAACAAATGCATTTCTTTAAAAAAAAAAAAAAAAGTGGCACCATAACAGTGTATTACCACCATGTCATTCTTTAAATACAGAAAAATAAAACAGTCAGCTCATCAGCAATTAAATACAAAAAAAGGAAGATGTTTTACATCATTGGAAGAGCAGGTTTCAAAAGCCATTTACATGGGGAAATGGTTTAACTACCTGGGCGAAAGTGCTTTTGGGTAAAACGACGGGCATTCCTTCCACAATTAATACTTTTATCCACATTTTCATGGAGGCATTCCCAGGGCACAGTTGGGGCTGGTGAGACAACGGCATGCATAGCTTTATATTTTCAAAAATATGCCTGCTATTTTTCATGGAAAAAACATCAACCACAAAAAAAAAAAAAAAGATGCAAATATCTGCAGGCACTTTTCAAGGGGTAAGTATACACACCCTTTCCCTTGAAGAATCAACGCAAAACCAGTCAGAGACTTTGCATGAAAATGCAGAGGTCTGAAAATAGGCTTTATAACATAGCACATCAGAAGTACAGCTACATGTCAGGGCAATGGGATAAGTACTAGACAGATGCAAGAAAAGTAATACTCAAAACACCCATGGGAGGATGCAACTTTACAACTGCTTAAAAAAAACCATACCAGACACACATAGTGGTATGGTATGTGTCTGAGATATATATATATATATATATATATATATATATATATATCTCAGAGTTTGGCTTCTTGGCATACAATAGCCCTCTCCTGTCTCCTAGCATACCTTCATTTTTGCAGACTTATTAACTGACAGATTAAGTGCTGCCCATCAGTGTTTTTTCAGGTGTTTTTTCGAGACACTACCTGCCTGGGTCTGGGTAGAAGAGATCATACTTACAATTTCTAAGGTGGTGGTCTCTCTGGCTTTTGGAAGAGGCACTGCTGAGGCCAATGAGAACTTTTGACAGGATTTACCCAGAATTGGAATCATGCAATTAGCACATAACAACTCACATTGATTCTGTCCTTCTTCAGCATCAAAGAACAACTAACTGTAAACTTTGTCAAGCAGCAGCTGCTCACGCTTACAGTCACAGCATCTGAAAAGGCTTTTAAAATCACATCCAATACAGAGAAAGTGAAGATGAACCATACGAATAGCAATCTAACTACAACAGCAAAAACTATGCATCTCTTCAAACCAAAAGTATGCACGTATCAAATAGACAAAACCCTTCCATGAAAGGATTTTGTTTTTTCTAATATATGGGCAGTGTTCACATTTTTCTTTTGCAAACCGTAATGATAAATGG
The DNA here is from genome assembly GCF_901001135.1 of Rhinatrema bivittatum. Lineage (NCBI taxonomy): Eukaryota > Metazoa > Chordata > Amphibia > Gymnophiona > Rhinatrematidae > Rhinatrema > Rhinatrema bivittatum. Next base: position 186,419,239 of record NC_042617.1, on the reverse strand, counting down.
CTTTTAATTATATTTGCAACACTGTTTAACAGCTGGTCAATGCTGCCTCTCGGAGTTAAGTACCTGTGTTGACCTTCTAGCGTAGTCTCAAAGCAATAAGATTCCTTGTGAGCTAATCCCAACCATAATGCCCTTGGCCAGACACAAAATCCTCTGTATTCACAGAGAGGAGGAGGTCCAGCTTGGCTCAGCTGAATGACAGTCCAACAGATTAAGTGCATCAGTTTCTCAGAGAAGAAAACGGCAGCCTAAACTGCAAGTTTTACCAGAAATTGGTTTTCCAACCCTACCTGCCATAGCTCATGTTAAAATGCACTCTTTTATGCTGAAAGAGAAATGGCTTCCAGTCCCTCTTAGTGCACTGGTTCAGCTCTCCTGAAAGTGCTGAACAGTAGAGTCATCTCCTCAATACACTGCCCCACAAATTAATCAGAAATGTGGTCCATTTTTATTTCAGATGCTATTGTTCAAATATGCTTGAAACTTGAAATTAAATGGAATACATTTCCATTTCATTTAAGAGAATGTTAAATAAGGTCTGTACTGGGCATTTTTGCTTTTCAGTTTGGGGTAGAAAACACAGCAATTTCTTTTATGCTTTTATTCTTTCTACATCTCTTATAGTTGACATCTTTTTTTGCATCTCCTCATCATGCTGACCAATCAGGGAGCAGCTTATAGTGGACTGACTCGTTTCCCTTTACACATTGGTACCAACAGATTCAGCTGTCATTTTAAGTAGAACAAATAAAAAATAAATTATATTAAAGGCAAGATGATCCTATGTATGCCTGTTGATTTATAGTAGTACAGTGTGAATGAAGGAGGATTTGATATAAAGAAAGGTAACCACCATATTGAGATGTTTTAACTAACAAGTGTTAATGGGACTGTCCTTCAAAAACAAGTCCAATATTTTTTAAACCCAGCCATAATATTAATTGAGCACATGCTCTGGCAACAAATTCTACAGCTGAGTAGTTCACTGACTGAAAAAAAAAATTCTTTCTTAAATTTAGTTTAAATCTGCTACCATTTAGCTTCACGGAGTGCCCCCCTATTTGAAAAGGTATATAACTATACCTTATTAACTTGTTCTGCAATGCTCATAATTTTATAAACATTTATCATATCCAGTCTTCTATACACCATACGTCATCTATATGCCAAGCTGAAAAGCCCTAACCTGTTCATCCTTTTTTCCTAAGGGAGCCATTCCATCCTCTTTTTATCATTTTGGTCACCATTCTACGTACCTGTTCTAGTTCCGCTGTTTCTATTTTTAGGTAAGGTGACCAGAATTATACACAGGGGTAGATTTTAAAAGGTTGCGCGCGGGCATACATGTGCGCGTACACATGTACGCCCGATTTTATAACATGTACGTGCAGGCACGTGCATATTATAAAATCCTGGGTTGGTTCGCGCAAGGGGGTGCACAATTGTGCACCTTGCTCACGCCGAGCCGCACTGCCTTCCCCTATTCCCTTCCCCCTAGCCTGACCTTCCCACCCCTTCCCTACTCTGACCCCTCCCGACCTTTATTTTACCTTTTGCGCCTGCCTCAGGGCAGGCACAAGCTGCGCACGCGCTGGCCAACTGCCGGCGCGCGATACCCGGCACAGCGGCAAATATGGCCGCTGTGCTGGGAGCCTCCAAAGGGAGTATCCAACCTTGAGTTGTAGCACCATATATATATCGAATGAAGGTAACTTTAAGCGGCTGTTTGTCGTAGCTCTGTAATTTTTCTAACAAATCTATCCAGCATCTCCAGGTATAGCAGGGAGCGATATGAGAGTGTCATTCCAGAGTGGACATTTGTTCCAACAGGATAAATGAACCAGAGCAGGTTAAGTCTATCCTAATTAAGGACAACACGATTAGATATTGTAATTTAAAATTTCTCAGCTTCCCTCAGAATAAATTGATATCTCCAGGAGAAATGCTTAAAGCTTATTTTTTTATTATATTGAAAATGTTCCTGGAAAAACTTCCTGCTGTTTCAAAGGCTCTTCATGTTCTGGGCTTGATATGTCAGGTGCAGGATGAAGGAGGTTTGAATATCTTGGCTTCTGTGGAATGCTTAAATTTAGCTGAAATTTTGGAAACATCAGTGGAAGAATGTGTAAAGGTCATTGCAACCTTTGTTTCATACTTTGACAGAGATTTCATTTTGAAGTTTTTTCCCACATAGATTAATTTCCTTTCATGGTAATACAATTAAAGTTGAATTTTAAAAGCCCGGCGTGCATCAAAACCGAGAGATACGTACACAAGTCGGGCTGGTGTAGGCCGAGCAGACTTTAAAAGCCACCTGAGTAAGAGTGTACTTGCCGCTGTGCACACAAATGAAAAGTTCCAAAAAGGGGCGGGGTGTGGGTGTGGTCTGAGTGGGACATGGACGTTCCTGGATTTCACATTGAAATTAGTACTAAATACTTACACACACAGGTGCATGCCGGGGTCCCCTGCCACGCAGCGTTACTTCTGAAATGATTGATGTGTAAGTTGTAAAACAAAAAATTCTAGGTAGAATTTTAGTGGAATTTTAAAGGTTGGGGCTAATAGGAGAGAAGTAAGGCTATTAAACTGGGGGGGGGGGGATGTTTGGAAATCCTATCCCTTACCTGGGTGAACTGGGAACGAACTGGGAAAACTGGTAATGGCATCGGCGTGTGTCTATTAAAATCCCCCACACTTACGCGGTAGAAGCACCATTTGTGCGCATCCACATAAAATTGCACGCACATGGGCGAGCGGTCTGCTTATTTTATAACCTGTGCGCATATCTGCACGTATGTTATAAAATGGCTGCATCCCTGGGCGCAGGCCAGCACGTGCACGAGCGCCGGTTTAAAAGGTTGCATCCCTATGTTTCCTGATCTTTCACTGGCCATTGTGGCTATGCGTAATTATTTCTAGGACTGCATTCTCAAGCGCTCTGTGTAGCTGTCTCTCAATGTGTGAAATTTCCCCTATAACTGTACTGCTAAGTATGCAGGTGGTCATACTATTTTCAAGACCCTGACCAACTGCGATCATTTCTACAAGATAAATTGCCTATTGCTATGTCTGGTGAGATTCTGACTCAGGATGGATGACTGGAGATAGAGAGATTTGATGGTGTTTGAGAATGTAGTAGGATATTTGCAGCAGCATATACACACTAATTGCATGTTTTCTTTTCTTTTTTTTATTGTGCCACTCCAATCTGGTGGATTTGAGTTGGATATGGCTCTTATGATTGGTTAATTATTTTTCTGTAACTGTATTCTACTGAGATTTGTCCTAAAATGTTTCTTAGTTTCTTTATTTAAATAAAATATACATTTTAAATTAGCTTCTTGTGCTGTATCAATAAGTTTTGCAAGTGGCTAAGTAGTTGAACTGAAATATATAACTGGGGAGAATCAATAAAGTCACTTAGCATGGCTTAAATGTAATACCGAAACAAATTCAATGCTCTATGTGGAAACAAAGTATTTTTATTGGAACACTAGCAAAATGTAACTACAATAAACAATAGCAGTATCTCTCTTAACATTTTTTAGATTTAAGGGGGGAAAAGGCAATAAAAACAGTTGACAATTATTTTAGTACACTCAAAGAACTGTGCATAATATGCTCCTGCATAATTGTCCACTCATCTACTTCAGCAGAGTTTACCTTTCTTTCTCTGAGGTCACTATCTACAGAATCACTGGCACTACATCTTAATTCCATTTCAGAACCAGTAAGATTTTTACCAATGAGTCTATAGGCAAGAACAACATGGGATCCAAAAAGCATTTCTAAGTGATCCGGTCTACCCCAGTTTGGCATTTCTTATGTTCTTATCACACTGCATCTTCTTCACCAATTGTGCTTCTGATCAATTCTCCAGGAACAAGAGATTCTGAGAAACAGAAACCAAACTTAGTAATTTTTTTTTTTTTTTACTCTATTCCTCCTTTTGGTCTTGATCGAGTGAAAAACCTTTCAGCTCTGTTCACAAGCAGCTGCTGTTGGTGGAATTCGGATCATGAAGGAAGCTAATTTAGATGTAGTAGCTGTCACAGAGATGTGATAAACACAAAATCATGACTGGGATATAGTTATACAGGGCTACAATCTATTCAGGAGGGATCAGGTAGGAAGGAGAAGGTGTGGCATTATATTAAAAAAATATTAAAACAGAATTGCAGGGCTTACGAAGTAAGCAGGAGGCACTAAGGGGTAGATTTTTAAAGAAGCGCGCGCAGGGTACATTTGTGCGCGCTACCCGGCGTGCACAAATGTACACCCGATTTTATAACATGCACGCGCTGCCGCGCGCATGTTATAAAATCCAGGGTCAGTGCATGCAAGGGGGTGCATACTTGTGCACCCTGCATGCGCCGAGCCCTAGGGGAGCCCCGATGGCTTTCTCTGTTTCCTCTCCTCCCCCCACCTTCCCCCTCCCTTCCCCTATCTAACCCATCCCCCCAGCCCTACCTAAATCCCCTCTACCTTATTTCAAGTATTTAGCCTGCCTCTGGCAGGCGTATCTTGCGCGTGCCGGCTGGCTGACACCACGCCATCCCCCGCCACAGGCGCTGAGCAAGAGGCCTTGGTCCCGCCCCCAGACCTGCGCCACGCCCACGACCCCTTCCCACTCCTTTTTCAAAGACCCGGGACATACGCGCGTCCCGGGGCTTGAACGCGGCACCGAGCCTATGCAAAATAAACTCGGCACACATAGGAGGGTTTTTAAAGGGTTACACGCATATATTACGCGTGTAACCCTTTGAAAATCTACTCCTAAGAGTTGATCTGGAAAGAGGAAATAGAACATCTATTTATACTGGTGTAATAAAAAGACCTTCAATATAGACAAAAGAAATGGGTAATAAATTTAATGGAGAATAGTCACAAAACTGCTTTGAAAGGGGAGGTGCTATTGCTAGGGGGTTTCAATCTGCCAGTCATTGACTGGGACAACCCAGCTATGGTGGGATGATCGTCCACTACAGTATCAGAGATACTGTCCCTGTTGATAAGCACTAGGTCTAGTATTGCCCCCTTCTTATGCGGTTTCTGTTACCAGTTGATAGAACAATCTCTTTGCCGAGAAACCAGGATCTGCCTTACTGTAGAAGTGAGGGAGACAACAATGGTATCTGAACTCAAGAAAGCATAGGATAAATACAGGGGATCTCCAAGGGAGTGATGGAATTATAAATCGAAATGCGTTGGATGCATAGGCAGACTAGATAGACCATATGGTATTTTTCTACCATCAAGTTTCTATTTTCTAGTATCCTTTGAGTAATCCTGGACAACAGTTGAGTCTTATGATAGTCCTTCCATCATGTGAGACAAAATATATACCCTGCTGCCTGAAAAATTATGTCTTTATTCCAAAGTTTTTCTTTGTGCTGGACTTGCAATGTCTGTCATCATTGCTATTATGTCAATGTTTGGGATATTCTTAGCTACTTCTATAATTGTATCAAGAGTGCAGTCAAGCCATCTTCAGATAAATGTTGTCTTCTGTGTTGAGGATCCAAAAAATAAAATGTAAGAACATTTCCTGGAGAATTTTCTACCTGCATCTCTGCTACCTTTTGCTTTTGGATGATGTTTAACGAAGACTGTCATTTTTGTTTGAAATTTGTCAACCTCTACTTTAATTTGGAAGTAAACATAATGGGTACTTCAAGATTGTGTGAGAATGAGGACTGGTTTTTACATAAAAAAATTCATAGTGTAACACCTCCATTAGTAAGGTCTTGAAATATATGTCTCCCCCCCCCCCCTCAGTTTCATGTCTCTAAGAGCTACCAGGCTACAGACGCACATTTCATAACATATTCTTCAAATTACCAGTCGCAGGTGCATATTCTTAAAAGTAATTTTTCCCAAAAAATCTGTCTGATATTTTGGGGTCAATGCATGCCAGGAGAGCAAAAGTACTCTCTATGCAATTTATGAGCAATATTCAGGGTTAGTACATGGGCACTGTGCTACTAAGGAAGTCATGCTTATGATCTTGGCTTAAGATACCCTTGAAACATGAAGGCAAATTATTTCTTCTGAAAAGCGTAAGGCACTATTTAAAATAGCGCCAAAATTGCACAAGAGAGTAGTCTGTTGCAGCTGATTTTCAGGTTGACTCTACAGATGGGCAACCTTCACATTATCCTTGATTATACCTTCTGTAGTTCTACATTTGTATCAAGTTTCTGAAATATTAATTGCATGCAAAGCCCTATCTCCATTTTACAAGCAAAAATGGAAAAGTGAGAATATTTTCAGCAACTGAGGGAGATTTCATAAAGATGAGATACACAGAAAGCTAGCTACTCAAGTTACCGAAGGACGCTTTTTAGATATGCAGGTGAAGTAATCACCTTATCTTCTTCTCAAGTTCAATATCCAATGCTATGTGTTTAATATTTTTGAGGGACAGGGAGTAGAAACAGAGGAATGAGTAGTAGGGGATGTATAGTTCTGGAAGACAAATGTAAAATCATAATCATCTACATAGACTGAAAAGTAGTCTCAAATAATTTGAGTCAAGGAAAGAAGAGGGACAAAGACAGTATCTGAATTCAAGAAAGCTTCAGATAAGCACAGTGGGTCTCTGAGGGAGTGGACAGGATTGTATAGAGATGAGCATTTGATGTGGATGGGCAGACATGATAAGACGTATGGTATTTTTCTGCCATTATGTTTCCATGGGTCGTACACAACTTAAATCAGGAAGCTTGACAATTAGGCTAAGCACAGACTCAAGCTAGCAAGTATCAAATGTCTTGCAGTAGTAGACTTAGTAACTTACCCTAATCTTCATAAATATATAAATGTGATGCTACTCTAAACTGAAATGTGGCTGTGTGCTTTATATGAATTATGTAGTGAAAAGGGATATTTGTACACAATAACCAGGAGCTATTAAATACAATTTTGCTTAATTTTTAAGTGAACTGGTAACTGCAAAAAGAAGGGAAGTGGAAAAAAGACAAACATGAAAGTAGGGATAACGGATGAAGTGAGAAGGCTGGCAAGGTAAGGAAGAGAACAGTCGAGGGGAGGGGTGGAGAAGAAATACAACAAAAATGAAAGAAAACCAGAGAAGTGCCTCCCTTTTGGATCCAGCGACACAAACCAGGTTATTCAGGTCTCTGTGGCAAAGAATTGACATACATTAGTTTTCTCCACCTCAGCAAATTTTTTATGCCCAAATGTACATCTCCTGCATTGGGAACACGGTGGGCTGATACAGCATTCTCCTCTGCTGTTGTGATGATTTAGGTGTGTTGGTAGTGGTCTCTTTGCAAAAAGGTAGCCTTTAAGCAAAAGGCAGGAACAGCTTGAAGCTGGGTTACACTAGCAGGACTACAAATCCCAGGATTCCAATCACCTAATTTGAGAAAAGTGATGTAAATTAAAGGAGTTGAGTCAGAAGAGGTTCCCTTACCTCACCAATACATTACTAGTTCCCATAAAAGGAACCAGAAGGGAACATTAAAGGGGAGAAGAGAAATGAGGGGACAAAACAATGGAGTGCAGTGCTGATGAGAAGGAGTCAGAACCAGATGGTCATTTCCATTTCTAAGCTAAGTCTCTTGCCTAGAAGCAGGAAGGAAATTGTGGCTATTTTCGTAAGGATTTGGGTAACATCTTTAGGAAGAACAGAGATTTAGACTTTGCAGCAATGAAATAGAAACCACTTCAGAAGGCTAGCCCTAACAGAGCACAATTTATGAGAGAACAGAGAGGTCCAGCTCTAAAAAAAAGAAAGACAAAAACAGGGAAAAGAAAAAGGGTTTATTCAAACTAATCAAGCCTGTAGCCAGTTTCAAGGAGAGTAGCTTTTGCTCTACTTTTAAGTTTAAAGTTATTGGCTAAAGCTTCGTTTGAGGGCGAGACAAGATCAACATCAGAGACAGCAGAAAGGCTGAGCTGTATACACCCAGACATATTAGGCTGCAGTTACCTTAACCAGTGCTGGAGCAGCTTGGGTGTGTGTTAATTGGTTACTTTGTGCTTTGAAACCCTAACGTTCGAAAGTGCTGAAGCCATGAGTACTTTTGAGCTATGCTTGATGAGTTCCTTTCCTATAAGCTTTTGGGGAAACTGTGGTTTTTAGAAAACCCTGGACATTAAGTTTGAAAAGTACCCTATCATTAATTGTCTGTAACTTGCATTGCAAGTTATATAAATTAAAATGCCAGGCTAGGCTGTAAGGGTTACTCTGGTCAATCACTTGGAAACTCTGGCATGGAATCCTTTTAGTCTGTGCAAACCAGCCCAAGAGTAGTAGGACTATGAGCAATACTTTTTTCCTTATACTTGAATCTGCTTGGAAATGTACAGGGTGAGCTGTCTTAAGCCTTGCTACATATCTGTGTAACCCTTTGCTGGGGGAGTTGCTGTTTTCCCTAGGGCCATCAGTATATTTGTTAGTCGGTGCTACTGTCTCCATCCTTCCCCCTTCTCTCTACAACTCCCAGGAAGTGAGCTCGTTCAATGGGCGGAAGTGTGTGTGCATGTGTTTCTGTGTGTGTGAGATATCCAGTTAAGTAGCACGTTATCCAGCCACTCAGGGTCATATAATAAAAATATCTACCTGGATATTTTCATACATAGCCAGTTAGGGATTTTTTTGTTATCCGGCTATATTTTTATATATATTTTTCCTGCTGAATATATGAGACAAGTTTTCCAGCTAACTTTAGCAGGATAACTAACTGGCCTACTGAATATGGACCTCTGTATTTTTATTTTAGCATTGTTAGGGCCCTATTTAAATTGTGGTAAGCTTATGGGATCCACAATTTCCACAAAATTGCAATTTAAGTAAGGCCTTATTGATTAGCTGTTTCCCACAATTTTTTTCTATTGCAGCTATTTGAAGTTCATCCTGCAATTTAGGAAGGGCCTTGATCATTATTTGTTCAGTTTAGTTTCCTCACTATTTTATGCCATCCTGTTCCTCTTTCTAAGCTCACTACCTGTTGTTGGCAAGAAGGGACATTGTTAAAATTTATACTGTGGCTTTATCATAGTATATCATGTTCCCATGCTGGTTTACCATCTTTTAAAGCTACAACTTAAGGATTAACCCATTCAGTTCACTTAAATCTACTGTTATATTGGAAGCTATTGTATTGCACAAAAAAGTGAGTTAAATCAGCATTAAAAAGTGCATTAATGGGAATGCACTGACTACATTGTGCATTAATGGGAATGCACTTTTTTACATTGGCCCCTTACAACCTGATTGATAGAATACCAGTACTTGCGAAATGAGCTATCGTGATTGTTGAGAATTGGACAGCATTGCAGTTTTGTTTACTTTGGTGTATAGATTTTGCTAATTACTAACTACTGGGAATAGGAGCAGATGACTTTTCTGCCATTCTCTCATCTCCCATACAAAAAAAAAAAAGAGAAAGAAAAAAACATTCAAGATGTCTGGAGAGAAAAATAATCAATGCCTGAAAGACAAAAATTGTTGTCGTTGCTCAGAGTGGTGAAAAACAAGAATCGGAAGGTACATGTTTGCAGAAACCGAATGTGCCGGGAGATACTGTAGAGAGAATTTTGCTAGGAGACTAAGTGGAAAAGAGGATATAGAATAGATAAGCCTCCAATGAATAAAAGATTAGTGAGTGAGAGAGATGGAGAGTGCTGGTCAGATTAGATTATACTTTCTCAACAACCTTATATGTAGAATTGCAAATTGTTTCTCCTTTTTAATTAAAAGCAAAATGAAGCAATGGCCTTTATTTTGCTTCTTTGCTCTGAAAATGTCTCAAGTCTAATGCACTTTGCTGGGAAATTGTCTTCTCCCTCATGTCCGTCATTAGCATTGTAAAATATTGGTTGCTCTGAGCATATTAATAAATCTCAAATGTGATCACTTCCTAAACTGTTACGTGTGCCGTCCGTGACAGACCCGCGACACGGCCCTCTTACCTTTCTGCAGTAACTCCAGCTCCTGGTTCCTTGTCTCTGGCAACGGTGGACCGCCAGCTCCATCCTTGGGCCTCTCCCTAGGCATGCGTGCGCATCTCCAATGTTTAAGCAGGGCCCAGGGCGGGAACCTGGCCGCAGCCCCGGATGATGACGTCAGCGGAGCCCTGGTACTTAAGCCCGGGCTCTGCTCCCTAGCTTTGCCTTTGCAACAAGTCTCCTCGCTGGTCGAGTACGTGTTGCCTCCTGAGAGTTTTGTCTCAGTCCCATGTTCCTGGTTCCTGACTCCTTGCCTCTTCGTTCCTGTTCTACACCTTCCCTTGGATTACCTACACGGACTTTGACTTTGCTTTGCCTGACCACGCTGTTGCCTCTCTCCAGCCCCGGACCTCTGCATCACCTGACCACATTGATGCCTCTCTCCAGCCCCGGACCTCTGCATTGCCTGACTACATTGTTGCCTCTCTCCAGACCCAGACATCTGCATTACCTGACTACATCATTCCCTCTCTCCAGACCCAGACCTCTGCATCGCTTGACTACGCTTCACCCTCTCCATGTTCAGACCTCAGCCTTGCTTGCCACTACGTCCAGTCTGCCGCCAGCCCCGACTCAAGACTGTTCTTGGATGCCTCTTCAACCTACTTCCTGGACTTGGTCTATTCAGGCTTCAGCCTGCTCTTGCTTGGGCGCCCCCTGTCTGCCTACATTCCTATCTCATCCAGTGTAAGACTGTACCATCTTCCCTCTGCTGACTCTGGGCTGATTACCATCTCTTCGTTGACGTCATACAGAGGTCCACCTAAGTCCAGCCGGCCCCGGCACCCAAAGGCTCAACCCACGGGGACTGAGGGCTGGTATTGGTGAAGCTCCAGTTGGCCTCTGTTCATCAGCCCACTCTGCCTGCCAATGGTGGGGACCTGTAGGTCCCTGCCTATGGGTTGCGTCAACCCCCCCTCGGCCCAAGGGTCCACCTCCGGTGCAACATAAATCAATTGACCATTCTAAATGTGCATACATATTTTTTTTTTAACAGCATAACTTTGTTAACTTGATTTGTTACTTACATATGCCAACTATGGGATAGATTTTTAAAGGGGTACACTCGTAACTCCCGAAAACCTACCCCAAACCCCCCCTGCGCATGCCAAGCCTATTTTGCATAGGCTCAGTGGTGCACGCAAGCCCGGGACACGCCTAAGTCCCGGGGCTTTCCTGGGGGGGCGTGTCATGGCGGCGCATCATCCGGGGGTGTTCCAGGGGTGTGGCCGTGGGTGTGGTTCTGGCCTGGAGCATTCCCGGGGGTGTGGCCGCACCCTCCGGACCAGCCCCCAGACCGGAACCTGACGCGCTGGCAGCCGGCCTGCACGAGTTACGCCTGCTTCAAGCAGGCGTAACTTTGGGAATAAAGGTGGGGGGTATAGATATGGCTGGGGGGGTGGGTTAGGTAAGGTAAGGGAGGGGAAGGTGGGGGGAGGGAACGGGCAGCGCGCACAGAGCTTGGCGCGCGCAAGGTGCACAAATGTGCACCCCCTTGCGCGCGCCGACCCCGGATTTTATAAGATACGCGCATATCTTATAAAATCCAGCGTACATTTGTTTGTGCCTGCTGCACAAACAAAAGTACACACTCGCGCTTTTTTATAAAATGTACCCCTATGTACGCATCACTTAAATAGGCAAAGCAGAAAATGTATGATCTATAGCGCCTCTCATCTTTCAGGAGCTAATAGCTTTTCACTGTGGGTATTTTATACATTCTTTTTGAAACAAAGAAATGCAATAATTCATGCAGGAGATTTTGAGTTTCAAATAAATCCTTTTGTAAACTGTTCAAACTATATTAGATATATAAGGCAGTGGTTAAGGGTAGAGGCTATCCAAATGTCAGTTTTTTCATTTTCATTATGTATTTTGTATTTCAGTTAAACATATTTCGCAAATGGATAGTTTTCAGCTTCATTTGCTGTGCTATGCCTTTGTTTTTGCTTATAGCTAACATCGGTCATCTGAATTGCATCCTCATTATCTGTGGTTTTCTTTAAGTTTCTGATGACCTTCACTGTAGCAAACTTACATTACTGGGAGGAGGAACAGCCCTTTCTCCAAAGATATTTAATTGTACACGTGAAATTGTTACCAGTGTGAAAAGACTGTTCATCCTCTAATCCTGGTAATTTTAACTCTGTGGTGATTGGGTGGCTGTGCCAAGTTCACTCTCAGACTTGTGCTTCCAGAGCAATTCATGACCACTTTAACTAGAAATGGTTTGTTATATTTAATCCACTATGTGCCCACATTTTGGTTTAACACTAGTACTGCTAATTCTTTTGGCACAGAGTAGTATCCTGTGCAGTTGGTTGAGCAGAGCTGGTGAGAGTCCCTTGATAAGAATTTGGTAGCACATCATTGCTGAATAGACAATAGCGGTAGTATGTGTGGTCACCTTAGAGGGCAACAAGTCCAGAGTTGGCTTTGAATTTAGGATTTAATTACTTACTTTTCCAAACCTGAGCTCAAAGCAAGCCGCATTCAGATACAATATGTATTTCCTTGCCTCAGAGGGTTTACAATCTAACAGCCTCATTTACTAAGCATTTTTCCCATAGACACAGAATAGGAGAAAAGCCTTAGTAAATCAAGCCCTGAGTTTGAACCTGTGGCAGCAGAAGGTGAATTCACATGCCCAAGGTCACAGTGGGATTTGAACCTTGGCTACCCTGGGTCTTAGCCCACTGCTCTAACCACTATGCTACTCCTCCCCTCCATATATTATTTTGAGATTTTTACACAGCAACACGATCCACGTGCTGAGCTAGCAAGATGTCACCTGGGAAGAAAGAAATAGGGATAGGTGGAGGTGAGGTGCATATGCAACTTGGGATGGTTAAGGTGTGGTGCCAGAGTGTAGTGTTGCTGGTGGTGCAGGTATTACCAGATCCTTTATATAGGACTCAATAGGGTGACAGGAGAGTGGGTGAGTAGTTTTCTTGTGCCATGGACCCTGTGAAATGGCCTTCATGGAAGGATTCTGCTCTAGCTGTGAGTTATGAGTTGCAGCATCCCACCATGCAGCTCCAGCCTGTGGGTGTGAAACAGGGAAAAGGGGCTGTAAGGTCTAGGGAGATAGAACAGCTGATGGACTGTGAACGAGGAAGAGCAGGTGGGCACCTCTGGAGTGGTGCTCTCTGCAGCCTCCCCACCTGGAAGAGTGAGTACCTGTCTGGCTGCTTCTGCCCTGGCTGCAGGACCAGGCCAGCAATAAACAAACAATCTAAGCTGCTATTAATGTGGACCTGGCCTTAGCATGCATGAGGGTAAGAGAGGAGGCATCTGATAAGAACTCTGAGATGCATGCATTCCTAGAGAAATGCCAATGTGAGCAGCACTGCTACAACAAATTGCGCTAGGGATAGGATAGGGATGGAGTGGATTGACAGAGAAAAAGTTTTATTGGTTGAATGTATCTCAGGGTTTTTGTTTTTTTTTATTTACATTAGTTGTATTTATGCGGGATGGGATATGTACAGAATGCAAAATATCTTGTGCTGATTCTGACAGCCAGCACCTGAATGGTCAAGCAATTAACAATTATTCTGCTTAACTAAAGAGGATGCAATTAATAGACACAGCAAACAGAAAGTATGTGCCTGGTAATTAAGCTGTCAGCCCAATAGTTCAGGTTTTAATTAGAATTTAGTGAGTACTAATCCCTCCAACCCTCTTGTTCATTAATAGCCTCAAGCAAGCACGGATAGACACCTGTGACCTGGTGAATTAGCTCCTCAACCCTGCTTGAGGCTAAAGAATCATCTCCTTGAGCACTGAAAGTCCACGAGAAAAGCAAATACTTACTTCATTGTATTGAACTGTTTGATCTTGTTTAATTTCCCTGACTAGTACTTAGTGAAATTAAGTATTGCATCCTTGTTAAAGATGTAACCAGGTATACATAAAATCTTAAAAGATTACAGAGAGGGGAATATTTTATTTTACTTGTCTTTTTTGATGTCCCTGTTTGGTTTGTTAAAGTTACACAGGATAACACTTAACCTTCTCCAGCAGGGTTCGTCAGCTTGTATGTAGGCACAGGCCTATTAGACCTGTTCTTAGAGTGGCAAATTCTTTTGGGCATCATCTTGTTGCTTATAGGTGCCAGCTCGGTGGATGCTTGAGCACTCCCAATATTGTCTCCTGTAGATTGGGAGCTGAGAGGTCCATACTACCTTTAAGAGAAACATGGGAGTAACCTGCACGGAGTGGCAGTTACGACCTTGGGAAGCATGCTGGGCAGACTAGATGGACCATTTTGGTCTTTTTCTGATGTTATTACTATGTAACAACGCTGCAGGGCTGGGCAGTAAGAAGGTGCTTTTGCCTCACTGTTACTGCTCCTGCATTCTTCTTCAGTCTCTTAGAAACATAAAAACATGACGGCAGAAAAAGACCAAATGGCCTATCTAGTCTGCCTATCCACCCAATTAATTTAGCTTTATAATTTCCATCACTTCCTTAGAGATCCCCTGTATTTATCCCATGCTTTCTTGAATTCAAATACTGTTTTTTTGTCTCTACCACCTCGACTGGGAAGCTATTTCAGGCATCCACCACCCTCTTTGTAAAGAAATATTTCCTAAGATTAGTCTTGAGTCTACCTCCTTTCAACCTCATGGCATGACTCCCTCGTTCAAGAGCCTCCTTTCTGTTGGAAGAAACTCATCTCCTGTGCATGGAAACCGATGAGATATTTGAATGTCTCTATCACACTTCCTCTATCTTGCCTTTCCTCCAGAAGGTGTACATGTTTAGATCTTTAAGTCTATCCAGATATCCTTTAGAATGGAGACCACTGATCATTTTAGTAGTTATCCTGTTTATATCCTTTTGAAGGTGTAGTCTCCAGAACTGTACACACTATTCCGAGTGAAGTCTCACTAGGGAGCTACACAGGTCTCACCAGGGATCCTTTCTCCGCTGACCATTCTTCTCCCTATGCAGCCAAGCATCTTTCTAGGTTTGATACCACTTTATTCTCCTGTTTTGCAACCTTGAGATCATCAGATACAATCACCCTCTGATTCTGCTCTACCTTTGTGCTTGTGCTTAGAAGAATTTCACTTCCAATACTGTATCTCTCCCTTGTTTTTTTGCATCCTAAATGCATTACTCTGCAATTTCTAGCATTAAAACTTAGCTGTCAGATGCTAGACCATTCCTTGAGCTTCATTAGATCCCTCTGCATGTTTTTCACACCTTTGGGCTGTCCACCCTGTTAGATCTTGGTATCACTGGCAAAAAGACAAACCTTTCTCAGCAATCCTTTCACTGTGGCACTCACGAAAATGTTGAAAAGAACGAGTCGAAGACCCAATCCCTGAGGTTGGGCCCTGAAGTAAGTTGTGAAATAAAAACAAAACAAGGAGAAAGGTAGGAATTAGAGGTTGAGGAAGAGAGGGAAAGGGGAAGAGAGGTTAGGGTAGGGGGTAGGGAACTGGGGAAGGCCAGGATGTGTCGCCGTGCGAAACTAGCAAAAATCTACCTTCCCCCCGCCTTGCACACACCGGGCGCACAAAATCCGGTGTGCATGTGCGCGCGGCTTGCCGATTTAATAACATGCGTGCGCTGTTGGGTAGCACGCACCTATTAAAACCTACCCCTAAGGTAGTACATTTGCAAAATGAGTGTTACTAACTAGAGACGATGGGAGATTTACGAGAGTAGGGGGGTTACACGTGCCGGGCCTATTTTATAAAGGCCGGACGATGCGCGTAAAGCCCCAGGACACATCTAAGTCCTGGGGCTTTACAAAAGGAGCGATCCGGGGCAGGATGGTCTGGGGGCAAGGCCAAAGGCCTCCGGCACAGTGGCCTCCAGGCAGGGGCAAAAGGTAGAATAACAATTTGGGGAGGGGGGTAGAGTAGGGCTAGGGGGGGGAAGGTTAGGGGAAGGGGTGGGAAAGTTAGTTTAGGGGGAAGGGAATGGGGAAGTACGCGGGCATCAGCGCACACAGGGTACACAATTGTGCACCCCCTTGCGCGCGCCAACCCCTGATTTTATAATATGCACCCACGCGTATTTTTTAAAATCTACCCCAATGTCTAAGATGGAAGTCAGAAACTTTTACAGAGTAGTAAATGAAGGCAAAATGTTCCATCTACTTTGAAAACTTTTTGAAATATATAAATGTACAGGTGATATATTTTCATAAGAATGTGAATTTTTCAGAATATGATTTTACCATTAGCGACCAAAACAAGAGGATCAGTGAACACCAGGAGTTCTTTATTTCACACAAAACATCATAAAAAGCCCGACTCAGGCAGAGTTTCGCTCTTTGAGCTGCTTCAGGGTCTGACAGAACAAAACAAATATAATCACATATAAAAACATATAAATGTGAATAAAAACATGAATAAAAATACATAGATAATGTATGTGTTTTTATTCACATTTATATGAAATATGCGTAAATCTGCCCAACATGTTTGTGTATCAGAAAATAGATGGCCTCTATTTTAAACGTAGCCGCTAAAGTTTTAATTTAGACGGCTAAGTGGCAACAAATATAAAGCTAAAAAAAATATATATAGTTTAAGTTATCCAGTTAAGTAAGATTCCCTATGTAGTGCTTTTCTTTTACTTATGCAGTGCAGCTAAGTAAGATAGCCAGATACATCTTCAAAATACTAGTTACAGTCTATGAAGCACATTTAGATTTATCCAGCTAGGGGCCTCATTTTCTAAAGTATCGCAGGCCTGCGATACTTTAGGGAATGAGGGGCAGGGGGCCGAAATGGGGGGCAGGCCTGGGCTAGCCGGCAGCGATCTCACCATCGTGGTGCAATCGCTGCCGGTTTCGCACCCAATAGCACCACCATAGGAGGTGCAGCTATTGGGCGCGAACACGGACGCGAAAAGGGCCTTACCTTTTCGTCGTCCGTGGCATCTTCACAGAGTCGGCCCCGGTGACGCCCCGACTCCTCCCCCATTTTGGTATCGCGTGTGAAACGTCCCTTATTGTGTGCGATACGTTTGGAAATAAGGCCCTAAGTGGCAAATCCGCCACTTAGCCAGATAAGTAAAAAAAATATCTAGATAAGTGGCGGACATCTGTTTTGTGTGCATCTGTGTGCTTTAATTTTAATGATTCACACAAGGAAATTAAAATCACGTATTTTCCTTAGCACTTGTCTGCTTTTACACGTGTATATTAGCAAATTTTATAACATGCGTGCGTGAAGGAAATTACCAGTTAAAACAAGTAATCTACAGGTTTGCCCAGTCTATCTCTAGGTCATCAAGTCTCCCCTGGTTCTTCAGCCTGTACTCCTCCCAGTTCCCTCACCCAGTCAATATTTGCCTATAAAGAATTCCAATCTGACTTACCCTTGACAGTTACCAAGTGTAAATATGCACAGGTAACAGCCACAAGTGCATCAAATTCGTAGGTTTAAAATAGGACCTTATATGTGTAAATGTTGGCCCCTCTACAGAACAGCCTAGCCCACCCCTAGCCCTCCCCTTTTTTTATACGAACAAACTTTTTCATGCACCATTACTTGTGTTTGTTTGGGGTTTACAAAACAGCGGTTAAGCGAATATGCACTATTTGTGCGCACATGTGCTCATTTGTACACGCACAACTCTTAGAATTTCACCTTATTCAGTATAAAGGGTTTCTCATACAAATTCTGAACTGAAATGGTGACTGACCTAACTCATCCATCATTATAAAAGCATTACAGAGATTTTTATTTAGATTTTAACTCGTTTCTTTTTACTGGTAATTCAATGTGAGTTACATGTCAGGACAATAGTTATTAAGAACATAAGAACTTGCCATGCTGGGTCAGACCAAGGGTCCATCAAGCCCAGCATCCTGTTTCCAACAGAGGCCAAAACCAGGCCAAACCTCTGTCCACAGAGGGCTCATAATCTAAGAGGGCAATTTTCAAAACAACTCCGCACGGCCCCATAAACAACATATATGGCTGCGTGGAGATTTTATAACCTGTACATATCAGGTACATGCAGATTATAAAAATACACGTATGTCTACCCTCCAACATATGCGCATAGGTTTGGTTATGTGCGAATACCTGCAATATGCTGAAAGTGTGTGCTTTTCCTACCTATCTTATAAGCATACGCGAGTATATTTTTCACGCATAAAAAAAAATCAAAAACCCACTAACTTTCTTATATAAAACCCTGATTTATAAATGGAGGTCGGTATATTTTAAACATATGCACGTAATTGAAATCAACAGTTTACCAATTCTTCCACCCAGTCCTCTCCAGGTCATCAAGAACTCCCCCCGTTCACCCAGACCTCCCATCTAACCAACAACAGACAACAAACGAGTCTGATATCAAGTGCGCTAGTTAATTAGCTGGTATAAAACTATGCAAATATGTTGTCAAATGTAACTGAGTAAATCTCTTATAAAATAGCAACTTATACAGAATGCCCCTTATTTGCACATGGAAATGTGCACAAAACTGAAAGGGGCGGATTTTAAATGCCCGGCCGGATTTACTTGCATAGGCCGCCGGCGCGCGCAGAGCCCCGGGACACGTGTAAGTCCCGGGGCTTTCTAAAAGGGGCGTGACGGGGGCGTGCCCAGAGCGACGTGGCGTTTTGGGGGTGTGTCCCGCGCGACGCAGCGTTTCGGGGGCGGCGACGCGGGCATGGTTTCGGCCCGGGGGTGTTCCAGGGGCGTGGCCGCGGCCTCCGGACCAGCCCCCGGGACGGAACAGGGAGCAACAAAGGTAGGGGGGGTTTAGATAGGGCTCGGGGGTGGGCGAAGGAAAGTTCCCTCCGAGGCCACTCCGATTTTGGAGGGAACAGGCAGCGTGCACTGGGCTCGGCGCGCGCAGGTTGCACAAATGTGCACCCCCTTGCGCGCGCCGACCCCGGATTTTATAAGATACGCGCAGCTACGCGCGTATCTTATAAAATCCAGCGTACTTTTGTTCGCGCCTGGTGCGCGAACAAAAGTACGCGATCGCGCAAATTTTTAAAATCTACCCCAAAATGTGTATTTTTTTGCTTTATCTACAATAGCATACGTGTGCTATTTACGCACGCATGCACTTATTTTACATGTGTCATTGCTTTGAAAATGAACTGGTAAGTTTAAACCTGAGGCAATGGAGGGTGAAGAGACTTGCCCGAGGTCACAAGGAGTGTCAGTGGGAGAAGTCAGATTTGAAACCTGGCTTCCTTGGTTCTTAGCCTGCTGCTCAAATCTACTATCAATGCCCAATGCCTGTCCTCCAACTACTGCTGAATCTCTGTAGATTGAATTCAAACTCAGTAACAGCAGAAGCCACAAGTTTTATCCCTGGTCTCCTCTCTTTTTCTTTTATTTGATCTCACTTTCTGGACAAATACATATATTCATCAGTATTTTATGCTTCTTACTGTACTAAAAAGGCAAATGTTTACATATTTTGTTGGGCAAGTGATACTAGCTGGTCACAGAGCTTAGAAATGTTTGTATTCCATTTTTTTTAACACTATTAATATAGCAAAGGCATGCATTTGCATGCAACTTGAAAACAAGGTACCGCCAAAAAAAAAAATAAAAATTGGCGAGCAGTAAAATGAAAGCCACACTTAAAACGTGCATTGCCAACTCTACAAATATCTGTTTTCCCTACACCTTTAAAAATAGGTACAACTCAAAAATATCAATATCACGTTTGCCTTTTGTGAAGACTGCATTGCACGTCATCAGTAACGGATGACTTTCTCTTTAGTTTCCAGAGAGTGGCTGTGACTTCATTACTTTTTTTCCCCCCACTAATTAGCACAAAAGAACAGCAGCGTCCAAAGTCTGGCTTATAAACCATCAGCTCTAATGTGTCTGTTCTTGGGAATCCTCTGTACGTGTCCCAAGTACCTCCAATTGGAGAGCAGTATAGTTTACATTGCATGTCCTGCTACACAAAACTACTGCATGATTCCCAAAATCTGTCCTGGGGAACCCAGACAGCCAGTCTGATTTTCAAAAAATCTACAATGAATGCACTTGAGATCAGTTTGCATGCACTGAAGATTCAGCTTATGCAAAGTTATCTCAGGCATATTCACTGTGGGCCAGATTTTAGTAGCTACGTGCGGGCATAGATTTGTGCGCGCAACCCGGCACGCACAAATCTATGCCCAATTTTATAACATGCGCGCGCAGCTGCGCACATGTCATAAAATCCAGGGTCGGCACGCGCAAGGGAGTGCGCACTTGTGCACCTTGCGCGCGCCGAGCCCTAGGGGAGCCCCGCTAGCTTTCCCCGTTCCCTCCGAGGCCACTCTGAAATTGGAGCGGCCTCAGAGGGAACTTTCCTCCGCCCCCACTCCCACCTTCCCCTCCCTTCCCCTACCTAACCCGCCCCCCAGCCCTACCTTTATTTTATAAGTTGCACCTGCCTCTGGGCAGGCATAGGTTGCGCGCGCCAGCCAAGTGCCGGCGTGCGATCCCCCGGCACGGCTGCTGTGCCGGAGGCCTCGGTCCTGCCCCCACCCCCGGACCACCCCGCCATGCCCACTCCCCACCCCTTTTTTCAAGCCCCGGGACATACATGCGTCCCGGGGCTTGCGCGTGTCGCTGGGCCTATGCAAAATAGGCTCGGCGCGCGCAGGAGCGGGTTTAAAAGGGTTATGCGCGTAACCCTTTTAAAATCCACCCCTGTGGGTATCCTGAAAACCAAATTGGCTGAGGAACCTACAGGCCTGGTTTGGGAAGTCCTATATTGTATATTAGATTTAAACAGCAGAATTTAATCACACCTATAAAAATACAAAGCTTCCTGGATAGCATTATATTATATGGTTAGATATATTATTTGGGGAAGAAGGAGAATGAAGAACATAGGATTAAAACATAGGATCTTCTTGTTCTTAAAAGTTAGATTTTCAATAATAAATGGAGTACAGCAGAAAAAGTATTCACAGTCTGGTTATTTAAAAAAAGTGACAGTGTACATTCCACTTTCTCTCTATAAAGGATGCAACCAGGGCTGAAAATATAATATTTTGTCAGGGGCAACAGATTTTGAACCCAAGGCCTCAGGAGTTCAGAGCTGGAGGATTTGACAACAGAGTCACAGAGAGACAAACTACAAAGACATCCTTATAAAGTTCAGGGGAAGAGGAAACAGGGACACCCACCCACACCAACTCCATACTGCAGGGGTGCTCAGACCGGTCCTACAGGCCTCCCCAGCCAGTTGGGTTTTCAGGATATCCCTAATGAATATGCATGAGAAATATTTGCATATACAGCAAGTAGCAATAGGTGTGGCCCTAATAGACTGCAGGATATAAGGAAGTCCTGTCTACCGCACCTTGGCTGGTCCAACGGCTCAGCTGGCATATGCTCCGTGGAAGCACTATTGGTCTAGTTGTTGATCTCTGGCCATCGTATTTCCTTGCCAAGCCTGTGCCTCAGTTCCTGCCCTCAACGAAGTCTCTTGTCTCCAGATCCCGCTTTCATCTTCAGCTACCTGCCTGTTCACCAAACGGATGTCCTGGAGGCTGCCTGAACCCACGGATTCAACTCATGGGGAATGACAGTTGTCATAAGGTGAAGACCCTCCAAGCCCATCCAGGCCTTCAGATCAGTGCGGACTGTGATATATCTAAGCCAAATCATTCTCTGCCAACTCATAATTGTCACGGTAGAGACCTTAGTCCTTATATGCTTGGAAAAAAAATGTGGATTTCTAGGCCCAGACAAAATTCTTGCTCTTTTCAAGTACAAAGGGAATACGTGTGCGCAACTATATATTTATCAGTAGTACAACAGCCTTGGTAGGTCGCTAAAGCAAAGAAAGGTAGAGAAGCAGGCAATAAGGAATGTATTGGGATGCAGCCTGTGAGGAATAGACAATAGACAAGATGAAAAAATGCTGTCATTGTTCCTAGGCGGCAGCAACATTATAGACACCGGTGGGAATTAAACATATTCATTGGATAAGAGGGGGAAATAGATGCTGACGATTGGTTACGTTAGGGGTTTATGAAAGCTGAAGTATAATTGATTCAGGAACAGTAGATTCCAGCAGTAACTCCTAGATAAAGAGACAAGAAATGCACTCTCTCCATATGTTCTTTGCATTTTATGCTGTAATCGGTCCTGCATATGCTAATTGATATTTGTATTCTAAGTTACTGGCACCAATAAACTGTACTCTAATTTAAGTAAGACTAACTGATAATTTTCCTAAGTATACATGAAAGAAATAGGATATAAGAACCGTAACTACTAAAGAAAAAAAATATCCAAAAATACATTTTGCTGCTCCATCTGCAGCAGAATCTATTGTCACTGGCTGCTTGAAATTAAGGCCTGACTGCAGGATCACTGCATGTGAACAAAGAAGGATGATCATAAATTCTCAATATTAGCTACT
This sequence comes from Rhinatrema bivittatum, assembly GCF_901001135.1. NCBI lineage: Eukaryota > Metazoa > Chordata > Amphibia > Gymnophiona > Rhinatrematidae > Rhinatrema > Rhinatrema bivittatum. Next base: position 186,396,880 of record NC_042617.1, on the reverse strand, counting down.
GAATAGCTTCTCAGGGTACTTCATTGAACTAATAAACATTTAAAGGAAACCTAATGATCAGTGTCTAGACATAAGCTTTCTAAACAAAACAAAAAAAAACATACCACACTTCAGCTTCAGTGCAGTTGCATCAAATTTATATTCTGCCTTTCGGTACTTCAATACGGAGTACATTCAGGTACTGTAGTAATTTAGATGTCCCCAAAGGGCTCAGAATCTAATAGGCCGATGCAATAATCTTGGGAGCTAATAAAATGTGCATTGGTTTTCTGCACACATTTATAATGCCAAGATTATTATTATTTTTTTTTTTTTACTTCTGATACAGTAAGCTAATATGCTAATGCACTGGGAGTTAAATGTGTAAAATATGCATTTGGCAGAGGTCGAACACATTTTAACTAGGGAAGGAGGGGTGGATGCATACCAGACAGGTTTTCCGGGTAAGTATCGGCAGCTGCCACTTACCCAGATAAATTTTGATTTATCTGTCCGTCTATATTTATATCAGATATAGTTTCCAAATCTGCTGTGAGTTGCCGCTACTTAAACAAATAAGTACTTACACAGCTATGTGGTGGCTGCTTCCCACTGCTGGATAGATGGAAAATCAGCACATTTGACCTCTTTCTAGTCAAAAAAGAGAGTTTGCTTTCACTTAATTGTAAAAGGGCTCATAAATTACTGTGATTTACACTTTCTTTAATATGATCTAAAAGAAAGAAAATAGATTTTTGTTTAAAAACAGCTCTTAAACCTTTTCATGCCTACTTTTAGAAGTGAAAACAAGTTATGAATAAGCTGATTTTGTTAGTTTCTATTTATTTGTCTTAAGGAAACTTTATTACTTTATTTACAGCAATTTCTTTTCTGCCCAATTACCAAAATCTATGTTCTAGGCGTATTACCTCAAAAATATCCTAAATTATCTTTCTCTCTTTATTTTTATTTTTTTTTTATAATTTTACAACATTGCTAAGCATATGAGTATCATGGGGGAAAAAAAAGAAAATATCAAAAACCCAGCTGAAGAGCTCCAAAAGTGACTGTGGCAGGAAAAGAGATCCCCAGTAATCCAAAAAGACAACTAATTTAAACAGCTGTCAATATTACAAGAAAAGACATCTCAAACACAAGCAAACAGTTTAATAATGCACAGACCTATATATTACCAAGTAATTAAAGTGGCATCACCGTATGAAATATCAGATATAGTTTCCAAATCCTTTTTCAAAGAAGAATTCTCTAGACAGGGGTGTCCAACTCTGGTCCTCGAGGGCTACGAACAAGTCCTAATGAATATGCATGAGGCAATGTTGCATACAATTGATGCAGTGTGCAGGCCAATTTATATCATGCACAATTATTAGGGTTATCCTTAAAATCTGACTGGCATGTGGACCTCAGCGCCGGACATGGACCCTCCTATTCTAGCACAAGAGATCACAGTATGAAGCTGCAAGAAAGTAGACACAGGAATAACATCAAAATATTTAAACTGCAGGTAGCAGAGACAAAACAGCAACAATACTCAAGAGGAATCCCTAGTGGTGAAGAAGTGAGGGGAAGCCTGAGATCAACTGAGGTCTATGGCATTGGGTCAGGAACAAAACTGGGCAGACTAGATAGGCCTTCTGATCCTTATCTGCTGTCACATTCTGTGTCTGAATTTCTTTGCCTTTTGATTCCCTCCATTACTATCACTTCTCGGACACTGTGAACAAAAGATATGGGAACTAGAAGTCATGATATGAAACCCCAAGGTGGAAGGCTCGAAAAGTCAGGAAATATTTCTTCACGGATAGGGTTCATGGTTGCATGGAATGCCCCTTCCATAAGAGGTTCACAGACAAGAATGGTGATGGAATTCCAAAGGGCCTGGGAGAAAATTGTGAAGATCCCTAGTGGCTAGAGATGGACATGAAAAAAAGGGGTGACCTGTGTTTAACTCTAGATGTAACATTTCAGCATGGGGTAACCTGCATGGAGCAGCAGTTACTACCCTCAGCAATTGGATGGACCATTTGGGTCTTTACCTGCATGTACTATGTTACTGTGTAACCATAAATGAAACAGCATTAGCAGTTCATCTTCTATCAAACAGAACTGAACTCAACAGATGAAAAATAAAACTCCTCCAATATCTGTAGATTAAAATGCTTTTAGAGAAAGTTTACAGAAAAAAAAAATACATATTTCATGAAGTTAAACTTTTCAGAAGTGCTGTTCTCTGTGGAAAATAATCTCTAACCATGTTATCATAATTAATTGTAGTACAGTGTACAGGAATTAGCTTGCCCTTTGCATTTTTTCTTGCTCCACAAGAAAAATGCTTACAAATGGAATTTTCCTCGTCTGCTTAAAATATTTTGGCTCCAAAACTAAGGATTGTATGTATTAAAGAGCATGCTAATGTATGTCAACATGCATTTAATACCTGTGCTGCATAACACACAGGTACTAACACTGCTAATTGTAGCACTGCTAACCCCATAAATGGCCCATTATAAAAAAAAAATGGCTTCCAATTTAAATATGCAAATAGCATGGTAATGGACTCACTGCTCATTACTGTATTTATCAAGGTGTCCAATCAACCTCCTGGTGCACTCTCCTCCGACCCAGGACCAGGGACGTGATGGGAAGAGATTACCCCGCTTTGCTCCAGCCCCTTCAACCAGTCCTCACCAGAAGGTGGGATAAACCGTGAAGTGGCAAGGCTACCAATTCTGGCAAGTAACAGCGAAGCATCAGGAGCAATGTGCGCTGCTTTGCTGCCTGCTTCCCCTGGTCCTGGGGAGGAAGGGTGTGTTGGAGGAGGGGCAGTACAATCAGAGACTTCAGGTGGGTACTGCTGGGCTGGAGAGGGGGAGGTGTTGTAAGTAAAAATTCAGACACCTTTTTGGGAATGGAGCAGAGAAGCTTTCACATTGGTGCCCTCCCTTTCCCGTGATTGGGTTTCGTGCAGCCCAGGCTAAAAAGGCTCACATCTCTGGTCTGGTTAACTTAGGCTATTCCAGATCGTACAGAGTGCAGACAACATTAGAATGGCTGCATTCAGTTTAATGTTGCCGTTTTATCCTGGAAGTGTTTGGTATCTTAGCAAGATACTGTGTCAAACAGCAGTATAACACATTACAAGCGATAAGGAAGATGTGAATGTGCTTTTATTATAGACTTCAAAGTCTGCCTGCATGCAGTAAAAGTTTATTCTTCTTTATATTAGTCACAGTTAAATCTGGCAGTTTTAGCCCATGCACTACACAAAGGAGAAGATAACTTAAATTTGACCCCATCATTTTAGTTAGTTTACTTCTGTGCTAGACAAGGTTTATTTTTCCCCTCAGCTGGCTTTACGGACTGTTGAGTGGGGTGACTAACCAGCTGACGTCATCCCAGCCCATCCTGCTTGCCAGATTACCTCTTGGCTCCTTCTCATCCACGGGAGGCAGGTCCTGTGAATCGACAGCCCTTCTGCTCACACCCCCCATCCTCAGTTATCAACTCATCCCTGGTCCCACAGCTCCCTAAAACAGGAGAGTGAAATTCCAGTCCTCAAGGGCCACAAACCAGATTGGTTTTTAGGATGGCCCTAATGCATATGCATGAAAATAGATTTGCATACAAATGAGGCAGCGTGCTTGCAAATGGTTTTGCAAGCAGATTGATTAAGGATATCCTGAAACCTCGACTAGTTTGCAGTTCTCAAATACTGGAGTTGCCCACCCCCTGCCTTAAAGATTGTCTGGTTTTCTTTCATTGCAATAATATTTTCCTTACTTTCACTCTTTAAAAAATAACTTGCTCATGCCATAGCATCAACACAAATCAAGAGAATACAATTTTAGTTTTGCGTTGGTGTGTCTCAGTCTTTTTTTTTTGTTTTCTTCATTCTCTTTTCATTTCAGTTCTCAATTTCAATTTTATTTTCTTTTTACTTTACATTTTTTTCTTTCTGATTTCTAGTCTTCCTTCCTCTTACCTCACCTTCCCTAAATATAGCCAGTTGTCCACTTTCCTGTTTCCACTTCCTCGGACTATCTTATTCTCCCTTCCAAATCCACCTCCATTATGCCCTCCAGTCTCCCACAGGTACAGGCCACAAGGCTCCCTTTTCCCCCCCATCACTGCCACTGCCCTTGACACTACTGCCATATCATTTATTTTTTTTTAATTCTTTATTTTCAAATTTTTTGAAATTCAACCCAAGACAATTCTTGTACAGAAAATATTTGTTGGCTCTCTCTTAACATCTCTTAATAGGAAATTTAAACAATAAGAAATCAATTCTAATGTCACCAACAACAAAATTATAAGAAAAAAGAGGGTGAGAGGCGGATCGGAGCAACACATTTCAAGCAAAATTAAATAAAAGAAAAAAGACCACTTGCCTAATAGTACAACAGCTCAATTTCTATCATATTACCGAGGCGGTACTAGGGGTTTCTTGGGATAATGACCGTATGAAAACCCAGTACTGCCATATCATTTATAGTTAACGCTAAGTCATGTGACACTGGCAAAAACTGTGTTCTTGCAGTGTGAAAACTAGTAAACTGCGCCATTTGGAAGCGGCAACATCAGCTAGAGGACTGAGGGTAGGTGGCATGCAGACAAAGGTCAGGCGGCGGCAGCACCATTTTTAGAAGGGAGGAAAATCCAGGAGTCGTAGCACCAGTGGAGGTGGCAATGGGCAGTTCACTGATTCTGTGATGGAAGACGAAGTCTATGGCAGTTGCCATATTATTACAGACTCTGCCTGTAGTTAATACTGATGGATAGGAAGAGTCCATGGAGGTCATAGAAACATATAAAATACTATGAACAGACTTACAGTTTTACATTTTTAATGGTCCAACAGAACTGGACTTTTATTTGTAGTTATTTTATATCTGGAGGGGGTAAAAAATAAAACAATGGATGTATGTGAGTGGAATTTAAGGATGCTATGGACGAAGAACCAGAGACCTGCAAGTTAAAAACAGAGAACAAAAAAAGCAGAAAACAATTAGAGAAAAATAAAAAATACCCCAAAGAGGCAAAAATACAGCTACAACCTCTGGGTCGGATTACCTTAAGTAACAAATAAAAAAAAAGGAAAAATATAGAAATTTGGTTTTAAAATTAAATCCTTAAAAATGAAGACAAATGGCCAAGATGCTTCTATGATATAGCCCAATGTCTAAAATTAACACTTCTTGCATTAACTGGAATAGGAGCCAAAGACACATGGAGGTCAATATCTAATAGATAAGAATTAAAAGGTCCATTTTCAGCTGCAGTGCAGTTTGGCTAGTTAGCTAGATAAACATATCTGGTTAACTAGTAGGGTACATTCAGCTGCGCTGCTGAATGTACCCGGCTATCCTAAGTTAGCCATATAGCCAGGTAAAACATTTACATGGATAATTATTATGTTACCCATCTAAATGGCTTTTGAATATTGACCTCGAAGTTTAAGTTACAAGTTCTCAAAGATTCAAATACCTTTAGCTGAAGTATTGCACATTAGAAGGGAAACTTTATAATCATTCATTACAAGATGCACCAGAGATTTTCAAAATGTGTGATAAGGTGCTAGCATCCTGTAAAGGGACTTAAAATTTCTACCGTAGCAATGTTTGCAAAATGCAAGAGGTAGAAAAAGAATTTTGATGCCTATATGAATTCTGAGCAGTGGGTTATGTTTTGGAGCAATCGGAGTTTTCATTCAGAAGTTGTATTTTATTGTTCCTAAGGCAGTCTGGACGCTAATAAAAAATCTCCCAACTCAATATTCAGGAAGATAATAAATATTAGTACACAAAAGATACAGGAATATAACATATGAGAATATCCTTAACAATACAAGGAAATTTTGAATGGGGATATGGGGAAGGATATACCTAATATCCAACGTGAGCTTTCATTTCAAATCATTTGACAAAAAAAAGGGATGAGTTAACAAAATTTCAACCTCTTTTTCTGTCTATTCCCATGATCTACATATATGCACATATATTTCTCTGTGTAAATTATTTGGAAATCAATTGCAATTTTGGAAGCTATTTCAGCCTGTAATAAGAAATTGATAGATATTTTACTACTGTTGGCCTTAGAACTCATCCTTAATTACTATAATTAATGTTCCTATCAACTTGCTTGGGAGACCTTTAAATCCCCTCTTCCTGCTTGATGCCAACCCAGCCATTTGAACTGCATGATATCCCATAGCCTCATGGGACTGCCATCTCAACGTATGAGACAGCTGGAGCAGCACCAGGCAGGCAGAAGGGAGTCAAAGATCTCCCGCACTGGTTAGTGGAAACAATGACTGGAATGGTATTTCTTGCTAGAAATACAATACTTGGTTAAATGGCATATCTTTGACAAACAAATAAAAAGTGTTGAAACCAAAAAAATATAATAGAGCTAGAAATGTTCAGGAAGTCTGGAAATGTATAGATTATGCAATCCAGGGGCAGTAATTGGACCTTTTGCCATCATTAAACAAGTGTACAATAATGCATTTGGTTTACTATGGGGTGTGAATTATTTATGGCCAAATTTTCAAAAGGCCGTGTGCAAAAAGGGTCGGATTTTCAAAAGGTTACATGCGCCGGGCCTATTTTCAAAAGGCCCAGCGGTGCACATAAAGCCCTGGGACGCGTGTGAGTCCTGAGGCTTGCAAAAAGGGGCTGGGAGGGGGCGGGGTGTGGGCAGTCCAGGGCGGTCCGGGGGCAGGGTCAGCGGCTCATGGGACAGCGGCCATTTGCTGCTGTAGCAGAGATCATGTGCCAACAATCGGCTGGCACGCACAACCCATGCGCACGTGTGGCCGATTTTTTTTTTCTTTTTGATTGCATTTACAATAAGACAACCAAGGAATACATCATTGATGATGATAATGAATAAACAGATACAGATACAATTAAATGGTCAAAATACACAGGAAAATACTATCCAACACAGAAAAAAAAGTTAAATTGTAATCTGTGCCTGGCTCTAAGGAAAATAGAGGTGGGAGGGTTATAAAGAGAAAATAACAATGAAATAAGTAAAAGGAAATAGATGAGGAAACACTCCAATAATCATCTATTGCCTAACCTCAGAGACTTATGAGATGTGCGTGTCTAGAAATACACAAAGGGGTATATTTTATAACATACGTGCATGGCCTACATGTGCGCGCGCTAACCACCGCATGCACATATACACCCAATTTTATAACATATGTGCGCAGTCGCGTGCATGTTATAAAATCCACGGTCGGTGCATGCAAGGGGGTGCAAAATTGTGCACCTTGCGTGCGCCAAGCCATGCTGCCTTCCTCCGTTCCCTCCCCCCTAGCCTGACCTTCCCACCCCTTCCCCTAACCTTTCCCCTCCCAGCTCTACTCTAACCCCCCAAAAACATTTTATCCTACCTTTTGCGCCTGCCTCTGGGCAGGCGCAAGTTGCGCGCATTGGCAGGCTGCCGGCACGCGATCCCTTGACACAGCAGCAATGGCCGCTGTGTTGCAGGCCTCTGGCCCTGCTCCCGACCCCGGACCGCCCCACCCCTTTTGTAAAGCCCTGGGACTTACACGCGTCCCGGGGCTTTATTCGCGCCACCAGGCCTTTTTAAAATAGGCCTGGCGCGCATAATCTTTTGAAAATCTGGTCCAAAGTTGTGAAGGCTCAAAAATGATATAGTTTACATTACCAAATTTAACACGGCATTTACATGGATACAACAATAAGAAATAAGCCCCCCCTGAAAGAACCTCATCGCGCATTGATAGAAATTTTTTCCTCCGGAGTTGAGTTCATCTTGTAACATCTGTAAAGATCCATATCTTCTGACCGTGAAACATAGAAACTATATTGCGGAAAAAAAAAAAATCAAAGAATAGTATTACGATCAAAAAGTAAAGTGAATGAGACTAAGAGAGTTCCCCTTTTAGAAACTACCATCTCATATGATCTTCCAGAAATTGAGTTAAATTCAATGAGGCTTCTTCAGGAGAATCTGTTGATACCGTTCCATCAGACTTAGGAATAAAATATGATTTGGTAATCACTGGCAGAGCTGTTTTAGAAATTTTCAATACTTGAGAAAGGTAATTTTTAAATAAATTAATAGTGGATTGAGATTTTATGAACGGGAAATTCAAAACCCGTAAATTACAACTCCTCAGAAAGTTTTCAATATTTTCCAGCCTCTTTGATGTAATCAAATCAGATTGGACCAAAGTTTGTTGAATTTTCTCCACTGCAGTAAATCATGAGTCCACCACTTCAAATTTTGTCCCATACTGAGAGATAGAATTAGCATTAGCCAAAACCTTAGAATTAGTGTCTATAAAGATCTAAGTAAGATTAGAAACAGAAGATTCTAAAGACACAATAGCTTGCCACAAAACTATCGTTATTTCTAGGGGTTTAACCAATCTCAAATTTGAGGAAGTGTCAATCAAATCTACACCACATCTGCTCCTTATACCGCCCTCGAGCTGATCCAACGGGGTAGATGTTTTACTCACAGTTGAGGAGATAGCCCCCCAATGCTTTTCCTTCAGGGCTCAATCTAACTGTAACACAAGAATGGAATCAGGCTCCACAATGTTCAAAACTCGATCAGGGTTAGCCACTGCTTGCCCCAATTTCAGATCAATTTGACACAGCTCCTTCATAGGCAGTTGTTCAAGAAGCTCACGTTTAGGGGGAGAAGGCGAGGTAGGCACCCGGAGGGTCAACGATATTTCCTCGATCAAAACGGGCAATGTTTGCTCGCCGTCGTTCCCTAAAGTGATCGCTTCCGGAACCATTCTTGGAGTGGGAGAAAAAAAAAACCTCAGTCCATGGCTATAGATTTTTCAGTGACGGGGAGCTTGCACTAGCACCCTGCAACTTAGCCTTTCATTTTGTATGCAACTAATATCTGAAAAGGTAACAAAGAAAATCGCAGTAGAGGAGCTCTTCTCAATGTTCCTCACTGGCAGCCATCTTGACTCTTCCACCATGCGACCAATTTGAGTATTGTTGTGTCCATTGTATAACTCGTGGATTGAGAATTTACAAGGAACCACATCTAGAGGACAAGGAGTTTAAGAATTGAATCAAATCTTAAAAAGTGCTCATTGGATCTGAAGATCCTAGTCATTGAAAAAGTGAAGTTATCAGCCATTCAACTGAAGTCCCAGATAGAGATTCAGACTGAATCTGTGCAGGTTGGACTTTCTATAGAACTGTACACTGATCGCTTGAAAATTTTGAAAGATAACTTGGAAAAGTTTTCCTCTGAGATTAAGAATATGAAATTTAAGAAATGTATTTGAGATGAGAACAATTATCGTCTTGGAGATATTTATCCTTGGACAAACTCATCTGGTAATGCAAAATCACAGACGTTCATAAAAATGTTTGATTCATCATCTTATGATCTTTCAAGACATGATAATCAAGCACCTTTTTTAAATGTCAATCCAATACAATCAACATGCAGATAGCACGGTGGTCCTCCTTTACAATATCAACCTCCAGGGTTTTCTCAATGCCAGGTAAATTTCGAACAGAACAGTAGATCACATCCATGGATGAGAATGCAGGTCCCACATCAACAGCAGTGATCAATATTTCTGAGAAGCAGCTTTCGCAAAATCAATTGAAGGTGCTCAAAAAAGGGCTCTCTTTTATACCTACGACATTTTGATGCCTTTGATATGGAGGTACACTTACAGAAATTCATGGACTTTGCGTTATTTGTTTTTTGGTTTATTCCCACAAAGTGACCTTTAAGTGGTTCATGGACCTCTAATTGGACCCCGCTTGGCCCTATGGCCCAGTCTTACAGACATGTGCAGCCCTGCTTAAAAGGGATATGGATTCCTTCTCAAGCACACCATGTTACAGTTTTTCTAATTTTACATGAAGTGAGTGGACTATTTTCAGATAATTTCAGTGTCATTCTGAAGCTATTAAGCCAACCAATAAAAGTGGGGCCATCATTGTGATAGCTACTTCTCCATATGTTCAAGAAGCATTAAGGCAGGTTTCAGATAACACTTTTTTTTATCAGTTGTTACCTTCTGAACCAACTCTTTCTTTGAAGAAAGATGTAGATGCTTGCATTTTGGAAGGTTCTGGCCATTGTCAGATTACTTGTAAAGAAAACCATGGTTTTGATAATTACTGATCCGGTGACACTGGTTTTGCATTTACTTCCCAAGATCCATAAATCACTTAATAATCCACCTGGTACACCTATCATTTCTGCCAAAGGCTCTTTACTTGAGTCTCTTGATTTTTGTAGATGGTTTCCTTCTGAGTTTTCTACTGCTATTGCCTTTATATATCAGAGATTCCTTTGACCTTACTACTTTTTGGAAGGTTTTTCTGATTCGTTATGTAACATCATAATGGTAACAACTGATATTACCTCATTGCATACTAACATTTCTCAGGATGAGGCACCAGCTATTATAGAAACATATTTGGATAAGCGGGTGTTACCGGTGTAGGTTCCTACCAATTTTTTATTGAGCCTAGTTACCTTTGCTTTAAAAGAAATGTTTATTCAATTTGCCGATCAGTATTACAAACAGATCAAAGGAACTGCAATGGGGGCCACTATGGCCCCCGATGTAGCTAATTTGTATGTCGGGGCATTTGAGCAGTGTTTTCTTCCACAAAGCCCATTCAAGCAGCACACTGTAATCTGGAGTCAGTTCAGTGATGACATTTTTATGCTTTGGTTGGGTGATGCATGCAAGTTAGCTTTTTTTCAATGGTCAGATGGACATAAACCACCATTTGCAGTTTACATATCAATATAGTACCACTTCAGTGACATTCTTGGATATCTCTCTCAGTTGTAGATAGTGCTTTTCTGTTTTCTGTGTTCCAAAAGCCAACTAATAGGAACACATTTTTTTTATTACTTCAATATATGAGCTGTCACCCACATAATCTCAAACAGAATCTACCGGTGGGACAATTTTTTTTTATTTAGAATCCAAAGATTATGTTCTACACCTAAGATCTATATAAATTGTGCAGCAGAAATAATTGGAATGTGGGTACCCTACCATGTGTGAAGTAAGCATAAACCCAGGCACAGTGGGTAAATCGCAATTTGCTATCACAGTCTTGTACACATTTTTCCAATTCAAGGCCTGCATATATTTTACCTTATAATGCAATGACACACCTAGTTCAGCATAGAATAAGTAAATATTGGTCCATTTTGGGTCTTCATATGCAGTTCTCTGAAACTCCTTTATTTGCTCTTAAAAGAGGACGTAACATTCGTGACATGGTAGTCCATGCTTGTTTGCAATGTTCACCTCATTCTAGAAATAGTAATGGTGAGAATGCAGGCCACCAATGTAATGTTTGTCCACAATCATTTAATGGTGCTATCTTACCTTTTCCTCCCTTTAATTAGTTTAAACAATGTAGCATTTTGTCCTACAGCTCAAGCGGTGTTGTACATGATATCTGGTGTTCCTGTTTATTAGTTTATGTAGGATGTTACAAGCTAATATACAGGAATACTACAGCTACATTCATAGATAAGAACATAAGAACATAAGAAAATGCCATACTGGGTCAGACCAAGGGTCCATCAAGCCCAGCATCCTGTTTCCAACAGTGGCCAATCCAGGCCATAAGAACCTGGCAAGTACCCAAAAACTAAGTCTATTCCATGTTACCATTGCTAACGGCAGTGGCTATTCTCTAAGGGGCGGATTTTAAAAGGAGCACGAATAGCCTACTTTTGTTTGCGCTCCAGGCGCAAACAAAAGTACGCTGGATTTTAGTAGATACGCGCGGAGCCGCACGTATCTGCTAAAAACCTGGATCGGCGCGCGCAAGGCTATGGATTTTGTATAGCCGGCGCGCGCAGAGCCGCACAGCCTACCCCCGTTCCCTCCAAGGCCGCTCCGAAATCGGAGCGGCCTTGGAGGGAATCCTCTAACGCCCTCCCCTCACCTTCCCCTCCCTTCCCCTACCTAACCCACCCGCCCGGCCCTGTCTAAATCCCCCCCTTACCTTTGTCGGGGGATTTACGCCTCCCAGAGGGAGGCGTAAATCCCCGCGCGCCAGCGGGCCTCTTGCGCGCCGGGCCGTGACCTGGGGGCGGGTACGGAGGGCGCGGCCACGCCCCGGACCGCCCTGGGCCTTAGCCACGCCCCCGTACCCGCCCCCAAAACGCTGCCGACACGCCCCCGAAACGCCGCGACGACCGGGCCCGCCCCCGACATGCCCCCCTCGAAGAACCCCGGGACTTACGCGAGTCCCGGGGCTCTGCGCGCGCCGGTAGGCCTATGTAAAATAGGCTTCCTGGCGCGCAGGGCCCTGCTCGCCTAAATCCGCCCGGTTTTGGGCGGATTTAGGCGAGCAGGGCTCTTAAAATCCGCCCCTAAGTGAACTTAATAGCAGGTAATGGACTTCTCCTCCAAGAACTTATCCAATCCTTTTTTAAACACAGCTATACTAACTGCACTAACCACTTCCTCTGGCAACAAATTCCAGATGTTTCGATGATCCTTCGGTTGAGCATTGTATTTTGGCTAAACAATCTTTTGAAGATTTACAATTTGATGTGATTTAACAACCATGTCGGAACCACCGTGGTGTAGACTGATAGTTTGCTTAATCAGCATGAGCAAAGTTGGATCTATCGTTTAAATTCTGACACCTTTTGGATTGAACAAAGAAACTGACTGGTCTATTTTTTGATTCAGTCCATTTCTTTTAAAGTTCATGAGATATTGATTTCTTGTTCATTTCTGATTGATAGTCTTGGGGGTGGAGCATTTATATTGATTGCCTCTGGGAGTGGGACATTCAAGATTTTTCTTAAATAGATGGTACCAGGTCATTTCCTGTCCGGATAACCCTGTTAAATGCCAAGCAGACATGTTTAATCATCTGAAATATGTGTTTGTTTTCCTTGTGTTAATTATGGCTAGATTCTGGATGATATGTGATATTATATTTTTCATTTACAGGTTATGATCATTGGGGTAGATTTTATAACATGCGTGTGCGGCCTACATGTGAGTGCGCTACCCGGCACCTCATGTTATACAATCCGGGGTCGGTGCGTGCAAGGGGGTGCATAATTGTGCACTTTGGGGTAGATTTTAAAAATTTGCGCAAACAAAAGTACGCTGGATTTTATAAGATATGCGCGTACCTTATAAAATCCGTGGTCGGCGCGTGCAAGGGGGTGCACATTTGTGCAACCTGCGTGCGCCGAGCCCGTTCCCTCCGAGGTCACTCCGATTTCGGAGCGGCCTTGGAGGGAACTTTCCTTCGCCCTCCCCCCACCTTCCCCTCCCTTCCCCTACCTAACCCACCCCCCCCCCCCCGGCCCTATCTAAACCCCACCTTACCTTTGTTGGCAAATTTACGCCTGCTAAAAGCAGACGTAAATCTGCGCGCGCCAGCGGGCTGCTGGCGTGCCATCACTCGGGAGCTGGTCCGGAGGCCTCGACCACGCCCCTGGGCCAGCGCCACGCCCCCGGGCCCACCCCCGAAACGCCGCGTCACGCTCCCGAAACGCCATGTCGTTTCGGGAACGCCCCCTCCCCGCCCCTTTTACGAAGCCCTGGGACTTACGCGCATCCCGGGGCTCTGCGCGTGCCGGCGGCCTATGCAAAATAGGCGCGCCGACGCGTGCAGGGCATTTAAAATCCGCCCCACAGTGCACCGAGCCGCGGTGCCTTCCTCTATTCCCTTCCCCCTAGCCTGACCTTCCCACCCCTTCCTCTAACCTTTCCCCCCCAGCCCTACTCTAACCCTCCTCAAAAGTTTTATTCTATCTTTTGTGCCTGCCTCTGGGGCAGGCGCAAGTTGCGAGCGCCAGCAGACTGCTGGCATGGAATCCCTCGACAAAGCAGCAATGGCCACTGTGTTGCAGGCCTCTGGCCCTGCCCACGTCCCACCCCTTTTGTAAAGCCCCGGGACGCATGTAAGTCCAAATTGTGATTATGATTCCTTATGGGACATTTTCCGCCATCCTGCTTTAGAAATCTAGTACATCTTCTTTAGTTGGCTGAACTTTTTTGTGTCTTATACAATTTTCTAAAGAATTTGCTGTAGAATTTGAAGTTCATTTTTTTACTTTCATACTTTAAGCTTGCTTTGCATGTTTATAGAGTCTTTTCATGCTCATTTATAAATGCTTAAAACAATTTATCACGTTGCATTGTGTACATATAATTCCTGTTTTTCACTTTGTTTTTATTTGTATGCGATATGAATGGTGTGGTATGATTTATTTATTTTATTTTTTAATCTGATTAACTTGAATTCTATCAAAGTGATGTTTCAATTAGTTTGAATATATTTAAGAGAATTCTTTTTTGTATTAATTTGTTATTTCTGGAATAAATTAAATACATTCTTTGTGAAATTGTTTTTTTGCTTACAACACTATATTCTATACATATTTTATTTAAAAAAGTTACCAACTTCCCTGCTCTGGGAATAAGCATGACCCCGCAGAGCCTTTTCAGATAATACAAACTTACTAATCCTGATAGGTTTGTTTTTTGGGGGGGTTTTTTAAGATTTTATATTCCTGGGTTTCAGTTAGGCTAAAAGTTGGATGTCTAAGTATCTTATGTGTAATTTCAGCATACTAAAAGAAAACGTTTTGGTTAATTTGTTCCCACCTTCCCTGTCCTTCACCTACCCACCCTACTTCCAATTTCTCTTTTATTGATTAGTTGTGAGGCAGATTCTTTATTTCCTGCAGTTTTAGCAGTTAAATTATCTCTGTCCAATTATCTCATCTATTGAGACTTCTATTCTTAAACCATAGTTCCAAACATTCTTATTTGTCCTGTCTGTCTTGACTAGATTTTAAGCATCTTAGAGCAGAGATAGTCTCTTATGTGCTTCTGTACATTATTATTAAAAATATTTAACAATAATAGTAATATCCTCCAATATATTAGTTATATTCAGTCAATAGAAATTGCATTAAAAATTCAAATGAATTCAATAAAAATATATGAACACAAAAAAAGGCAGATAAACTTAATATACAAGTTACACTGCATTTTGTTTTAGGATTCTTGGTATCACAGAGCAGGAATATAGGCAATATGTTTCCATCAAAACGCATGTTCAGTTCTGACAAATGCAAAAACTAAATGATCTTCATCCTACCCACTACCATAAAACCTCATATTCTAACCCATTAACAGTGAAAGTCAGAAACAAAGTTTTAAAAAAAATTATATCTTGTTAAAATTTTTAGCCAGTCTTTACTATTATTATTTCAGCATTTGTATAATGCTGTGATGAACCATGGGCTCCACATGGCCAGATGCAGCTCTGCGGCACAGAACAGGTAGTCGGTCAGAGCAAAAAGGAAGATAATAGTAAAGGGTTGATAGGAATTGTAATTCAAAATGATGCAAAAAAAATGGAAAAGATTATGCAGCTTTAAAGAGAGATTTTGGAGAATTTTAATCCCGGGAAAAATGGCTGGGAAGACCAGGGAAAGACAATCAGGGTGTGCTTTGAGTAAGGAGATGAATCTCTAGGAGAGAAGGCAGAGGAAGATGGGCAAGTGGCCAGGAAACTGTCAGGAGAACTCTGGCCAGGGGGATGTGAGGAATGGCACCAGAGGCCACTCAAGAGTGAGATCATAGTAAGCTTAGCAGTAGTGCTCCAGCTAGAGAACTAAGAATTGGAGAGTCTGATGGCAATGGCATAACAGCGTGTCAACATGCAGCTTGGGAGGGAAGTTTTGTGTGCACCTGGAGTTTGGAAATAACCTGGAGAAAGAAAAAAAAAAAAAAAAGCAAAGTCTCTGCAAGTTTTGCTGGACTGTGCATTTGTTACAGGTGTTTCAGAAAAAGTTAAGAGCAGGTCACGAGAAGCATCCTGTCACAAAGGCCCTAAATCAGCAAATTTTATAACAAGATGACAGCTTGTAAATATTAGAACATTTATTCATAAAACAAAATATTATTTCCATCTGTACAAAGTTATCATTGAACATTGGCATCCTTCATAGTCAATTTGGATAAGGTACTGACATTTATGTTAGAATTTAAAATGCACAAAACATATATAGAAGATGTAATTGTTCACATAGACATCTTGTGTCTGCTAGGATAGCAAAATATACAATCAGATGCCACATATAGAAAAACAAACTAAGGAAATAAAATGTCCAACCATATTATTAAATCTACTATATTATGATATCTAACACTAGAAAACAAAGGCTGCTCATATTTACAATATTAGGTAGGCACAGCCTCACTATCTCAAAAGTTAATATGAAAACTGGGCATATATGCTATGCTTCTTGAATAGGCTCTCCCCATATCCCAAATCTGAAGATGATCTATATTACTGCCAAGAGCGAGAATATTTTTCTCATATGCAGTTTTTGTTATTTCTACCCAGGTGCATTTTGACCCTCTCTCAGTCCAGTCAGAAACCAGATCTCAAAAACAGCTTTTCCTTAACTATAGTTTTTAAAGAAGTTTTAGGCAACGGTGCTTAATGATCAATAAATATGGATGCATTTTCTGGCATTTGTCATGGAGTGAAATATAAGTGGTTGAAGATATGTAGGGTACTTTTGCTTTATCTTGTATTGAATCATCAGAAGCAAATCATCATCTAATGAGGGCAATCTGTAGAGAGTTGAACTCAACGGACTGATATCTTCTTTTTACTGTGAACCTTATTTGTAGCTGCACTTACTCAACCATGATCCCAATGGGCCTGTCAAGCACAGCACTCCATAAACATATATGCTGCCAGTCACACCGTGATGGACATTGAAACATAATATATGTGCTTCATGGCTCACCGTTGTTCAAGAATGATAAGATGGAAAACTATTAGTAGTACTCCTAAATGCATACATGACTAGGGCCGGAAAGGGACTTGCCTCAAATCAAACAGATTCACGCACTGGGCCAGAAAAGGAACTCAGGTGCTCTACCCACTATGATGCACACAAAAAGCTTCACAATGAGCTGCTGTTTAAAAGGACACTGCTTTAGTTATACACATCTATACCACTGCATGGAAAAGTACTTCATGTAACCTCGATTCGGGGGCAGCTATTCACTACCAATGGTGCCATAAAAGAATTTGTATTTCTTATGGGGCTAGATGCACTCACACTAACTCTTGTACAAGTCTCTTTCCCCCAGGGCCTTTGCCGGTGGGGGGGGGGGGGGGAGGAATTCCTCCTTCACCGCCCAGAGTGACAGGGGGGACACCGTAGCTATTTTCCTGGGAAGAGTATAAATCCTTTACCACTGTGTGTGCTGTAAGGAACCAATAACACACAGGACACTCGCCTGTTGAGTGCCCAAAAGAAATAACTTTGCTGAACGTGAATTAGATTGGCACAGTTCAGACAGTTCTTAGCACCACTGCTTGCTCTTTGCAATTTACAGTCCTTCCTCTCTCTCTGTGCAGGTGTCTCTTAATATCAGGGCATGGGAAACCAGTCATCCTTCAGGGTAGGGACAAAAGGAGGTTCCCAAGTGGGCAAGGTAATCTTGTGTGGGCAGAAAAACTCCTCCAAAGCTGGTAAAAATTGACAAAACAGTCTATCTATAGAGTGAGAGTCCCAATTTCCTCTCTTTCCAGAGGTGAAGATTCCAAATGGTGGTCCTCAATGGATCTCAATGTGGTCTTACTCACAGTTCTCCAATGTCTCAGTCACACTCTCTCTTCTCTTTCTCTGAATCCCACGATGGAAGAGTTCCACACAGGACACACAGCTCTTGATGGTCCTGTGTCAGGGGGCAGCAAAACTCTTCCTCCTGCTTCCTCTAACCAAAAGGTCTTCTCCCAAAACAACAATTCAACAACAGCAGAAGGTCACCACCAGACCTCTGTCCCCCATGAGGTTGCAGAGGGGCAGGTTTTCCTTATCCTGGGCCTCCTCCCAGGGAAAAGGTTTCCCCGTGACCTCTCTCTAGGCGATACCCAGGGGTGTCACAAGGTTTCTTACCACAAAAAATGCAAAACTCCCAGAAACATAGCCAGTCAGCCAGTGAGTAGGGTGGAAGAGCAGCTTCCCGACCAGTCTCAGGGACCAGGCAGGATTTGCCTGAATCCTCCAAGAAGACCCAAAATCCAACAAAGGTAAACCTCCTGCAGTATCTCCTCACTTCACAACTCAAAAGCGCTGCCTCCCAGCTCTCAGGAGAGAGCTGCTTTTTTTTTTTTCTCACCAGGAGGAAGGGCATCCCAGGAGGAGCTGGACTGAATGGTGCCTCCCCACAATCTCCAGCTCTCTGTCCCTAGCTAAAGGAGTTAAACTAAGGGCACTACTGGCATTGAACCCCAGTAGGTCATTACATTCATGTGACCCCTACCCATTCCTTTGTACTGAAAAAGCCTCTTGTATTCATATTTGAAGATGACCCGAGTACTCATGGAAAAGAGGGGAGGGGTTCGAATGTGGCTCCAACTCATTGATGTTGCTGTGGAAATGCATTTATTTGGACTGGATTATGATTTTTTTTTTTTTTTTAAGGAGTAGTGATGTGCAGGGTTAATTTATCTTGATGTGTGAACTACCTATCTCCTAATGGAAATAAAAACAAATGCCATGCTTCATTCTGTTGCAGAAAAAATAGCCCCTAGAGTCTGGCAATTAATAAGCCATCCATGAAGCATCTGTTTCATTACAGAACACAGACCCTGCTGATGATAGAGACATTAATAATGCTTTACACACACAGAGGCATTTACAAAGTTTCGGTAATGAAACCTCCAAGCAAAGCACTCCTGGCTGAGCCACTTGCTCATTTGTTATCAGGCAAGCCGAATTCAATTTAACAGTCATCTTTCAATGCATTCATTTTCTGTGTATTTTTGGCCCAGTACCTTTCCTCCAGCTCCTTTGCCGTCCAGCTCAGTCAGAACTGGATTGTGCTGAGGGGCCATGGAGCCTTCATTTTCAACCTATACCCTCCAAACCCCACCTCATCAGACCAGCTACGGGGCTCGATCTATTAAATAAGAAGTAAAAAAAAAACAAAAAAAAAATGTGTGTTGTATTTCAGCACACGTCTTCTTAATGCCTTCAAAAAAAGTTCCAACTCCTGATGAAGCAAGCTAATAGTATGCAAAGCACATAAACCTAAAAATGTGCACAAAAGAATATAAATAGTGCCCAGAAATATAGTAAATCATGTCTAATGTGCACAAAACATGTTTGGAACACTACTTATACTCCTAGATTAAGGGGTATATTTTATAAAAGTACGCCGGATTTTAATAGATACTTGCGTAGGCGCGCGTATCCTTTAAAATCCGGGGTCAGCGTGCACAAGGCTGCCCAAAATCGGCAGCCTGCGCGCGCTGAGCTGCGCAGCCTGCTTCCGTTCCCTCCGAGGCTGCTCCGAAATCGGAACGGCCTCAGAGGGAACTTTCCTTCCACCTCCCCCCCCCACACCTTCCCCTCCCTTCCCCCTACCTAACCCACCCCCCCAGCCCTATGTAAACCCCCCCTACCTTTGTTTTAAAAGTTACGCCTGCCGGCCGGCCGGCACACAACTCCCCAGCCCAGGAGCTGTTTCGGAGGCCTCAGCCACGCTCTCGAAACACCCCCGGGCCGGAACCATGCCTGCGGCCCCACCCCTGAATGATGCGCCGGCCGCGACACGCCCCCAACACGCCTCCCCAGGAAAGTCCCGGGACTTACGCGCATCCTGTGGCTTTGCGCGTGCCGGCAGCCTATGTAAGATAGGCGCGCGCAGGAGGGGTTTGGGGTAGGTTTTCGGGGGGGGGGGTACGCACGTAACTTACGCACGTACCCCTTTGAAAATCTGCCCCTAAGAGCACAAAGACGTGGGTTAGAGGCACAAAGTGATGCTCCTAAGTGGTAGACACAAAACACGAGTAGGAGCGTAAAATTTGTGTTCACAAGTTGTGCGCAGAAAGCCTGCCTAAAACATAATTTATGTGCATTAATCCTGAATACAGGAGCTTTGGCACCACAAACTCTAGGTTCAGACCCCTCGGATTAATACTAGCCCCAGAACCTTTACTCCACACCTCTTCACTGGGGAGCAATAACTAACTCCGTAACATGATGAAGCATCATCTCTCCACAAAGTAACATCCCCCTCAATCCTACTAATTATTCACAAGCTGGCCCCCTCGCTTTACAGCAAGTCCGTAGTCTTGGTGTTATCATAGATAACTATTTCTCACTAAAAAAAATTCATTGCAGCCACTGTAAAAAACGGATTCTTTAAACTCCATACTCTAAAAAGAATCAAATCTCTCCTACACCCATACGATTTCCGAACTGTATTACAAGCTACAATATTGTCAAAGCTGGACTACTGTAATTCCATACTACTTGGATTGCCTAAAAACTCATTACAACCGTTACAAATGTTACAAAACGCAGCCGCCCGAATACTTACTAATGCGCATCGCCATGACCACATTACACCAGTACTCCAATACCTCCACTGGCTACCAGTTGCATCGAGAATTACATACAAAGTCCTAACCCTCATACACAAATCAATCTACAACCAAGAAATGCAATGGTTCTCTGACGACTTTACATTCCACAAATCCAATAGACCTACAAGAACAATACACCTAGCCAAACTCAAGGCTCCCACTTTCAAACAAATTAAACATGTTTCCACAAGAGATCGATCATTTACTATAGCAGGAATAAACATCTGGAATAAAATGCCTACAGACTTGCGCCTGGAGCCCTGTATCAAGAAATTCAAACAAAACTTAAAAACTTGGTTCTTCAGAGAAGCTTATACATAATGCCCTTAGACTCCTCAAATAGCCTTCCTACTTCTAACAGTCTCCGTCTCCTACCTTTCTATCTCCATTCTATCAGCCAGCCTCTCTTCCCCCCTTCACTCTTTCTACAATTGCCTTCCGCGAACTGAATGTATGTAATTATACATAGATTGTATATTTGATTTGTACATAATTTACTGAAGTATATACCGTTGGTAAATATACATAGTTTCTCCCATAAGATTAGATGGGATTTAATTGTACCATATGCTGATTCATTGCATTGTTGATATATATTTGCTTGTTCTCTCTAAATTGATTGTAAAGCCTGTTGCTAAATATTTTTTCATTGTAAACCGAGGTGATGTTTGAAACGTTCCGCGGTATATAAAAAACCTTTATTTAATTAAATAAATAAATAAATGAATAAACAAACAAACAAACATAGGATTTGCATGGAGGAGCGCTGTGTGTTATATCGGCAGGTCTATGCACGTAAACGTGCGCAGAACCACATGCTGGCACCATGCGCGCAAAACCCTAGCACACGTATTACATCGGGGTCTACCACGGTAACAATCCTTGGGTGAGGACTGCATACCAAGGCTCCCTGTGGAACCTGGTACATAGGCAAACTGAGTCTGGTCACTCTACACACAAAAAGAAAACAAAACAAAAAAAAAAAAAACCCAGCCCCTTGTGCTCTCCAAGCCCAACTTGTTTGCATCAGTGAGCCATGCAATGGCTTCCCAGTCTTCCCAGGTTTCTTTAAACAGCCCAAAACAAATCCTACCTTTCCTTAAAATCCTGCAATCCCTCTACTAACATTACTAGGTTGGTATCATTATACCACAGAAGATTACGTTTTACAACATATTAGACAAATTCTTTCGCTGAAAAAGATTCCACAGTGCCCAAAGCCTGAAAGACTCATGGGATTCGTGCACATCACTCCAACCCTGGCTTTCCTGTTGCCAATGGGGCTTCTAAAATGGGGTTGTGGGCTCCCAAAAATTCAAGCTAGGACAACTCAGTGGACAGTCTCTGAACGCTTCTTTCCATTGAACCTTATAAAGTGACAAATCAGCTCAAGTGCCGGTACAGTTAGATCTTCAAAAATCAACAACATCTCCCCTTCCCCCTTATTTCTGCATTAATATTTTTGTGTGGAATGTCAAAAAAGGCGCTTCGATGTTTTAGAAAATGATTCAGAATGTGCTGCCAGGCTCTTCCAGTACCACAGATAATGGCATTTGTATTGCTTCCTGCCAGACTGCTGCTTCAGGGACTTCGGTCATCAAAAGTATCTCTCTCTCCTTCCCTTCAGTCAATAACTGTTTTTCTACAGTCCTAGTTTCAGATCCAGCCTAACAAAATATCAATTACAAGTGTTGGCATTTCAAAAATCATTATTAGGAATAATTGAATAGCCAGTCATGATTAATTTTGGATTTTTTTTTTTTTAGATACTTCAAAAAGACAGAAAGGAGGATGCAGGGAAAAAAAAAAAAAGAAATGTATTTATAATTGATTTTGCAGCCTCTTACAAAAAAACAAGCAAAGAAAAAAAAAAAGGACCCAAGCACACCTAAAACACTACCCTGGGGACAAGATCCATTCATCCTATGAAAAGGTAGGTTCTGCCACACATGCTATTACCACAATAAAGACTGAAAAATACTAACAGATCAATCTCCAAATGAAAAAAGCTATTAAAAAATGTGTGACTGTCTTTCAAAGCTATGCCATCTCCATTAATAAAATTCTATTACGGACAAGTTCCTCACAAGGGGGGGAGGGAGTTAGCGAGGAAGAGTAGGATGAGCTAATGCATAATCAAAGAAAGAAGAGGCAACTAGCATCCACATACAAATGCATCAATGAAAAGCTAAAGGTTTCCTCCTCACTGTGCCAACATATACGGTGGTTTCGGAATCTGGGATTCCTTCTAACCTGCTACATGTGCCTGTTAGGAAGCAGAAGAGACCCTGATCATCTGAGCACTGGTCAGGAGAATTAAAATTCCCTCTGCCACAGACTCTGTGCGACCTTGAGAAAGCCGCAAACTCACTCTACCACAGATTATTCAACAAAACACAGGCAGCAAGAGCGGCACACTATTCATTTTCTCCCCTTCTTTTCTTTTTTCCCGTGTAGCCCAGGCACCAGAGTTGGTCAATTAAGTATGCTTGGGAAATATAAGTCCCCCCAGCATGTTGTGCTTCCATTTGGATGGACAGGCACTCTATTAGAAAACTGGATGGCTCAATGGATTAGCACAAATGCAGAACCTGTCATCTCTTGGTTGCCAGTTCAAACCCTGCTCAGGTTGACAGGAGTCCAAAATCATTACCACCTGAAAGCCATTTGATGGACAGTGTGAAATTAATTAGCTGTCGCAGTTCAGTTGACAGTGGAGCTCTTTGCTGTGGGTATCTAAGCAAAGAAGCCGGAAATTGATTAGGTAAGGTGTCAGGGCCCCTGGTAGGTCTGAAATGGTGAGAGAAGTCTGGCTGGCTGGAAGGCTGATGCTCTGCCCCCTGAGCCACTGAAGGACATGGGGCAAAGTATAACACCAAAGTGGAAACCTTATACTGAGTTTGCAGGGAGAGATCCCACCTCCCTAGAAAACTGGATTGGCCTTGGGGGACTAGAAAAGGGGTTGCTGGGAATAGAGGTGTTCCCAGCAAAGCAGAGTTGCTTACCTGTAACAGGTGTTCTCTGAGGACAGCAGTATGTTAGTCCTCAAACACAGATGACATCATCAGATGGAGCCCTGGTATGGAACTTTGATCTCAAAGATTCCAGAACTTTGAAACATACCCTACTGAGCATGGGCAGCTGTAGTCATCACCCTGCCCCTTAGGCAGAGTCCCTCAGTCCATGATATAGCTAATAAGCAAATACCACAAGGAACAGACCAGTCTCCTTAGCTGTAGGGATGCTTTTTATTCACTGTGCAACTTGACAGAAGGGGAGCACATACATCAAAATTTACAGGATAGGCTCATATATATATATATGTGGGAAACCGTACCATGCTGAAAGCACCACCTGTGAGGTGTCTGTGAGGAAGCTGACCCACAAAGGTGTCTAGGTGGGAAAAGAGTTGGGTTCTACAAAGAGAAAACCATAGAAATGACAGACACAAAACCTCCAAGCGTAGTAGAGGCACCTAAGGCAGAGGAGTGATGCAAGTGCCAGCAAGAAAAATATGCCACATCACGGAAAACATTACAAGCAGGGTTTCTAATCAGGAAACCCTGATGACGACAGTAGGTCTAGTTACGCACCCCACCCGTGGTTGTCCCGCACACGGGACCGCTCACCTTTGGGGTCACACAGCGGGTCCCGGTCCTGTCTCCCTTGCGGCCCTTGCAAGTTCAGCTAGGCCCCGGTGTCCCGCGGCAGCGGTCGCTGGGCCTTCAGTCGCATGCCAGGCCCCACGCTGGGCCTCTGCATCTCAGCAGCTAGCCACACCCCTACGCGCACGCGGACCAGCCACACTGATGTAGGTTCTAGTGCAGGGCCTAGTTCCGCAGCGCACCCTGATTGAACCCTTGCTAAAAGGAAGTTCTTGGCCTCACTTCCTTGCCTTGGCAATCGGGTCGGTTTGTTCCTGAGATTGCCCTTGCTTATGTTCCTGCTTGCTTGTCCCTAGTCTCGTTCCAGGATCCTTCTGTTCCAGTTCCGTTCCTGCTTGTACCTGCTTCCTTGCCCTGCTTGTTCGTCTCCCTGGTCTTACCCCGGACTGACTTACTGGTAAAGACCTCAGCTTGTTCCTGACCTGCCTGCCTGCCAAAGACCTCAGCTTGTTCCTGACCTGCCTGCCTGCCTGCCAAAGACCTCAGCTTGTTCCTGACCTGCCTGCCTGCCGCCTGCCCTAGACCTCAGCCTGCTCTTGACCTTGCCTGACCTGTGGATCTTGACCCTTGCTTTGTTGACCACTCCTCAGACTGATTCCTGGACTTTGACCTTGCTCACCTGACCTTGCTTGATTCTGACTCTGTCCCTAGCCTTGTCCTCACCAACTCTATTCTGGTTCGCTCTCCTCCAACCTGTTTCCAGCCTCGAACCCGATAGCGCTCCCCCAGTGTCTGTGGGCAAGGCGGACTTAGACTCTCCCAGGAGACCCTGCGAGGCCCACCTAAGTCCAAGCGGCCCGAGTCCCTATGGGCTCCTCCCACAGGACAGGGGTCCACCCCCGAGCACAACAGATATAGGAAAAGGTCTAGAGATGTAAACAAGAGAAGGATTTTTGGACGAAGACCTCATAGTTTCCTTCGCTGTTACAAGACATCCAAAAACCAAGTGGGGCCCAAGAGCTTGCCAGAAAGATGCTGCAGTCCACTGGCACCCAAAGGACAGAATGCATCTGCAGAAGTGTGCCGATGTGTGGCTAACAGGCACAATGGGCAGAAAAGCCCAAGCAATGCTTGGAAGGGTCTGTTACAGACCCTATGAGCCAAAGTACCAGACATAGCTGACCATGCTGGACAGCATCAAGAGTTTCAGAGGGATGAAAGGCAACCCCTGAATGGGATCGCTAGCTCAAACTCCCAAGCAGGGAGATAAGATAGGCCTGCAGCTCACTCATACTGTACCCTGTCAAGGGCAGGGTTATCCAGCCCTTGACAGGATAGTTCATGGGAGAAGGAAGGCACTTTGGACAACCTAGTGAAGTGAGAAAAAAGTTAAAGGCAGTACTGGCTAGAATTTGGCAAAAATATAGGGAAAAGTGGTGTAGCTTTCTCTACAGGTATACACTGAGATATACCACTAATGCCCTAGCTTTTCTACTCCTCCTCTCAATATTCCAATAGGAAGTTGGAAGGAGAGAAGAACACGAGGCAGACCGCTGGACTTCAGGGGTAAGAACAAGTCACTAGGTTGTATATCTCAACCTCAAGCAAATAACTCGCTGCCGATTCCAGTAGGGAATTACCCACTGAGATAGAGCCCTCAGTCTGCTTGGAATAGGTGACACAGAACGAATCCCCAGGGAAGAAATCCAGAAACACTCCACCAAGAGACAGTAAGCTGGGATGCCGCAAGTGCAGATCCCTGTCAAACAGGATTTCTTCACCGGCTTGTATACCCTAAGGGTACCAGGGCAGGGTCAGTGTGATATCAGAACAGACTGCCCCGAACCTGGCTTAGTTATTAATACTTAGCATGATTACATATATTTCCTCCAATGAACAATTGTTGCATGAACCAGGCCTCCTTGTCCACAGATAGGGTTATCCATAAAACGGGGAAGTATAGCTTGCAAGCCACTCAACCAAAAATCAGCACTTCTATTGTGGGGTCCCTCAGCCATGGATATGGCAATAGGTTGAAAGGCATACTTGCTAATTAGATGGACTAGAACCCTCCTCACTGAGGTAGGGTCCCTGGCAATAGTGGTCCTTATCTAAAAATGCCCAATGAGCTCAGCAGATATCAAAGGACTCCTGGATGGGAGAAACTCCTAAATCTTAAATCATGGAGCTACTCTGCAATGGCTCCCTTGCAAAATAGACCTCCTGTATCTTAGGACGACCTAAAGAGAGCGCTACCGCTCACCCGACTCTTGGAGCTCGCAAGGAACTGATAAGGGTTGCCCTGGAACCCATTCAAATCTTCCCTTCCTGAAAGGTCAGGAAAGCAATGTGAATCAGGGCCTTCCAAACCTGAAAAACCTTTCAACTCTCCAGTTGACAGTTGAGTTACAATCACTGATCGCTGAGTTTCTGAAGCGACCAATCTGCCTTGGCAGCTATCCTCAGATGGGGTAGGCCACCTTGGTAAACAACGGAAGGACCCCAGCAAAATTGGTCTAATCACCACCGCTGCTATCCCGGGTCCTGGCCTACAAGAAGACGCACCAATTCAAAGAATCAAGGCTCCAGTTCAGCGATAACCTGCAAAGGATGGAGCCCAGGAATTTCCCCACAAAGGGGATTTGTGACCCGGAGTGGTCGAAAAACATATTCCTGTGTCTACTCCCCTAAGGATTTGACCAGGAACACAGTCCTAGGTCAGTCCTGTGGTTGCAGCGCACAACCTGTTGTACTTGCCACGAAAGAAACACACCCACCCACTCACCCAATACAGTAGAGGGCACCTGGAAGAATAGAGTCCTCCACTGTAAAAGCACATTGACTAGCATGCATACAGTGGATGGCGGCCCACCTACAAACCCACTAGCTATGCTTGTGGGTAGAATCCCACGGCACAGCAAAAACCAAGCACCACTTGTTAGAATTATCGGCTGCGTGTTGCCAAAAAGCAATCACAGAGTGTATGATGTCACCTTCCTCACCAGGGCTCCCCAGCACTTTGTGGTACAGAACTGTTGAGGCAGCTGATACCTTGACAGCAGAACTCTGGCACAAGTACTGCCAGACAGGGAGAATGCCACCTGCCATCGCCCAAGGTACTTGGAGATGCTTTGCCATACCCAACTGCACATGCTGCGCTCCACTTTCACACTAACTCCCAGTGGCGTGAATAGGAACAGTGCAACAATGGTTTCCCCAGTACCACCGAGGCTCTGGTTATGGCACTGTAGTGGGTGGCATTCCATGGCATTGCCCCTCCAGTACCTGATAATGGTCCAAGAGTCTGGACACGGCCCTTGAAATTGCAACAGGAATGGCTCACCGCCATTTCCCTCATGGAACAGCAGCAGTGAAGTCCATGGTGCTCTGCAGCACCATGGACTTTCACTGGTGATAGACTTTCACTATGATAGGCACCAGTGAATGCTACTGGTGCCTATCATAGTGACGGTGCCCATAGGGCCAATAGCACACTTATGCTCACTAACCATGGATCACATCAAGGGCACCAAATGACACTGCACCCAGAGCCTTCAATGGCACATGACTGTGTCTTGATCAGTTCGACAGTATATAGTGCCATTTCCACCGCCACAGGTGTCTGCAGACATCAATAGCCCAGAGGCACCGATAGAGACCCCAGTGCCCGAAGACTTCAATGGACCAGCAGCAACCAAAGATGCCAGGGGTGCCTGCAGGCAAAGGCTCTGCAGCCCTAACACAGCGCCGACACCTCTCAATAGTGCCCAAAGGAACCGATGACTGCCAGTGAAATAGACTGTTCCCCCTCAAATCACCTATCCGTCCAAGGGTGTCAATGCTGCAAGCTCGATGGCATCCTTGCTAGCAGCTATGGCTGACAATAGCCTCGCTAGCACTCATTAGCTCTGATGGTGCACAAATCCAGGTGGGCTTCTGATGCCCCCCTGATTCCAGTGGCTCAGGCCCCCCGAGATCGTCGGTATCCATGGTGTCTGATAGCCATAGGCCAGTGATGGAACAGCAGGATGCCCCTTGGTGCCCCATCAGGACACCACAAAGAGCCTGGAGGGCACCAGACCACTGTGCCTGGATGCCTCAGCTTCCTGGTGTGCCTTGAATGGATGGCAACCTCGGCACTCGATCCATCCAAGGCCGAAAACACTGTCACCCGAGGGCTTCAGTGGCACTCGAGGGCTCTCAAGAGCCCCGGCGGTCAATGGCCTCAAGGACGACCAGGGCACTCAATGGCAATCCCAGTGCCTCATTAATGGTCCTTGTCAAGAGTGGAAACAAATGGCATTGGTGGTCAACATGCTCGATAGTCTTCATGGCGGCTCCGCACCTCAAGGGCATTGAGGACGTCAATGGCATTGAATTCACACACTGCGATGGCCTTGGCATAGAGGCCATTGAGGCCCCCAGGGGTATCGATGACACCAAAGAATCAAGGGCGGTTCCGATGGCATCAAGGGACACCATGGCGCTCAATGGCAGTCTTGGTCCCTGACACCAGAGGTCGGTGCCGCAACTCCTCCATATCAAGTCCCAAGGCACTCCATTTCTCCAGTGCATCGAGATGATGCCTACAGCTCAGAAGGCCCTTATGGCATAGAGGGTGGTCACATACCTCAATGGCATCGAGAGCACCCCAGCACCTCAATGGTATCCAGGGTGACCATGGCGCTGAATGACAGTCCTGGTTCCCGATGCGGTCCTGACAGTGATGCATCAGATCAATGGTGCGCTAGTCACAAATGTGCACAGGCAACCATTACTGGGCATAGCACCAAAGGTACAGCAGCAAGCTGCTTGTCCAGGCTCCTGCTCACCCTCTCTCTCAAGGAGACTGCAAGCAGGAAGGGAGTCTATGACGTCCATGGCTCCTGCCCATGGAGACTAGTTCCTTTGAATGTGGGGAAGATGAGCTCTCCTCTCTCTCTCTCCCCCCCCCCCCCACACACACACAGGAACAGTGTTATCCTCAATCTCTTTACTGTCCGAACCTCCATTGATGTCAATTGATCGGGTGAAACCATATGGAACTTCTGCCCAGGTAGAATTAAAGTGAGTCCCCCAGGCTCAGTGGCCTACATGGATCACCCATGGACTGCATTCAGACAGTCCAGCCAACACCTGACAAATGTACAAAAACAGATAGAGCAAGAAGAGGACACAGATACTAAACTGCAGGTGCAATATTTATTTAATAAGAGATAGTAATAGATTCTGCCAGACTGCACAGCGACTAAGGTCAGTCATGCGGTTGGCAGACAGTGGAAAGAAGAGGAAAAAGGGAAAGAAAATAAAACTAATGTAAGGGAAAGGAAAGAAAAACAGCTGAAGCTCTAGAAAAAAAAAATCAATCACTTACAAAAACTGTGAAGAGAGAGCAAAGCTGAATACCGTGACACACACAGCTTCTACGACCACACAGCTCCATGGAAAAAAACAGAATGAGGGACTCTACCTAGGGGGCTGGGTGATGACTACAACTGCACATGCTCAGTAGGGCATGTTTGAGAGTTCTAGAATCTTTGAGATCAAAGTTCCTAACCAGAGCTCCATCCAATGATATCACCCATGTGTGAGAACTACCATCCTGCTTGTTTTCGGAGAGCTCGAGAACTATAGAGCTGCTGTGCTGCTGAACCCAGAGAATAAGCTCCTTGATACTGAATTTGAAGCACTTGTTGCACCCGGTCGCAGACGGCTGTGACCTCTCATACTCACCTCTTTTTTCCCTGCACTGTCAATCATTTGGGAGAATGGCGGCCTCCGCCAACCAATGCCGACTTCCCCGGGACAGTGTGGGCACTGCCGACTGCCATCTTACTTCCGGCATCACCTAGGCACGCGCGCATGCACAGGGCCTCCTTATGAATACGTCATGGCGGGAACCTCGGAGGCGTTCCTTCCCGATGACGTCAACACTGCTAGTGTACTTATACTGACTGACCCATTGCTAAGACGAGTTAGCAAGGAGTTCTCTCGCTTGTTAAATCCGCTCTACTTGGATCTTCTGTTCCAGACTCTCCTCCTTGCATTCGGATGCTCTGAGTACCTGCTCCTTGGGGGCTCTTCCGCATCTTGGCTAGCTGCTCCTTGGAGGGCCCTCCTGCCTGGGACTTCCTGACCCACTCCTTGAGTATCTCCGCTAGGACTTCCTTGTGTGAGTACATTCTCCAACTTCTATCAACTTTACTGAAGATTCCACGGCGTACCCCGTTCCTCAGGCCACTACCGTTCTTCAGTCTGTCTATGCTACTCTATCTGTGCCTCAGGATACTACACAATCTATAAGGGTCTAAGGCCTGGTTCCTGTATCACCGACCTCTGCCTCCTTGGCATCTATAGTACAGCTTCCTCGGCATACCCCATACTGCGGGCCACTACCAGATCTGCACTCAGAAGTATTTACATCAGCCTGCAGGAATCCCCGGATGTACCCCGCGCTGCGGGCCACTACCGGACCTTCATATCTACATCATCATCCTGACTACTTTATTTGCTCAGAGCCTGTGTTTATTACATTTCCCGCTCCTCGGGTTATGTACTCTCTTTACTCCTTAATAAAGTCTCTCTCATAGCTGTGTCCTACATCGCTGAGACCACGCCCACTGATGGTGAGATCCATGGGGCTCCTCCATGTGGGTGGAGACATCTCTCACCGCTGCCCAGGGTTCACAAATTCATCAAAACCATAACAGCACTGACACTTTGATTTATATATGAGTACTGAAAGTATTGGAACCAGTTTGTGACTAGATTGATAGCCTTGGAACTGAACCTGTACCTGGTTGTGAGTACCTGGTTGTTGATCTGAATTACCTAAGACTAGGACTGAAGATACCTTGAACTGATATTGACCTTGAGTGTGTTATAATCCATGCTAATGGAGTGCTTGTTGAAACCCTGTAATGGAGTGAATCTACATTCTAGCACTGTTATTCCTGTGTTTAAAGTTAAGTTTAGAACTTGAAAGGGATTAGAGATTTCAGTATATTCAAGTGAGAACCTGACAATAAAAAATGAATTCTCTCTCCCTTTTGGGTGGGCCTTCCAAACGACAGATGAGGTGTTATGGCAGGTTGGGGAAGCTTGCTCTGCCTGGGCTGTGATTAAAGACTGCCTTGTTTTTGATGCTGTTAACCCAGTACTTTCATTAATGCTAAATTCACAGAAAATAAAATACAGGTTAAAAAAAAAAAAAAAAACTAAATACTAATTGTGATGCTTCTAAATTCATTCTTCGCTAAAAGTATCCAAATGATATTCCAAAAAGGAAACTCAAAACTATCAGTCTAAAACCAGAATTAAATCACAGCCAGATTATAGTGGTTGCTAGCTCAATCTGTGTGCAAGTGCCCTTGGACAAGAACACAACCACCGAGTTATATGACTCTGGTCCGAATGCCGCAGCTTGAACAGTTTCCTTTGAAATAGACTGCCATTTCCCTGGTTGTTCT
Organism: Rhinatrema bivittatum; assembly: GCF_901001135.1. Classification (NCBI taxonomy): domain Eukaryota; kingdom Metazoa; phylum Chordata; class Amphibia; order Gymnophiona; family Rhinatrematidae; genus Rhinatrema; species Rhinatrema bivittatum. The sequence goes on along the minus strand of NC_042617.1, from coordinate 186,365,356 downwards.
TCAGGCTGTAGTAATGAAATTACATAGACAAAATCCTCGTATTCCCCTGGAGAAGTGTCTCTGTTATAATGGATTGTCACAGTCTAGCAGCAGTGATTAATGTCAGCTAAATGCATTTATTAATTTGGGACTCTAGTGGAAAACGTGCAATTTCTTACCACATCAATTAAACAATCCAGACTTCATTTTTATTTCTGCTATAAGAAAGCAATCTCTCACAGGATAAGGTTGAATAGTATATGCATCTGAACTTGGTATTTACATTTAATTTCAGCATGCTTAAAATTTGTGGAATAAACTTGAATAAGCTGGTGGTGATCAGACTTCCTCGTTGGTTATGGATGAGGTAAAATGTGCTTCAAGGTAGCAGATCTGTAAGAGAAAATTACCATCAACTTCTTGCTGGTAGGTCCCCTCTTAGACAAAAGCAAACAGCACTGTCTTTGAGGAGATGGGACTTTTGAAGACCACATTTTTTTTTCCAGGGTTTTTTTTTTCTTTAGTAAATTTGCTGCTTGTGAAAAGATAGGTTACACTAAAAACCTAAAACCAGTATATCTGCCAGAGAATAATGGAGGGTCTGGAATGGCAAGATCCGTTGATGGGATATGTTGTAAAGAGACGAAGACAGACAGACTTCAATTCTACCAATGTGGTTTATGTATGTATATGTCCCTATCCAAAGTTGTATACTGGACGCACGATTCGCACCGTGAAGACCAGATTGATAGAACATCGATCCAGATTACATACAGGAAAATTGTGGGCGCCTATGGTACAGCATTGTGCCAATTTCACACATACTTTTGAGCAATTACAATGGACTATTATAGAACAAGTCCAATTGATAGCACGGGAAACTGACTTAAAATCTATGTTGAATTATCAAGAATCGTTTTGGATTTTTACCCTCAACACTACGTCTCTGGCGGGAATGAATAAAGAACTTGATTTGTTGACATTGCAATGAATTGAATCCTATTGGATAAGTATTGCAAACACAGTACTGGCCTCTGTTTTTGTATTGACTCTGATAGGTTGTTTCATGTCACATGGGTATGTTTAAATGGACATCATAAGATCATTTGAATAAGGCGCAAGGAGGAGTTGCCAAGCAGGGAGATCTTGTCCGATATAAAAAGTTTGAAGTTACTGCTGATCCATCACTGTTCCCTGAGGAAGGACTTTCATCCAAAATGGGGCCACATTGGGTTTAGTCGTTGTAGTGAGAGATATCTTTTTTTTTTTTTTATTTATGCAATTTCCAACAAATTTTCAAGAAACAATCTTGATCAGTAAAAGAAAGAAGAGTAAAGAAAACATATATGCAAATTATAAAGAGAGGAAATAATATACATACTTCTATTCTACAAGTCCACAATAATGGATCCAAATGCGAAAGCAATTAAGGAGAATTCCCTAAGGAAAATTACAAAAAAAGAGCAGTATCTAAACAGTGAGTATGCTACATTATATAGGGCACTCATCGCATAGGAGACAGAACAAACTGCAATAAATCAGTTTCTACAGCTTACATTATTGGTTTGTCACTAAGGAAAAAGGTCAATTGAGGAGGAGAAAAGAAAACATATGAAAGGCCCTTATATTTTACTTTACATTTGCAGGGATATTTCAAAACAAAGGAAGCCCCTATCTGCAAGACTCTGGGACTCAACAAAAGAAATTGTTGTCTCCTCTTTTGCATTTGCTTGGTAACATCTGGATAGATCCTAACATTTAGATGAGAAAATACTTCACTGCGATGTTTAAAGAATAGCCTCAAAACCCAGTCATGATCAGGTTCTAGTGCAAATGTGTCCACCGTAGTGGCCGCTTGTACCAGGCACTGTCAGATGTATCTCAGTTACTGGAAACATCCAAGTTGGGAATTAAATAATTCATCTCCTGAGCACCATCTTGAATCTCTTGAGACTCTGGCTTCTTATATGGGGCCAGGTAGTATGACTTGAATAATGGTGGTATAGCCGCCTCTGGAACTTTGAGAATTTCCAAAAGATATTTTCTGAACATATCTTTCGCCGGTATATATGGAAGCTTAGGAAAGTTAATAAAGCGAAGGTTCTTCCCTTGCATCGCTTTTTCCAAATTCTCAGTTTTAATTTGAAGCTGTTGATTCTCCTTTGTAAGCAAATCCTGAGTAGGCTTCAATTTTTTTATATCTTGTTTTAAATCCCCAATTTCTTTTGAAAGGGATATTTTTGAGTTTTCCAGCAAAGCAACTCTGTCTTGAATATTATTAACTTTATCAACTATTGGGTTAAGTTGCAATGCTATGGAAGTTCCCAAATTTACAATAGCCTCCCATATCGTATCAAGGGTAATTAAGCTTGGTTCTCTATGCCTACCCTTACCAGGGTAGGCATAGAGAACTTACTTAGTGGATTCAAATCTGTAGTAGAGACTTGTTCAGTCTGATTCTGATTTCCTCCTTCCTTTGGTGAGCCAGCACTACCCACATTGGGGCCATCTCCAGCCTCTCCTCCAGGTTTTCCAGGGTGTTCCAACCCCGCACGGAGTCGAAGGGCATCTGCATCCTCAGAACATGCCCCCGCTATCGGCTCACCCCGGGCTCTGAAGGCAGCCGGGTTTGCCGTGGAGCCCTATAGATCGGGGACAAAGATGTTGATAAGTCCGGGGGAGAGGCCGGTGATTCTCCTCCCGGCGCTTCCCCCAAGGACAGCATATCAGATCTCGCTCTCTGGTTGTCCATAGAGCCCAAAATGGCAGTTCCTGGGAAGACTGCAGGGTCAGCCCTCTCCTTCGCCCTACGCTTCCAGGCTGTATGCAGCATTCACAACAAACAGGTCAGGAAGCAAAAGACACCAAGAATTTCACGATCTGCTCTACGACGCCATCTTGAATCCCCAATAGAGATATCTATTTTTAAAGTCTTTGGACATTCGGATTGAACTTTCACCAAAAAATACTTAATAGGGAAGCATTAAATTGTGGAATCTTATGATTTTTTATATTCTAATAAAATTATTTTTACTTGCAAAAAAATAATTCAAATATTTTTTTTCAATGGACTGTCATAACAAAAAAACATTTTAGGTGGTTGGGTGGATGTTGATGATTATAGTAGTTGTGCACAGTAACCTGAGTGGTACTTAGTTTGGAACTTTTATGAAATTACCACCTTCTACCATATATTCTATTTTGTATTGACAGCCTAGTTCTTTGTCTATATGGTTAAGAGTATTTTTTATTAGGTGTGTTACTAAAAATCCAAAGGCACACATTTACCCACAGAACTGGCGCAGCAAGGGCTGTGACCATACAAACGTCCCCATGCTGCCCTACCACTATGTGAGTCAGACGCCTCGATTCAGGCTCATCTACCGGCGGACAGATAAAGCTCAAGAATATAAGTTTCTGATATGGGAAAAGATATGAGGAAAAAAAAAAAACCAGGAAGTAAACAGCTTATTCACTATACAATACACATGCATGTGAATACATCCTTACCCCGATGATCCTACCAAACTCATGTTTTGTTTAAATTGAGCTTGATCTCTCTGCTGGTTTTGATTAAACATGGCTTCCCCCTTTATTCCTTCATTTTTTATTTTTATTTTTTGGCTTTATTAAATTAATAATTTAGAAAATCTCAGGGCATCACAAAGTAATTGCCTCATGTTCAATAGACAGTGTTATAGTTATTTCAGTCTTAACCATATCTTGCCATTATGTACATACAAATGCATACACACACTAATTCAGGTTATCCACCATCTCTTACAGTGTTAATCAGATTACTTTCAGCTTTACTCCAAAGCCCAATATACAACATTTGTCCCTCACACATCTAGGAACATACAATTTAGACACACCCAAATGGGAGGTTAATCAAACAAAAGTAAAATACATGAAGGCAGGGTGTCTCCATTTTTCATTAAAAGAAATCACCAGGGTGATATTTCTGTAGAAATGTCTCAACTGCCTCTGAAATGCACTGGACTAGATTAGATTAGACAACCCGAGGAAGAGATGGTAACCCATTGCAACTCTGCAAGTTTTGCTTTGGATTCAGATAGGGAAAGGGTCTTTACATTGTTTTTTCCATCACAGAAGATGATTTGTTTACCAAGTCTAGAAAGAGTATTTCTGGATGTTGCCAAGGAAACACAAAGAAGACAGATGTTTTTACAACTTAGACCCAAAGCCTTGCAGAGGAGTACTGCCTTTTATTTGCTGTTTCCTTGTAAACATGTCTAAATCTTCCAGGGAGATCGGTATATTTTCTGAAAGCCTTCACAAACTTTCCCTTATTCTGCGGGGTGAGGTTCCTCACCCTTTACCTTTTGCTCTTTCTTCTACTCCATCCGCTTCAATGATCAACAGCTTCAAAATAAGTATTGTGCTGTTTGCTATTACCTTTCTGATTTTTCAAAATATGGCATTACGATGCACATCTTCCCTTTGTAAAAGTGAAACTTGGATTCCCCTTTAGTTGGGGATTGGATGAAGAACAAGATGAATGATGCAAAATGTTTTTCTTTTCTCTAATTTGGTTATCATCTTGCTGCTACTTCTATCCAAGTATTTGGTATCTTGATTTTTTGATATGATAAAGTAGATATACAGGGGGGAGGGACAGATGGACAGTCAGACAAGACTGTTTTATAAAGCCACTTCCCCTGTAGGAAATGAGGCTAAAAACAAACTGCTCAGTACAGAGGGTCCTAAGAGCATGTGCGTACTTCTGAAAAGGACATCTCATTCATCCAAGTTACAGTTAGGTGACAGAAGTCAACTCTCCTCTCCTATACTTATGTATTCATCCAGTTATCCCCTCCCCTGTTCATTGTAATTTCCTTTCCTTTCAGTTTTTTGTAAACCGACATGATGTGTCCTACGAATGCCGGTATAAAAAAGTTTTTAAATAAATAAAAAAATAAAGAAGATTTTCTCTCAGATTCTTTACTTTTGTTGACTATTGGATACCTAACAATTACAACTGAAAAATAAGGCACAACACGAGATTCCCTTAAGAAAACCATGACGGAATGCCTTGGGTCCCTACATTACTTGCCTTGATACAGTCTATAAACCACTTGCTTGAAAGGACCAGGGAACCAGCAAGGGGACATTAAAAAAAAATGAAAGAACATTCTTTAACTGTCCTTATTGATGCTTCCTAAATCACTCATTTCTTTTCCTTTAAAAGTAAAGGAAGACAAACTAAAAGAAGGGGGACCTTTTACTAACTGAATTCAAACTGCAAGACTATCTCTGGAAGATTAATCCTGTAAAGGTAGATGGAAGAGAGGAAGGTGGGTTGGGATGGGGGTAGGGCAAAGTAGAAAGATGGAAAGAGGTGAGTGAGAGCCAGATATAGAGAGAGGGGAGAGGGGGTAGGAAGGCAAAAGATGAGAGACAGAAAGGTGTAAGAGAGTAAGGGTTTGAAGATGAAAACAATGTGGACAGCTAGAGAGAGAGGCAAAGGAATGAAGAGAAAGCAATAGATGGGAGCTAGATGAAGAAAGATGAAAGAAATAAGTCATAGAAACCAATGGATTAGGAAGAATGAGGGAGAAAGGAGGGAAATCATATAGAAAGAAAAGGAAAATGGAAAGGAGAAGCAGGAAAAGGAGACAGGAGAAAACTATCAAGGTAAAAGAAGAAAAAATGAGAACAAAGGCAAACATTTATATTTCCCATTTAATTTTATTGAATATGTAATTGTAAAACTATTAAATTATGTATAAAAGGCATGCAAGTTTTTACCTTATATATGTAATGTTTGACTCACCTATTCTTGGAAACTCTGCCAACTGCAATTAGCATTTTGGGGGCAATAATTAAAATGCCCGCAATGATGCAAACTCCACAGGTAATTTTTGCTTGCTGGATTTGCAGCAATAACCAAAGCAATTATTGTCCCAAGAAAAGGTTCCTGCAGGGATTTGCACCTGCTTTCTCTGCAGGTACTTTTGCCAGCCAAAACTGTGTGTATTGTTATTTACTCCAACATGCCTACAGGAACACCTCCAAGCAATGCAGGCAAAATGCCACTGAACAATGTGCTGGACACATCAGCCACATTCAGGGTTAGGCAGCTTTTTAAAACCAGATTTCCATGGCTCAAAATGGCTTTGAAAACTGGCCTACCCACTAATTAAAAGTAAAATGGACTAGTGTGACATTTGGCATAGCCGTTCAACAGAGGAAGGAATGGTGAAAGTTTCTCTCTCTCCCCTCCTACTGCCTCATTCTTTCTACCCCCCACCCCCTTTCAAACTCAAGAAAGCAAATAAGGGCAAGTCTGCCTACCCAATCCAGTGCTTCCCCTGTCCTTCAAAATGGGACCATTACTCCTATAAACAACCAGAAAAAAAAAAGGTAGCAAGTACAATATATTATTTCCATTCTGACATAGTCACTATTTGAAAGCAGCACGATTATCTAAACAAGCTGTAGTTCTAGCTGGGAACCCAAGCCACAGCCAAATTTCAGAAACCAACAAACAAATTGGTTTTCAACAAACATTAAATACAGATCTTAAGTGGCATCACATGCTGGAATCACAAAGCAAGCAGTGAACATATCACCATGATTTTAAAACTGAGGGATTCTTGAATTTGGCTAGCTAACCTCCAATGCCTGGGCTTTCAGCCCGGCTGGAATCTATCCTAGCCTGGTCTCCACTCTTTTGAACAGCCTCTAAATTTTCAGTGCCCAGTATTAGCAAGCAAGGCTCCCTAACAGACAGGCTGATTTAAAAAAAACCCTGCAGGAGAGTCGGTGCTCCGTGTTGAGCGCCCGCTCTCCCGACCCACGCCCAGGCACCTCTCCTGGACGCGCGATTCTGTATTTAAATGAGGGCCCGCACTAATAAGGAGGCACTAAGGACACTAGCGCGTCCCTAGCGCCTCCTTATTAGCGGAAGCGGTGGCTGTCCGAGAACCGACGCTTAATTTTACCGGATTCTGTTTTCGAACCCACTGACAGCCACAGGTTCGGAAAACGGACGCCGGCAAAATTGAATATCCATTTTCAAACCCGCCAGGCTGGCAGATTTTTTTTTTTTTAAAGAAGTTTTTGTTTGTTTTTTTAAATTTTGGGGGCCTCCGACTTAAGATTGCTATGATCTTATGTCGGAGGGTGTACAGAAAAGCAGTTTTTTCTGCTTTTTTGTATACTTACTCGGTGCCGTCTATGGTTAACGCCTGCCTTTGGGCAGGCATTAATTTCTGAAAGTAAAATGCATTTGCATGTGATGAGCACCATTAGTTTCGGGAGGGGTTGGCCGCGCGTTTTCCACACGCTATTACCCCTTACAGTACAAGGGGTAATAATAGTGCGTCTAAAACGCACAGCCGAGCGCACCGTTCAGTATCAGCCTGACATCCAGTATAAAATCCACCTGTCACTGCCTGGTAGCTGCTGCTGTTGAGGGATGTCAGAATGGAAGCGGCTATGAGAATTTTTAGTCTGAGAAACAGGGCCCAGTCCTCAAAGCCAGGTCTTGTGCAGCTGATGCGCTAGGTAAATCTTCCTTATACAGATAAATACAACCCAGGAAGTTTGCAAATTGCATTTTTAATCTTTTTACTTTCCAGATGTTAGAGCAGAGCAAATCTATACTGACAACACAAAGAAAAAAAAAAAGGTTTTCCATGTTGGCAGAACTCAAAATAACTGTATGATACAGAGGCCTACTTAAAAAAAAAAAAAAAAAGGCCATCTCCTCAGCTTCTGTGATTTCCCCATACCCATTCCCTTGAAGGAAAGAATATTTACATTTAACTTATCTATGTTTGCATGCAGTGCTATGGCCTATATTATCATTACATAATTTTAAATTGATGGAATGCTACACACCGAGACCATCCTTTGGGGATATGTTTCAAAAGAATCTAGGTTATCCCCATGGTGTTTCTCAAGTGAAAGGATGAAACCAGCTTCTGCACGGAGTCTCTCAGTGAGCCTGTACTGGTATCATATGTTTGCAAATCCAAGTGCTCAGTGTTAAATGGCTAAAGGGCGCATACTAATGACCCAATATGACCTTCAAGTGCTATGCACTGAACTGGTTTCATGACATTACTGCCATCTGAAGGGTACACTTGATTCTTGAACAGCACTGTTGACAGGTTGTTGCGCTCCACTGCTCATAGTAAAATTAAAAATGAAATGACTGCAGGAGATGACCAAAATTGCTCATCCAGTCTGCCCAGCAGTGTATTGAGAGTTGTAACTGCAGCTCCATGCAGGTTGCTGACCCCCACCATTTGCTCAGACAGAGATTGATCAACTCCTATTTTTTTATTTTACCACCAAGGTTTGCAAACAAAATTCTCAGAAGGGCTACAACATCTTCAGCTGGACTAGAGGGGGAAAGAATCCCAAAATGATTCAATGCATGAACTGTCAAAGCCTTCACAGGTCCCCACTTCAGATGAAGGCACCACCAAGGTCTGTAAATGCTTGTGTATCATTTCTATAGTATTTTTTTACATTAGCCCAGTAATAGGTACTGTAATCCTACAAAGAAACCAGTTTCCCACGCGGCCATCGCAGCCATGATTAATAAATAAATACTAACGTCAGCTTCTTTAGAGGCTGAAAGGAAATTATCTGTTTTCTACTTCTAAACAGAAGCCCACAGGCATTCCCAGCTGAGCAGCATGTGGCCACAGCTTGTGCTTCAAACTGCTGCGGACCCGGCACAACTGAGAAGCCAAGGGATGCTGGCAGGGAATCGGGCTATTTATTCTGTGAAAAGCTTATTGTCTGGAATCTGAAACACACTCTCCTAAAAAAAAAAAAAAAAAAAAAAAAAAAAAAGAGAGAAAAAGAAAAAAGTAACCATACTATACGCAGCAGGATGAACATACAAATGGCAATAGGGCTGCCACCTGGCTCCATGTCATGAGGAGCAGTTTCATCCAGTCCTGGTTTTACCCCATTGCATGCAGGGACCTTTAACTCTGATTGTAAATCAGAACTTCAAGTCCCTGCATGCAATGGGGTAAAACCAGGACTAGATTAGACTGTTCCCCATGACATGGAGCCAGGTGGCAACCCTAAATAGCAGTTATCTAACCTCTAAACTCAGTGTGATATCTTAAAGTCTGCTATACATTGAAAGGGAACCTCCTCCTCCTCCCAATGAATAGAAAGCCCTCGGGTGTACTGTAAATACAGTTAATATTTTGGATTTAGAGACTATCTTTCATTCAGACTGGACCTCAACACATTTCATAGTTTAACACTATGAGGAATAGCCTAGTGGTTAGAGCAGTGGGCTACAAACCAGGAGACCAGCGTTCGAGTCCTGCTGTTGCTCCTTGTGACCTTGGGCAAGTCACTTTACCCTCCATTGCCTCAGGCACAAAACTTAGATTGTAAGCCCTCTGGGGATAGGGAAATACCTACAGTACCTGAATGTAAACCGATGTGATATCTCAGATCAAATGTCGCTATATAAAAATAAATAAAAATACTCTAAGTAATTGTCTCTGGGCTGGCAGCACACTGCTAATGCCTAGCTACATGAAAGTAACTAAAAAGCAGAGCCTACGGAGAAGCAACAAGGTTTCTTTTAATTACATCTGGCTACAGTAAGACACAGGGAGCGAATATAACTTGCTCAAGGCCATGCCCCTTCCCCCTCCCCCCACAATTTCCACCAGCAACTTTGCTGCAGGAGACCAAGGGCCTTCTAAAACAAAGCATTGCTGGCATTGGGATGGCACTCGGGGCATTCCTCCTCTCCGGCCCCGGAAGAGAATCATTGGTGGCAGTGTGAGAGGTGCGACTACACGCCACCCCCCCCACCCCGCCCCCGATCCCCTCACTTACCCACTCATTCAGTTAAACAAGAGGGGGAGACGACCAGCCTTTCATCATCTCTGGTGCGTCCTTCTCCTCCTCCCCCTGCCGGGCCCCCACATGGTTTAAAGTGCTCCCGAGCTGAAGTAAGTTGCGCACGCTGGCCGGCTGCTGGCGCGCGAGTCTTCAGGACATCGATCAATGGCGTTGTCCCGGCCCGCCCTCAACGCACCTCTCAGCCCGCCCCTTTTAAGAGGCCCAGCACATATGCACATATATTGGGCTTTAAGAGCGTGGCCAGGCCCCTTTGAAAATTTGCCCGGCGCACACAAGGACCAACCACACACGTAGGGCTTTGAAAATCTACCCTTGTAAGTTTACAGAACTGGAGATTAGGATTTATATTGGGTTTGTCTTGCAGATATGGCAAGAATGAACCTCTCTTAACCCAGTTTACAGTATGTGGAGTCTGATCTTAATCTCTGAAATTTACTGCTAGTGCTCTTCTTAATATGAAATAAGAACATGCCATACTGGGTCAGACCAAGGGTCCATCAAGCCCAGCATCCTGTTTCCAACAGTGGCCAATCCAGGATACAAGTACCTGGCAATTACCCCAAAACTAAGTCTATCCCATTCTACTGATGCTAGTAATAGAAGTGGCTATTTGCTAAGTCAACTTAATTAATAGCAGGTAATGGACTTCTCCTCCAAGAACTTATCCAATCCTTTTTTCAAACACAGCTACACTAACTGCACTAACCACATCCTCTGGCAACAAATTCCAGAGTTTAATTGTGCGTTGAGTGAAAAAGAACTTTCTCCGATTAGTTTTAAATGTGCCCCATGCTAACTTCATGGAATGCCCCCTAGTCCTTCTATTATCCGAAAGAGAAAATAACTGATTCACATTAACCCGTTCTAGACCTCTCGTGATTTTAAAGACCTCTATCATATCCCCCCCTCAGCCATCTCTTCTGCAAGCTGAAAAGTTCTAACCTCTTTAGTCTTTCCTCATAGGGGAGCTGTTCCATTCCCTGTATTATTTTGGTTGCCCTTCTCTGTATCTTCTCCATCGCAGCTATATCTTTTTTTGAGATGCAAATACTTGCATTGTGCCAAACAGCTTCTTTCTGAAGCTTGTTAAGGTGTTATATATACAGGCAATATATTGAAGTGAGCCTGGAAGTCCTTTTTAATCAAGTTAGTAGTGTCCAAACAAATAGGACTGTTTCTGTACCTTTAGGCTGCATTTTCTTGGTTTTTTATTACGTCTCTTGGTACTTAATGATCTCTCTGTATATACATAATACAGAATAGTCGTTTAGTACTGACATTCCATTAGTAATGCTGTTTTTGTCGTTTTCTTCTTTACGATTATGTCTGGTTTTATAGCATCAAACATTTAATGGGTCTGGGAATTAATAATTATACTCTATGATTTATGTGAAGAATGTATGTAAGATAGAATGACATTAACCGTAAATATAAAGCGAAAAACTGGCAGTAGAACCATGGGCAGAGCTTGGGACAGAACTTGGTTAGCTCACCCCCCCCCCCCCTCCCCACACACCTACAGCCATCCAAAAAGGCATTCCCGCTGCCTCTGCATGTAACAAGTTATGCTCTTTGTCTCGCTAGACCAGAGTTTAGCCTATACTCTGATTGAAAAGCCCACCCATTTTGGACGCAGACACATCAGCCATGCACGCCAGCAGGTGGCAGAGGCATCAGCTGGCGTGGATGGACGTTGGAGGCAAGGGGGCCTGAAAAAGGCACAAGCATCAGCTGCATGAAGTGGTTGGCCAGAGGGCACCAAAGGCAGCAGCTCGTGGAATCTGCATAGCTGGAACACGTCAGAAGCAGTTATACCCTGCATGGCCGGAAGTCACTGTGGTGGCCAAAGCAGCCCATGCAGCCTACAAGAGGGAGGAATCCTCAGGAGTAGGAGAGGTGAAAGAGGGAGTGTGCTAGGGTCAGGTTGGTGGGGGAGGGGAAAGAGTGCTAGGTTCCGGCTATGGAGGGGAGGTGAGAAAGTACAGGAGTTGGGGAGCGGGAAGGGGAGAGAGTGTGAGTGTTTGTGAGAAAGAGAGAGAAAAAGTCATTAACCCCCCACCACACACACACATTTCTGTCCATATTAATCCTGGACCCAACCAAAGTTTCAGTTCTGGCTAAGCCACTGCCACCAACCCAAAAGCTCTAAAGACGACAAACATGGGGGGGTTCATTAGCTGTTGGTTCATTAAACCTTTTCGAGTAAATTTCACAGCATCCTCTTATTCAATCATCTTTCGTTTGAAGCTGTCACTCTAACCCCTGCCTTCCATCAGTTTAATGACGGGTCCCCAGAGGGCTATTTAATAGCCTGGCTTCTGAAAATCCACACACCTGGGATGAATGAACGCTCACAGCTGGTGAGACTGCCGCGGGATCAGGGGAAGGGGGTCAGTTCCAGCACCAACTGTGGCCCCGGGGAACTGGTGGGCAGCAGCATCTTTGGCCTCAATCAGAGCTCTGGCCAGAGGGAGACAGGAAGCTTCCTTTGGCTCCAACCGTGGAGGAAGCAGCAAAGGAAGGGTCGGGGTGGGGAAGTGACAAAGCTGAGGGGAGAGAGGGGACTTCACCTGGGTTGAGTGGAAAACGAGAGGGAGGGGTGAGGTGAGGAAAGGTGAAAAGTGAGAGAACTGAAGAGGGTACGGGAAGAAGAGTGAACTCTGTACCTGGGAGAAAGTGGATGAGGAGAGAGTGTGGAGGAGTGTATAGAGGGGAGGGAGTGTACTCATCAGGGAAGAAATGCATCCATCGTGCACTCCCTATTACCCTTCAATGGGAACAACATATAGTGAGAGCATTGGGAGTCCCTGGATGTCTGTCTGCACCCTAGGAATTTAAGGCCCTGTTTATTGAGGATTTTATTCTACCTGATTTTTAAAAAAATATATATACACAACTGTTACTGCTGCTTACACGCAGCACAAAGTATTTATTAAAAAGTTGCATTTATCTTTCATTCATCTATGAAAATATTACCTATCAACTGAAGGAGGCAAGTAAACAAAACAAAAACATTTCCTATAGTGAATATCTTATTTTTCTGCAACATTTTTCTCTTTTCAAGAGACCAAATATTCAGAGCATCTCCCAGCACCTAAAGAGAAGCTACAAGCTCCGTCCGGTGCTGCATTTTGGTTTTCCAGCAAGGGTGAATCACCAGCCTGTGCTCTTTCCTCCTCATAGTGGTTCTGCGCACTGTGGCTTCGGATACACCACAAAACGACCAGGGTGGACCCCCCAGACTTCATGCTAACATTTCCACAGGGCTTCTTTCAGGCTGCATCTAATGGCAGCCAAAATATTTGGCAGATTTTTTTTTTTCGTTTAACCAGCAGTATTCATTGAGGCAGTTTGCTGAAAGAAATAAAAGAATAAAATAAATAAAAAGCAGCAGCAAGTCAAGAGAGTTACTGCCGATTCAGATGCTCCAGGAGTAGGGAGCGTTACTGTGCTCCGGCGAAGAACAGCGGGGAAGGAATGGAAGAAACTTGAAAAGTATGCAGATTCCTGTAAAGTGGTTTCCCACATTACCACTCACATGAAGCCATGAGGGACAGAGCTTTCAAACGATTTCATATCAGGACACCATACCTTCATCACTCACAGCGCACTTGGGCTTCTGTTTTCTATTGACACAAAAGTCGGATTTCAGATGACAAATCCCAGCAGCGATATCCATTACCGAGCATGTCTCAGTATGTAACAGAGACAGAGACTCTTAATTCTTCTCTTTCTCTCTCTCTGCAGGCCATTACTCTTCCCAGCCATACTAAAGCCTGTTCTATTAGCGACCCCAGATACACCCGCAAGGAATTTCACACTTGTGGAACAGTTTGCCTGCTCAATAAAAACGTCATCTTACATGAGCGTCCTGGAGACACCGCAATGAATACATCACTTGGCTGGAAAGTCCACCTGTAGGCACAAAATTGCTAAACTGGGGAAAGGCAGCGGCTGTACATTCTTAATTTTGGACTGCAAAGGCCATTCTGCTCCTTCCCTTCCGCTCGAGCAGAGCGGAGGTTTTTCACTCCCCCCACAATGCAACTTATGAACCGGCATACAGGGATCTACATTGCAGTTCAACGCATTACAACCAAAACTGATAAATTGTGCTGTTTGTCAGGTCAGAGTCTAATGTGAGAGAGAGTGGAAGTGCTGCAGTCAGGGGTTAACGATTGCGTGTGAATTCATGGGCTGTCCGCACAAAAATAGACCTGTCCAAACAACCTGGAGGTCTTGGTGCCACCTGCAAATTTACAGGCAGTTGGCAATCCTGGCTGACTCTCTCTCCAAAGCTGGGGTGGAAATTCCTGTGCTTACGGGGAGTGAGGGTGTGGGCTTGGTCCAGCAGTGCTACCTTGTGTTAGGAACAAGGGGGGGCTCCTGCTTTGGTCATGGCGCTCCATTCATTGCTTTCTACTTATCAAGATGCTTTCATTCTGAAAAAAATATTTTTCTCTCTTCCTAGATTTCTGTCTCTGAATAATTATACAGCATATGAAGCCCAAAGATGGGACTCACCCCCATAAAACGGTGAGCAAACATGCACTTCAATGCCTCACTAAAAAAGTTTGGGGTTCCCTGCTATCAACAAGACCGGCATACTCTGGTGAAGACAGAACCACATGAAAGCCATAAATGAGGAAAAATGATTTCCCCTGTTGTCATTGTCAGATTCCAAGTGAGTTTTCAAATAGCGGTTAGCAGCTGTAACCCGACACACAGCTTAATCCAGCAGCACAGCACACTGGGAAGTAAGCCCATTTGCTAAATTAAAAAAAAAAAAAAGCCATCCAAACCAGTGAGACAATGTTGGCTTTGATACATTTCTGAAGTCATATATAGTGCAAAAGAATAAACTAATAGCACCCGATATAAGGTAATATCTCCTCCAATGAAGCAATAAAGCACTGCTCCTGCCGTGGCTCAAAACGGTAGGTGGCAAGTCCATCAAGGTGCTATTTAGGTCTGACTAGAATAAAGGCAATTCTGAAGCCTTGTTAGCCAGGCCAGTGTTTTAAGGATAACCCGTAGAGCTGACAGTTGCCTTGATATAAACTTTTTCACTGTAGATCTCACACGAGCATTGCTTTTCAGCTACAAAATAAAATGAAATCACTTCCCATGTCAAGTAATGTCCGTGCTTCCCTAGCTAACTGGATTGCACCACTGGGTTATCACTTCTGCTTTACATATCCAGGATAACTTTCAACCAACTCCACGTGGCTTCATGTACACAAGTATATGGGCGGAGATCTACTATAGTCAAGAAAATACCATTCCACTTGACCAAAGGTCAAGGCTGGCCACTCTTTTTAATGTTTATTTTTGCTCATTATGTTCAATTCTTGACCAATATGTGCCGTTTTATAAAATACTAGCCGTTAAGCCCGTAACAACGGGCTACATTTAAAAAAAAAATTTCAGTCTATTTCCTTCCCACTTCCTCCCCTCACTCTCTCCTCCCCTCCTCACCTCACTCTCTCCTCCCTCTCACCTCCCCCCACCTCACTATTCTCCCTCCCACCTCCCCTCACTCTCTCCTCCCTCCCCCTCCCCTCAGCTCACTCCCTCCCCCTCTATTCTCCCTCTCCTCCCTCCCCCCTCAGCTCACTCTCTCCTCCAAGCTCACTCTCTCCTCCCAGCTCACTCTCTCCTCCCTCCTCCCCTCAGCTCACTCTATCCTCCCTCCTCCCTCCTCCCTCCCCCTCCACTCAGCTCACTCTCTCCTCCCTCCCCCTCCCCTCAGCTCACTCCCTCCCCCCTCTATTCTCCCTCTCCTCCCTCCCCTCAGCTCACTCTCTCCTCCCAGCTCACTCTCCTCACTCTCTCCTCCCTCCTCTCCCCTTTCAGCTGATCCACAACCGGCAGACAGGGGGGTGTCCCTCCCTCGCGCGCACATCGCCGCCACTGCTCCTCCCTCCCTCGCGCGCGCCGCCGTCGCCGCTCCTGCCGCTCATCGCCGCCATTTTTTTTGGGGGGGGGGCACGCTCTGCTCTGGCCGACGTGCTCGCATGCGCAGTAGAGCTGCTCTCTACTGTGCATTTGCGGCACGTCGGTCCGGGCTCCCTTATGTAGTAGATATGGTGATGATATTCAGCTATCTTTTCCATCACGTTAATCTTACACAGACTTTAACCGAAGTAAACAACTGTTTACAGAAAAGAAAATCATGAATGTCAGCTAGTCCTAAAATTGCAGAAGAGAGAGGGCATATGGATTTCATGACAGCCTGCCATGCCTCTTGCTCTGGCCCAGTTTTTGATGGGACCTTAATATCTTATACTACGTCAGTTCAAGATTTAGGTTTTCAGACTGATTCAACTTTAAACTGTACATCTTATTTAAAAATGTTACTGCAGTCAGGCTTTTAAAAGCTACAGTTATAGCATCATTTAAGTTTTGTTGTATCAACTACTGATGTTAGAACAGTTGTGTGGGCATTTATTTTATTTTAATCTGATTGTGTTACTGCTTTAATTTGTTGAGTTGCCAAAGTATCAATTATGTGCTTTAAAATTATTTCAAAATGTGTCTGCTCGGCTAGTGACAGAAAGCAGCCGTAAAGATAATCTTTCCTTGGTTCAACTGCATATCCTTTGCCTGTTTTGCAAAGAATTCAATTTAAAATTTTAATCCTTCAGACGATTAAAGGGGATGGCCCTATTTCACCTGTTTAATTTCTTAATATAAACCCCCTCAGGTTGACATACTAGCTGTCCTCCTCTTTTAAACATGTTCCAAATGCGGAAACAAACACAAGAGTATTTTCCATACTTGACCTAACATTATGGCATGCCCTGCGCTGGACACTTGTGCTTAATTCCTGACAAAAGCTTTCCACAAAACAACTAAAAACTTATTTATTCCAAGTGGCTTTAACTAATTTATAAGATAATTTATGTTGTCAACTATTTTAATAATTTATATTGTTTTATATACTTTATGTTAAGTGATTTATGTTATTTCATACATCACTTAGTTCAATGAATTTGTTATAAGCGGTTGATAAGTATTTTAATAAATACATTTTATAACCTCTATGTATCTGATCCCCACAGATTATAAAATACACTTATGTTTCATTATACATAAATATCAGCAATGTATTGAAAGCACGTACTTGCACTACCTATTTTATAAACATATGCGCATATATTTTATGTGCAAAAATAATTAGAACCCGATTGCACAAAACCTTGATTTACATAAGGAAGTTGGTATATTTTAAAAAATGTGCGCAGAACTGAAATTAGTTTGCTGATGCCTCCACTAGTTCACCCAGTCCATCTCTAGTTCACTGAAACCCTCCTACTATTTCACCCTGAATTCCCCCCAGTTCACCCAGACCTCCCATTCAACAATAGCAGATAACTGACAAGTTAGCAGGTGTAAAATCGAGCAAATAATTTACCCAATGTATTCCTGTAAATCTCTTACAAAATAGCTATTTAAGTGCGTTCATCTCGGCCCCTAGACTGCCCCTTTCTTACACAGGCAAATGAGCATGCAAAACAGAAAATATATGAATACTCTGATGTTTATAAAACAGCATGTACATGAGTACAAGCTACTTATGCATGTATATGCTAATTTTATGTGCATAATTCCTTTGAAAATTAACTCATATGTATACTCACATAGCGTGAAAACCATAAAATCTTTCTATCCATTGCATATAGAAAATCTAGAGGTTTGAACTAGGCTTGTAACATTCAAAGGTTTAATAACTTATCAAGAATAAATCAGTATAGGAATGTGTCCTAAGCAACCCCTTACCCTAAAGCTCCTGCAGTACCAGCACTCATGCAGACATTTCTATGTCACTCATATCATTAATAACAGCCCGTTGTAACTTACAGAAAGCTCAAGAGACATTTATTGCAGGATAATAAGCTGAAACATATTTGCGAGCAATTTTTTTAATTTTCTCGTTGATTATCCACTATTATGAATAACCACGTTTAGGCAATTTAGTATCAGAAGATTGTCTTTAAGTGCTTACCAAATGGAGCAAGTAGTTTCCCTGATGGATGATATAAGACAAGATTAAGGCCATGTTAATTTGGAAAATGGCTGCACTGAATTGATGTGATACAAGTTAATATTAGGCTTATCAATGCTTACATTATTGACCTCTGATGTAATTCCAGAAACTGTAGAACTGGAAATAAACTCAATACCTGATAAGGAGGACACATGGCATCTTCTAACACAAGGCCTATTCATTTCAAGAGGTCTGGTTGTATTCTTAATTTGCCAGTGTAAAAGACCTGTGTATGCTGTCGTAACTTTTGTTCAAAAATTATTTTTAGAGGGCCAACAGTAACTATCAAATTGGAACAATATTCCTACTACTATATTCAGCTCACTTGAAAAAAAATCATATGTTCTACAGCAATCCACAATGGCAGTGGCAGAAAAGGACGCACCTATCCAGTCTGTCCAGTTTTTTTTTTTTTATTTCCACAATCTATATTTCGCTATCTGAAATCTCAGTGGATCACTGCCACATAAAATCAGCAATAATATCAACAGAACAAAGGTACAAAATACAAAGAAGTAAATTTTAAAAGGTGCGTGTGTGCTCATTGGGCACGCGAGCAAAAATACACTCGATTTTATATTGTGTGTGCAAGTGCACGTGTACCATTTAAAATAACCCCTACCGCCTGTATGTGTTGGAGCCTTTACACATGAACTCACAAATGATTGGCTGGGAAAAAGAGAAAGAGACTTTTTTAAAAAGGGCCAATCTGACACTCTCTCTATATCCCACTGTAAAAGGGGCATTTTCAACTCAAGGTGGGTTTTGGAGGGGGGGGGGCAGTGTTACAAGGGTCTACAGATCCTTGTGCCCTAGGCAGACCAATGTAACCCCCCCCCCCCCCACACACCCCCAAAAACCCCCTGAACCGAATGTGCCCTTCTTACAGTGGGATATATATAGAATGTCAGATTGGCCTTTTAAAAAAGAGTCTCTCTCATGTTCAGGATCCCTCTGGCCCAGAGGTTACACGTGTATGTCTTGGCCCATGCCCCACCCTTTTTCTGCCTTCTTATTCTTGATACGCGCACAGGTATGTAAGCGCGTACTTCCTGGCTTCTTAAAATTCACATTGCTTGCACGCAAGCCCACATACACATGTATGGGGCCATTTCTGCGCTAGCAATGCTTTGAAAATCTGATAGTGACAAACAGTGTGCAAAAAAATATGCAGTTCAAAAACACCTAAGTTACAATGCAACAGCCATAAACACATCACTAGGGGAAAGCACAAGGAAATAGGTGCATTTTTTAACAGCTTTTGTGGAATTAGAATAGAAAAGACCCTCTGGGTTGGCACCATCTGCAGGAAATTGGGAAAATGTCCCATATTTTCTTTTCCAAAACTCCTGATCTTGTCTGGCAGCTTATTCCAAAGATTGGGGCCTGTGACACAAAAAAATACGCTGTCAAGATTTAGCCAAAATGGCTGTGCTTGAGTGAAGGTATTTCTAACAAATATTTGGACGCTGAGAGAAGAGAGTGATTGGGATGGTATCTTTGTAAAGAGACAGCAATATATATAATGCAGCAAGGCCATGAAGGGCCTTAAAAACTAGAGTGAAAATTTTGAACTTAACCTGTCAAATGACTGGCAGCCAATGAGGCTCTGTCAGCATCGCCAAGATGCGATGCCTTAATGAGACCCCCAAAATAAGACAAGCAGCAGAATTTTGATTTTACTGGATTGATTGAAGATGTGAATGTGTGTTTTAGTAATCTAAGAAGGAAAAAACAAAATGACTGGGTCTCAGAGAAGAGGTTTCAAGAGCCATAACTGATACAGCTTGAATTATGAGGACTGGACCAAGACATTGTTATGTGAATGCAATGAAAGTGGCGAATCCACTATGACACCCAAATCTCGCACTTGGAGACCAACAGGGATCACTTGCCCATCAAAGGTGGGCATCAGTTGGACTTGTTCTTGAAAGCATAGCAATTTTAGTTTTACTGATATTTAAGGCAAGCTTATTGTTGCATAACCAGCCTCTAATCTGTGAGGGACAGGAAGTCAGCTTTGAAAAGGCCTGATCTTTTGTGGAAGCTTTAGGGAAAAAAATTTCATATCATCAGCATATAGTTAATCTGCCCACACTGCTAAGGACACATCCCAGCTGCCAGCCACTGAATGTGACTGCCTGCAAGATTCCTTCTTATCTGAGTCTTTTTTTTGTCTTTCTCCATTGTGCTTCACCACTTTGGGTTGAAGCACATACAAGATGACAACTTAGCTTCCTGTAGCACCCACCTTTCCTCTGCTAACCACAAAGCTCTGTAATAATTTAAATAGCCAGCAATGCTAATGTGGCTCTTGCCTGAACATCCCGCATCCTAGGTCACCCGCACTACCCGCCAGACAGACCCAGCTATGCAAGCACCTGCATTTCTGCTAGGACTTCGTTATTAAGGAACTTGCAGCAGGCTAGATGGACACAGTTTCTAGCTTCTAGATTCCATCATCACAACCAATTCTAAACAGCTACCATTAAGTGAGAGCCTTCAAGGTCCCTGCATAGCCTGCTAGACAGACACTTTGAAACGAAAGGAAATAAGAGAGACATTAGTTTCCTCACCCATTACCAGATAGTCTTCCTATAGCTATGAACTCTGCTATTTCTCTCCCTTCGCCATCTTATCCCTCTCTAACACACATCGTCTCATCTCAACTCCATTCCTTTTCAATCCATTTGAAATTAAAACCATTGCTTTAATGCAATCTACAATTTACTGATATATTTGGGCAAAATCATCAGCTCATTTTGTACTAGCCAGATGAAGGGAGAAAGGCAATGAAAGCTAAATCGAAAATGTATTAAGTTAGTCCAATAAAGTATTACCTCCAATGTGCCTGTTGACCTTTATTTCATCTAATAGACCCTGCACGGTAGCACACAATTAACACAGCAATCATGCTGAATCCCAGCATCTCAAATATCAACACTTGTGCAACTAACAAATTAATAATTTAATGACTCTCAGTCTCACTGGAATGCTTGCTTCCTTATTATTGTATAAATATACCTCTTAAATCATACAATTAAGATATCATCATTTGATCACATTTGGTTTACTATGGTCATACTTTTTTTAAACAGTTCCCTGGGATGCTGGTCAAAACCTCTGTTCCCTCTAACATATTTACAGCTGTATAGAGAAAATATTACTGCTCACAAAGGGGGAGTTTTCAAAAGGATTTACAAGTGTAAATGTAACTACTATTGTAGTAATTTTCAAAAGCCATTTACCCGCATAAAGTGCACTTATGCGGGTAAATCTTATGGATAATTCAAATGGCATATAATGTAGCAATTTTTAAAAGCCCGCTTAAAACGGGTAAAGTGTATTTACATGTGTAAAACCCAATTTTAATGATCTAAATGCTTTTTCAAATCAGGCCCAAAATGTAGAGCCTAAGGCGACTGTTGAGGCTAGGTAGCAGCCTAACCAGAACACAGCTGGAGGAGATTTGTTCACACAGAAGCTACTTTCCGAGAAATGACTGGTTGGGTCTGTATGTGAACAAACACAAGATTCTAACCATATAAATCTGTCATGTTTGTTATGCTCTTTTTCATATGGGCTAGTTTATCCATCGGTGTTCTGTTTAACGTTCCACTAAATTTTCACAGGTGCTTAGAAAAGTGACATAAAATTAGTCAGGTTTTCAGGATAGCCTCAATGAATATGCATGAGATATATTTGCCTAGATTGGAGATTTAGTACATGCAAATATATCTCATGCATATTCCTTGTGGAAATACTGAAAACACAACCAACTGTAGAGGTTCATAGGACAGGTTTGAGAACCACTATGCTAGGATCACCTGCACCACAAAACAGGCTCCCTCTGCAACAATCGAAAAATAGTTCACCTTTGTAAACAAAAGAAAAAAAAATTAGCACAAAACCCACTTTTTGCTCCTTTATGTGGTGAGGAGGAATTTCAAGACTGAAGTATCAGAGGATGATAACTCAATTCTCTGTAATTTACCACCCAATACATTCTCTCACACACATTTTCCTTCCTACCCAACCTATACATTTACTAACAGTAAGCAATCATAGAAATATAGATTATGATGACACATAAGGGCCATAATGCCCATCTATTCTGCCCAATTTCAATCCACAACCCAAACAAACAGGATCTTTTATGGACCCTGAGCCAAAGTGCAACATTTATTTAAAATTAAATTCCTTTGGGCCAACTAATGACACCCAAGAGACAAATAAAAATGTCTGCTTTCATATCAGTCTTGCATGACTTATCCTGAGCCCACATCTCCCATGGTGATATTCTGCAGCATGTGTTATCAGACAAGCTCATTTGCCCTTGGTATTGGTGAAAACTACTGCAGTGTCTTCAAGTATGTTTGTGTTCAAAATACAATACATATTACTAAGATTTAAAAGGATACTCCAAGTGCACACTGAATAGAATAAAACTTTATGAAATTTATAGAACTATAGGAAAAGCTTAGTGAGCTAAGAGTGAATTTTCCAATCCATGATGCATAATACTTAATGGAGACTCACCAAATGTAAGCTTAACATTCACAATGTCTAGGACCTATTTGCATTGTCTGAAGAAATTGCTTATCTGTGGAAATCCAAAGCATATTTCTGAGTGGAGTCATTTAGAGATGTCTGTTGATTTATGGGGGTTCATCACAATTGGCATACCTTTAGAAAACAATAAAGGCTTGCAAACCAATTAAATGAACCCTGTGGATTTCACACAGATTCACTATACTTGTTCACAAACATCTTTTAAAGAAATTGGCAGGTCTAAATAAAAGCTTCTTCTTCTTTTAAGGATGTATTCTCCATTCCCTAACCAAAGGGGATTTAAATTTTTTTTAGTTCTATGTTGCTAAGTTTAATAAACCTTCAACAGTAACAAGTTTTAGCAGCATAAAATTATAAGTTTTGAAAGACCTTGGATCTAAAAAGTATCTGCCTAATTTTTTTTTTTTTGGTTTATTAGCATTTTATTCTTGATTGCACAATTTAATTGAACATGAAGTGGAGGAGTAGCCTAGTGGTTAGAGCAGTGGGCTACAAACCAGGAGACCAGGGTTCAAGTCCTGCTGTCGCTCCTTGTGACCTTGGGCAAGTCACTTTACCCTCTATTGCCTCAGGTACAAACTTAGGCCTGGATTTATCAAAATGCATTAAGTATCGCATGCGATAGGAAAAGGGGCGTGTTTTATGGCAATAGGCAGTTTATCGCAATTTGCGTTAATACCTATGCGAAGCACTAAAATGGCGCAAATTGCGATAATTTTTTAGCACTTTGCGATAAGTGCCAGAATTGTTGTATTTCCTACATACAACCACTGGGGGGACCATGTTTAGTAGTTTTAAGCTCCTGGAGAGTCAGCCTAGCTGTCAGGGCCCTTCTACAACGAGAGAGAGAGAGCCCAGCCCACTTGGCCACAAATCCCGCCCAAACTCCTCCCATTTTCTCATTTTCATTGCACCATGCATTATGGTGCTTTCTCATGCGTTAAAGGTGCTTAACGCATGCGAAAACGCCTTAACACTGCAAAAACACCATATAGCACTTTGATAAATGACCCCCTTAGATTGTAAGCCCTCTCGGGATAGGGAAATACCTACAGTGTATCACTATACTGGCTTCCAATAAAACTCAGGATAGAATACAAAATACTATCCATATTACACAAAATAATATACGAAAAAACAAACTGGCTAAGTACATCTATAAAAAACTCCACTCTCCAAACCAAAACCTCTGCTCAGATAACAAAGGTCTATTAAAGATTCCACCTGCACGCTCTAAACAACTTACCTTATCTCAGAAGAGAGCCATATCCCTAGGGAGTCCCAAACTCTGGAACACCTTCCCAACCGAACTTAGAACACAGCAAAATTTAAAAACCTTCAAAAAAGAACTAAAAACTTGGATGTTCACCAAAGCCTACCAAAACACCCAATGACTCTCAATTATTACCTCCCTCCTACTGGCACAATATGCAAACATGTGGAACCAACACAAGCACATAATAGAACCTATATAGTTTGACATCCAAACTACATCTATAAAGCATATAATATCTTTGTTAACAATCGCATGAATCTTTTAGGACACTATGATACACATCGAAACTTTGTAAACCGTTGTGATGAGGAAACCGAACGACGGTATATAAAACTCGATAGATAAATAAATAAATAAATAAATGTAATCCACTTTGAAGCGCTGTGAAAAGTGGAATCTAAATCTAAATAAAATAAAATAAAATGAAATGATATGCCCCCCCACACACACACACACACGACTTGAACCATGGGATGGCTGTGGCAGGCCTGTCGGAAGTGTGACGTTGACAGTCTCCTGCATACCTTAGAGGGGACATTTGCTGGGGTTACTGCATTTTACTTAAATTATGGATGGGCTTAGCTTTCAAGAGCAGGAAAAAAAATGTGCTTTTATATTCTGCTTTTTAATTATCCTGGGGCATTTTTGTTGCTTTTATTTCAGTGGTGAAAGACAAATACCATGGAACAATAATGCATTCAATGTCATCTATTATTTACCAAGTTCAGTGTGACACTTACATTCATTACAAGCTAAGAGTCATTACAAGCTAAGAGAGAATGAGAAAACAACATTTATGAAAATCTTTTTTTTCATATAAATCTTATCTAAGGTTTGCCATTTATCTCAACAGGCTTTCATAAATAGAGCTGTGGGACCACCCCATGAGACTATCATGTCACACAAAAACAATGCAATCCAACCATAAAGATGACAGTGAATGGTGCTCAGTTGCAGCAGCTACTGTAAATACAGGGTTATCAGACCAGCTATTTGCCTTTTTTCTGTTCTGAATCACCCACCACCTTCAGCCTCACTGCCCCGAAAGTATACCCGGGTGACTCTTTGAACCCCCCCCATCAGTCCAAAGTCCCCCTCAGCATCACTCTGACTGATATGATCCACTACCCTAATGGCAGCAGTCTTTTCTTTCTGTGGCTTGAAGCTCATCATCTCACATCACCATAGCATGCCTAAGGCTGCCCAGACACGATAGACAGGCTATCCAAACCCAGCCCCACCTCACACACCTTAGCACTGAGACACAAGTCAGGGAGCCAGTTTCATCTAAGTAGATTTAATGTCACCTGCAGCACAAACAAGATACCCCAGTGATCATTTCACCACTTCTTCAGGAGACTTTTGAAAGATCTGCAAGGTTTTCCTATTCATGCTATAAATGGGATGAAATCTGCTCTGATAAGATTGCAGTTTAGCTGATGCTGCTTAATAAGTTCTGCACCATCAACTTCCAGCCCTCTTGATCAACTGCATTTTATTTTGGACCCAAGAAGGCATAATATGGTTTGCAGCTTACACACATGCAGCAATATTTCTTATATATTTTGTGTGGACATTTTTACACAGATGTAACATCTTTAAAGATTTTGACCATAGATGCACATTTGCATTTCAGTGTCACCAATTTCAAACTTTTACTCTGGATGCCATATTAGGGAAGCAAATTTTACTAGGCTGAATACATTAATAACTGCAGGCAGGGTGGCAAGGCTTCTGCTTTTCCCCCAAGCTCCACCCCACAGTGAATTAGAAATGTTGTGGAAGAAACGGTGGCCGATTCTCAATTTTTTTATCCTAGATAAGTGACACGCATTTTATAGATTGACAATGCTTAACATCATCAAATGTTAACATTGCTTTGCATTTGAAAGGATTCCATGTCATGAGTCATTAAACATACTATATAAAATGGTAAGAACACATTTAGCAATGCAGTTGGTGAAATAGCTTAATGCATGATCACATGATGCCTCGATACACAACTGTAGTCCGTTCACACTACCAGCATTATCACACTCCAATTTGTCCAATCTCAATTAGGCAATTACCATCAAGGTTTAAGCTTCAGGGCCTATCTGCATCTAACCTTAAAAATATCTCAAAATACCTGCCATCATGTCTTGAATGTGCTCAGTGTGATTTCCCTGACTAAAAAGTTATAGGATAGAAGGATATGTCCTTTCATGTATTACAAATTGGTTGAATGACAAGAAACAGAGTAAGATTAAATGGTTTGTTTTCTCAGTGGAAAAAGGTAAACAGTGGAGTGCCTCAGGGATCTGTACTTGGACCGGTGCTTTACAATATATTTAAAAATGATCTGGAAAGAGGTATGATGAGTGAGGTGATCACATTTGCAGATGACACAAAATTGTTCAGAGTAGTTAAAATCACAAGTGGCTGTGATAAATTACAGGAGGACCTTGTGAGACTGAAAGATATGGTATCCCAATGGCAGATGAAATTTAATGTGGACAAGTGCAAGGTGATGGATAAAGGGAGAAATAACCCATGCTGTAGTTACATGATGTTAGATTCCACATTAGGAGTGTTACGCATGCCGCCCGCGGCAGCCCTGCGGCGCGACCCTCTCACCTTTTCAGACGGACTCCAGCTCCTGGCTCCTCTTCACTGGCGGCTGTGGGCCACCAGTTCCGAGCTCAGGTTCCCTCCAGTGCCTCCGACCCTGCCACACTACCCAGTGTTGCCAGCCAAGATGTCCCTGTTCATCGGGCCTCTCCGCGTGGCCCACGGAGAGCGCCACCATCAGCGCCGCGCCCCTTCCTAGGTGTACACGCGCGCGCATCATTAGTTCTTTTAAAGGGCCCCTGGCGGGAACCTGGCCACAGACCCGGATGCTGACATCAGACTCTTCAGTGTATAAAAGCTCAGGCCTCGCTCCATAGCGTTGCCTTTGCAACAGGTCTCCTCGTATTCTGAGTACTCGTTGCTGATCTGAGAATCGTTCCTTCGTGTGTTTGTTTCCCAGTGGTTCCCAGTTCCAGTTCTCCTTGTTCCTATTTCGTCTATGTGTTGGATTGACTCTTTGGATTTGACCACTACTACGCCTGACTACTCTTCAGCTTCTTTCCAGCCCCGGACCTCCGCTACGCCTGACTACTCTTCATCTTCTCTCCAGCCCCGAACCTCCGCTACGCCTGACTACTCTTCAGCTTCTCTCCAGCCCCGGACCTCCGCTACGTCTGACTACTCTTCAGCTTCTCTCCAGCCCCGGACCTCCGCTATGCCTGACTACTCTTCAGCTTCTCTCCGGCCTTGGGCCTTCGTTACACCTGCCTTCTCCATGCCCTGACCATTGCCTTGATTGACCACGCCTGCCTTCTCCGTGTCCTGACCCTTGCTTTGAACAACTACGCTACAGACTTTCCTGTGTCCAGAGTACCAAGTTGCTTGCCACCACTTCCACTTGCCACTGGCTCTGATCATCGCCTGTCAGTAATGCCTCCTCTTGCCTATCCTCTGGACATGGACTTACAAGGCTTAGGCCTTCCTTTGCTTAAGCGCCTCCAGTTACTCATTTCTCCTCTGACGCCTGAGTTACAGTATCGAATCCTGTCCAGGATAGGACTATCCAAGAAAACAAAGAGGTAGGCGATCTATGATAGCCGTCAGGTAAACACAAAAGAATAGATGCCTGGATCTTTTTCCAATACTTTATTGATGCAGAGACGTGTCCATAAACATGCCCGACTCAGGCCGAGTTTCGCAGCTCTACAGCCGCTGCCTCAGGGGCTCCACTATTCCAGTCAGTGCTTTTATAAAAGCAAAGAGTGCAGTCTGACATGCTGATTCACAAGAGGAATCTTCGGGTTTAAGTTGCCCTTGTATTGCTGACATACAATTACTGTTTAATAGAAGAAACAGCATCACTGACTGGAATAGTGGAGCCCCTGAGGCAGCGGCTGTAGAGCTGCGAAACTCGGCCTGAGTCGGGCATGTTTATGGACACATCTCTGCATCAATAAAGTATTGGAAGAAGATCCAGGCATCTATTCTTTCAAGATAGGACTATAACATCTACCGGCTGCTGTCTCTGGGCTAAATCACCTTCCATCTCTAGCTAACCTTGAGGCCCACCTAAGTCCTGCCAGCCCTGGCACCCAAAGGCTCAACCCGGTGAAGCTCCAGCGGCCTCCAGCTTCAGCCCACTCCACCTGCTGTGGGGACCCGTGGGTCCTTGCCTATGGGTTGCATCAACCCCACCTCAGACCAAGGGTCCACCTCCAAAGCAACAAGGAGTTACTATCCAGGAAAGAGATCTACGAATCACAGTGGATAAAACATTGAAATCGTCAGCTCAGTGTTCTGCGGTGGTCAAAACAGCAAACAATGTTAGGAATTATTAAGAAGGGAATGGTGAATAAACTGGAGAATATCATAAAGCCTCTGTATCGCTCCATGGTGAGACCACACCTTGAGTACGGTATACAATTCTAGACGCCGCATCGCAAAAGAGATATAGTTGCACTGGAGAAGGTACAGAGACCAAATTGATACAAGGGGATGGAATGGCTCCCCAATGAGGAAAGGATAAAGAAGTTAAGACTGTTCAGCTTGGAGAAGAGACTGCGAAGGGGGGATATGATAAAAGGCCTATAAAATCATCCATTAGACAGACTTTGTGATTTCTATTGTTGTTCAGTGCTTCAAGACTATCAATCATAAACTATGGAAGCCAAAAAGGCATTTTATTCTACACAAGTTAGGCAGATCGGTTATAAAACTAAAGCATTATTCAGTTGGTGAAAAAGCTTACAGGTTCTAATTCTTATTCGGCTACTTCTTCCAAAATTCCCTCTGCTGAATCTTTCTAAACATTTTGCCTTAAAATCTGATAAACATCAGTTGAATTTTTCTAACATTCCTCCTTATAATACTTCCTGTGACATGCTTCCCTCCTGATCATCCTTTTCTAATGCTTCTCAAAATTGAAATAGAGCGATTCATTTCCTCTATGAACAATGTCTTTTGTCCTATTAGTCAGTGCTCTAATTGCTTTATTTAAAAGTAGTTAAAGGCACAGTCATTCTGTTTCTGACTTCTTTCATCAACTTTTCCACAAAACAAGGATATGCCCCCACAACCTTTAAAAAAGCAATAATCCATCCGTTATTTAAAAAAAAAAAAAGAATCTTGACACCTCTGACCTCATCCCTACCCTTTTTATTTAGCATCTTAGAAATGGTAGTTCTAGAGCAACTCACTGAGTTCATTGAAGATAAGGATATCCTCGACCCTCACCAATTTGGCTTTAGGAGATCCATGAGCAAGAAATTGCTGTTACTGTCTTTAACCAACACACTTGGGAGAGGTCTTGATTAGGGTATTGTTATATTCTTGTTTTTCTTGACATTTCCTCTGCTTTCGAAACAGTTGATCATTCTATTCTTCTGCATCGCCTACAAGAACATGGCATAACTGGAGTTGTCTTAGACTGGTTTTCTTCTTTTCTGGACAATTGCTTTCACTATTCAAAGTTCACAATCAATATTCTCATTGGTCTCTTCTAAAAATGGGTGTTCCACAGGGTTTTGCTCTGTCTGGCACATTATTTAACATTTACCTAGTGCCAATTTGTAAATTTTTGTCCAGCCTTTGCGATGAACACAAAATTTATGCAGATGATATTCAATTTTTCATTTGACTTCATCCTGTTTGGCAGGATGCTGTTGCACATATTCAAATCTGTATTTCTTTGATTGAACAATGGTTACTACAGAATAAACTTGCACTTAATAGGAAAAAGACGGAATTTCTTCTGATTCAAAGAACTTTCTTTATGTTACAATATTCATCCATCACGCTTGATATTCTATTTTCAATTTACATCAAAGCATTAAGAGCCTAGGTGTTTGGATTAATCCCCACCTTTCATTTCAAACTCACATCAAAGGAGTTATTAGATCAGGTTTCTTCAAACTATGCATGCTGGCTGGGCTTAAACAACTACCACATGAGTCTAAATTCCAAACTGTTGTTCAAGCTTATATCTTTCCTTTAATTGATTACTGCAATGGTCTTTATCTAGGTCTTCGAATGATCATGTTGCATCCTCTGCAACTTCTTTTAATTGCTTCAGTCCGATGGATCTCTGGGGTTTAGCATGTTTCGCATATTACACCAACAGAGCATTGAGTATAAAATTAATCTTGAAACGTATACACTTGGCCTCTTGCCCTTGGTCAAACGATTTAAACTATACCAACTTTCATGACAGCTTAGATCATCTCAGCATGGTCTATTAGATGTCCCTTCAATCAAAACTGCTCACCTCTTTGTAACACGAAAATATACCTTCTCGGTAGAGACTTCTCTTCTATGGAATTCCTTCCTCAAGGAACTACATCTGTTTTTGTGTCTTAAAACTTTTAGAGGCCTTCTCAAACCTTTCCTTTTCAAAAAGATTTATTATTGATTAATTTCTGGTCTGTTTCCCACCCCACCCCACTGAATAAGGCTTTGTTGCAGGTCTGCCTAATATTTATGTTTTTCTTCTGTATTTGATCTGTTTGTTTATTATGTCTAGCATTTAATGTCTTTGGTACTAGGGAAGCTTTTGTAACATTTTATGAATGTTTTAGTTTGTACGCCACTTAGGCCTTTACTGTGTTAAGTAACTAATAATAAATTTTAATAAATCATGAGAGGACTAGAACAGGTAAATGTGAATCGGGTTATTTACGTTTTCACATAATAGGATAACTAGGGGCACTCAATAAAGTTAACAAGTAGCACATTTAAAACAAATGAGAAAATTCTTTTTCACTCAATGCACAATTAAGCTCTGGAATTCATTGCCAGAGGATGTGGTTAGGATAGTTAGTGTAGCTGAATTTAAAAAAGATTTAAATAAATTTCCTGGAGGAGAAGTCCATAAACTGCTATTAATCAAGCTGACTTAGGGAATAGCCACTGCTATTACTGACAATAGTGGCATGGAAACTATTTAATGTTAGGGTTCTTGCCAGGATTGGCCACTGCTGGAAACAGGATGCTGGGCTTAATGGACCCTCAGTCTGACCCAGTATGTCAACTTATGTTCTTATTTCTACAGGGGACAGACGTTAAATGAGCGAGCCTGCATATTGAAAAGGAATAATTAGACTTACACTCAGGGTAACACAGCAACCTTTGCATTCTGCCACTTGGAGCAGGGGCTGGCCAAAGATGCTTTACTAAACACTCATTATTAATGCTCAATTGGTTGGTATTCGGTCTCCTGTACCACCTCTATTCTAGCTTTTTAATAGTACTTATTTTCACTACCATCTTTTCTAACTAGGTTTTCACTATGGCCTCTCCTTTCTGGCCTTAAGTTGAGTGAATAGAGTCCCGTGTGCTTTACAAGTCATTAGGTTGATAACTGTCCATAGAAATCCATGGGCAAAAAACCCAAGTAATACTGTATGTAGTTAGTGAACAGACAGCTAAATAAGCAAGTTTGTGTACCACACATGCCAAATGTGCATACACAGCCATTCTTCTACAAATGCAAGTTCCACAATTTCCTACAGGATGAGCTCTAACTGCATCCGATTTAACACCTCCTCAGCAATATAGATTATACCAATCCTGACAAAAGGAGTATCTCTTTCTAGATTTCACTGGGGAAAAATTATGCACACTAAGAATGTATTCCAAGCAAGGAAATCTATTTACTCCAAGTTTCAATAAGCAACCATAAAACCGAATGATGTAAGATTACTAGGACATAAAATTTCTGACTGATAACAGAAACGTTCAATCTTTGTCATAGAACAGGGATATTTGTTTTGTTGGTTGTAAACAATTTGCATAAAACTGGTATAAGTAAATGTAATGTTTAGTAATCCTTAAAATATACCACTCTAAAATGAATGAATACTTACAGAGATCTGTAAATTTAGCTAGAGAATTAAAAAAAAAAAATTAAAAAATGCTTACAGAAAGGTAGGCCTTGAGTGCCACAAGCTAGTTGACTTTTCAAGATATCCACACGGAATATGCATCAAATGCATTTATATGCACTGTCTCCACTGATTGCAAATACATCTCATGCATATTCATTGTGAATATTCTGAAAACTCTACCAACTCTAAACCAGGGTTGCCTATCCCTGGTTTAGAGCATCAAAAACGTCAGAGTCTGGCAGCACCTTATATAGACCAATAAGAGTTATTGAGGCATGAGCTTTCAAGGACGAGTCCACCAGGTCGGATACAGTTAGAAGAATTTGTAAACAGAGGAGTAAGTGCAAAAACCAGGGCAGATGATGAAGACAACTAGTCGAATGCTACTCTGGAAAATCTGAAGCCCTAACGTTTCCTGAATATTTGCATTTAATGAGGAGTTTCAGAAGAGCACATTTGTGTTCTCTGCCGCTCAGCTATCACTGAACCTTCAGGTTGTGTGTGGTGGGTACTAATGCAAACAGGGTCAGAAGCAGGTGTGCTCCTAGAGATCTAAATGAATCTCATTTAAACCTCCAAGTCTTAGGAGGAGGGGGGAAATGTGGGTTGTTTTTACTTATTTCATTGAGTGTTGTACATGTGCCATGATTATCTTTAGAGGTCACAAATACAAGGGAGAAACTCTGAGGTTACTGCATTTGTTGCTTTTAGCGATGCCCTATTTTCTCCTGCTTTAAATCTGCCCTATGGAAGAAGCTGGACCCCTTTTCACTAACCTGATACAAAGTCATGTGAGGAAGAAGGAATACAGCAAAGCACAGCGTATAACTAAACTAAAGCCCATCTTCTTAGGAAACTAAAGTTATAAATACACTTTTGGCCCTTCCTCCCCTTGGAAAAGGGGGCCATACTTCCAAGTTCCTGCTGAGCACAGATTTACTCAGTGCAGGATAAAATGACAACGTGGAATCTGTGAATAGGGAACAGCATATACCAGTAGGGACCTAAGAAGATCACACTCCCCACAAAAATCAGTTCATATTAAAAGCAATATACTCTGAATAGAAAAATAGCTTTACTTAAAAAAATTTAAGCAGGTATAAAAATTAAAGACAGTCCAAGAGCAAAATATCCAAAACAGAATACAGTTCTTCAAGTTACCAAAAATTATTTCTGTAGACACAGTTCATATGCAGCTTAACTCACCTCACACTTCAGACTGGACTCCCCTACAACTCTGAAAGACCTTTCAGTCTTTATTCCTACTCAAGAATACTGGAGAATCCTTTTCAGGTTTCCACAGTAACTCACAGGAGGACCGAGTTGCTCAGGATGAATCCTCCTCATTTTCCTTAGGGTTGGATCTCCGTGCCAAATTTTCTAAACCACTTGCCTGAAAGGGGCACACCATTTCCCTCTGAACACTTAGGAAGCTGAGGAAGAGCACAGCCCTTGTTCTACCTCTTCTCATTAACCCTTCCAAGACACCTCTCTCTCAATCGTCTAGACTCCTCAACTCCTTTGGTCTCCTCCTTGTGACTCATAAAGTCACCGTTTGTAGACCTCCTCTCTTGACCCACCATTTGGGGGATGGATCACATTGTCACTCTTAAGTGAGTCTGCTGCAGAAGAACATATAGTAAAGCCAGAAGGGCATCACATACTCAACATACTCAAAGTATTTATGGATTGCTGATTTGTTTGTTTATACATTCATTTCATTGGTTTCACTTACTCCAGGTTTATTTATCCAGAACTGAAGTGATAAATAGCCATACACCATCCTTTTGAAATTAATGGGCTTACTTCTAGCTTGATAACAGTGAGCATGGGGTGTAAGTCACAGGCTAACGTCTATGCTCCTTGATGACAAAGGGTTGCCTGGGAGGAGAAGTATGTTTTAACCCTAAGGCTGCGAATATTGTTTAAGTATTCGGTTGTTATTAGGAACATTTACTGAACAGGTTTTGGGGTAAACCTGTTCAGTAAATGTTAACCTGTAAGTGCAGGAAGAATTGTTTCAGCTCTCCACAGCTATCCAATAGGACTATCTTTATCTTTATTAATGCAGTTACATCCTGCCAAATGTCTAGGTCTGAGGCGGTTTACAAAAGAAAACAAATAAGCATATAGAGCAAGACAAATGAAGCAAATGAAGGTAAACTATATAATCAGTAAGGCAGATAAAACAACATGAGAATAAAATAATAAAAATAGCAATGTCCAGATTTGCTACATGCATGGCAACAACATTTAAAACAATACAATTCTGGATAAAATCACCCATTGCTATAGATTACTATTAAATAACTTACTTAAAAGCATGTTCAAAAAGATACGTTTTGAGCTTTCCCTTAAATGTCTTAATGCAGCCTGTGAGTTGCAGGGTCATGAGGACAGAGTTCCAGAGGTTGGGAGCAGCTCCTGAGTCTCAGCAAGTCTAACCTGGTGAACTGGTAAGCTCATTCAACAGCCCTCTTTCTGCAGACGGAAGAGTTATACACTCGTAAAAAGACATTAACCCAGGGAAAGGAATCTAGAGCCAGGAGGTTGCATACCAAACAGTAGAACTTTATACCTCACGTGGGATTGTACTGGGAGCCAATATAACTCCTGAAATACAACAAGTGAGGTAATCAAATTTGCAGATGATACAAAATTGTTCAGAGTAGTTAAATCACAAGCAGATTGTGATAAATTGCAGGAAGATCTTCTGAGACTGGAAAATTGGGCATCGAAATGGCAGATGAAATTTAATGTGGATAAGTGCAAGGTGATGCATATAGGGAAAAATAACCCATGCTATAGTTACACAATGCTAGGTTCCATATTAGGAGCTACAACCCAAGAAAGAGATCTAGGCTTCCTAATGGATAACACATTGAAATCGTCGGTTCAGTGTGATATGGCAGTCAAAAAAGCAAACAGAATGTTGGGAATTATTAGAAAGGGAATGGTGAATAAAACAGAAAATGTCATGATGCCTTTGTATTGCTCCATGAGACTGCACCTTGAATACTGTGCACAATTCTGGTCACCGCATCTCAA
The DNA here is from genome assembly GCF_901001135.1 of Rhinatrema bivittatum. NCBI lineage: Eukaryota > Metazoa > Chordata > Amphibia > Gymnophiona > Rhinatrematidae > Rhinatrema > Rhinatrema bivittatum. Next base: position 186,330,621 of record NC_042617.1, on the reverse strand, counting down.
AAAAGATATAGTTGTGATGGAGAAGGTACAGAGAAGGGGAATGGAACAGCTCCCCTATGAGGAAAGACTAAAGAGGTTAGGACTTTTCAGCTTGGAGAAGAGATGGCTGAGGGGGGATATGATAGAGGTGTTTAAAATCACGAGAGGTCTAGAACGGGTAAATGTGAATCGATTATTTACTCTTTCAGATAATAGAAAGACAAGGGGGCACGCCATGAAGTTAGCATGTGGCACATTTAAAACTAATCGGAGAAAGTTTTTTCACTCAACACACAATTAAACTCTGGAATTTGTTGGCAGAGGATGTGGTTAGTGTAGTTAGTGCAGCTGTGTTTAAAAAAGGATTGGATAAGTTCTTGGAGGAGAAGTCCATTTCCTGCTATTAATTAAGTTGACTTAGAAAATAGCCACTGCTATTACTAGCAACAGTAACATGGGAACAGTTTTTGGATACTTACCAGGTTCTTATGGCCTGGATTGGCCACTGTTGGAATCAGGATGCTGGGCTTGATGGACCCTTGGTCTGACCCAGTATGGCATCTTCTTATGAAGCCCAAAGGATAAGTGATCACATGATGGAAGGCCAGAGACTAACCTTGCAGTAGCATTTCATAACATTTGTAATGCTTTAAGAGATGACGCTAGTAACCCAATATTCAATGCGTTACAAAGGCAATATTAACACCTGAGTGATGGTACTAAAATCTGCCAGGAAAAGTAGGGGCTTAATGTTGCATAAAACCTGTAGCTTAAAAAAAAATCCAGAATGGACAGTGGATGAAATTTCATTTTTAAAAGAAAGGCTAGAATCAATAAGAACACCTAGACTTTTAATCATAGGGGAAACTGCTACAGTAAAATTCTCGATACAAATAGATTGTTGCAGTTGAATCATTGTATTACATTGTAAGACTAAAATATCTGTTTTGGTGATATTTAAAGCCAGTTTATCACTAATGAATTGCAGAAACACAGCATGAGATTAGTGCAGAGGTTTTCTCCCATGAGGAACCCATCTGAATACAAAATTGTATGTCGTAGGCATACAACTCGTATCCCAAACAGAGCCCAGCCAATAATCTGCAAACTGTAGCCATATAGATAAGAATAGTAAGGCAGATAGGGCAGAGTCCTACAGGATACCAATTTCTAAGGGGTACTGTGGCGAAATATCAGTTCCTGAACATGCCTGCTGCTGGCGCCCTGAATGATAAGAGCTGAACCACCAGAGGGCAGTACCAGTAATTCCACATTCCTACAGATGATATAATAAGATGTGATGGTCGATGGTATCAAACGCAAAGGAAATATGACTGATTTATGCGCTTGGGAAAGTAGTTTATATCCATTCATATTCTTTTTTTTTTTGTATCCATAGTAATATACATATGCAAAACAATCCATTCATGTTCTGATCTTTGATGGAATCTGAAAAGGAACAGGGATTATATCCATCCCCTAAATGAGTGAAACAGAGAAGGCCTGTATGTAGAACAGCTTTCTGCAGGTCAAAGGGCTTGGGTCTCTCTTGTTCAACCAAAAGCAGCTGAGATGTATAGGATACTTGCATGGTTGAAAATGGTGCTAGCAGTCTACTAATATGCAGTTTGCACTGCAGCAACCAGCCATGCTCGACTATTAAATTCATAGATTCTAGCACATTACAGCAACTGGAGTTATGTCCTTTGTTGACCTCTTATATAGAAAGTAGAGAGCACTGTTTGGAGCAGTGGTTCTCAACTGGTGTGTCGCGACACACCAGAGTGTCGCCAAGTACCGGCAGGTGTGTCGTGGCTCCCGGTGTTCCACTGCCCCGCTTGTGTTTCCCTTCTCCCCAGGGGTGGGGCCGAAGAAAGAAGAGATGCTGCGCGCCACCACTGGAGGCCAGGCCGGCGGGGCTGAAGAAAGAAGAGATGCTGTGCGCCGCTGCCAGCGGCTGAAGAGCGGAGAGACCTGCGCCCCGACGCCAGCGGGGCTGAAGAATATAGAGATGCTGAGCGCCGAGGCCAGAGGGGCTGAAGAACGAAGAGACGCTGTGCACCGACGCCGGCAGCTGAAGAGTGTAGAGACCTGCACGCAGACACCAGCCGGGCCGAAGAATGAAGAGACGTGTGTGTGTGTGTGTGTGGTGTGTGTGTGTGTGTGTATTGGAATGAGTGCCTGGGTGCATGAGTGAGAGCTTGTGTGCCTGTGGTAGAATGGGTGCCTGAGTGCATGAGTGGGAGCTTTTTGTGTGTGTGGTAGAATGGGTGCGTGAGGGGCAGCTGTGTGTGTTAGAATGGGTGCCATGGATGCATAAGTGAGAGCTTGTGTGTGTAGTACAATGGGTGCATGAGTGGCAGTGTATGTGTGGTTGTAAGGGACAGAATATGTGTGAGATTGTATGTAAGTGACAGAGCATGTGTGTGATTGAGTGAGACTGGTCAGGGAGGAGACTGGTGTGTGTGTGTATGAGTGTGTGAGACAAAGACTGGTCAGGGAGGTGACTGGTATGTGTGTGAGAGACAGAGACTGGTCAGGGTGGTGACTGGTGTGTGTGTGTAAGAGATACTAGTTAGGGAAGTTACTAGTCTGTGTGAGACAGAGACTGGTTGTGGGCCTTAAGAGCTTCAGCAGCCACTGCTGCTTCTAGTGAGTGCTATTGGTCTGCAAGGGAAAGAAGTAGGAGAGTTGCTGGAGAGGGTAAGTAAAGGCAGCTTTTTAAGTTTATTTTTCTTGATTGACTGCCATTTTAATTATTGGGTATTATGTGATATGTCTGTTTTGAAATATTTTGATATTTAGCCAATTTTTATTAATTTTTATGAGTTTTTAATTGTTGGATGTTATTCTGTTCATCAGCTGTTTTGTAACATTTATTAGTATAGTTTTACAATTATTTCTAAGTGGGTATCTGTAGCAGCTTGGCTTGCTCTGTTTTCCCAATAGGAGATGTATTAGTGTTCAGGGCCTGGTTAAATATTTGTAGTGGTAAATTACTGTCTTTTCATAAGGAGGGGTATTGTGCCTGCCAGTAAAGAAAGTTTGTTTTGCTTTTACTGAGGTGTCATCAGATCCAGAATATCTTTTTTTGTATGGTGAGCTGTACGGGTAATGTCCTAGTTCTGCTCTGCACCCATTTTTTGGGGTCGACGTGGTTCCTGAGGATGCAGAATGTATATTTACATTTTGTCCCGTGACATCCCATGTTCAGTGTGTCACACACTTGAGAACCATCTGTCAGGTGTGTCCTGGCCGAAAAAAGGTTGAGAACTACTGGTTTGGAGGCTCAAAGCAGCATTGCAAGCTATTTTAGCAGTTTCTCACTCCTAGAAGGAAAGGGTGAATCAAGCCCTTGCTATAAAGATTTTTCCCACTCATCCATTTAAACTTAGTGGACTAGATCCTCATCTTTCCCCCTCCAAACCTGCATCTATAAATAAAATAATCTGTTTTAACAACTAGAAAAGTAGACAGCGTAATATGCAACCCGTGCTCAAAAACATAACAGCATAGTTGTTGGTGCCTGCTGCTGTTGTGTAGGCTTACCTACATTACTTTAGCAGCTTGCCTAACAGCTAGCAATAATGCTCACAACAGCATACCCTGAACAGAGAGAGTAAAAACTGGCCTCACTTGTAGGTCCTCCTGACATTGCTAAGCAGATAATGCTAAAATTGGGAGCAATTTGCATTCAAATGGTAAAGACTCCTTCCTGCCAGTGTGTTCTATCACAGCTCATTCTGTCACAATAGCCTGTCATGCTTCCCACCACTACCACCCCAATATTAAGGAAAATAAATTTAGAAATCCGAGCAATAAAAAAAAAAAAAAAATAGTTGTTTGCTCTATGCAGTGAAATAACCGTGGAAGCAACCATCTACTGAGCATTATTATCACTGGAAGAGATAGGGCTAGACAAATGCAGCACTGTGCTGAAACAGGCATCTACTTTACCTGTGCATTAAAACTCTATTCATCTCTTTCAGAGCGTGGGAGGTGAACCCTCATGAGAGGTCTGCCATTCGTGTGACATGACACCTCGGCAAAATTTAATACAAACATCTGTAGCCCAGGGGAGGAAGGACAGAGCTAGAGGTGAAATTCCATATACATCTTAAGAGTATTGCCTCAAGAGCATAACAAAGTCTCCCTTAGGTTAATGTGTGTGTTTATCAAAGAAAAATGACAACCATAATTATTACAGACTGAGCTGAAAACATCTGTCATAGAGTGAATGTAGTGCATGCAGTTTGTCTTTCAATCGCATACAGCTCAACAGAACTTACTCAACGTGTGACCACAATCCTTTTTGCATGCTTTTCATAAACTTGAGAGAGAGATCCACACAACTAACTGAGGAGTTATAATAAAGTTAATTAAATTTGATAAGACTGGAGAAGAGAGATTGTGGTCCTGCTTCACAAGAGTGGTAGAAGAGAGGAGGCTGGAAACTATAGGTCGGTTAGCCTCACCTCAGAGTTGGGAAAATTAATAGAGACGCTGCTGAAGGAAAGGATAATTGAATTATCTACAAATGGGTGGGTTGCTGGACCAGAGGCAGCATGGATTCACCAGGGGAAGGTCCTGTCAGACAAATCCAATTGATTTTTTTGATTGGATGACTAGAGAATTGGTTAAAAAAAACGAGCATTCAATGTGATTAACTTGGATTTCAGTAAAACTCTTGATACGTCCCGCCTAAGAGGCTTGTGAATAGAATGAGAAGCTTAGGAGTCAGCGCTAAGGTGGTGGCATGGATTACAAACTGGTTGACAGATAGGAGACTGCATGCAATGGTAAATGGAACCTACTGTGAAGAGAGAACCATGTTAAGTCGAGTACCACAGGGATCGGTATTCGGACCAGTTCTGTTCAATATCTTTGTGAGTGACATTGCAAAAGGGATAGAAGGTAAAGTGGGTCTATTTGCAGATGATACTAAGATCTGCAATAGGAGTAGAGAGAATACAAAGTGATTTAAGAAAGCTTGAAGAGTGGTTGAACATTTGGCAGCTGGGATTAAATGCCAGGAAGTGCAGAGTCATGCATCTGGGGTGAGATAATCTAAAAGAGCTGTATGTGATGGGAGGTGAAAGACTGATGTGCACAGACCAAGAGATGTGTCTTGGGGTGATAGTGTCTGGCGATCTGAAGATGGCAAAGCAATGTGACAATGTAATAACTAAAGCCAAAAGAATGCTGGGCTGCATAGAGAGAGGAATAACCAGTAAGAAAAAGGAGATGATAATGACCTCTTACAGGTCCTTGGTGAGGCCTCACCTGGAGAACTGTGTTCAGTTCTGGAGCCTGTATCTCAAAAAGGATAAAGACAGTATGGAGGCGGTCCAGAGAAGGGCAACCAAAATGGTGTGCGGTCATTATCAGAAGACTTATGAGGAGAGGCTGAAGGATCTGAATATGTGTACCCTGGAAGAGAGGAGGAGCAGGAGAGCTATGATATAGACCATCAGATAACTGAAAAGTTTTAATGATACACAAACTTCAAACTTTTTCCATTGGAAAGGAAACTGTACAAGTAGGGGGTCATGAAATGAAACTCTAGGAGGGATGACTCAGAACCATCATGAAATATTTCTTTATGGACAGGATGGTTGTTGCCTGGAATGATCTTCCAGAGGAGGTGGTTAAGATGAAAACAGTCAAAGAATTCAAAAGGGAATGGGATAAACACACTGTGGATCCTAAAGGCTAGAAGATGGAAATGAAGAAAATGGTGCATGGTGGTAACTTGCTGGTGCAGCGATTACCGCTCTTAACCAATAAGCCTTGATGCTTTTAATGCAGCTGCAACATTGCACTCAGCGTCAATGGCAGGGGGAAAAGGGGAATTGGATTTAGACAACCACCAATGAGGACCCCAACTTTTATGTACAACTGCAGCATCACTTTCCGCTTTGACGGTGAGGGGGTTGGTGAGAAGAGTAATTCAATTCAGATGACAAGCAATATGGGCCCTGACTTTTACAGTCTGGGGTACTAATAAGCAGACACAGGAAAAAGCACAGGACTGCTTACACGGCCAAGTCCACAAGCAAAGCATGTCAAGCAGCACTCTCTGAATTTTCAAGAAGGCTCATCTTCCAGTAATTTTTTTTTATGAATTAGCATAAGGCTTGGGGATAACTGCACAGAGCAGCAGTTGCTACCCTTAAGAGAAACATGGGGGTAACCTGCATGGCATGGCATGGCAGATACTATCATAAGAAGTGTCCTGGGTAGACAGGATGGACCATTTGGTCCTTTTCTGCCATCATTACTACGTTACTATTCTCTCTTCCAAACAAAAATGGTTGGGGGGGATAAAAAAATACAGAGTGTAATCAAAGCAACTCAAATAGGCATTCGGGGACCTCTTTCCTCCCCCCTGCTGCAAATTGCACACTTGAGATATTCGCAGAATCGAAACAGGCCATAAATTTATTAACAAAATTTCTCATACCAAGACAAATATGTACCCAAAGTGAAGCTCTGCTCTTGTTTCTGGCTGCCCACTGTGGTTTAGCTTGACAATCAGTGTACGTCACTGAGCCTACCGAACAGTAAGCTAGGCTGGTTCCTCTGCTCCCCTGCCCTTCATGATTCCAAGCGAGTGGCCATTCACCCGTGTGACTGCACCCATCTGCCATATGGAAGCTTTTAACTGAGTTAAGATTATTTATTTTATTTTCAATTAATTTTAATGCACAGATTATTATTTGTGGTTATTTTTTGTCTGTCTATTATGCTATTATTTCATTTATGTTGTTTACTGTGAATTTATATACATATGTTATATTGTAATCCACTCTGAACAATAATTTTATTGGAGGAGGTGGAATATAAGTGATAAAATAAATAAATGGATTTGGAGGCTTCCCGATGTGCGACTGGCTGCCTGCCCAAAGAGCTATCCAGCACCATTCTCCACTGCAAGCCAGTGCTCTGATGCACAATGTTCCCTGGAAAGAAAGGGGGTTCCCACCCCAACAATGGCTATAGCCTTTCATTTCAACTCCTGAGGTAAGGTATCTCCCCCTCCTCAACCAGCTGAGTCTTAAGGCAGCAAGATAGCTTATTGAAACAATATTAAATGTTGTAGTTTTGCCACTTCTTCAGGGGAGGAACAGCGATGTCCTAAGCTCCAACTCAGCCGACACTTCGTAAGCTTGTTCCCTGCTGCAGGACTCTTCCACATAGCCTCACTGCTTAGAGTCTCGGCCACAGCTCGAGTGGTTGCTGTTAATCTGGAAAGCGCTCAACCCCCGGTAGTAACTAACTTGCTTTGCTAGGCCTAATTCAAGGCTCCTGCTTCTGGTTTAAACCGTTAAATCTCCAGGCACAGTTCAAGACTTTTATCTCAGGTTTAAACCTTTAAATCTAGTGCCTGTGGGCTCAGTTTAGGGACAACCAAGCCCTACTGCCTCCATCCACAGTAGCTTGCAGGAGACAATTCAATCCTGAGTCTTGCCCATCTACTGTTATATCCACCCACAGCAGTTTTCTTAGGTTTTAACCTGTTCAGTGTCTCTCTCTCCTTGAGGGGGTTTCCACCAGTCCTCTCCTTTCTCCATCGGCATGGGCTCCAGGTCTGGACTCTCCAGCAAGTCCACCTCCATCTCTTCCATGTCTCCCTCTGTCTTTAATAGTCCTTCTTCCTGTTCCTGTCTAGCCCCTTTGTCAGGCCACCACCCCAGCTCCTCCCAGTCCATCTGGATGTTCCTGCCCTCTTGATGAGGTGCAGGCTGTGTTGTCCTTTCCTCTCGGTTCACCACTCCTCCCCCTCTCTCAGTACCTTTCAAAGCAGGATCTCTTCCCCTAATCTTGGGTTTCTTGGGTTTTGACGATTCCACCCAGGTTTCCTGCTCCAACCTTCCCTGGGGAATATAATAACCATCACAATGTATATACACAATTATTACGCAAAGGTATGATCAATGCCAGGGCAGATGAGAGAGGACTTACCACACGATCTTGAAGAAAGAGTCCAGGCTTCTACTGCAGCCTCTCTTAGGGCGAATTTTAAAAGCATTGCTCACGTCAAAAGGCCCACATATGCGAGTATCTGGGCTGCGCGTGAGCAACGTGTGTTTTAAAAGCCGCAATTTATGCATGGATATGTGCGTGCATAAAATAAAAAGGGGGGTGGACTTGGGACATAGAGACGTTCTGGGGTAAGGCCAAAATTATGTGCGCAAATCTGTATTTTAAATTCGGCAGCTGCAGCACGCAGCAAGCTATTAGCCGCGCATGTTTACTTCTGTTCTTGATGAGGTGCAAGTCTGCACAAATCTCTGTTTTTGTAAAGCAAGCATTTCTAACTCACGCTTTAAAACCTTTAGTTTTGTATTTTAAATGGTATTTAACAGCATACAGGTGGTGCTTCGGGTCAGAATGGAAAAGATGATAAAGCATCCATCAATGTTTTTCATTTTTGATACTATATCTGTTTTGGAAGTGCCACAAAGCATCCCTGGCCAAGAAGCAGGAAAGCACAGGTTTCTAATCCTATCACATTAATCCACTCCATAGATATAACTCTTGGATTGGTTCTTGAGAAAGCAAAAGAGATTTCATTTACTTATCTGATCAAGCAGACTCCAGTCTAAAGTTTTCTCCTCAAGGTGACATATGCCCCCTCGCTTCTTTATCAATTCTTGGGCCTCAGCATTTATCAACCACTCACATTTTCAGGCATTCATGTTCAGAATTGCAGAACATTAATGTTCATGCTAGAAGTATTTAAATATAATCAGGTTGGATTTTTTTTTGAACCATGAAATTAATTTTCAGGTTAAGAATTATCTTGCACATCTAGCTCGAGGAATAAAGTAATCACCTAGGAAAGCAATTTATGACCTATAAATTAGATTAGTAAGACATTTCCACAGCCCAGAGAAAAAAGGTACTTTAACATCTGCAGCAAACATGTTTTCACATCAGCCATTAAATTTAGACAGAAGAAGCTTTAAAATTATGGCTGATTTATTTATTTTATTTTACAAATTTGTAGCCCGCTAATTCACAGATGTTAACAAGAATTACATATATAATAAAACACAATAAGTTACAACCAGTCAAAAAACTACAAAACTAATACAATGCCTAGACTAAACAAACAAAAATTAAATTATCCTCACGATCTTTCTTTCCCTCCCTTCCCCCTCCTATAAAAAGATGCATTTAACCTGCAAATGTCATCATTACTTGGTTTGAAGAACTTTCATTTTCCATGTTACATATTGCACTAGCCTGTGGATGCACACCTCAAATGCCAGAGACTGCAGCACCAAGTTTTAAAAACCCTACTGTGAGCCAAATCCATCTCCAGTCTCTGCTGCCGGGCTTTCAGCTGCAAATTCCAACATGCGCTGCTTTGTATGCCCCTATCTTACTATACATCATTCATATTATAATCAGTAGCGCTTGGCGAGCAACAGGGGTTCATCAACTGAAACATGTTACATTTCCGAAGGGCTGCTTCTTACCAAGAGCCCTTCAGTTTGATCCATATTCAGCACCCAATGCAGGAATGACTACATTAAGTCTGGAACAAAAACTTAAAACATAGATAGATAGATGATATGATACAATAACAGTTTAGCCGTGTCATTTCAATAAAATCATCGTCTGTTCGTTTCTAATCTATCACACTGATGTGTGCTTGAATAACATCAAGTGAGGAAAATGAACTGTTTCCGCAGAGTGACTCATTAGGTAGTGAGGGCCTGAGTATGGACTCAGTAAGGCTCAAGACATGGAATAATGTATTTGTCAAAGTCGAGGATGCAACCAGCTACAATTTTAGACCAGAGTAAAATGGTTTCTTTAGAAAAAAAAAAAAAAAAGGAGTTATCCAGGACAGCAGAACGTGCAGGCCCCTCCTTGTATCCTTGGTAATGACTCTTTCCGTAAATGTCTCCAACACAACATCTACAAGCGCAGAAAAATCCCTCAGGACCACATCTCTGCACTGTGTTTACGAAAGGAGTCACAGTCTGCAGATTCTAGACAGGAACGGTCACCGCGATGGCTGAGGCACGGGAAGATCATGAAAATAGGGGGAATTATCCCAGGTAGTTGCAAATGATGGCACCAACACCCATCAGAAGCCAATCCCAACTGTGCTGCATGAGGAAACTGCCCAGTCAAAAACTGAAGGGGAAAAAAAAAATTGAGCCAGGACCCAAACCTCACTATAGCATGACCATTAGAGAGAACCTCTGCTATGGTAGAAAATGAGAAAAGCGGGGCGATTTTCCTCGACAGTTATGCACATCTTCTAGTCGGTCATATTTCAGTGCACATTCCTTTCTCCCAACTCCATTTTCTGGAGGAGTCTTAAAATAAGCACAGCATTTCTTTACAAATAAATGTGGCAGAGTCCTGCATACCAGCAATGTCAGTCAAAGAAAGACAGTGGGAGGCTCTACTCCCTGAAGCAGAGGAGGGCAGGAAAGTCAAACAAACATAAAAAAAACAAAACATCAGAGTTCTGATAACCAAGAGAAATGCTATGACCCCAGGGAGAATGAAGTGACTTCATAGGTTAAGTGAATGTAAAACACTCTCCCCCACAGGGGTCCCTGAGGATGGCGTCCCAGGTAGAGACTGGGAAGGTCTTCCACACCAGCAGAATCCAAGTGCCGCCAATAATTAAGCAGCTACATAAAAAAAATGTTCAGAATAGAGTTAGATTGTCAGAGCCAAGGGGGAAAGCTGCCAGATGGGGCTGTCTAGTAATACAGAAGAGCTCCAGGAGTGAAGATTTGGAAATGCTTGACCCAGATGCAAGCCTTGACTGGCCTATTTAAAACCATCTAGGACGGGTGTTAGACTAGAGAGAGAGAATTTGTATGCCTGTCTGTTATTTTTAATTAAAAATGGACGAATAACTTAACTGGAGAAAGATCACTCTCTTGGCCTGATTCTTGCAGAAAATACACACAGTTTTAAACTGAACCAAAGTGAGGGTACCAGCCGGCCAGAGAGCAGCAAGATAAGGGATGTCAGGTTAGCTCCTGATAGGACCAAGGCATCAATATGGCTTTACATCAGGGGTCACCAAGCTTTTCAAAGAAAGGGCCACAGAGCATTTCAAATCACCCAGCAGGCAGGGAGAGAGGGGAGGATCCCCCACTGGAGTCTGCTGAGGAGAGGCGGGGGAGCATGTCTGGCCCTTTTACTGATTTGAAATTCTGAAAAAGGAGGGAGGCAAAAGGCAGAGTTACCGGGGATGTGGCAGACAGTAAGAGTGTCAGTGATCCTTCTAGATTTCTCAAAAATTGGCAACCCTGCCCTGCCTGCCCTCCCTCATCTAACCCTTAGGTGTAGAGGGTGGGGTGAATGCATGTGGCACATTCCATCCCCTCCCTTCCTCTCATTTACTCTTTCCTTTTCCTATCCCTTCATTCCCTCACTTACTTCCTTTCCCTCCCTTTCTTCACTCTGCCCCCCCTCCTCCCTCCCCTCTCAACTAATGCTCCACCCTACTCGCTGTCAACTCTCCCTTCCCTCTCACCTACCCCACCTCAAGTGTCTGCTTCATCTTTCACCGAACAGGCCTGGCCTTCCACCAGCGGTTCTCTGTAGCAGCGTGAGTCTGGCCAGCTCCTTATCCGCTGATGGGGCCTGGAAAGAACTGTCAGCTTTCTGACACCTTTACCACGCATAGGATTTCTGCTTCTGCTGACAACCCTGCTAGGCTATGTTTTCCCTCCCACAGTGCATGTGGGAGGGATTCAACTGTGGGAAGGAAAAAGTATGCAGGCCAAAAACAAAGAGCTCTGTGGACCTGATCCAGCCTATGAGCCATTGTTTAGGGATCCCTGCTTTAGATGTTGGTTACCCAGGACTCTACTGATGGTATTTTGCATCAACACATTTGTAAAATATTGGTTTCAATCTATGAAAAGCAAAGTTGCTTACCTGTAACAGGTGTTCTCCTAGGACAGCAGGATGTTAGTCCTCATACATGGGTGACATCATTGGATGGAGCCCAGCACGGGAAACTTTGAATGACACACTGAGCATATCTAACATGCCACTATCCACGTGGGGTCTCCCCTTCAGTCTCGTAACACAGAATTACAAAAAAATAAAACAAACACATGAGAAACCCAACTCTGTGGGGTGGCTGGCAGGTTTTGTGAGGACTAACATCCTGCTGTCCTAGGAGAACACCTGTAACAGGTAAGCAACTCTGCTTTCTCCTAGGGCAAGCAAGATGGTAGTCTTCACACATGGGTGAATCCCTAGCTATAGGCTGTTCCCGAATACAAACTGGACCAACACATACCCAACCAAGTGCCAACAGGCACAACAACAGAGGTGCTATTGGGAACAAAGGGCCCTAAGCAGGAAAAGTTGGCTTCTACAGCTGGAAGAGATTCAGGAGGACAGATTGGCCGAAACTGCTATCGTGTCCAAACAGTAATGCGCAGCAAACGTGTGGAGGGAACTCCACATTGTAGCCTTTCTGATCTCAGACACAGGGACCACCCTCAGGTGGGCCACTGAAGCCACCATGGCTCTGACAGAATGAGTCTTGACATGGCCCCCAAGCTGCAGTCCCGCATGTACATAGCAGTAAGAGATGCAATTTGCCAGCCAATTAGACAGAGTTTGTTTGGCAACCACAACTCCCAACCTGTTTTTATCAAATGAGATGAAGAGTTGCATGGATTGCCAGTGGCCTGCTGTCCGCTCCAGGTAGAAGGCCAAGTCTCTCTTGCAATCCAAGCTGTGCCGGGTCCGTTCACTCTGGTGTGAATGGGGTCTGGGAAAAAAGTGGGCAGGACAATTCACTGGTTCAGATGGAAATCATCACCACCTTAAGTAGGAATTTAGGATATGTAGAGAGGACCACCCTATCATGAAAGAACTTTCAATATGGTGGATACATCAGCAACGCCTGAAGTTCACTGACCCTGCGCGAAGTGACCGCAACCAGGAACATGACTTTCCAGGTCAGGTACTTCGAGTCACAGGTGCGCAGTGGCTCAAAAAATTCCTTCATGAGTTGAGCCAACACAACATGAAGGACCCAGGACCCAGCAGAACGATGCAGAGGAGGCTTTAATTGAAGCAGCTCAAATTAAATGCCCCACTATGGGTTGCAGTGAGATGGGCAAACCATCCACCCCCGATGGTAGGCACCGATGGCACTCAGGTGTACCCCGACGGAGTTGTTTTTTAAGCCAGCATCCAACAGGTGCAGCAGATAGTCAAGCAGTTTCGGTGTAGAGGAGGAGAACGGATCCAACCCGTGACTCACATCATGCAGCAAACCTCCTCCACTTCAGGCCATACAACTCCCTGGTGGAAGGCTTCCTGGAAGCTACCAGGACCTGAGAAACAACATCCAACAGGTCAAGGGGCTGCAAGATTAGCCTTTCATCATCCAGGTTGTTAAGGACAATGCCCCGAGGTTGGGATGGCATAATCTGCCCTGATCCTGTGTGACAAGATCTGGGGAGGTCCCCAGACTGATTGGGTCCCTGATAGAGAAATCTCACAGGAGCAAGAACCAAATCTGCCTCAGCCATTGAGGCGCTATGAGGATCACGGTTCCCTTGTCCAACCGGAGCTTTAGGAGAGTCGTCACCAGTGGAAGCGGAGGATATGTGTACAGGAGGCCCCTGGCCCAATAGCGAGCAAAAGTGTCTGTTGCTAGTTTGCATCCTCCCTGTACAGGGAGCAGAATTGTGTCACACTGCTGTTGCAGGGGGAGGTAAAGAGATCCACGTCAGGGGTTCCCCAGAGATGGAAGATCCGGTCTGCCACCGCCAGATTCAGGGACCACTCATGGGGTTGGAAGGCCCGAATGAGGCGGTCCACCACCATATTCTCTGTCCCCACAAGGTACATGGCTCGGAGCAGAATGTCCTGAGACTAAGTCCATGACCAAATCTGAACTGCTTCCTACACAGGAGGAATGATCCTGTACCTCCCTATTTGTTGATGTACCACATTGGCACCTGGTTGTCTGTCTGGATCAAGAACGCTTTGTTGGACAAGCAATCCCAGAACGCCCAAAGCACATAACAAATCACTTGATCTGGCACTGAGCTTCCTCAGCAGACCATAGACCCTGTGTGCGGAGGCTCTCCACATGGGCATCCCACCCCAGGGTCAATGCATCCGTGGTGAGCCCAATCTGGGAAGGGGAGACTGTAAAGGAACAACCCTGTTCCAAGTTGGGCAGGCTCTCCCAATAAAACAGGACGTTTGAAGCCCTGAGATTGGAGGTCTAATTCACCCAATACTCCTGTTTACATTAAATTCTTTGCCATCCCAAAGGGACAAAAAATGTCATGTGCTTCCCTGCATAAGGCGTTGCATGGGATTAAGGGCTCTGGCCAGTCACTAGGCCTGGTGGAGCGTTGGTACCAGGAGTTGGACACTCTCCTCCCTCCCAGGGCTCTGGGAAGGTGTTTTGCGGACATTAAGAAGTTTTAGAAAATATTTTATTAAGCGAAATACAATTTTAATTTTTAAGACGGTTATACATATCACGCCTATGGACATTTAAAGTTAAACTCATTAACACTGATCTTTGTATTAAATGTACATTGGGTCATGGTACCCTCTTTCACCAATTTTGGGGATGCAATAAGATTCGCAGGTTCTGGCAGAATTTTTTAGGGTTTCTCAGCAGACCTTTTAATACACCTCTCCCGGACAATTCACATTTTTGCTTATTTGAGGTAATGGTCCAAGTGCCTTCCAGGGTTTCAGCCAGACAAAGGGAATTTCTACAAAAAGCCCTTTGGTTAGCTAAAAAGTCAATACTGGACATGTGGATCAAGGAGGACATCCCGATGGTGACATTGTGGAGTCTGAAATTGCATCATCTGGCTGTATTTGAACATCTATACGCTAACAGATCAAACCCTGCAAAGTACAAGGAGTTCCTGGACCGATGGTCTGTGTATCTTCTGTCCTTAAACGCCAAAGTGAGGAGTAAGACTGTTTGATTTATCATGAATGGCTTCTTTAAACCTTACCTACAGAGCTAGGGTGAGACCGTATCTTCTCAGGACGACTCATATGAGAGACTGGGGATTGGGGATGGGGGTGGGGAAATCTGGGGGACAGTTTATTGTAACATATATGGTTTTCATAAGTGTTTCCTAAAATGGTTGTATATTGAAAAATTGAAAATAAAGTAACTAAAAAAAAAAAAAAAGTGTATCTCTGTTGCTTACATAAGAACATGCCATACTGGGTCAGACCAAGGGTCCATCAAGCCCAGCATCCTGTTTCCAATAGTGGCCAATCCAGGCCATAAGAACCTGGCAAGTACCCAAAAACTAAATCCCATGTTACACTTGCTAGTAATAGCAGTGGCTATTTTCTAAGTCAACTTAATTAATAGCAGGTAATGGACTTCTCCTCCAAGAACTTATCCAATCCTTTTTTAAACACAGCTATACTAACTGCACTGACCACACTCTCTGGCAACAAATTCCAGAGTTTAATTGTGCGTTGATTATTATATGTCACCCAATCTTTGTCCATGTACCTTGGACACTGGACCACACCTTAATACAAATATTGCTCCCAAGCTATGGGGCTTCCTGACCTCAATGTCTTCCCAACAATACTGTTTTTCTAGCAAAGGGCAACATCAATTCAAATCTAAAACACTCAAGACATTCTAAGCCCTTAAAATATTCTCAGGGTCTAATGTCCATGTAACCTCTAAGGTATATCAGTTTGTACCATTCCTTCTGACCTTAGAAGGTGCGATTCAGGTGTAATCTGTGCTAAGAAAATGAGCACCCAACCTGGCGAACTTCTAATATTTCTCATCTTAAGAAATGGTGGTTTCATGGTCCATGACTTAATCACTCAATTACTCCGCTTTGTTTTACTGTCTGCTCTCCACCACATGATCACAGACCTCTCACACTCATTTTGTCCTAATCTCCACCACTTTCCTTTCCCATTTTCTTGATTTTTTTTTTCAATTTTCCACTTCAGAGGCTAGAGCTGCTCTCAGAAACTCCTCTCTTCCCCACAATTCGTTTAGCATCAGCAAAGAAGTTAACTCTCTCTCCTTTCCCAAACCCTCCTCCCTTCCCATCACATGGCAGTACTGTGTTCCACCAACGCTGGGCACCTGAAATTATCATTTTTTGTTTCCTTTCTTCTGCGGTGATACTAACAAATGATGTTTCCTGTCTGTAAGCTGCCCAAATAATAAAATCCACATTCCCTTGTACACAGAGAAGCCATGCAGATAGCAGAACTGTCAGAAACAGCCCCGAAATTCACGGCTGAACTGCACTAGCAGCAGATCCAGCATGGCGGGGCGGGGCGGACCTTGCCCCAGCTCTGAAACAGCATCCTCCATCCCTCCAGCCACATCTGCTTAACGATTTGAATATGTGGAGCCCTCTCATCTCCACAGACTGGAGGGAGAAAAAGGGTCACACAGGGAGGGGTACAGCTCCCCACCCTCCAATTAGATGGATGCCTACCCCCCAAATCCTTTGTGCTGCAGCTGGGCCCTTCTTCCTCTGGAGGTGGCAGGGCGGCGGCTGCTGCGGTTTTTCATGTTGGTAAAGCGTTGCAATATAAAAAGGAAGCACAGGGTTGCACTCAGGTTTAGCTACTGCAGCAATGCCAGTCACCTCTCACCTCTTCCAGTTTCCTGCAGCCCGGAGAGAGATTTCTTTCTTCTTCTAGATGCAGAAACTCAAGCATAGTGCTTCCTGGAAGCTTATCAGATAGGATGGGAGTTATGTGTTTTGGAGTGTGGATGCCCTTTCATGAGAAACAATGTAGCTCATCGGCTCCAGTACTAAACAATAAACAAGATTTCAGTCTGCAAGAAACCTGTCTAGATATGAAGTTATATGGACTCTCAGGGGGCCAACTCATTGAGGCTCTTTTCTCATTCTGTGTCTATGGGAAAAGACCTTGATGAATCAGGACCTTAGTCTGGCATGAGTGATGTTCAGCAGTTTTTTGCCACAGTTCTAACGTGCGCCTGGTTGATGGGTGTACAAGGAAATTGTCAATCTATCATGAATGTATTTTTGTTCATTTTGGCAAAAACTTCACAGGACTCTATTTTATGGCTCTAACCTGTATTTTTATTGAAGGCAAGCAGGTAGAAATCATGTCAACCAGTTAGTATACAATTTGTGTAAAGTATTACTCTTCCTATGAAATCCCACATTGTCTTTAGATTAAATTTTGTTCTCTCTGGCTCTTTGCTGTCAGAAAAGTTTATTTTATGTATCTTATTTATTCACTTGTTGACTCTCTCCTGTCCCTTGTACACATAAAGGTAAAAAAACAAAGCTCCAAGCCCCCATCTTTACAGTTTTCTCTTCTGGCTGGGTCCAATGGGTCTTTCTAGGGTGGCTCTCCCTCTCATATGATGGCTCCCTGTTCCCCTTTATCCTCCCCATTGCCTGTCTCCTCTTCCTTTGTCCCTTCCCTCCCTCCCTCCCTCTTCCTGTATGATCTGCTGGCAATGGGGCATGGAGTCGCTCTGGTAATAAACATAAGTAGTGCCATGCTGGGTCAAACCAATAGTCCATTGATCTCAGCATCCGATCTTCCTCAGTGGCCAACCCGGGTCACTAGGATATACCCAGAAGATCCCTTCCCTCTTGCTCATTTCCAGAGATAGGAGGTGGCAATTCCCACGCCTACCTGGCTAATAAGTGTCAATGGACCTGTCCTCCAGAAACTTGTCCAAATCTTTTTTAAACTCAGTTATGCTAATTATTTACTTGATTTGCATTCCATTTTTTGAGACGTTTCAGATACCCATAGGTACAATCTAAGTGCTTCATTTATTAAGCATTTTTTTTCCCATAGACACAGAATGGGAGACAAGCCTTAGAAAAACAAAACCTACGTTTCACCTGTTTCAACACATCCTCTGGCAATGGAGAGCCTTAAACCATGTAAGACAAAATACTGTGAGATTCTTGATGGGATTTCAGTGACAATATCACGAGAATTCACATTCTTGCAGCACCCAATCTCAGACTTCAGCTCTCAGTAAAGACCTGCATTCTAGTTTTCTGAGATTCACCATCTGCTAATTAAGTTTTAAGTAAGTCTGAACTTCCCCACCCACTAAAATCCCAATCATTCCTCATCTGCCATCAATGGTGACCTGAGTCACTGTACCGTCATGCTTTTTAGAGTACCAGAAGTCTTTACAATATTTAAGTTTAAAATTTAAGACATGAAATAGAGTAGCTCAGCCTCAGGGTCCATACAATCACTAGCAAATGGTACATCAGGAAGATGAACACCTGAAAAGGTTGGGAGGTTGAATGAAGATTGAGCCAAGGCTGGTAAAACTACATGCAGCTTGGGAGGTAACTAGGCATGCATCTGTAACACTGGAGCCAGGCTGCAGAGCAGAAGAAGGTTTGACTAGCAGAGGTTCCAAAGGATGTATCACAGGAGCCTGCTATACCAGCAAAGGTGTACTTCTGACCCTCTTATATATCGTCAGTAGTCAGGGCACTCCTTTTGCTGGACCAATGAGATTTTCCAAGAGAACATCTAACTATCTGGCAAGGTTTCCTGGCTTTTCCCTACCTCTATCTCCCGTGACTTCTCCATAGCTTCCTGGCCTCTGTCTTAAGGTCACCAGTTCAAACTTTGCCAATCCTGACACCAAGTAGCCATACTGGGCTCATCTGAATATGGGAGACCAACGTGGTCTCAAAAAAACTCACGCACGCCAGCATCTCTGAATATTTTTCAGGTTTGTTCGACAAAAAGGTACCACAACCTACAAACAATCCATAGCTAATATTTTTCCATAAAATACACCATATCTTTAGAACAACAATTCAATATACAAAGATTGTGAAGGGGAGGCAGGAAGCCACCATTTTTTCCACCATGAGCGACAACCCAAAGTAAGACATGTCCTGACATCAGCATGAGAGACTAACAAATCCACAGGAGAAGACAGAGAAAATGCTCACTTCAGCATCTCTGAAATCTCTTCCTGCCCCATTTCTAAACCAGATCTATGGCTTGCAGGAAAGAGCAGGGGATCAAAACATCATTCTATCAGTCAATCCAATACACAAGACAGACACACATAAGTGATGCCAATTATCGTCAAATACACTGTCCTCTTCCACCTTGTTTCACGTTGCAATAAATTATTCAAAAGGCAAATACAAAAAATGTAAAATGCAATCATCCTCACACGTTCCTCTATTGTAAAAAGGTCAGAGACAGAGTGTGAGTTACCAGCACTCCACTGCTTGGTAAATGTAGATTTTACCAGTAGTAGCTGTTACGATCTTCAATAAACTGCCTCTGTGGATGATGCCTCCCTTTTAGAACAGCTAATGGGTAAGGCTAGCTATTTTTTAATGTCACTTTTATTAAGTAGGCAGGCTCCTGGAAATCACAGAAGAAAAAGTAGCTACTTTCCTTTCAACTTTACAGAATTGAACAGGCGAAATGAAACATGAAGAGTTCTTTGCTGTTTTCATGATTAGGCAATGGAGGGAGTAAAATATTTAACAATTTCAATGCTCTTTAAAAAAATAATAATGAGTTAAAATTGTCTGATTGAGAAAAAAAAAAAAAATACTATATCCATGTTCCTTAATATGGTGCATCACGAGAGATCCCTATCACAAAATCATGCCTGCTGAAAGGCAGAACAGTACATTTCCCATCTGATGATATGAAAACCTCATAGAAATTCCACCCCTCTCTGCAAGATCACCAGCCGCATGCTTTAGCAAACAACCCTTGGCCAAGGATGACATATGGCTGAGTGGCTCAGCTAGCAGCTGAATGGTATATGCTAGGATTAGGAATGAGTTCAGAATGTTCCTCTAGGAGGGATGGACAGAGGAAGTAGCCTATAACACTACTCACTGAGTTTGTCTTCCACCACTAACATGTTATAGTGTAGATTAGAAGAATATATAGTAGATTCAACAAGGATCTATCAAGCTATTAAGATGCCTAATAGGGTAGGGAAAAAGAGAGAGGGTGTTGTCCACAATGAAAAAGTGTATAAAAACTTGACCCTTTTTATTTTGTCACCTATCTTGGATTGCATTGACATATAAATATGCATAGTATCTGTACAGAAATATGTAAAAAATCCTCTATTGATCCAGGGCTTCTTAATAAGCAAAACTCACACACGCACAGAAGTAGCAAAACTAAAATGGACAATGTTCTGGGGCCAGATGGGATACATCCTAAGATATTAAGAGAGATCAGAGATCCTCTGGTGCATACACCTGATAGATTTGTTCAATTGATTTTGGAAGACAGCCTCCAGAATTAGACACAATATTATAGACGAGGTCTCAATAATGACCTGTTTAAAGGCATTATCATCTCCTTTTTTTCTATTGGTTATGCCTCTTGTTGTATACCGTAGCATCCCTCTGGCTCCAGCTACCATCTTATCACAGTTTTTTTGCTATATTTGAGATGATCTGAGGTCTCTTTCTTGGTTTGCTGCACATCAATTTGTCAATCCCTTATTGCATACTGCTCACTTAAGGCCTGATTTTTAATCCCATGCACGCAAGGAAAACGGAGGTTACGTGCATGGCCAAGCCATGCGCACGCTGCATGCATTTTAGAAGAAGCCTGGCGGCACGCATAACCCCCGTTACGCGCACAAGAGCCAGGCCTCTTCCAAGGGACGTTCTCGGGGGCAGGGAGGGGCGGGCCGGGACAGCGCCATTCATCACTGTCCCGGACCTTCGCACGCCGGTAACTTACTTCAGGTTGGGCCCTGAAGTACTGAAACAAAAAAAAACCCAATGGATCGGTCAGATTTAGGGGTTGAGAGGGGGTAGGGAAGTTCCCTCCCAGTCCGCTCCTTAATTGGAGCAGACTGGGAGGGAACTGGGGAAGGCCGCGATGTGTCGCCGCACAAATTTGCAGAATTTTACCCCCCCCCCCCCATGCGCATGTGGTTATTCAAACTCCAATCATACTTAAAAATAATCAGAAAGTGGAATTAGCCGAGAAAGCTCGAAACCTTGGTGTAATAATTGACACGGAACTCAGCCTCAAACAACACATAGCACTAAAAGTAAAAGAAGGTTACGCTAAACTTATGGTCCTCAGGAGGCTAAAACCCTTACTAACTCGAACAAACCTTCGAACAGTTCTACAGGCACTAATATTTGCAAGCACAGACTACTGCAACACACCGTTTCTGGGATTGCCATATTCAACTATAAGACCACTCCAAATCTTACAAAACTCTGCCGCGAGAATACTCACTGGTAAAAGCAAAAGAGATCACATCACTGAAACACTCGCTGAATTACACTGGCTACCCATTGAACAGAGGGTACAATACAAAACACTATGCACAATACACAAATTAATTAATGAAGAAAAAGCTGAGTGGCTGAACACAGCATTACGTGTACACGTCCCACAGAGAAATCTTAGATCGGCCAATAAAGCCCTCCTAACCGTCCCTTCGGTTAGGACAGCAAGACTGACCCAAGTTAGAGATAGGGCACTATCTTTAGCAGGTCCAACACTATGGAACAATATACCCCTGGAGATCAGATTACAGAGAGATTTAAAACTTTTCAAAAAGAAAGAGTTTAAAAATGTGGCTTTTCAAACAAGCATTTAACAACGAGAACAGAGATTAGGAAAATGAAAAAAGCAGGCAGCAGAACATCAACACACAGCACATAGAAATAAAATATGCACATATTTGCCTAACTGCTAATATGAGATAAAAGACAGTATAAAGTACTATACAGGTATAGTTAATCTATTACTCAGATAAATGGACAAGATCCATGTCACTTATCAAGTAGCTTTTATTTCTGAAACTATGTAACCGGAACCTTAATGGCACTTTGATGGATAGTATTACTTAATTTTAACATTACTATACGTGCCTATTTGTGAACCGTTGTGATGGTGTATAACTAGACGACGGTATAGAAAAGATTTTAAATAAAAAATAAAATAAAATTATTAAATCTGGCAAGCATGTGCGTGCAGCCCGCCAATTTTATAACATGCGCACACCGGCGCACGCACATTATAAAATCGGCGCGTCCATGTGTGCGTGCTGGGAAGCACGTGCACCTTACAAAATCTACCCCTTAGATTTCTGAACCCCTAAATGCATTTTTTTTTTACATTGAATCTTAACTGTCAAGCATTCAACTATTTTTGACTTGTCTTAGATCCCTTCTCATTCTGTCTACTCCTGCAGGGGGTGCCTACTCTGTTGCACATCTTCCTGACATCTGAAAACAGCAACATTTTTCCACTAAACCTTTTGCAATATCACTCATGAAGATATTGAACAGAACCCGCTAACCACTCTCCTTTTCCTTGGAGTGAATTCCACTTACCACTATCTTCTGCAGTCTGTCATTCTTATCTAGTTCACCACTTTGTGGCCCATCCCCAGGCAGATCAGTTTCATTTATGAGCTTACTTTGTGGGCTTATATAAAAGCTTTGCTGAAAATCAAATACACTGCCTATCTTATTCTTTGGTCACACAATGAAAGAAATGATCCAAAAACAGGCCACCAAAATGGTACAGGGTCTGCACCAAAAGCCATGTACAACTTATGGACCTAAATATGTATACCTTGGAGGAGAGATGGGGAGAATATGAGAATCAATTAAAAAAAAAAAACAAAACTCAAAAGCAAACCTTTTCCAGAGGAAGGAATACTGAAGAACAAGAGGTCACAGGATGAAGCTCCAAGAGAGAAGACTCAAAAGCTACATCAGATAATATTTCTTCCCAGGAAGGGTGGTAGATGCATGGAAGTTTCTCCCAGTGGTGGTGGTAGAGATGAAAACAGTAATGGTGTTCAAGAAAGCATGGGATAAGCACAGGCTCAATGGACCTTGGTCTGACCCAGCATGGAACTTCTTTCATTCTTATGCTGATTTTGCACACAGATACCTTTTGAAAATGAACCATATACTGCACATGATACATACATCTTATATTACAATGCTCCCCTCAGAAATATGGTGAAACCGACTAAGGGGCAATACCAAGCGTGGCACTGTAAGATTTGCTGAAGGGTTTTCCAAATCTTCTTTGTCTGTAGCAGCTTCTGAGGAAGAGCACATTTTTGTTATGTTCAAATGATTTGCTGTCCTGGCTTTAGGACACTAAAGAAGGGAAGAAAGAATAAAGAAAAATTCTCTATTTTGTCTATTTTGGGGAATTTTTGTCTATTCTTTTTTTATTCCATCCTTACGCTTGTTTATTATTATTATTGCAGCCTATGGCTTCATTTTTTTTTCTTATTACAAACAAGATTTACTGACAGTTATTAAATTATTCAAATCTTACAGTGGAACATTCCTCAGCTCACTTATTCAGTTGGCTTTCCTCCCAGCACTGAGACTGTTCCCAGCAAACCGCTGTATTACTGCATATGAGCCAGGTGTTAAGAGCGGGCACTGGCAACAGTAACACCAGTATGCCATCTTTCCATTAAACTGCGCAATTCCAGAGAGGCGTCTAACAAAACAGAGCCTGATGACCATCCACCCCATCCTCAAAATTTCAAGCATTCTGATTTTTGTTCTGACAACATGCGACGTGAATCCCCTGCCTCTGCCCTACACATATTCCTAAATAAAACCCTTTCCTAAACACCTCATAACAAAGAGACCAGCCGAGTAGCCCAGACAAAAGCAAAGTCTATAGGGATGTACGTAGGCTCAAGAAGGGGCTCCTTCACGGAAGAGGCCTGTGTGTGTGTGTGTGCACGTCAAGTTGTATCAATCCTCCTGTTAAGGGTCACCCACCACAGAAAACGAAGAAAATTCATTAAAGAAAGGAAAGTAAGGAAAAACAGACCATGCTGAAACACGATGACTGGAAACTGTGAGGGGATTACCCAATTAGCTGATCAATCTGCATCTGTCGTTCCATACCACCAAACAGGATCGCAATGCAATTTTGAACTCGTAAGTTTAGAGTTCATTTATGTATCTATTCGCCTAATCAAAATCCGGACTCAAGGTATGTTATAACTCAGGTAACTTTAGGTACTTCCCTTCCCAAACAAACTGATAGTCTAAATTTGGCAATGAAGGGTGAATTGATTCACTGAAGGTCGCAAGGAGCACCTGTGGGAGAAGCAGGACTTCCCTTCCTGCTCTAAACTACTCCTCCACTCCAAAATTTGTGGTTTGATGCTTCAGTAAGACACAGTGTGCGGCCACGTCCGAAGTGCTTGAGCCTGGCTTCATATTTCTGGTACCTGAACTGCATTTAAAACTTCTGCAGGGCAACATGTAGACAATAGTTTTATAGTTGTCCATTTTATTATATTATAGATTTCACACATATAATTACTGCTACTATTGGGCATACTGAAGCCTAGAGAAATACACACACAGGGAACATAAAAAGGATAACCTTCTAGGTGTCATGTATCCTGCTGCTAAATTAGGACGACCAATAAGATAACCCATCATTACTGGAATTCCATGATTTAAAGGTAAAGCATACTTATTTTAGCAAGCACTTAAACAGATAAGCATCCAGTCTTGTCAGAATGCTTACATTTTAAATGTTAATTTCATTGTCACTATTGATTTCTACCCCTTGGTCCCGGTAAGTGCTGTTTCTACAACAAGCATAATCAATCCATGTTAGGTTACACTGAACAGGAACTCTGACACAGCAATTCAGGTCGTCTACTGAAAGGATCTCAACTTCTACAGCCTTGATAACTACTACACAAGTCTTCACTCAGAATGGCACTGGTTAAACCACTCTTTAATTTCTAGGAGTGCACACTTATACCACAAGTACATTGACAGAAAACCTGTCATGAATTAATCCAAGCGAAACAGAACTAAAGCATGGATATTTAATTTGTACTTGGCATACGGCTCCCCAATTCAAGCATCCACTGCGTACGACTTCACAAGGTCTCTCAAACATCCGCTGCCTCACACTGCCACCTGCTGCTAGAGGCTGAGATTGTCACTGTCCCCCAGGGAAGCCTCCTAAATCTTGCTCAAGTTATCAGCCCATACCGAGTAAACCACACTTTTAATCTGCATGCATAAAAGTTGTGCCAACGTATCAGTGTTAGTAAATATTTAGCCTTATTTGTACTTTTTTTTTTTTTTAAACAGATATGAAATATGAAGCTCTCAAGTGCACAAAATATTTCTGAGCAACTTTAATGCCTATCCTCAAGATTCTTGAAGGAGCAAAGAAAGAAGAATATGTTCATCAACTTTAAATATTTGTTCTATTGTGGTTTACCACCATGAGATACAGTAAAGGAATTTAAGGAATATGATGGCTTCCACGTCGCTTAACTAGCGACGCAGCTGTGCACTCCCCACACTTCTTTCACTGTATAATCGGGGTTCGGAGGCGGGAGACCAGCACATTCTGTTACTATGCAGCCACTGGAACAGCATGGATTTAAAAACCAAACATCATGCTCGATATCTGTCAAGAGCACAATAATTTCTTGGCAGGATCTAGTTTTCCCCAGCCAAACTCCCCATTTGGCTCCCCTCCCCCCACGCAAATGAAGACTATTAGCATTAAAAAAAAAAAAAAAAAAAAAGGACATCAGATTTCAGCCAGACACAAACAAGTGAGAAACCATGCTGACACAGCTATGATTTAACCCAGGAACCTGCAGCATGGGGAAACCTTTCTAAAGCAACTCCTTTCATTCTGTAGCTCTTCTGCACACTATCTATGCTGTATGCTAGAAGTCTTCTTCTTAATCTATGTATTAAATCAGCATCATTACTATGAAAAAATGCCGGCCCCCATGACACTCTTAAGAGAAAAAAGAAACACCCTGGCACAAAAACAATTGTCTTTAAATCTAAACCTCAGTAGTACTATGAGGTGGGGGAGGGTGAAAGGCAGAGGAAGCCTCAAGTCCATGTGTTTAAAAATGTCTCATTAGTTCAATTAATCCTTAATGAGTTTCCACTGGGAAATTCATTTTATATTCCTAGGGAAGTTCATTAAGCAATGGTGATTTTCTGTAACTCGGAGGGTGGACTAACTTTTGCCAGCTTAGCTTCTCATGGTCTTGCTGAGCCAGAATGATTAATGTATTTAAGCTCCCTTATGCACACAATCTGGGGGACAGGGGGCGAGGAGTAGTATGACGTAAAAGCAGATAGAAAATCATCCTTAGACCTCTAGGAAGATGGAAAATGACAACTCTGAAGGGTGAGAAGAAAGCCAAATAAATTGTTCTGTTGCACAGCACTCCAATTCCCCCCCATCAAAGACAGTGAGACAGCATCTGTCTGTGTCAGGCTGCAATGATCCATCGGAGTGGGCTATGTATGGCAGGCTGGCAGTACTAACCACAGAAAGATAACAAGGATCACAGAATACAACTTGCAGCCATGAGCAGTCTCTCAACAAAAAAAAAAAAAAAACCACCTAACAAATTGCAATGATGTTCCACCTCTTCCATCTCACTATTCCCAAGGCACGGTGGGGTGAGAGGAAATTGGGGTCCAGTTCTCTGAGTAGTTAGAAACACCAATACCACGAGCAACTTCTAACAATCTTGTCAGCCCTGCTTACTGGTTCCCACTTGTTCAACTCCAAAATATCTTAGGTTGCAGGAAGTCAAGCAAAAGATTGTCAGAGTCTACTATTACTTAGCACTTCTATAGCACTGCTCGACCTATACAGCTGTTGTACAAGTCCCTGCTTAGTAGTGCTTACAATTAAAAGCATCTTATCAGAGCCCTGCTTTCCATTATCTGTTCTTTCTTAGAGATAAGTTTGCAAATGAAGCACCTGCTGTTTTACCCAGTTTCCAGGCTGACTGAAGTGTTCTGTCTCAACTTTGAAAATGAATCTGCTTTGTACGTAAGCCTTACATGCAGCTTAGATAAAACAAGTCACTGTGATTGAGAGCATTGCCTATGAAGGAGTCAGAAGAATGGTTTAGAAGCAAAATGTGTGTATGTTTGGAGGTAGGGAAGGAGGTCATACTATTGCATCAGCCTCTCTGTACAGCAAACCCAAGTCACATCAAGAAAGTAAACCTTGCAGAGTACCAGCTAAATAAATCAAATCAAAGTCTTCTTTACAAAAAAAAAATCATCCCAGCCCCCAGTCAAACTAATAGAACCAATAGGTGTGCATCGTTTAGCCCAAGCAGAGAGTGCACACGCCTAAAAACTCAACCTAAAGCAGGCTTTCTCAGGTATTCAATTGTGTCCAGCAACGTGCATGTCCCTTCCTGCCACTCTTTTAACAGGGGCAGAAAAGTCAGCGGCAGCACCCGGGGGTCCTCACTCACCTTACACAGCTTCTGGTAGCGGGGGGAAGACACGGCCATCCTTTGCAGGTGATGCAACAACACCACAACTTTCTGCAGAGAGCTTCTCACCACAGCCATCGTTTCAAGTTTGCCACACTTCTGGAGACACCTCGGAATTTGCATTATAAATGAAAAGCGCCCATCATTTCCTCCTGCTCGCTGGGCGATGATTTGCCGGCTCTCTGAGCATGCTCGCTTCCGGGAGGGGAGGGGAGGGGGGGTGCTTTTTCAGAGGTAAGGCACTCGGCAGCAGGCTTCAAAGGCAAGAGAGTCAACCGTGGATTTACAAGTTTCCTTCATTTCCCCCCCCCCCCCCAAAAAAAAATATATATATATAAATAAAAATGAGCCCTTCCACACCAAAAAAAAAAAAAAAAAAAGCCTTACCAAAACCTTGGCAGCTCAGCTCAGCCAGAGCAGAGAATGAAGGAAGTTGCTGAACAGCCGACTGACTGCCTGCTGTGTCAATCCAGGAGCGCACTCAGTAGCAGAGCGGCTCATTAATTGCAACACAAAAGCATCCCAAACAAAAGCGGAAGTGCCTTGGAAAAACCACACTAGTTCGTCTCTTGCAGCAGCTTTTTTTTTAAAATTATTATTATTATTAAGGCTCGAAACGGCATTCGGTGCCTTTATTCCAAAGGAGGACGTGGTCTCTCTCTCTCTCTCTCCCTCAGATTAAATGCAGCTCAGGCAGAGCGGAGGCGCAAGAGAATAACAGGCTGCGCTATAAATCTTGAGAGAAGAGCAGAGGGCTACCTGCTCTAATTATATCAACCCTGTGTTAAGGGCTAATAAAGCACATGACGATGGCCCATGGGGTTAGATTATGCCAGACAAAAAGAAAGGCTGGAGAGCTTCTGCACCTGAAAACCAAGAGGGTTTAACGTCAGCTACCTTTGATCGGAATGGAGGAGCAGCCTAGTGGTTAGAGCAACCTGCTATAGACCAGGGTTGAAAGCCTAGAGCTGCTCCTTGTGATCTTGGGCAAGTCATTTCACCCTTCATACCCTCGGGTAGAAACTTAGATTGTGAGCCCGCTGGGGATAGAGAAATACTTACATTACCTG
Source organism: Rhinatrema bivittatum (assembly GCF_901001135.1). Classification (NCBI taxonomy): domain Eukaryota; kingdom Metazoa; phylum Chordata; class Amphibia; order Gymnophiona; family Rhinatrematidae; genus Rhinatrema; species Rhinatrema bivittatum. The sequence goes on along the minus strand of NC_042617.1, from coordinate 186,302,241 downwards.
AATGTAATCTGCTTTGAAGTGTCTGAAAAAAAGCAAAATAAAAAGATATACATTTCCTAAAGTAAATCACAAAAAAAAAAAAAATTCTGGGACAAGTCAGAAAAATAGTATACCAGTGTTGTCAAAATGTCATGGATTTTGCCACCTAGTCATAACTAGGGGGAGGCTTTCCTCTGAATGTGCAGCTTTAAGAAGGCACACCTGGAAAAGAAATTAAGCAATATCCGCACTTCACCTAACTACAAGCGATGGCAAGAAACCAGATTCAACAAATGAGAAACTTGCTGAAGAAATCTTTACCAGGAATTCTCATTCCTAGATACAAGGTGTGGGGTGAATCAAGATAGCTTCCCGCATGTCTCTCTTCATGACTAGTGCTTTTTTTTCTATTCCTTTTCATTTCTCTTCTGACCTGTGGGCACGGTGAAGAGGAAGAGCAAGCCTGGGATTTTCTCCTCTGACCCTGGGAGTGTGCTGACAGCCTGACTCCATGCACCAATTTTCTGATCTCTGGGCTAGAAATAGTTTCAGCCCCAGCTGGGGATGGGGTTGGTCCTTGGGGGATCCACTGTGAGAGGAGGACATCTGATTCCTCAGCTTTGAGGAGTTGTTTAGCTCTTTTCATCAGAGGCAAAAGGAAGCCAAAATCTAAAACTTGCCCTAAGGTGACTTTGGGTACTTTGACTGGGCCCACTGACTACTTTGTCTGGTGGGCAGAAGCAGAAGTGACTGGGAGAGGAGAGCAGAAGAAGTGAGATCTTTGGCCAGTCCTCCTTTTCAGCACCTCCTTGAGCTCACTGGAGACATCTCCCCCAATCAGTCAATGGAAACAGGTCTTGCAGAGTCATTCCTGTAATTAAAAGATGTCAGTCCAAAGCTGAGACAGCTGGAAAATTCATTGGGAATGGTAGAGTCTGTGAAGGGGAAGCCATTATCCCTACAAGTGGAGACCAGAAGCTTTCTGGATCACAGAGAGCAAAGGCAGACTTGGGAGAGTACAAGGTAGGACCCATTCAAAAGGGGTATTCAAGCAATACAATCCCACGAGTTTTGGCATTGGAGTAAGGGTTCCATGGCCAATGAAGTTGGTGGTTGGAGAATCCATGGTTTCTCCAGAAGTTTCTCCAGAAGTGGAAACTTGCCCTAAGGTGACTTTGGGTACTTTGACTGGGCCCACTGACTACTTTGTCTGGTGGGCAGAAGCAGAAGTGACTGGGAGAGGAGAGCAGAAGAAGTGAGATCTTTGGCCAGTCCTCCTTTTCAGCACCTCCTTGAGCTCACTGGAGACATCTCCCCCAATCAGTCAATGGAAACAGGTCTTGCAGAGTCATTCCTGTAATTAAAAGATGCCAGTCCAAAGCTGAGACAGCTGGAAAATTCATTGGGAATGGTAGAGTCTGTGAAGGGGAAGCCATTATCCCTACAAGTGGAGACCAGAAGCTTTCTGGATCACAGAGAGCAAAGGCAGACTTGGGAGAGTACAAGGTAGGACCCATTCAAAAGGGGTATTCAAGCAATACAATCCCACGAGTTTTGGCATTGGAGTAAGGGTTCCATGGCCAATGAAGCTGGTGGTTGGAGAATCCATGGTTTCTCCAGAAGTGGAATCCTTGAAAGAGATCTGGGGTATGATTTCTTATATTGAACCCACTTGGAAAGGGACTGTAACCCAAAGCTGTACATTCTCAGAAGAATCCGTGGTTAAGTTTAAAGAACAAGACAAGAGCGTAGAGGAATGTCAAGGGTGTGTACAGGATTGCAAGGTCCAAAATTTCTATTACAGCTGGATTAAGAACTCATTGAGAACAATCCCATGTAAATCAAGACATTAGTGATTACTCCTCAGTGCAGAGAGCTGCATAGGCTTAACTCATGCTTTCTTAATGTTGGAAATTTAACTTCTGGAAGGAGGTGGAGTAATGTTTCTGGGGTTAGTATTAGTCTATGAAGCTGAAGCTGAACCTGAAGTCTATGGTACCCTGGTCCTGTACTTGTCATTTGTTATTTGATGGTGAAAGTGAGTAGGTCTGTGTAAGGAATCCCTCATTTTTGGAAGAGGTTGTGATGGAGACAATGGCAGAGTGTCTGCTAGCACATTGTCTTTTCCCAGAAGGTAAGCTGCTGATAAAGTTATGATTCTTTCAGATGCCCAACACCATCTTATGTTTATTAGCATTTATATACCGCTCTCTGCCATGGCTCAGAGCGTCTCACATTTAAGAACAGTAATTACCAAAAATGTGAGAAATAAAAAAGATAAGCCTTGGTATAATGTTGAATTAAAAGAGATAAAATGTCAGTTAAGAATGAAAGAGAGAAGCTGGTGGAAACATCCTTCCTCAACCTCTCTAAGGGCTTATTGTACTCTTTTGTCAAAATATAGCACATTAATTAATAAAGCCAAAAGAGACTTTTTTACCAAGAAAATTTATGATTTTAAATTTAATGCAAGAGCTCTTTTCACCACAGTTCAAAACCTAAGAAAAAATAACGATGGGAATCAATTAGTTATACCAGAGGATAAATGCACTGAACTGGCAAGTTTTTTTTAAAGAAAGGTCGAGATTCTAATCAATAAGATTCCATCAACCACTAATCCTTATCGGATACTGTACTAAGAGGCTTTGACACTGGCCAATCTTACTTACTTATGTTACTTGATTTGTCTGCAGCATTTGATACAGTTAACCACCAGATACTATTAGAACGGTTATCTGAAATTCGCTTGAGTGGCATTACTCTACAATGGTTTAGCTCATTTCTAAAAGACCGTTCGTTTTAAGACAAAATAGGCAGTTCCCTATTGGAAAAAATGGAGCTTAAGTCAGGGGTACCACTAGGATCTTCACTATCAGCTACCCTCTTTAAGATATATATGCTACCCTTGTGTCATCTGTTGGCTGGCCTGAGTATTATACATTACTTATATGCGGATGATATTCAATTTTTGGTTCCTGTTAAGGATACACTTCAGTATACCATGAAATTAGTAGAAGCTTACATCTCTGCAATAAAAATATTATTGGTTCACATGAAACTTATCCTCAGTCTCTAAAAGACTGAAATTATTTTCTTAATAGGAAACTGAACCCAATTCATCTTTCACGTCATATAAGCTCTACCAAAATTGAATTGTCTTCTTATGCTAGAAATTTGGGAGTAGTTATCGATAGTGAGTTAAATTTGAAAAAGCTTATTAGTATAAAAATTAGAGAACGCTACAATAAACTTCAAATTTTGAAACTTTTAAAACCATTATTACACTATGAGCATTTTCGTACAGTCCTTCAAGCATTTCTTTTTTTCTAGCTTAGACTACTGTAATGGTCTTAGGGTGCTTGTTGGTAGGCTGAGTAATAGGGCTGTTGCGTCGGAGGTGGGCCCTTGGGCTGAGGTGGGGTTGACGCAACCCATAGGCAAGGATCTATGGGTCCCCACCATCAGCAGGTGGAGTGGGCTGAATCTAGAGGCTGCTGGAGCTTCACCTATACCAGCCCTCATTCCCCTCGGGTTGAGCCTTTGGGTGCCGGGGCTGGCAGGACGTAGGTGGGCCTTGTAGTTAGCTAGAGATGGAAGGTGGTTCAGCCCAGAGATAGCAGCTGGTAGACTCTTAGAATTTTAACGGCAGCCAGAAAATTTGGTCATATAAAACCAATTTTAAATTTGTTGCACTGGCTGCCTGTTAAATCGAGGATTGAGTTTAAAGTCTTATGTTTGTTACATAAATACTTAAATAACAACAATACAGAGTGGTTAAATGCAACTATCCATCCTTACACACCGCAAAGAAATTTGCGATCTACTGATAAAGGCTTCCTTGTGGTACCGACTATATGTACAGTCCACCTCAGTGAAGTTAGAGAAAGAGCCATTTCAATAGCAAATAAAAGAATAATCTCAATACATATTCCATCTTACTCTTAATAAAAACTAAAATACAGATATGGATAAAATAAACATCGAGTTGATAAAAGACATCATCTAAATACAGATTTAAAAAAATGAGCTTTTAACATTTTCTTAAATGTTTTTGAACAGACAACATATTCTTATTGTCTCCTTGCATAAAACCATGGAATTCGTGCCTTGTGTTTCTTTATGGAGAATACGGTAACTTTGTTTTCTGTGCAAATCTGAATAGCTGAGCCCTTTATACAGCTTCTGAAAGCCTGCAGAACACTGAATATTGCTCTGAGTTCTACACAATTTATGTGATGGTTTTTTTTCTTGAGTCGACCAGATTCCTTGTGAACAACTGTTGAAACGTGATCCGCATGCTTCAGTGATGCATCCATTATTATATGCTGGATGTCTGATGGGTGGAAAGGAAAACCACAAAGAAAGTTCAAATGTTGGTCTACCGATTTATAGAATTCTTAAGATGCTTCATCACTACTATCCTGCTGGACAACAAATAAAGATACTGTTTCCAATTTGTCTTTAGGTATCACTCCACTTTCTCATGTGTAATCTTGTTAATGGCATTACATATACCGTGGCTGCCATGTGACCTAACATTTTCATTAAGACTCTTGTGGGTACTGTTGTACTTTAGAGAAGGTTTGAACTATGCTAATCACATTGTGTATTCAATTGAGGAGCAGGAATGCCTTGCTCATGCTGGTGTTTTATGTGTGCCCCAATAAATTCCAGATTTCATGTGGGTTTTAGATTGAGCTTTTCTAGATTGATTATGAAACCTAGCAACTTTATTTTGATCACTAAGTTTATGTTTCTTCTGGATTGAGTGTAGGTTCTGCGCAGTATTAGCTAATGGTTTAAATAAAGGAATAGGAAAATGTTTCATCTGACATATGATGCTATTTCTGCTATATATTTTGGGGTAGATTTTTAAAAAGAACGCACGTGCTACCCATGTTACTGTTGCTAGTAATAGCAGTGGCTATTTTCTAAGTCAACTTAATTAATAGCAGGTAATAGACTTCTCCTCCAAGAACTTATCCAATCCTTTTTTAAACATAGCTACACTAACCGCACTAACCACATCCTCTGGCAACAAATTCCAGAGTTTAATTGTACATTGAGTGAAAAAGAACTTTCTCTGATTAGTTTTAAATGTGCCACATGCTAACTTCATGGAGTGCCCCCTAGTCCTTCTATTATCCGAAAGAGTAAATAGCTGATTCACATTTACCTGTTCTAGACCTCTCGGATTTTAAACATCTCTATCATATCCCCCCTCAGGCGTCTCTTCTCCAAGCTGAAAAGTCCTAACCTCTTTAGTCTTTCCTCATAGGGGAGCTGTTCCATTGCCCTTATCATTTTGGTAGCCCTTCTCTGTACCTTCTCCATCACAACTATATCTTTTTTGAGATGCGGTGACCAGAATTGTACACAGTATTCAAGGTGCGGTCTCATCATGGAGCAATACAGAGGCATTATGACATTTTCCAATTTATTTACCATTCCTTTTCTAATAATTCCCAACATTCTGTTTGCTTTTTTGACTGCCGCATTTCAATGTGGTATCCACTATGATGCCTAGATCTCTTTCTTATAATTTTATAATTAAAGAATGCCTTGAAAGCTCTGAAGCCAGGCTTTCTAAGATTGGATGACGGGAGATGTCTCTTGATGATGAAAGCAGCACTGAATCTGACATAAGTTTTCACAAAGTGCTTCCACATCTTTTGGACAAAAGTGTCAGGTAATAATGGCATTGATGGCTGAATGCTTCCTGAAGAGTTTTCTAATTCCAGTACTAAAATAGGCATAGACCTGTGTTGTGACACGTCAAGTCTTCATTTTTTGTTTTAGTAGTCTCAGCATTGGAGAAAACCCGCGCTGCATCAAGGATACTGGCACCAGGGGGCCTGGCTCTGAGAAGTGCTTAAGCATCGTAGAGAGCTTCAGTGTTGAGGTATGCATTGGTGCCAAAACATCAGCACGGTACTTCTTTGGCTTCAAATATTATTGCACCGCCTTGTTGGATCGGAGCTTTTTTGACAATGACTGTTCATATTTTCTCTTTTTTTTTTTTTAACTTCTCTCTGATCCTCTGGGCTCTGACTTCATTGGGACTGGCCTTTTTGAGGCGATGCTTTCTTAAAGATTGAAGAGAGTTAATATTTGAGCTTCATGCTTCTGTATTTGACTGCCCACAGAGATATTTGAATTTGAATTTAATTTGAATTTATTAAAATGTATAACCTGCACACGTTTCTATGTAGTTCAAGGAGGATAACAAAGGTCAACATGCAAAATTAAGAAATTATTAAGACATATTATACAAGATAAAGCAAATGTTGCTTACCTGATGTAACAGGTGTTCTCACAGGACAGCAGGATGTTAGTCCTCACAAATGGGTGACATCGAGGATGGAGCCCACCACGGAAAACTTCTGTCAAAGTTTAAACAGAACTTTGACTGGCCCCTACTGGGCATGCCCAGCAAGGCACTGACCCTGCAGCCAGCAGGGGTCTCCCTTCAGTCTGATGTTCAAAGCTACAGGCAGTGCCTAGAAAGTAAAAACAAAACAAACCCAACACCGCGGGGTGGCGGGCGGGTTTCGTGAGGACTAACATCCTGCTGTCCTGTGAGAACACCTGTTACATCAGGTAAGCAACATTTGCTTTCTCACAGGACAAGCAGGATGGTTGTCCTCACAAATGGGTGAGTACCGAGCTGAGGATGTCCTGACTTGCACCAAATGCACCCAACGACGTGCAACAGGCACTACAACTGGGGTGGAATTTGGTAAAGGGCATCCGCACCCTACCGGGAAGGTGGAAGGGTGTTGGTACATCACGTTGGAAAAAGGTTACGCAAGACAGATTGGCCGAAGATGGAGTCCTGTCTTCCAGCTTTGTCCAAACAATAGTGGGCTGCAAAGGTATGGAGAGAACTCCAGGTTGCAGCCTTGCAGATGTCAGGAAGCGGCACCGATCGAAGGTGTGCCACTGACGTAGCCATGGCCCTCACAGAGTGTGCTTTGACACGGTCTTGAAAAGGGATGCCCGCTTGCTCATAGCAGAAAGCAATGCAGTCCGCCAACCAGGAGGAAAGAGTCTGCTTACCCACAGGTTGTCCTAACTTGTTAGGATGGAAAGAGACGAATAATTGAGTGCTCTTCCTGTGAGAAACTGTACGGTCTAGGTAAAAGGCTAGAGCCCGTTTACAGTCTAGGGTATGCAGGGTCTGTTCTCCAGAGTTGGAGTGGGGCCTGGGAAAAAAGATAGGTAGTATGATGGATTGATTAATATGAAACTCAGAAACTACCTTAGGTAAAAATTTAGGGTGAGTGCGGAGTACCGCCCGGTCCTGCAGGAGCTTAGTGTAAGGCGGATAGGTAACTAAGGCCTGTAATTCACTAACCCTGCGAGCTGAAGTGATAGCCAAAAGGAATAACACTTTCCATGTGAGATACTTTAACTCACAGGAGTGCAGAGGTTCGAAAGGAGGTTTCATTAGACGACCAAGAACCAGATTAAGGTCCCAGGATGGGGCCGGAGGCCGTAAGGGTGGCTTCAGATGGAGCAAGCCTTTAAGAAAACGTGTTACTAGGGGTTGTACTGAAATAGGGACACCCTGTACACCTTTATGGAAGGCGGCTACCGCACTGACATGCATCCTAATGGAAGAGGTTTTAAGACCTGATTCAGAGAGATGCCATAAATAGTCCAAGAATTTGGAGATTGGACAGGAAAGGGGATCAAGGGACTGAGAAGTGCACCATGATGTGTACCTTTTCCATTTGTATGAGTAAGACTTTCTTGTGGAAGGCTTTCGTGAAGCTATCAGGACTCGAGAAACGGAATCTGAAAGGTTGAAAGGCTGAAGGACTAACCTTTCAACATCCATGCCGTCAGGGACAAGGCTTGGAGGTTGGGATGGAGGAGGCATCCGTCGTTTTGAGTGAGCAGATGCGGGTCCTTTCCCAGAGGAATGTGCCTGTGGATGGAGAGATCCTGGAGTATTGGAAACCATACTTGGCGTGGCCAGTAAGGTGCTATCAGGATCATGGTTCCTCCGTCCTGGCGTAGCTTCACGAGAGTCTTTGACACAAGAGGAAGTGGAGGGAATGCGTAGAGCAGACCGGTTGTCCACTTGAGGGAGAATGCATCCCTCGGCCGAGAGTGCTGGCTCCGAATGAGAGAGCAGTAATCGTCCACTTTGTGGTTCTGAGGGGACGCAAAGAGGTCTATGCGGGGAGAACCCCACTTGTGAAACAGAGAGGCCGCTATCAGAGGATCGAGTGACCACTCGTGCGGTCGGAAGACACGGCTCAGCCGGTCTGCCAATACATTGTCTACTCCCGGCAGGTAAGTGGCCCTGAGGTACATGGAGTGGGAGAGGGCTTCCGCCCAGATCTGCGCAGCTTCCTGACACAGAAGGAAGGAGCCTGTGCCTCCCTGCTTGTTTATGTACCACATGGCCACTTGGTTGTCCGTCTGGATTAAGATTATCTGATGAAAGAGATGATCTTTGAAAGTGCGGAGCGCATAGCGGATTGCCCGAAGTTCCAGGAAATTGATCTGGTGTTCGGCTTCCTCGTTGGACCATAACCCTTGGGTTTGAAAGTTGTCCACATGGGCTCCCCAACCGATGTGAGAAGCGTCGGTGGTTAGGATTACTTGCGGATCCGGTGGAAGAAAGGGTAAGCCCTGAAGGAGGTTGACCTGAGTCGTCCACCAGGTTAAGGATAGGCGCAGCGCTTGTGTGACTGTGACTATGGAGGACAGAGGCTGAAAAGCTTGAATCCATTGGTGTCGTAGAGTCCATTGTGTTACTCTCATGGCTAGTCGGGTCATGGGAGTGACTTGAACCGAGGATGCCATGTGTCCTAGGAGAATGAGGAACTGGCGAGCCGTGGCCGTGTCTTGAGACTGGAGCTGGTGAGCTAGGGACATGAGAGTTTGGACCCGTTGAAGCGGAAGGTAGGCCTTTGCCTGTAAGGTGTCCAAGTCTGCCCCAATGAAAGATAAGGTTTGAGATGGGACGAAGCAAGATTTCTCGTAATTGACAAGAAACCCTAAGGAAAGGAGTGTGTTGATTGTCAATTGTAGGGAGGACCGGGCAATCTGAGGGGTGGAGGCCCTGATTAGCCAATCGTCCAGATAGGGGTATACGTGGACACCTTCCTTCCTGAGGAATGCTGCTACAACTACGAGGCATTTGGTGAAGACTCGTGGAGCAGATGCCAGACCGAAAGGTAGTACTCGGTATTGATAATGGTCGCGGCCTACTAGAAACCGCAGATATTTGCGATGGGATTGTGTTATCGCAATATGGGTATAAGCTTCCTTGAGGTCGAGGGAGCATAGCCAATCCCCTCTTTGCAGCAGAGGGAGTAACGTGCCCAGGGTTACCATCTTGAACTTTTCTTTTTGAAGGTACTTGTTGAGGGCCCGAAGGTCCAAAATTGGACGTAGCCCTCCTGACTTTTTTGGAATTAGGAAGTACCTGGAGTAAAATCCCTTGCCTCGTTGAGAGGGAGGGACAGGTTCTATAGCATTTGATTGCAAAAGAAGGGATACTTCCTGTTGTAATTGAGTCAAGTGGCTGGATAGACTCCATGCTTGAAGAGGCGGGGAGTCTGTCGGAAGAGTTATGAAATTGAGGTGGTAACCCTGTGCGATAATTGCCAGCACCCACTGGTCTGAGGTAATCCGTATCCAATGCTGCAAAAAGTGGCACAGACGACCCCCTACAGGGATGTGGGGGAGTGGGATATGGCATGTGCTCCGTATCGGGAAGTCAAAGGCCTGCCACAGGCCCGGGAGGTGGGGCTACAGCAGGTCTTTGTTTCCGAGGTTGGCGTAGCTGAGGTCTGGTGGAGGATCGAGCCGGACGAGGCCTAGTCGACGGAGGGTAATAACGACGTGGCCGAAAGAATGACTTTTTAGAGTCCTTCTTAGGTGGTGGTTTGGAGGATACCTCAGATGGAACAGACGAAAGTTGTTTCAACGTCTCGTGGTGATCCTTCAATTCCGCCACAATCTGTTGAATCTGTTCTCCGAACAGATTGTCCCCCAAGCAGGGTAAATCGGCTAGACGATCCTGGACCTCTGGGCGAAGGTTGGATGATTTTAACCAAGCCCAACGTCTGGCTGAGATGGCAGTAGCTGAGACTTTCGTGGAAGCATCGAAGATATCGTAGGCCGTTCTGATCTCGTGCTTCCCAGCTTCAAATCCTTTGTGAAGGAGGGCTTGAAGCTGTGGCTGGTATTGGTCCGGTAATGTGTCAGCGTAGTCCTGCATCTGTTTAAGGATAGCTCTGTTGTATTGAGTCATATAAAGTTGGTATGAAGCTATGCGAGATATCAACATAGCCCCATGATACACTTTCCTTCCCACACTATCAAGGAATTTGTTGTCCTTGATAGGGGGAGTGGAAGAGTGTGGTTTTAGGCGCTTGGCCTTCTTTTGCGCAGACTCAACTACAACAGAGCGATGATCCAGTTGAGACTTCTGAAATCCTGGTGCTGACTGAACGAGGTATGTTGAGTCAGCTTTTTTATTAACTGGTGACACAGATGAAGGTGATTCCCAGTTTTTCTTTAAAAGATCCAGAAATACCTGGTGAATGGGGATGGAAGCGATGATTTTTGGGGCATCCAGAAATTGGAGCAGCTCCATCATTTGGTGCCTGTCATCGGTCTCAGATTGCAGCTGAAAAGGCACAATTTCTGACATCTCCTTTACAAAATTTATAAAGGAGAGATCTTCAGGAGGAGATCGTTTTCTACTCTCTGTAGGAGATGGTGGGGATGGTAAATCTGTATCTGAAGATGTATCATCACCCCAGGTATCATAAGGATCATGTAGGGCTTGCAGTCCTGAAGGACCTGGTAGAGGATCCAAAGGCATCGATGGAATCGGTGCTGCAAGCGGAACTGTGAACGGCATCGAGGGCTTCGGGGGTACCGATGGAATCGGTGCCGATCTTGGAATCGATGGAGCCGAAGGATAAATCGGTGGAAAGGTATGTGAAGGCACCGATGGAACGACACCGGACGGGGGAATCCGGAACGGTGTTTCTCCTGTCGATGAATGTCCTTCCGGAGATGATGGTGTAGTCGGTGCTACTGGAATCACCGATGGAAGGGCGCGCATGAGTGCCTCCATACGATTTAGTATCGGTGCCAACGCTTCCACTAGAGGCTCAGTGGTCGGTTCCCTCCTCGGTGGCAGAGTCGGTGCTGAGGTCGGTGCCTGAGGCGGTGCCGGAATCGGTGCCGGAGGCGGTGCCGGTGGAGGCTGGAATCTTCGCATCGCATTCTCGATGGCCTCCTGGACCAGCCGGTCCAGTTCTGCCCGGAGACCAGGGGTAACCATACCCGGCTCGACGGGAGAGGGAGGCTGAGGCAGGGCCGGAAGTACCACCGTAACCGGTGGGATCACGGCCCCCGCACCCCGGGAGGGTGAGGGTTTCCTCGGTGCCTGCGAACGAGACGTGGACGGTGCCAGGTCTGACCGAGGCTTTTTCGTCGGTGGCTCGGCCTGTTCAGAGGTCGATGGTTGTGGATCCTCGACGGGCCGAGACTTGTCCCGTCGATGGCGATGCTTATCCTTCCGATCTCCTCGCCCATCCGGGGAGGGGACAGGAGTCGACGGCCGAGAAGTCATCGGTGGAGGACGGTCACCGGAGGGTTGACGATGGTGGTGCAACTTCGACGGTGCTGGTTCCGATGACGTCGATGCTATCGATGGTGTTGGGGTGGGTGCATGGAAGAGGAGCCCCATCTTCTCCATCCTGGCTTTACGACCCTTAGGTGTCATTAGGGCACATTTAGTGCAAGTCAGGACATCATGCTCACTTCCCAAACATAGAACACAGACCCGATGGGGATCTGTGATTGACATAGTCCGGGTGCAATCCGGACAACGACGGAACCCCGTCGCCATGGCCTAGGGCCAAATTTAGCCGCGGGATTGGTAAGTGCCAACAGGCCTCTAGGGCCAAAATCGACGGCAGTCGATGAAAATCGGCAAAAAACTTACCGGCTTTCGCGGAGGTGACAAAAATTTGTCGAAGGGAGACCCCTGAGGGGCAAATTTTCTTCGGAAAGAAAAAAACCGAATTCCTGTCAGGAACGTGGTAAGAGAGCTCCTTTCACCGTGTGGCAACTGCTGCGCGGAAAAAAGAAGACTGAAGGGAGACCCCTGCTGGCTGCAGGGTCAGTGCCTTGCTGGGCATGCCCAGTAGGGGCCAGTCAAAGTTCTGTTTAAACTTTGACAGAAGTTTTCCGTGGTGGGCTCCATCCTCGATGTCACCCATTTGTGAGGACAACCATCCTGCTTGTCCTGTGAGAAAAAGACATACAACAAGGTCATGCTACATTTGTCATAGAGCATAGCACTAGGATACTAGCTAATTAGACATCTTTAAAAGCAATGTTGAATAGAGATGTGGTTCGTTTTTCGCCCGAGTTAGGAAATTCAACGAAATTTCCTAACTCGTTGTGGTTTCGGAGGCCCCGAAACCCGAAAAGAATTTTCCCCGACTTTCGGGGAAATTTCGTTTTTTCGGGTTTGCATGGGGAGAGGGACACTTTTTTTTTTTTTTTTAAATTAAAACCCACCCCAAACATTTAAATAAACTATAATACAACACCCCCCCCCCCTGATCCCGATCCCTCCCCAAGACTTACTAAGTACATCCCTGGTGATCCAGCGGGGTCCTGGGTTCCATTTGCTCTCCGTGCCCGTGCTACTTGCAAGCCGTGCTCTTTAAAATGTTGCCGAATAGCCTCTGAACTACCATGTCACAGGGGCTACCGGCGCCATTGGTCAGCCCCTGTCACATGGCCATCGGCGCCATCTTGTGCTCCTGTCATGTGACTGGAGCTGACCAATGGCGCCGAAAGCCTCTGTGACATAGTATGGGCAAAGGCTATCGGCGCCATTTTGATTACTGGCAGCCGACAGTGAAATCGCTTTCGGACCCCTGCTGGACCCCCAGGGATTATTGGCAAGCCTTGGGGGGGTCAGGAGGGGGCTCTTGACCTCCCCAAGGCTTGCCAATAATCCCTGGGGGTCCAGCAGGGGTCCGAAAGCGATTTCGCTGTCGGCTGCCAGTAATCAAAATGGCGCCGATAGCCTTTGCCCATACTATGTCACAGAGGCTTTCGGCGCCATTGGTCAGCTCCAGTCACATGACAGGAGCACAAGATGGCGCTGATGGCCATGTGACAGGGGCTGACCAATGGCGCCGGTAGCCCCTGTGACATGGTAGTTCAGAGGCTATTCGGCACCATTTTAAAGAGGACGGCTTGCAATAGCACGGGCACGGAGGGCAAATGGAACCCGGGACCCCGCTGGATCACCAGGGATGTACTTAGTAAGTCTTGGGGAGGGATTAGGATGGGGGGGGTAGTTTGTAAACTTTGTATTTATGTAGAAAACTGATTTTAAATGCTTGGGGTGGGTTTTCTTTAAGCTTCCTTTGCCGTTTCGTTTTTTGGCCCGGTTTCGGGTTTCCTCGTTTCTTTTTCAAAAAAACGAAACGAGAAAACCCGAAATTTACCACGAGGTATCCGAGTCAAAAAACGACCCGGCAGAAAAAAACGAAGCACATCTCTAATGTTGAATAGATATGTCTTTAAAGCTTTTTTAAAGAATTTATCACAGGATAGCATCTGGATCTGATAATACAATGAGTTCCAAAAAATAGGTCCTGCAAGTTGAGAAAGCTCTGTTTTCATGTCATGTTCAAATGTGCCACTTTATTGATGGAACATCAAGAAGATTCTTGCCTTCAGATCTCAGGAATCAAGAAGGCTTACAGACCCTAAGAACTGAATTAACCCAGCAATCTGAGTTGCCATGTGTCATTTTTTGTACAAGATTCGCCATTTGATGGGAAGCAAGTGTAAACTAAACAAAATAGGTGTTATGTGGTCACTCATTCTAGTTTCTGTTAGAAGGCGTACTGCAGCATTCTTTGCCAGTGGAAATGGACGTAGTGTGATACCTGGCAGGCCTGCATACAAGGAATTATTATTATCCAGCCAGTTTAAAATTAAGGCTCAGGATGGTCCAAAAGTCTTGAAATTCGAATAAAGGATGCAATTTTTTTGGCATACTCAGCTTAAAAAAAGAAGGATTTAATTACTGCTTTTATCTGTGGTTCAAATTAAAGATGAATCAATGATTATACCTAAGTTGCATGCCTAAGGGCTCACTGAGATATTGTAAAGTTTATATTCAAAGAAAGGAGGAGTGTTTATCAATGGAAATCTGCTTAAAATGATTATTTCACTTTTTGCAATATTTAATGATATCTTCTTATGGGTAAACCAATAGTTGATGCATTGCAGACAAAGGGTTATGTATTTGAAAATATTGCCCAAGAGAATGAAAAAAAGCACAAAAAACTGTAAATCATTGGCATTGATTCTGTAGTTGATGCTGAGACATGACAACATTTCGCAAATGGGGGCAAGATAAATTTTAAACTGGGTTGCTGAAAGGGCAGACCTCTGCAGTACCCCCGTGGTTACAGTATTCCAAGAATTGAGCACAGGTTTCCTAATCTGACTTGTTGGGATCTATCAGAGAGAAATGAGGTGCACCAGCGATATACTGTGCTGGTAATGCCCAGTGAGTTCAATCTTTGCAACAAAAGATTGTGGTTAATGCTTTCAAAAGTGGCAGATATGTCCAGTAAAACTAGAACATATTCTGAGCAGCCATCGAAATCTCTTAATGATTGTGTCTAGACTGGATAACAGCAAAGTTTCAGAATTGTGCATTTTTCTGAACCAAAACTGAAATCTATCAATCACTACATATTGCTCTATGAATTTTGTTAACTGAATATAAACAGCAGCTTCAGTTACCTTTACCAAGATATGGTAGTGAAGAGATTCTTTTTGCATGGGCCACAATTCGTATTATTGTGATATGGAGCTAAGCACCAAAGACATAACAATGTAAATCGAATCTCCATCTTATGATGGCAAGGAGTACATAGTTTAAAGGGGCTTTTCCCCAGTTTTGGTATTTACCTGTCATTCTGTTTCAAACTAGAAAAACTGGAGAAAATAACAGCTACCTATTCATTTTTTGGCTCGAACAAATTAAAAGAAGAAACCAAAGATGTGAAAAGAGAAAAACACTGAAAACTCATGGCGACAGCTTCTTCAGAGACAGCTGTTTCCCCAATATCTGATCAGCTACCATGGACACAAAAAAAAAAAAGAGGGCTCGTACAGGGCCGCCAACGCAGGAACTGCTGTACATGCTCAAAGACTTTTTAGTCTGTTAGAGCTGTATGAAAGAGATTTTTCCTGCATCAGAGCTGTCAAGAGATGTCACCCATTTGTGTGGCTCTTTTGTCCTTCTTGTCCATGGAAAAACATTTCCTGTGAATTATAAGTTTCCTACAAACACAACAGAGCTTGGTGTGAGATTCTGAGTTTTTGCTGCATGCATAGCGGGGCTTGTAGCATTGAGACACATTATTCTGGTGATGCTTTGAGACGGGAGTGGATGGAGGAGTCTCCTTCCAGTCTATAATTAGGAAAGGGCTCTTTCCTTTATTTAGCTTTCTTCTCACCTCAGCCTCTCTCAAGAAAAGTGGGAGAAAAATACATTAGAAACTGTCCTCAAAATAATTTTAGAAAAAATTGTATTGTTCAGATTATGTGAAAACAATGTTAAACAATCTTTTCTGCCTTTCTGGACCATCTCTGAATGCCTCAACATGTATGTTAAAATTGTCAGTGCACATTTGGATGGTAACTTTCAAAACCGGTGTGCAGGCACACTTTGGCGTGTGTGCAATGGCACACGCCCAGATACGTGGTCGTTTTCTAACTTGCACGCATGTTATAAAACAGCCTGACCGCGTGCACAGGCGCGCCCAGTTTTAAGTGGGCCCATGCCTATTCGCGTAAATCCCACTTCTACCACGTGAGTCAGGTAAATTTAAAAGGGACACATGTCCACGCCATTGCCAGTTTCACCAGTTCGTCCAGTTAACAGCTGGGCCCTCCATACCCACTGGTTGAATAGCGTATATGCCCCCTATTTCTCCCAGACCCTTAAACCCCTCAGGTATGGCTAGTTTTGTTTTTTTTTTAAAACTTACATTTCAACCCTAGCAGAGGTAAACTTACACGGCAGGATATCTGGACGTGTGTCCAGGCACGTAAGTATTTACGTACACAACTGTTGGCCATGTCCTGAAATGCCCATGTCCTTCCAGGACCATGCCCACGCCCCTTTTTGAAAACTTTTGAGATGTGTATGGATCAGGAGATACGTGCGCAACTGAGCGGCTTTAAAATTTGGTGGGCGCACACGAGCCCGACGTTTGCGTGTACCTCCCGATTTTGGTGTGCGCCAGGCTTTTAAAATCTACCTCAGAGATTTTAGCAGGTTGCATAATCACAATAAAGCTAAAACAGAAAAACTTCTTACATACCTGCACTTTATACATGATTAGACAATTCCTTAGCATCTAAACTTAGCACTTCCCTTAGAAGCACAACTCTTAGAGACCGATATTTAGCACTACTTCGCCAGATAAGTAGTGACTTCTTCGGCCAAGTGGCAGCCACTGAATATCCGGCTATATTCAGCGGCCCCCACTTATCCAGCTAAGTAATATTTTGTAGCTGAATATTCAGCAGTATAGCCGTCCTACTGAATATCCCATTTAAGTTAGCCGGATAAGTTTTGTCTGGATAACTTAAATAAACACTTACTGTATATTTTTCGCTCCAAAAGACGCACTTTGGGGGGAAAATGTCTGTGCGTCTTATGGAGCGAAAAATAGTAGGAACATGTCCATTGCTCCTACCATGTGACAGGGGCCGACCAATGGCACTGGTAGCCCCTGTGACATAGGGCAAAGGGCCATCGGCGCCATTTTGATTACTGGCAGACGACGGCCCAAGTGCAGGAGATGGCTCCTGGACCCCCCGCTGGACTATCAGGGACTTTTGGTAGGTCTTGGGGGGGGCGTCAGGAGGGTGGGGGGTTGTAGTTAATTAAATTTAAAGGATTGGGATGGGGTTTTTTTTTGTGTGTGGGGGGGGGGGGTGTTCCCACAGAAAGAGAACTATAAAAGTTTTCTGATCTGGGGAGTGGCCCTCCCCAGACCCGAAAACGAAATGGGGACAAAAAAAAAATGTATGCACTCCCCTAATTTGCTCCATAAGATGCACAGACGCCCGGGAACAGAACCGGTTTAGCACACCATTTTTTTTTTTTTTAATTTCCCCCCTCTGAATCCTAGGTGCGTCTTATGGAGTGAAAAATACAGTACTTTTGAATATCGGGCCCTTAAGACATTTTGCAAGGGCTTTCCAAGGATATCACTCCAATTTCACAAACGTACGGGGTGCTCACAGTTGAGCCTTTTTAAGTTGGGCTTTCCACCACCTGAGATTAAGCTTTGAACTCTAATAATGCTGCTGTGGGGAAGTCTATGGCACAGCCATTCTCTCAACTGTTGTCAATCATCTCAGTAGCATCCATTTAACTTTGAAAACATGGTGGGTGCAAGGACAAGCCACCCAATGGGGGAGGGTAGTATCAGAGAATCAGAATTCAGGAAAGCCTGGGCTAATGCTAGAGGATCATTAGTTGCAAGGAAAGAAGAGTAAAACCAGAGATCTAGCTAGGTTCTGCGGAAATGCAGCATGAAGGAAAAATGGACATCCTGGTCTTTACCTGCCACTTCATTCTATGGCTCTGTGTTTAGAACTGGGTATGGAATCTATCGGTCCGTATTTAATATTCTCTCACAGTCAGGAAGATACAAAGAACAGGGCACGAGGAAGACAAGAAACTTAACTGACAGCCAACACTGTGTTCAGAAAGAACATACACTGTAAGTTGTATTAAAAATATTACTCTGCAGACAAACAGAACATCATTGTACTCTACTCTGCAGAAGAGTAGCTTCATGGTTGCGAGAATTTCATCTCCGCTTCCATTCAATCATGAGATGAATACGTCATGCCAACATTTTGATTTCTATGAATTTTCTTTCATAATGTTAGCCTTGCCCTCTTCACACTAAACACAGAAAATGGGAGCCCATTGCCGATGCAACACCCTAGAGACAACCCTCATGTCCTCGTATCTAAGTTTTCTCTGTGCAGGGCTAGAAACATTTCATATGCCAGGTCACCTAAAATTTGAGGCCAAGGGATGGGGGAAGAGTTTCTGCAGTTGGCGAAGTCCAGGTCAGAGAAAGAGAGAGAGATGAGGTAAAACATGCTGGCAGGGCTCAGACTGGAGGAGGAGAGACACTGGAGGGAGGAGAAGAAGGCTGGGGAGGGGGAAAGAGAAGCTGGGAGGGAGATGATTTGAGAAGGAGAGTACCTGAAAGGAGGGAGGGAGGAAGGAGATGGCAAAGACAAGCAAAAGGTGAAAATAAGGAAAAGGAGCAAAAAAAAAAAAAAAAGATCATATTAGCCAAAAAAAGGAAAATCAATAAAATGCTAAAAATAAAAGTACCCTTGGTGCCTATTCTTTTAGTCCAGCACTCTGACATGTGTATGCCCCCTTTCTACCTTTTCCTCTTTCTCTCACCAGACAGCATGCTGGGGGGAGGGTAGAGGGAGCCAGATCCAGGACAGCCTCACCTCAAAGGCATGGGGAAACTTACCTAAATCCTGGAGGGGCGTCAATTCTAAGGCTCACTCTTAACATCATTCACTGGCTGTTGGGGCTGCCACAGTAACAGCAGCCATCTTTCCTCTCTTCCCAGGCCCGAGTACTCTGTGTTCATAATGTACCCAGCTGACAGGGGGTCTGGACCTGGACCCCTGTGCCACAGCACTGAAGTCTGAACCACAGGGTCAGCCCCTACGGACCACAGTTTGAGTTATAAACTACCTGGGATGGCCCTGACAAGTGCAATGGAATGCCCCAAAGGTACAAGCCTGATACACTTGATTATAGCTTTTGCTAGTAATCCAGGCCAGGCTTTCCAGTGAGAGGCCAGCAAAATACAAAAGCTGCTACTGCAAACTGCATGCTCAGACCTCTGTCTTCCACTAGCAACTGACTATAGCCAGGCGAAGACTCCACTACTTAGGAAACAAGTGGGGCAGCCTGGAAAGGTTTGCTGCTGCCCAGACTTACTGAATTCCCACAGGAGAGTGTTATATACTCCTTGCAAGTCAAAATCTATCCAGAGAAGGATGTGGAGGGAGTTTACTGCTCAGACTCCCTGCCAGAGCACCCCCCCCCCCCGCCAGCCTGAATCTACTTCCTGAAAGAAAGGCTGATGAAAGACTGCAGAGCCTATAGATTTGAGGCTGAATTTCTATACCCTGGACATCAGGCTACAAGCCCTACAAACATGAGCCTGAGCCTCTGTTCCCAGAGCATGCCTTTACAACTCCGGGTAGCTGTTTTGTTCCTTTGATTCCACGACGACGTTGTAAACCTTTATTTGAACTGTTTACTGTCCCAGCTGAGCTATTCTGCCTACTCACCCAACCCAGTCTCCCACAGGACACTGAGAGAAAAACACAGTTCTAACTGATACACTGCCCTTAACAAAGCTGGCCCAGAGAATGAAAAAATAAATATTGTCACGTGATTAGGCTGGCTTGCTCACTGAAATCCATAACTAACCCTTTACAGTCCAGTTAAGTCTATTTCGAGAAAATTGCTTCTTAACCTTTGTACTGCTTTCTCATCAGGGTAAAATACATAGCAGCTGCAACTGGGGGTGATTTTCTAAAAAAAAAAAAAATACTGGGTCTGGAAGTGACCCGGCAGAATAATCACCAATGACTGGAACCTTCCAATGGCTACAAATCTGTGTGCATTGCAAGATGTTTGAAATATATTCTTCATGTCCTTTACACAGGAAGGCAGATCTGAAAACAGAGAAACTGGCGACCCGACGCCCTTCCAGTCAAAGTCCTCATGCAAAACTGCACTGTATCAATCAGAGCTGTAGGCAGGCCATGTGGCATCTATGGCCAAGTGAAAAAGTGCGCCCTCATCCTGAGCATAACACACGATACCACGAGCTGGGAGGGAGACTGTTAAACGGAAAGGGTTTTGAGTTTTATTTTCACCCAGCAGTTTCCTCTGGCTCCTTAGAGCTTCCAGCTTAAACAGAACCAGTAGAGAGATCCTAGCACCAGGGGCCTTCATTCACAATTCCCGGGGATCTTTTTTTCCCCCTCAACTTTCTTTAATCCAGTCATTGCAGAGTCAGTCCAGGGCTGGGGCCATGCACCAGGGCTCCCCCCTTCAGAACCCTGCAGTCATGGGACCCCCCCCTCCTAGTCACACCCTCCCCACACACAATTAAAGATTATTCAGATTTTACATGAAAAAGGTCATTCTGAGCTAAAAATATCAGGGTAAATACACAGCCACTGAGTGGCTAGATAAGTTAGCCGGATACACATACCCAACTAACTTAACTGGGATATTCAGTGGCATATCCACGCCACTGAATATACCTGGAGAAGTTGGAATTAGCCAGATATGTGGTATCCGGCTAACTACAGACCTGCCCTATGGTGCATTAACTTAACCGGATATCTCTGCTCCTCCCCGGAGCACCTACCTCCTGCTCCAGGCACGCCCCTGACTTACCTGCCTAAATTATCTGGCTAGGATTTAGCCGGATAGGCCTTTTAATATGCAGTTAAGTCATTTAGACGGATATCCTTCCTGTTATCTGTCTAAATGGCTTTTGAATATGTACCCCCATCACTTCCAACAACATATTTACATGCATTGCTGTGGTGCTAACTAGAAAAGCGTACAAAAGTAGTAAAAGAAAAAAGGCACTTGGAACCAATATGGTATTAGGCCTATGGTAGCACATGTTAGGTGTAGGCTTGGTCCTCAGAAAGCCACGAGTAATCAGAATTACAATTACAATATAATAAAGCTCCCTTACCAAGACAGCACTAACTGCCAGCATTCAATGCTACCTATGAAAAGGCAACATTGCAAATATTACACCAGGCCATAAACACCAAAACACCTCCTATTAAGAAAACAGAACAAACCAGGCTGTTATTGATTCCCACAAAGAAACTACAAGTTAGCAGAGCACTTCACCTTGTTCACACATGCCGAACACAGACAGACCCTCACTAAATTCCTAAGATAGAGACTGTAAAGTGTAAATAGAAATGTGCAGTCAAAAACTGAATTGGAAACTACAAAAAGCTAGAATGTACACAGTGTAAGGAAAATATCACCATTCCTCATAAAATATCAAACAATAAAATCAAAAACATAAATCAGAAATAGTAACACCATACTAATAACAATTTTAAATGTTTCAAAACAGTTGATGCATAGAACATCCAACAATTAAAAACTCATATCTTTATCCATTTCCAGAAGTCAATAAAATATTTCAATACAGTTGATACATCAAATATTACCCAATAATTAAAACTAGTAAAGATTAAAAAAAAATCCCCTGCTGTCCATACCTGGGAAATCGTTCATTTCTAGATGACCTGAGATTGTCATGGATTAGCAGATATATACACTTTTTTCATATACAAACATACAAGTTTGTTGGCTCTCTCATGCTTAACCGTATACACACACGTGCTCAATCGCTCTCGCTCATGCTCAGTCATACACACACATACTCGTTCAGTCTCTGTCACATGATAAATCATATACACATACATGATCATACTCTGTCACAGGCTCAGTCATTCACACATGTTCATATGCTGTCTCTCACGCATGCTCATTCATATACACATAACACAGTTGATCATTCTCTCATGCTCAAATATACACAAACATACATAGTCTCATTCATTCTCTTACATATGCTCAGTCACACGCGCACACCTCTCTCTCACATGCTCAATCATACACACACACAAAAAACTCTCACATGCTCAATCAGACACACACAAAAGACTCTCTCACATGCTCAATCACACACATACACACAAAAGACTCTCTCACATGCTCAATCAGACACACACACACTCGCATTGACTCTCTCTCTCTCATCTAACCTCCAGCTATGCTGAATCATGGGGAGGGAGGCCATCCCACGGGCTACACTACTGCTGTTCACTGTTGCTCCTTGAGGACCACCTGCCGTCCACGCTACTTTTCACTGCCGGGCAGAGAAAGGGAGGAAAAGACCAATGCTTTTTGCGTCCCTAGGGCCTCGCTGTTCAGCACTGCCTGGGTGGGGAATCGGGGGAGAAGGAGGCCGATATTGTTTGCTACCCTATGGGCAGCACTACTCTTCATTGCTAGGCCTGGGCAGAGAGAGTTCAGGAGTGTGTGCTTCATTGTCCTGGCGGGAGATTGATTATTTTTCAGGCTCCATGGGCGAGGGGAGGGAAGAAGCTGGAGACCAATAGTTTTCGCGTTACAGTGCCCTTAGAGGATGGTGCCTATGAACGAGGTCACATCAGCCATAGGCACCAATGTGTCATTAAACGTATGCTAGGTTTGTTAAACCTCTTTATATAACTTGAGTAAAGCTTACGGTATTTGAAACAGCACTCAAAGCAAAGCATGAGAAAACATCTAAAACAACAACAGGAAGAACTGAAGCATCAGGGCAATTTATTCAACCCAGGCTTAATAATGCCATCCTTGCCGCCATCTTGCTAGTCTTCAAAGCACCCCCCTTCTGTCACTAAGTTTTTAAAGCACCAATTTTTCCATGTATAGAGAAATTACTATTTGAATAAGGCTGGAGCGCTAATTTCAGAACACTTGAAGAGTCGGGTAGTGCATACAGACAGTGCACAGAGTTTTCATCACATAGCTGTGCCAGTTGAAGCAGGGCATTGAAGGGTCACAGAAGGTTTTCCCCATTTTATAAAATCACATCCGTGCCCCCCCCCATCCCCATCTGCTGCAACTGTCCTTTGCCAGGGTTCACAGATCATAGCCCCTTCCAGAGCCTGATACGTGCGCACCCAGAGTCTGGCCACTAGGTGTCACTGTAATGCGATGGCCGAGAATCCTTTCCTCACGCAAGTGGTGTGAACACTGCCTCAGCAGCATCGCTGGGCCCAGCTAGCCCAGAGGAAGCTTGAGAATAGAACGCAGATCTCCCACATGGCAGTGCACGAACGTGGATTGCGTGTACGAAAAAGTTATTGCGTGCAACATAGTACACAAAATTCATGTGTAGTGTTCTTTGAAACACCTTTCTTTTTCTTTTCCTTGTGTGCACTAAGTTTTATTGTGTGTGCTTGTTCCATGACCTGCATAGCTTTCAGCAAACATTGCCATAAAAGGTTTTTTTTGGGGGGTTTTGTTTTTTTTAAATAGGACAATAGCTGGGTGTAGTTAGTGGTTAGAAGTCACTGTCATGTTTGACCCATTAATGGAAGAATAGGTTGAAAAAATGAAATTGTAAAAATCCTGCTATCTGTGTCTCTGAAAAGAGCTGAATGGGAGGGTATAAGGAGAGAATGCATGAAGTTGAGGAATTAAAAAATAAAATAAAACAAACAATAAACACCCAACAATTCTACTACAAAAACATATTCATCACATTAACAATTTATGTTTACAACAGTGTCTTGTCAAGTAAACAAAAACCTTCAATGCACACTTTGGGGTAGATTTTCAAAGGGTTGCGCGCATAAGATACGCGCGCAATCTCCGAAAACCTACCCCTGCCTCCCCCTGCGCACGCCGAGCCTATCTTGCATAGGCTTGGTGGCGCGCGCAAGCCCCGGGATGCGCGTATATCCTGGGGCTTGCAAAAAGGGGCGGGGCGTAGGCGGTCCGGGGGTGGGGCGGGGTGTGGCCTGAGCCTCCAGGCCGGCTGTTGGCCGGCAGGCGTAACTTCTTCAACAAAGGTAAGGGGGGTTCTAGGTAGGGCTGGGGGGCGAGTTAGGTAGGGAAAGGGAGGGGAAGGTGCAGGGGGCGGAAGGAAAGTTCCCTCCGAGGCCGATCCGATTTCGGAATAGCCTCGGAGGGAATGGAGGCAGGCTGTGCGGCTTGGCGCGCGCAAGTTGCACAATTGTGCACCCCCTTGCACGCGCCAACCCTGGATTTTATAACATGCGCACGGCTGCACGCGCATGTTATAAAATCGGGCGTAGATTTGTTCGTGCTGGGTTGCGCGACAAATCTGCGCTTGCGCACAGGTTTTAAAATCTGCCCCTTTGGCTATACTGCATTAGAAACAGGAATACAGCTCTCTCTGGAAAGTCCGAATAATTTATTTTCATGTCTGATCTCCACGGTAGCTTCAGAATGGGAGAGGCAAGAAGGAGCAACATTATTATTCATAAACTACAGTAAGGTGAACAGAGTCACAGTGACATGCTAAAAACTGCATAATTAGTGAGAAATCGGGAAAAGTCCCAGTTCACACTATTCCTCTGTCTTGCAACTTGAAATGGTCCAAAGAGCATAGCAGAGAATTACAAAAAAAGAAAAAGGGAGTTAAGAAAAACACATCTATTTGTTAAAAAATGAAATACACTTTGAAAAGCCACATAGCAATCAATGACCTTGAAATTCTGCTGGAAAAGTCAGTCCGTCAAGATCAGGAATATGAATAAAAAGTGGCAAAACCTTTACTTCTTGAAAAACATTTTTTGTTCTTTGCATGTCCATCATTTTATAGAATGACTTTAACCAAAGCATGAAGCGGAAATCATAAGTCTCTCTTGCACTAACAATTCCAGGATTCAGTCAACAGCGCCCGTCAGAGACTTCTATTCTTGAAGCCCTACTGCTTGATTTTTCTCTGATTATATAAAAAAAATATATCAAGCAGCTTATCACAATTAACTTTATTTCCATCTTCAAATAACCTGAGCAAAGAACTGGCCATTCCAATCAACGCATTAGGAGGAGCTTAGAGCAAGTGGCTCGAAATGAACAAGCAGTAAAGTTCGCGGGAGAGCACCCATTCTCCTGTGCGCGCGATTCACTAAAACAAATTATTCAAATTAGGGCCCGCAGTAAAAAGAGGCGCTAGGGACACTAGCGCGTCCCTAGCGCCTCTTTTTTGACAGGAGCGGCGGCTGACAGCCACGGGTTCAGAAACCGGACCCCGGCAAAATTGAACGTCCAGTTTTCAACCCGCGAGCCGATTTTAATTTTTTTTTTAATTAATTTTTAACTTTTGAAACCTCCGACTTAATATCGCCATGATATTAAGTCAGAGGGTGTACAGAAAAGCATTTTTTACTGCTTTTCTGTACACTTTCCCGGCGCCGGCAGAAATTAACATCTACTTTGGATAGGCGCTAATTTCTGAAAGTAAAATGTGTGGCTTGGCTGCACATTTTACTTAGTGAATCGCGCGGGAATAACTAATAGGGCCATCAACATGCATTTGCATGTTGCTGGCGCTATTAGTTTCAGGGGGGGGGAGTTGGACACACGTTGTTGACGCACTATTACTCCTTACTGAATAAGGGGTAAAGCTAGCGCGTCGAAAATGTGCATCCAAACGCGGGAGCGCACTGTACTGTATCGGCCTGTAATTTAAGTACCAAGAACTTAAAACCTGGCTTAAAAATGTTCCACTTGTGGAATGTTGGTACCTAAAAGGTTTGTAAAGTTAAAGTGCAAGGAAGTGAAGGTAAAGCCTGTGATCAAGTGAAATCAACCAAAAAGGAGATTGGGTGGACCAGATGGGCCTTATGAGCTGTCATATTTTGGGCCCGCCTGTCTAAGTCCCCAACTACAATCAATATAATCTCTGTTGCACAATATGACCACTATATTTACGTTTAGATTTTAATGTACAAATTTCAAATGATTAGTTACTGATCTTCACTGTACAACTGTTATTTACTGAAAATGTTGTTTTAACTGTAAACTGGAGTGAAGGCGTGTGCCAAACCTCGGTATATAAAAACCTGCAAATAAATAAATAAATAGAAGCATTTGTGTGCATAAAAGCTGGTTTTTATATGCATGTAAATGGACTTTTGAAAACTTCCTAGGAGGGGACCAGGACATTTATGCCTGTATGCGTAAATGTATGCACAGAGGCGATTTCCACACATACTTTGATGAATACGTGAAAGAAGCATTCCCATGGTCAGGAAACTATACTTTCAAAAACATTTTATTTATTATTTATTTACATGTGCCAAAAAAATTTACACTCGCTCCCAAGCAGATATAGATGTGTATGCCCATGCCGTGCAGGGCTCCCATGTACACCCCCGAATTTTCAAAGTGGACTTACACGTGCAAATTTGAAGATCGTGTCTACTTTCTACCCGGGCTGTTATAAAATTACCCTCTCTATGTTTTGTTTCTAGAACTATGTTTCTAATTTTTCCACAGAAGCATTCTTTTCCATTTGCTCTTGCAAAAAAAAAAAAAGAGTTAGATGGTTATGATTCTCATGTCTTAGCCATGGTATTGCTGTCCTATTTCTGAATTTGGAGAAGCAGTCACCCCCTGTGGTCATGCATATCATGCTGTGTTCTGCATGTTTCCCCAGCCCACTCACATTTAAAAAGAAACAATAAGAAAATAAACCGCAGAGACTATATGAAATATGCAAGGGGAGAGGTTACGGATTAAAAATGCAGCAGCAAGGCAAGTTTTCTGGCTCCTACCTGCATCTGCGTTTTGAGTCTGCGGACGCTGGGAGTGTCCTGAAGGGCATCCTCCCGCTGGGAGGCATCTCCCAGGACGTTGACTGTGGTTTCTGCCTCCTGCATCCACTTGAAAAACTTCTCCAGCTCCTTGAGCAAGGCCTGTACAGTCTTCAGCTCAGACTCCAGAAGGCTCTGCCTGTCCTCCACTCTGAGGGCAAAACAGAACAGTCAAGGGGGCCCTTAAATTATACCTCCTCACTAAGATAATGACAGGCCATAGTCATAAGAAAAAAAAAAAAAAGATAGCTATGCATTCAACTAAACAGCAGTTCTGGAAAATGGCAAGGATGCTGGTTAGGATTTGGTGAGGCTGCCTCAGATTTCTGTATGGTTTTCAGCTTTACAGCTTTCTTTGAAATCTGCATTTTTTTAAGCGGGTGGCTTAGATTTACCTGGCTCAGAATATTTTAGTGGGATAGTTTGTACTTTGATACTGACCACCTCAGATTTCTTAACTTGCCAGATATGGGGGAGGGTTTGATAGATCATTTATTTTTAATGATCTGTTTAACTCTCCTACCTAATCTGTTACTTTAGGTGGCAAGTTCACATTAGCAAGTATATCCTTATTAACCAGCTCTGCTCAATTTCAAGGAGCCTGGTCAAAATTGGGACTTAGTTCTCTGTGTGACTTGAATTCTGATAAGATGAAGTAAATTCAAATGGCAACTTACTAGGGCAGAGTTAGCTGCAGCTTAGCTAATATGATTTCAACCCTGCCAATCTCCATAGGGTTTGAAGGAAACTCCAGTCCTAAATGACTTACCAGTTCTTTTGGTAAATACTGACATCTAGTTTAATTTAATAATTGCATAGACTGTCCTTCCCACAATCAATCAAGGTAGTTTACAAAACAATTCAAATACAAATTCAAACATCAAATGCTTAACATATAAATAAAACTCAAAACAAATATAAAATACATCAAATAAAACCTATATTAAATAACAAATTTAAATAACATATCTGTACTACTGGAGCAGAAACAAAATAAACGACTGAAAGTTAATTAAGTTTACTCAATCTTCTAATCACAAAAAAGAAACTTGTGAGAAAAACCATGCTTTCAAACCATGATTTCTGAGAGGCCTATCAAAATCAGATTACTGTAAATTGCCTTGAATGCTAACAGAGAGACCCCATAAAGGGGGTTCAAACCCGATTCAGGAAAAGAAAGCACTACAAATGAAACTTTTCCAATGTTTCATATTTACTTCTGAGAGATCTCCTCTTTATGAATGCACAGGTTTATCTGGAGAGGGCAGCTAGTCCAAGAAAGTCTAAACTAGCATTTTAGCAAACGATTGAGGGCTTGAAACATCAGGTACAACTGCATTGCATTCGCCAAATAAAATGAATTCTTGCCAGACTTGCTCACCCTAAGATCAGCAGGAGTTGGTGGAAATTCAAATAAACATTTTCTGGGACATGAGTATGTCAGAAATCAAGGCTCTTACATCCTTGTGCATTATGTAGGATCCGCCAACAAGCTAGAGTGAAGGAAAAAGCAAAGGACCCCACAGTATTAGTGACCCCCACTTTACCTGCATGTAGAGAAAATGAGGCAAATGTGGTGATTTCTGGTGCAATCACTTGCCCCAGAAAATGGTAACCTTTCTTTCTTTCTCTCCTACTGTGTGGAATAACCACAGCTTGTTCCTCCCTGCAGCAGGGCAGCACCCAGGATCTTACTCGTCACCCCCTTCCCCCCCCCTGCATCTCTCCCCTCCTCCACCTTTGATCTCTCTTACCTTCCCACCATTTCTATATATCCTTCTATTGTGTTCACTCTCTCAGTGCAACACTTTCATGCCAGTGCAGGCAGAAGAGACACAGAACAGCAAACAGAAGAGCTTCCTGACTACTCCCCTGCATCACAGCCACTCGCAGGGAGAGAGCTCTTGGGCGGCAACGGCAATCCCTCACCAAATCTGAATTCCCGGTTGCCACTGGCAACTGGAAAATGTGTGCCTTGATTGATTTGCTTTACTTTATGTGGCACGGCCACTGATCACCCAAAATGCGGGGAGACAATTTAGAAGGCAGTCTCGCTTTTTATATTGATTTATATTCCCGCAAAATTCCAGCAAAAATTTGACCAATGCAAACTACAATAAAACAGTCACAATTCAGGTCTGTGGCTTTCACCTCAAGCTGTGGATAAGTTAGGAAGGCAAGTGATATGTACAAGCACAGGGGGAACATATTTATAACCCTTGCAAGGTCAAGTTATCACCTTTCAAGCAACTCTGCATGCTCCCATACATGTGCAGATATGGCCATGCAGAGAACTACTGTAATATTTCATGTATAGCCTGCGTGTAACAGATACACGCAGATTATAAAATACACGGATGTCTACCCCTAACAAACGTGTGAATATACGTTTTCGCAAAAATACCTGCAATGTACTGAAAGAGCATTTTTCAATGTTTTGGACACACGTACTTTGCAAAAAAAAAGAAAA
The DNA here is from genome assembly GCF_901001135.1 of Rhinatrema bivittatum. NCBI lineage: Eukaryota > Metazoa > Chordata > Amphibia > Gymnophiona > Rhinatrematidae > Rhinatrema > Rhinatrema bivittatum. Next base: position 186,273,224 of record NC_042617.1, on the reverse strand, counting down.
ATATATGACTTGCTCATGTAAAACCCTGATTTACCTGCGTAGGTCAGGATATTTTAAAACGTCCGCACATAACTGAAATCACTTGTTTCCCCGAGCCCTCTACCAGTTCACCCTGTCCTTCTCCAGGTCATTGAGACCCTCTCTAGTTCTTCAACCTGAACTCCCCCCTCCCCCACACCTCCCACCCGACCACTGACGACAGACGGGTCTGTTGCCAATTGTGCGAGGTAACCAGCGGGTGTAAAACTGTGTGAACAAGTTACCACATGGACTCACGTAAGCCTCTCACAAAACAGCGACTTGTGCGGGTCAATCTCAGCCTCACCCTGCAACGCCCCAGATCGCCACCTTTTTTTCTGCACAGGTAGATGTGCGCGCAAAAGCGAAAAATACGAGCATACGTTTGATGTTTATAAAACGGCGCAAGAACATGCTGCTTTTGCGGGTATATGCTCATTTTTATGCGCGGGACTGTTTGAAGATTCCTAATGCGTTAAGGAATTACAAACTAACAGGCCAATACAGTACAGTGTGCTCCAGCGCGTCGAAAACGCACGTCCAACCCCCCCGAATCTAATAGTGCCCGCAACATGCAAATGCATGTTGATGGCCCTATTAGGTATTACTGCGCGATTCAGTAAGTAAAATGTGCAGCCAAACCGCACATTTTACTTTAAGAAATTAGCGCCTATCCAAAGATAGGTGTTAATTTCATGCCAGCGCCAGGGAAGTGCACAGAAAAGCAGTAAAAACTGCTTTTCTGTGCACCCTCCGACTTAATATCATGGCGATATTAAGTCGGAGGTCCCAGAAGTTAAAAAAAGTTAAAAAAAAAATAAAAAATTGGAAATAGGCCCGCGGCTCCTGGGTTGAAAACCGGACTCTCAATTTTGCCAGTGTCCGGTTTCCGAACCCGTGGCTGTCAGCAGGCTCGAGAACCGACACCGGCAAAATTGAGCGTCGGCTGTCAAACCTGCTGACAGCCGCCGCTCCTGTCCGAAAAGAGGCGCTAGGGACGCGCTAGTGTCCCTAGCGCCTCTTTTTACTGCCGGCCCTCATTTAAATAAATTAAATTACTGTATCGCACGCACAGGAGAGTGTCCTGTGCGCGCGCTGGGAGAGTGGGCATTCGCCCGCTCTCCCGCAAGTTTTACTGTATCGGCCAGTAAATAAATAAAATAAACCCTATAGCAAAACTGGGAGCTTTTTACTTGCCATTTTTTGCTGAATAAGAACTTTCATCCTCAGGCCAGAGAAGTCTGGTCAGGTACAAACTGACAGAAAAGAAGGAGTGAAGAAACAGGCTGCAAGTAAAGGTGACATTCAAAGAAACGCTGGGAAACCTTCTGGAGGATTAATCAAGACAAGTGACCCAAATCACTCCAATTGAAGTGGTAGTGCACAGGCGAAGGAAGTGGCTACTTGACCTACACATTTAATTCCAGCCTTTGCTGCTGTTCTCTGTGTCAGACTTGCATGCTTTCTGCTCACAGTCGCAGCCCATGACAAGAATGCAAAACGTTTAAATTATCGCTTTGTACTAATGGTGGGCTTCATGGGGTTTGGGCATACTAAACAGTGCAAGAGTTTTACCTACAAATGAGTAAAACTACAAGAAACCAGAGAGGTAGATATGAGCAAACTGCTTCAATAATATTGCTCTGTACTAAGTACATTTCTCAGTTCATGCAATTTCATTTTCATGCTAATACCACAGGGCATGTAACACGGGTTTTCCATGGATCATCTCAGAGCCCACATCTCTTCTTCAGATTCAGACACTTCCTAGGTAAAATCTAGGACAGTGGGTCCCAACCTGAGGTCCGTGAGACCATCCCAGGGGGTCCTCCAGAAGGGATACAAGAACATTTAGTTAGGGAGAAAATGAACGGGCTGCTCCTGTCTGTGATTAATTGAGCTGCTGCCACCATAGGCCATGAGAGTGAGAGTGGGACCTGTTATGTCCCGAAAACTTCACCCCATATTGCGCAGACCAGGAGGAGTGGGGGGGGGGGGGGGCAGAGAGGGACTGTTCACACCCACAAGAAGCCTCAAACCGCACCGACGTATATTTAGCGGAGGTCTGGAAAAGAGGGGCTGAGTGCAAACCCCACTGCTGCACGTCATGAAGATATGGAGAAGAGAGGGGGGCAGGCTGCAGCTGAGAGAACCTTTCCAGCCTCCACTGCACATTTAGGGAAGCAGAGGAAAGCTGGGATATCACAGTGGTGAGTAACATTTCCCATTACTGCCACATGCTCTGCCACTGGCCTGTCAGAGAGAGAGAGAGAGATGAGGAAAGCTGCACCCAAAAATGAGTAGAATGACTCACAGGAAGAAAGGAGTAAATGGGACTGGGGTTGACAGTATGAGGGAAAGACAGAAGGAAGAAGGAAATAAATAGGAATAAATAAATGGATGATAAGACAGGAATCCATGATTTACCTGGTTAAGGGAAAGAGAGTGGTTGGCAGCTTATTAGGGAAGAGAAGGAAAGAACCCTATGTCAGCCAAGTTATTTTATTTACAAGTGAAAAACAATAGTCCTGAAGTTCTTACATTAGATTTAAAGGGGCCCGTGCTCGAAACTCTAATTGTCATGAAAAGGTAAACAAATAAGTGACGAGGGGGGGGCAATACTGACCCCTCCTCCCCACCCCAGGGATTGCCAAAAAAATTAGAAAAAAAAACAACCTGGTTGGCTCAATGATGATCCCCCCCCCCCCCCCCCGCCCAACTCTGGCTATTTAGCTAACCTCCCCAAACGTTGGACACCCCCCCACCCCGGGCTCCCCCTTCCATAAAAATAATGAAGTACCTAAAAGAAGGCATCTATGGTCATCAGAAGGGCCCAGGACTCCTCCTAGTCCCAGGAGGTACTATTTTCCAAAATGGCACCAACCAGGCCTTGCCCCATCACATTTTGTCAGAGATAGGCAAAATATCATGGAATTCTCCTCCCCCCCCCCCCAATGATGTTGCTCCCTCCCCATCATAAAACATCACGGTTTAGCGAATCCAGGCTTAAGTTAGCCGGATAACTCTAAGACTGCCACAGGAGCAGACCTAATGTTATTCAGTCACGTCTGGCCAGATAATTTTACTCTTAACTGACTAACTCAGAGAAAAAAAGGAAAGGCAGCAGTTCAACCCTTCCCACCCAACCCAGTAAAAGACATGAGGCTCCTGACACCCTCCAAGCAAGTCCCCCAAAATAAGGAGAATCTGTTCTTGTTTTCTAGTTCATCTCCTTGAGATCCATATTCAGGGGAAATTAGTCAGATAAACTCAGACTTTATCCAGCTAAATGAATATTTGAGCACTTATCTGGCTAAATGTTAGCCAGATAACGTAGGGGGGCCTTCAGGGGAGGAGTTACATTAGTCAGATAAGTTACCCTGCTAAGTCCAATATTCAGAGTCTGGTCATGCTAAAGAGCTGTCTTAAACATTTTCCAGCTAACTTTATGATAGCTGGCTATATTCACTAGTGCAGTTGCACTATTGAATATACCTTCAACTTTGATATCCAGGTAGTGACTGTATATGGACCTCTGTGAATTTTCTGCTCTTCTCCTTCCCATTTACAGTACTCTGAGTCATCTCCCTCCTTTTCCATCAACAGGGGAGCCAGAACAAGGCATCTGCACGGAAGAGACTTGCATACAGGCCCAGCACGAGCAGATGTGCATACCGCACATTTGCATGGGATGGCGCACCGGGCCGGCAGGCCATTTCTAATGTGCTCACAGGACTCCCAACCCTGCGAGCAGGATGAAAACAGTGGCAGTGGCCCATACTTGTGATATCCCCGCACAGATCCCCAGCCCTACGGGTAGGAAGAAGACGGCGGTGGCGGCAGCAAGAATTCCTGATATGCTCGCTGGGTCCCAGCCCCACGAGCAGGAAGGAAATAGCAGCAATGGCAGTGCAAATTTAGAAAGTGCACTCGGGGCTCCCAGCCCCACGAGCAGGAAGACAGAGGCAGTGGCGGCACAGGTTTATGACGTACTCACAGGAGTGGACCAGGGCCAGGCCACAGCCCCGTGGGAAAAAGACAGTGGCAGCAGCTGAAATTATGACGTGCTGGCAGGGATTCCACACCCCACGGACAGAAAAAAAGAAGAGAACCAGTGGGTGAAGTGGAAGGGAAGGGAAGGGAAACTGGGGGTATGTGTGAGAGAGAATAGCATGGGAGAGGAGAGGAGGGTGTAAGTGAGAGAAGGGATAGAATGTAAAGAGGGTGAGTGAGAAGGGGATAAGGTGAGTGAGTGTGAGGGGGAGAGAAGCAAAGCAAAGGAGACTGAGAAGGAAGGAAAGAGAAGTGGTGAGTGAGAAGAAAGGGGAAAAAAGGGATTGGGTGAATGTGCATGTGTATGTGAACACATGAATGTGTGAGCATGCGAAAATGTGAGCATGCGTGTGAGTGAGCATGTGAGTGTGAGAGAGCATGTGAGTGAGTGATCTTGTGTGTGTGAAAGCATGTGTATGTGTGTGTGTGTATGAAAGCATGTAAGAGTGTGAGCAAGTGTGTGTGTGTGTGTGTGTGTGTGTGTGAGAATGAACATGTGTGTTCAAAAGTATGTGTATATGAGAGAGACGTTTGTGCATAGCCCCCATTCCTCCACTACTCCAGGGCAATTACAGAGTGACTGGAAATCAAAAATTCCCTGGTATGAAAAGCTGGAAATTTTTTTATCCTTATTAGTTTTAATTATTGATGCTATTTTTACATATTTTATTGGTTTTTGGGAACTTTTAAAATTTTTTATATGAATATAATTTTAAGAATGTCATTCTATTCATCAGCTTTTATTTTTATTTGTATGGTTTTACTATTATGACTTTTATATTTCCTGATTTTTTTGTTTTATGAGGAATGGTGATGTTTGGTTTTTCCATTGTTGCACTGCATACAGAGTTCTGGTTATTAGCAATTTTCAGTTCAGTATTTGTCTGCACATTTCTATTTATACTTTATGGTCTGTCTGCGTTCTGGTGTGTAATGGAAGTGAGGCATTCTGCTGTTGTATAGTTTCTGTGTAGGGATCTATAATAGCCAGTCTTGTTCTGTTTTTTTTAATAGGGGATGTATTGGTATTTTAGAGCTTGGTGTAATATTTGCAATATTGCATTTTCACGGGTAGGATTTTCACTATTCGAGTGCTGGCACTTAGTGCAGTTTTGGTATTGGAGGTTTACTATATTGTAATTGTGGTTCAGTTTATTCATGGCTTTTTGAGAGCTAAGCCCAAACCCAATGCACTTTACAATAGATCTAATACCATATAGGCTCCAAATGTCTTTTTTGCAGGGTTTCCTCATTGGCATCACAGCATTGCATGCAAATACTGCTGTAAGATATACTTTTACATCAGAAGACTGTACTTTGAATGCCCTTTTTATGTAAAATCTGTTATTCATGCATAATTTTAATTGAGTATTGTGAAAGCTAGGGAAACGGGCGAGCACAAGGGTGTAAGGTTTGCTGAGTGCCTAATACCCTTGCACTGGCCCTGAAAGAGAGCGCCACGCACAGACCCTCACCATTCACCCATCTCCCCCTTCCCCAGAGTGCAAATACTGGGGAAGGGAGGGAAGCAGATGGTAGGGTTGTGAGGAGTGTGACAGGATTGCCAGCTTCTTAAAGATATCACGGACACTTATCTGCCACACCTCTGGAAATCCTGACACCTGTCTGCCCACTTCCCCAGCACATGAAATCATTGAAAGGACCAGACTCCAAGGGGGACATCACCTCCTTGCCATCTCGGTGATTTGACCTGTGCTATGCCATGCCTGGGGGGGGGGGGGAGGGGGGAAGAGCACCACTCTCGTCTCATGTGTTTGTGTATTTAATCTGTGAGGGAGATGGAGCCTGTGTATGTTAGGCAGAGGGAGTGTATGAGAGAATGAATGTGTTATTGTGCGTGAACGTGAGAGAAGATAAAATTTGTGCGGCCCTAACTCCCCCAAACCATGACAATCTCCGGGTGACTAGAAATGAGAAGATCCCAGGAATGGAGAGCAGAAGAATTTTTAATCCTTTTTAGTTTTAATTATTGGGTGTAATTTGACGATTCTGCTCTTTTGAAAAATCTAATTTTTTTTTTTGGGGGGGGGGAAATAGAACATTTTTTTAATTATTGGATTTTTTATTCATCAGATGTTCTGAAATCTTTTATTAGTATTTGGGACATTTTGGATATTTTATTCATTATCTGGTTTGAAATATGTATTCTTTTTATAAATATGATTTTACAATCATGACTGATGTTTTATATTTCTTGATTTTATTATTTAATGTTTTATGAAGAAGGGTAATGGTTCTGTTTTTATGTTGTTACTCTGCATATAGAGGCTGGCTTGTTGTGGGTTCCAGTTCAGTTCTTCTCAGCACGATTCTGTTTATACTTTCTGATCTCTTTATTCTGTATTTGGTCAGGGTCTCTCTGTGTTCTGCATAGGTGACCGAGGTGAGGTATTTTGCTAGCATGTAATTTCTGTGTAGGTATCTACAGCAGCTTGGTTTCCTGATAAGAGTTTTATTGGTGTTCTAGGGCCTGGTGTAATATGTACAGTGTTGCCTTTTCACAGATAAGATTGTTAGGGTTGTCTTGATATGGGAGGGTTACTATATTGTAATGGTAATTCTGTTTATTCATGGCTTTCTGAGGGCCAAGCCCACAACAAAAAGTCTAATTCCATAGGAGCTGGAAGTGTCTTTTTTGCAGAGTTTTCTGGTTGGCACCACTGGAGTGCATGTAAATATAATATGCATGTTGTAAGTGATATTTTTGCTTCAGAAGACTACTTTTGAATGTTCTTTTTCATATAAAATTTATTATAAATGCATAATTTAATTGTGTGTGTCTGTAAAGGATGTGGGAATGTGTGTGTTGGGGAAGGGGGGGGGGGGGCGGCGTGTATGCAAGGCTGAAGGTTTGCCTAGGGTACCTCATACCCTTCCCTATCCATGGGCTCTGGAATGGGAGGGGCATGTCAGTTTTTAAAAATATAGATTGCAGGTCAGAGCTGGGCTTTATTTGATGGGCCCGGGACAGACACTGAATGAAGCAGGGGCAGGGGTCAGCACAGTAATTTTTTGCACAGGGCAGCAAAAAAGCTAGCACCAGCCCTGCCTACATAAAAGGGCACTCTTTCGCCCCCACTGTGCTCATAACTCCCGCAGAGGTGAAGCCAGTGTCTGGATACTGTGTGTTCTTGCATCAGGATAGTAATACAATATTGATTTATACCTCACCTTTCCAGTACAAGTACTGCTCAAAACTAACAGCAAACAATTTAGCAATTACAATTCAATTCACACTGCAAATATAAATACACACAATACAAATAAAAATCAATCTAAAATAATCTAATACTTATTTTAACTTCTGTAGGGATACGACCTGACTCAAAGCTCACAACTTAGAGAATTCCCCCCAAAATCAATCTAACTCACTGTCTGTTCCCCAAAGCATTTTATCCTGCAAAAAGCTGCTGCCCTGCAGATCACAAAGGAGCTCACAAAGAAGCCTCTGGTGGTGACCCGCCAGCGATGCAGGTACAGAGCGGGCGGAGCACTGGTTCACATCAGAAGCAGTGTAAACAAAGGATGCTACATGGAGCAGCAGCATGCGAGTTTCTAAGGTTAAAGCACACAACACTTTTTTTTTTTTTTACCTTGCAGTGCTATGGCATGATTGCACATTACATGACTTCACCGTAAAAAGCAAGGTGCCACTTTGAAGAGAAGAAAGAGCCCCAATAATCTGCTTCAGAGATTACACCACACAACCTTCAGCAAAATGCTTTCCCTTCACCCACTTTCTAGGTCAGTCACTCTATTAACTGATTAAAGGAAAACAGCTTTGTACCCGTGCTACATGCGAGGTAACAAGAGCCACACAATCAAAGATTTATATCCGTGGCTCATGATTTCATGCACATCTTTCCCAGACGATTCAGCAGATGGGAACAGCCACGCCGTCGATGGCTCGGTGTCTTGCTTCGGTATCGGCCCATTCCAGCAGGAGTTTGCGTCACTTTCTGCTGTCCATCCCTGCTGTCCCTCAACAGCTGACGGAATACCACAGGAGGAAGAGGGGAAAAGCAAATTGCTTCTAAGTCAGGGGATTCATCCCGTCGAGAATTTACATATGCAAGTGTACACTGGCCAGGGTCGGGAAGAGGGAGGGTTGGGGGCTGCGCGTTGGCAAGAACGGCGCTGATGGAAGAGGAGGGAGTCCAGGTATGGGAGGGAGGAGGGGGGAGACCTGTTAAGCTGGCACAGAAGGTACAGAAAAGCATCCTTCTACCCAGCAGCACAGACATCCTTCCTCCTTAGTGTCTGTAGTATCTGGGTCAAGTTACTTCTATTTCTTCTCACATTTATTTTCACTACACAGTCTGGAGTAGAAACATTTAAAAAAAAAGAGCAGCCACAACCACTGTGCCTCAAGATGGTTGGGATTCATAGAATCCCAATTCCATGCAGTTTTAATATTTGCTTCTCTTTGTCAACAGCACAAAAAAAATTAGATTTGCTCGGAGATATTATTACCCCCTGGGCAATGGTGCTATGCAGGCATAAATCTGTGTGGGACACTAATTTCATTTGGAGAATTTCAGCACTCAGAACAACAAGTGTAAATACATTTCTGCTAATGAGAAATGCAAACAGGGGGCCCCCCCATGCCACCTGCCTGCACAAAAATACAAATCAGGGATGGAGACACGAGCTCTGTGCATGTCCCCACCTGCGTGAGAATCAATGCACCTGCCAGTTATAACGCGACATCCTGAAAACCAGGCCTGCTCGAAGCCCTGGCGGACCGGAGAACCCTCTGTGAACCAGGAGAAAGCCTGAGTCAAAGGCAGAATTATCACTGCTCCCCATGGAAGAAACCCCCCCACACACACACACTTCTCCTTCGTGATTTCCCTCCTCTCTCACCTCTCTCATTCCCTTCCCCCCAAAAAAGGAGCTGGCACTACCTTCGGTTCAGGTTAACCCAAGCGGTATGCAGGTGGTCTGCGGTCTCTTTCACTTTCCTCGTGTCGTCGGCATTGTAGTCGCGGAGCAGCTTGTTGGAGAGGTCGCTGAAGGCGCCCAGGACGATCTCCCCCTTATGCAGCTCTTGCAGTAACGTCTAAAGAAAACATTCAGAGAAAAGGAGCAAAAGTCGGTGGAAAGTTTCAAAAGCTTCGAAGCGCAAACAAAATCTAAAGAAGATGCCCACAATTATACACCATGAGGTTTGTTTGCTTTTCACAAAGTTATTAAGACTTGTTGTTTTTTTTTTTTCAAAAGAGGATTTGTAACACTCGAAGACTAGGGGGAACCCTCCTGTGTAATTAGCATTGAAGTAGCACAGCCCTACAGGCACTGCCTGCTGATAGAACAGAAGCTGCTCAGGCACACGCAGTGCATGGCCTGTTCTGTATTCCCCATGAGGAAAGCCATCCCTGCTCATAAAATACTGGTTCTCAACTTCCATCTCTCTGGCCCTCAAAAATCAGTCTTTCTTTTTGTTTATCTCTTTTTAAATTTCCTTTTTTTTGTTTGGGATAGGTGCTATAAATGTGCATGGGAAGAACTGTCACCAGTTTGTCTGTGACTCGGGTTTGAGAAGCTTGTGTCCCGCACACAACTGCTCCAGTTTAACAAGGCTAACCCAGGGTCAATTCCCCTCCTTGTCGTCCACAGGTTCTAACCCGGTCCACCGATGGACTGGTAATTCCAATTTCTTGAGAAAAGCAGGCATGCAAGTCTGTCCGTGCAATGAGGACAACCAGGACAGCCTCGGCCTGTTCTTTATGACCTGGAGCTCTCTGGTCACCTTTAGTCAACTGCTCCTGAAAAAACGTTAGTCAGTGTGAAGCGGGCTGCAGGTGGAAGGAGAACGGGAAATGCCCACTGCTAAAAGCCAGGGGATTTAGAAAAAAAAACAGCATCAACAAAAAGATTCTCCTGCTGCTTGAAGTCTGATTTACTTTCTCCTTGCTAGTCCTCAGAGGTGGCTACCTACCCCAGAGGAAGTGAGAATAAGGCTTATGCAAGGGATGGCTAGAAGGCATCCATGTACCTTGGGAGGGTACTGCAGACTGGATACAGGAAATACATTAAAAAATAAATAAACATGCATTTGCATGCCCTACTAATCATTTTTAAAAATGCTTTTATCACAAGTATCTAGATAGTAAAAAAAAAAAAATGTACGATGAGGTATTAGCCACCATGACAGAACCAAAGAAGTAGGCTATGGAAATTCAAATTCTATAGCTCAGTTTGAATTTTTCAGACAAATGGGAGCAGTGGGGGGGAGTTTGGGTAACAAAAGAAACTTAGTATGGCACAGAATATGGTAAGTTATGTTCATTATATGAAGAGCATTAATTTATAGGTTTTATGTTTTATCCGACTGATTTCAGATCATTTTTACATGTTTTAGATTTTAGGTGCTACCTAATTGATTTTGATTGCCGTATTATGCTCCCCTGACGTTTTACAATTTGTATGGTTTTTTTACCATTTATATGTGATGCTCTATGATCGCATTGATAATTGGTAGGGGTGTGCATTCGTTTGCAACGTATTGGCAATCCGCAACTTACAGGGCCATATTCGTTGTATTCGTGGGGAAGCGAAACATATCGCGATTCCCACGAATACAATGAATCTTCACCAAATTTTTCAGCCATCTAAAGGAGCGAATTTAAACAAAACCCCCATCCTCCTGATCCCCCCAAGACTTGCCAAAACTCCCTGGTGGTCCAGCAGGGGTCCGGGAGCCATCTACTGCACTCACGCCGTCGGCTGCCGGTATTCAAAATGGCGCCGATAGCCCCTGTGACACAGTAAGGGTAAAAGCTATCGGCGCCATTTTGAATACTGGCAGCCAACAGCCAGAGTGCAGGAGATGGCTCCAGGACCCCCGCTGGACCACCAGGGAGTTTTGGCAAGTCTTGGGGGGTCAGGAGGGTGGGAAGTTGTAGTTAATTAAATTTTAGCCGAGAAACGAACAAGAATGGAACGCATGAACGGATCGGGCCCCCCTTGCCGAATGCAACATATCTGCCCCCCCCACGAATACGAATACCGAATGTAATGTATGCGGTCCCTCTGCGCATCCCTAATAATTGGAATTTATATTATGCTGGATGCTTATTTGCTATGGTGCTAAGTCATTTAAGAAGAATGAATTATTATTATGATACTATTATTATGACTACAGTAAAATCGTTCAGGAGAAGATTGTCAATGCCCAAATGAGATGATAAACCGCAAGAGCTGAGCTCCTAAGGTTTTCTCACTGTCACCAGAGACTGCCGTGATGGGATTTACCGCCGTAATTCATGCACAGCCTTGGTACTGTGTGTTTTATTACCTGTAACGCACATGAATAACGAGCAGCTTGCTTGTCTCCTCTTTTTGTTCAACAGTGACATCATGACATGCTCATTAATATATGGGTGCAATATATCGCCTTATTATTTGGAAATGAGACAAAGCTTTGGACTTAACACGGGCAGCACATAAAACAGCTTTCCAATCTGAGGACGCAGTTAACATTCTAATGTGTAATCATCACTGCTCTGTTCAGGAGAGCTCATGCCACCTTGGAGAAGAGGCACATTTTGACCTCGTTGGCTCAAAGGGAGGGGAGGGGGAGTGTGGCTGACTGCTGGTGCAGGTTTATGGTCGATTACCCTGAGCACCGCTGCAAAGCCATCATTTTTCAGCAAATTCTAAACGTATCAAGCCCAGGCAGACGCAGGTGGGGAGGTGACAACCCACAAAGGGAGATGTGGATCTTAAAAAAAAAATGTAAATGCAACACAAAGACAGCTCTCTCCCAAATAAGATGTTTAGTTAATATTGCAATGCCAGCCTGGTATCAATCTCAAATTCCAGGCTCTCTTATTCTACAAGGAATGTGGCTAAAGCAAAAGCCCCTAGAGAACATAAGAACATAAGAACATGCCATACTGGGTCAGACCAAGGGTCCATCAAGCCCAGCATCCTGTTGCCAACAGTGGCCAAACCAGGCCACAAGAACCTGCAAGTACCCAAACACTAAGTAGATCCCATGGCTATTCCTTTAAACCCAGCTACACTAACTGCACTAACCACATCCTCTGGCAACAAATTCCAGAGCTTAATTCTGCATTGAGTGAAAAAGGATTCAGGCAGCCTAACTACAGAGTTAGACAACTGATTCATCAGGCTGAATGTTTTCCTCCACAATGCAAACAATAGCCGGAAAGTGAAAAGGAGAGCTTACAGTTCACTACTTTGAAATGTAAGCATTACTAACCAGCACACAACTGACCAGACATTTACTGCTAGCTGGCCAGGAGCTGAAAATTCACTTAAATCAGTAATGTAGCAGGGATAAGGCAGCCGCCAAGTGACTTGCTGGAATCTCACCTCTTAGTGCTTTTAACTGTACAGCTCTAGTTAAATTTACACACTTAGGCGGACAATTTGCAGGATTTAAAAGCATGCCCCCCAGACCACCCCTAAAAAGTTGGCCAGATATAGTCAGGAGCGGTCCAGGGCGGAATGCACTTATCCGGCTAAAGTTAGTCATACAAACTTATCCAACTAATCTTTACATAGCTGGATATATTCAGCAGTACGGAGGGTGCCACCGATTATCCCAGATTAGATTCTCAGACTAAATTTGCTGGCTGGATGGCTAGCCACTGAAAATCGACTCCTATGAGGCACAATTCACCCAAATTAAATACTTGGAAAAATATCCAGGAAAAAGTAAAACAGTGCATTTGGCTATTTTGCCAAAAACATTTGGGATCCTAAGTTTAAAGGAAAAAAAAAAACTAACACTAGCCAGGTTAAGCACTTTCCTGGGAAGTGCCACATCCCATGATTGACAAGAGGGTTCAAGGACAGTCCGCCCACTTCAAGTCATTGGCTTCATTTTAATATTATTCTCAGATTCTCGTCTCCCCAAAGAGCAGCCCTCACGCTGGGAGAAAGAGTGAAGCAGAACATTGCTTGATGAATATTTTTGCCTGATCCGAATGTCTCTCAACCATTAACAGTGTGCAAAAAAAAAAAACAAATTCCTCCATGCTCTTTATGCTCTCCGCACCAAAAGTATTCTTATTCCTGAAAAAGCCAGGATGCAAGTCAGGGTATGGTAAACCACTAGTGCAGGCATAGCATAGATACAGCTATGAGGAACTGTGAATGAAGAGGGGGGAAGCCAGAATCCACTGGATCATCCATGTCAGTTATCTGTGATTGTTACTGCAAGATTGAAGACTGAAGCACACATTCAGGCTGTAGATAGACTACAAAATTACTGTAAATCCAATTCTCGAGCAAATGCGCAATCCCTAAATTCTGCCTGTTCTCTGTTGATTGGGCGCCCTCTAGAGACAATGGGATGCCACTACATTTTTCAAAGGCGAACCAGCAGCTATTTTACTTTACAATGAATGGGTCCACATGTGAAAAGAAGAACAATGTTTTTCTCCTGTGAAGATTCTATGTTCTTACGGCCCAAAAAAACATATCCAACTTATACTGACTAAATGTTTGGGGTTTTTTAGGTTTCTGTCTCGCAAAAGAAGTTGGTCATCTTTTACTAGTGGAAATGTGCAAAGACTCCTCTCTATCATAATAACCCCAATGAAGCCATTTTGGTAGAACTGATAAGGATCTGTTAGTACATACAGCACTGTACAAAATGTGCCTGATTAGTCTGCAGCAGCTACTGTCTCCTTCTCTCTCATTTCGCCCTCAAAATGAACTGCTATTCTGAAGGACAAAGTGCCTTCTAACCTAGTCTATAATCAAGTATTTAAGTTTAAAGCAGCAATTCAAATGTAATTGACTCAAAATGCCAGCTACAGTGAAACATTTCTTGTGCGCACACAGTGCTGAGATGCGACACTATTCATGTTTAGACAGTGAAAACTATTTCATGGGATTTTCTCCTGTAGTTTAGAAACTGGAGCCGGCTAGAAAGTGCTTAGCTCATGCCCCTGAATAGCCCTAAACCTCTGCTCCCACAGCAGTCCTACAATTGGATTAGCAGGAATCTAGAGGGCAACTGGGTTGCAGGCACTCAGATAAAAGCTCCCCAACATTAGAGAACCTTTTTTTTTTTCTCCCCTGGAAAATGATTTTCTCCTGCTAAGTACATACAGCATTGTAAACCTCAGAGGGGACACTGCAGTCCAGATGACTTTTTTTCCTGGCATGCACCTCTCAGGAATTAAATGAAACCAACACTGCTACTGATAAACAGGGAAAACTGTCATTAATCTAGATCTACATCACTGGGCAATATTTATGCTAAAAACAACAACAAATTCCATAAGTTCAGGCCTAGAGACTCAATAGCCAAGAAAATCAGCAGCCCTAGGTGTAACCCATTCACCCCACCTGAATAAAGATTTAGTACATTATTGTCTCTAGAGGTTGAAAAAGCATTTGGTTAGCTGCATGGCATTTTATGGAACCCGTTCTAGATAGACTTTGGTACTATTTGTATATGAAACTCCTCCATGTAGAGCAGGGGTAGCCAACTCCAGTCCCTCAAGAGCCTCAGACGGGTCTGGTTTTCAGGATATCCATAGTGTATATGCATGAGATAGATTTGCATGCATTGCTGCCATTGTATGCAAATCTCTCTCATGTATATTTCATTGCTGATATCCTGAAAACCTGACCTGTTTCTAGCGCTTAAGGACTGGAGTTCGCTACTCCTGCTATAAAGGAATCAAAGCACAGGACTAAAATTATCAATGATTCATCTTTTGCTTGGAGGGGGCTCCTTTCTCCTCTTTCTTCTGGTGCAGTTGGGAGCACTGTTAGGATTCTGGCACTATAAGCCCACCATACGCGGGTGTTTCCAGTGATTTAGCAGACCTACCATCCCAATGTTCCAAGTCCGCTCATTACAGCAGCGCTCCTGCGGCGGGGAAGCATGCACCAGGGCTTAGGGATGTGCATTCGTTTCATTCATTTAATTCATTTCATACGTTTCCCATTATATGTCAATTAGATGTGCATTCGTTTCATCGTTTCATATTACATGCTTGTATAGGAAACGTATGAAACGAATGCACATCCCTACCAGGACTTTTTCTGGTGCCCTGAATCATGGACTCTGAATCCAGCTATGCCTTTCTCAAGGACCATGAGCCCCACGCAACCCAGGGAGCGGAAAATCTGAATCAGGAATTAAACTAGGGTTCCTTCTGCATGGTATCACAGGGTTGGCCCAAAATAAACAGCTTTTCAACTATGGAACCAGACAAAGCTGCCTTTCCCCTGGCCCCCATTTGCTTTAAGACTGGAACCAGTACCCAAGAAGACTGCCTCATGGGGAACACAAGCTAGAGTTTTTTGTGGATGGTAATAAACAATGCATGAAAGGTCTTTTTATCCTTTGCAAATAATTTAGCTAGAATATGCTTTATGCTAAAATTTGCACTACAGGACACAAATAGGTGAAAATCTGTAAAAACACAATTTATGTGAAAACAACAGAAAACAAATACATCATTTAAAAGAGGGCTGGGGAAATGAGTTCTGTTCTCGGTATATTCCTGATGATTATATATGAGATCTGCATGCAAAATATTTTGCCTGCATTTTCATTAGGGATGTCCCAAAAACCCAGGAAGTTCCCCATCCCTGATATAAAACATGCGTCTGTGGATGAGCCACAAGTGAAATGTCCTTTTGCAAATAAGCTGTACGGGTAAAACTTCACTTTTCATTGTTCAAATTTTCTCACCCTTCCAGTTTTTGTGGCAAAATCATTTGAACAATCATTTGAGATTAATTTAGTTCCCTATATTTTGATTTATGGATTTTTTTTTTTAACCATTTCTTTACTTGAATTTGGGATTCTACAATTACAAAATTAATCTTGCCTCATTCTGCACTCCATTAAGTCCACTAGTAAACAATCTTTTTGTTTTTTCTGAAAACCCAATTTTCAAAAACATTTCCATATTTTTACAGAATATGGGACTTTCAGCATAGGCTGGTGGCATGCCAATATCCCCATCATAAATCAATCTGCTAGCTTGATTTTGATGTACAGCATATAAGCAGCAATACATCTTAGCATCTTCAGAGGCTGGGATACCTATTAAAGACCAATGACATAGCTGACAAGATACATCAGCGTTCAAAACCACGTCTGAAAAGGAGGGTTTACGAGGTCTGAAAAGCACACAGACTACAGCATCCTTCTTGTTGGAGCTTTAAAAGATATCACACCTTCCAAAGATTCTTGATAGAGATGAGCAGGGGGAAAGTTATCATTTCAGGCACTTTTTTTTTTTTTAAATATTATTCAGGATTCGATTTATTTTATGTTTGTTTTGGTTTGATTGCCAAACTGAAATAAACATTTAGGGGTAGATTTTCAATCGCTACTTCACCGGATACATTGGACTGATCCGGCAAAGTGGCTGCCGTTGGCTATACCACTTAGCTATATAAGGGCCTCATTTTCCAAAGCTATCGCAGGCCTGCGCTACTGAAATCGGGGCGGAGTCGGCCCCGGAAGAGGAGGAGTTGGGGGCGTCAACGGGGCCGACTCCGCGAGGACGGCACGCACAGCGGAAAGGTAAGGAGCCTTTTCGCTGGCTATTTCGCACCCAATAACTACACCTTCTATGGTGTAGTTATTGGGCGCGAAGCCGGCAGCGATCGCACCCCCCCCCCCCCCCCCGCAGCGCAATTTTCTAAAGCATCGCAGGCCTGCGATACTTTAGAAAATGAGGCCCTAAGTGACTTATCCAGCTAAACAGTTGGCCATATAGTCAGAGGGTGGGCAGGAGGTGTAACTGGCTGGCACTATCTATCCGATTAACTTAGCCTTATAAGTAGCTATACTGAGCCTTATAACAAGTTAGACATGGCCCATAGTTGGTCTAAAGTTAGCCAGATAAGCTTCTCCAGCTAACTTTAATACTTATCCAGGTATATTCAGCAGCATTGCCATGCCATTAAATATCCCATGTAAGTTAGCCGGATAAGTCTTATTTTAAGATTGGCCCCTTAAAACTAAAGCAAAGCAAAGAAAAGTAAAGAACTGAAATGGGGCCTCCCTGAGTTCCCAATCTCCATCCCCCACCTCAGGTCCCAGTGCCTCACTGGTCTCTCCCCCGATCCAAACACCCCTTCCCCCTGCCAAAAAGCCAGACTGCAACTGGGGCCTCCCTGGACTGCTCCAAAACCAGCCTGAGCCCTCTTTCCCCCTGAACCCCTAAAAATATTCTAGAGCCTCCCCAACCTCTACTTATCCCTTCCATGGAATTCTTCATCGTTGAAAGGGGCAGAAACAATACCCAGTGGTTCCTGCCTACCAGTTTCTCTTAAAAATAGTACCTGCCGATCCTGAAATTGTCACCAGTGTTTCATATCAAACAAAATGATGGCAGTCTCAGGGCCAGCCAGTGCCATTTTGTTGTATGGCCATGCAAAATAATGGCATGACCGAAGCCAGCGGGGCAGGAGTGACTGAGGATCGCTCTAGCCCCTTTCTACGATATAGATCCCCCCCCCCCCCCCCCAGAAGGGGTAAGTGGGAAGGCCTAGAACCTGAGGCAGTAGCAGGGATGGGGGGGCAACCAGGAATGCTTCTTTTTATATTATATTTTACATTTTGGGCAAATGGTCCCAAAATAACCAAATATTTTCTGATATATTTGAGCAAGTCTATTTTCCGTCTGTGAAAACAGTCTCTTTTGTTACGAAACTTGTATTGGTTTGACACGAATGCACATCCCTATCTTGATCCAACAGAATTCAACTTTGATTATTCATAAAGGGTTAGCAAAAGAACCTTGTAATAAAAAATTTCCAGTAAGTGATGGCAGAATATTTAGAAGCAAAGCTTATACATCAATATGGACACTCATTCAAACAATCACTATAAAAGTAAATATCTCTATTTAAACTGTGCAGCTAACAATTTGGAAATCAGTTTGAACTTTTTAAATTAAATTTAATTACCCAAAAGATTGAACAGAATGACCAATGATATCAATGGGTTCAATTTTGTTTGTTATATATTTCTATTCCGAAAACCCTAACTGAAAATGTCTGGACCCATAACACCAATTTCATACAACATATTACAAAGTACACAAAACCCATGCAACTGATCAATACAATGATAATGCCTAAAAAAGGGAGTGAGGACGAACAAAGAATGCAGTGTCTTACTTTGTTTTCTGACAGTTGTTTTATAAGTGGCTCTTTGGGGGCTTGCAGGAGGGTGTGCAGATGCATTTCGTGCTGTCTCAAGAGCTTTTCCATTTCTTGCTTCTGCTCGTTCCACCGAGAGCTATCAGCAAGCATCTCCATCAACTGTTGATGTCGAACTTCCACACCATGCTGAGTACTATCCCATTGATTCCTGACCTTCTCCACTGCAGGAAATGATAAAGAAGTTGTACACAAGCTATTCAAACATAGCTTTTAGAAAGTTTCACTCTTCTAACCACAAAAACCCTCTAGCAAAGTTGAAGCACCCAAGACTCACACTAGCGGTAAGACTGAATGAAAATGGCCATGTCGTCCAAGCATTCCTGGTGCTCATGGTTGACAAGAACTTGCTGACCCTCTGCCACCTGCCTGAACATGTGCATGCCACACATATCTCTGTCTGCGCTCCAGCTCCTTGGCATTCATGCTAGTCTCAAGGGCTGGCCATTTCAATTGTGCTGAACTCTCTGACTCCTCTAAGTGTACAAGGGAGCCAAGAACAGTCACAAAGTGAGAACTGGAGCAAAACAGCAAAGTGTAGAAAAGAGAGAAGGAAAAGGAAGAGTTAAGACAGGAAGAGAGAGAAAGAAACAGAGATGGAAATGAAGCAGGAGAAGAGAGAGAACCGCGTGCATGTTATAAAATCCAGGGTCAGCGCAAGCAAGGGGGTGCACACTTGTGCACCTTGCGTGCGCCGAGCCCAAGGGAAGCCCTGATGGCTTTCCCCGTTCTCTCCAAGGCTGCTCCGAAATCGGAGCAGCCTTGGAGGGAACTTGGAGGGAACTTTTTTTTAGCTCCCCCCACCTTTCCCTCCCTTCCCCTATCTAACCCACCCCCCAAGCCCTACCTAAATCCACCCCCCCCACATCTTATCTCGCTAAGTTACGCCTGCCTCTGGCAGGCATAACTTGTGCGCACCGGCTCACCATCCCCCGGCATAGGCCGTTGTGCCGGAGGATTCGGCCCCGCCCTGGACCGCCCCCAAACCGCCACCACACCACCTCGCCCCCTGCCCCGCCTCCAGACCGCCCATTTTTGAAAGCCCCCGGACATATGCGTGTCCCAGGGCTTGTGCACGCCGCCGAGCCTATGCAAAATAGGCTCAGCGCACGCAGGGGTAGGTTTTCGGGGGTTATGCATGTATCTTACGCACATAACCCTTTGAAAATCTACCCCTATATGAATAGGAACCTGATTATATAGCAGCTATAGTGATATCCAAGAATATATATGATTAAAAACTAGAATATTCGCTGTTTCATAGAACAAGAAAGCGAATATAGACTCACAAATATGTGATAATTGACCATGACTATGAATACTGATTTTGTAAACCGTTGTGATCTTTGGAACGATGGTATATGAAATGCCTAAATAAATAAATAAATAAATAAATAAATAAATAAATAAAAATCATTACTCATAATTAATGATTAATTATTCTGTATTTAGTAAGGCTGTGTCTATGTTCTGCATGTGTGACCGAGGTGAAGTATTCTGCTAGCTTATCGTTTCTATGTAGGATCTCTAGCAGCCTGGCTTGTTCTGTTTTCCTAGGAGGAGGTATATTAGTTTTGTAGGGCCTGGTGTAATATTTGCAGTGTTGCATTTTTATTGCTAGGGTTGTTACTGTTTTGAGTGCTGTGTTGGTATGGGAGGTCCAACCCTATACCCCACTTGTGTTACAATAGATATAATCCCAATAAAATAATGTACTGGTCTCTTTTTTACATACATCACTCTGTCGCCAAAATACTTATGTAAGACCCTCTATTCACGAGTAGGCATATATTGTACCATCTCGTTTGTCATAGGGGTCTGAATTACTTTTAATAAATCCTGCGTACCTTTGAACACTGGGGACTCTTGGTCTTAATGAGAGAATCAATTGTGATTCTCCCACCAGATTGTGTATATCGAGTGAGTGTTGATTTTTCTAAGTTTGACTTTATAATCAGCGCCTGTCGCGTATGAAAGTTTGGATGTCTCTGATCTAAATATTCAAATACTTTTTTCGTCGGAAGAGGACCTGATGGGAAACTTCAATCACGTCTACCCACTAAGCATATAGTGGTTGTAGGACGTAATGGAGGACTTGTTGTTTGGACATGCGCAATTTCCTTGTAACAGTGTTCCCATTAAATTGAGGACCTGATGGAAGACTTTTTGGCGATACATACTATTACAGCAGCGTGAGTCATGGGAGGACGTGATAGAGATCTTCCTCCGAACCCTCCCGGAAGGGGAGGTAACAAGTTGGTGTTTCCGGAATAGGTGGATAAAAGGAGTCCGGGAGTTCGCCATTGTCAAATCGAGGCGGGTGAAATTATAGCCCGCATTTGAAAAGTATTTGCACAGATGAAATCACCACATTAACGGTATTGAGAAGGATCGTCGAATTGGAGACCCGTGATTTCCCCTGAAGCAGGACTGCGGTCCGAAACATGGCCATGTCAGGACTTTTGGGACCTTTCTACTGTGGATAAGTATTCATCATCGGTTGTGCGGTATTAATTGGGAGTTCCCTATAATTTTCGTATAGACATTTTAAGATAACTTGAAAAAAACTTGAAAAATTAAGCAAACAAAAGGTATGCAGGATTTATTAAAAGTAATTCAGACCCCTATGACAAACGAGATGGTACAATATATGCCTACTCGTGAAAAGAGGGTCTTACATAAGTATTTTGGCGACAGAGTGCTGTATGTAAAAAAGAGACCAGTACATTATTTTATTGGGATTGTTTACATTGTGGTATATTGGAGTACATAGTGTGTGTGTGGGTATTTGTGAGATTGATATCGTGACAATAGATATAATACCATATGGGTTCCAAGCAGGGATTTTTTTTTTTTTTTTGCAGTTTCTGGCTGGCACCATGGCAGTGCATGCAACTATCACAAAAACATCCTATAAAATCCTATAAAATTTTTTATCCTATAAAATCTGTGACGATAAATGCATAAAATTTAAATTGTGTGTGGGGAAGTCAGTGGGAGGCACAAAGCTGTAATGTTCTCCTACAGCGCTTGCACCAGCCCTGACCTTATCTATTTGTCTCTTTTGACTGTAAGCTTCAAGGAGTTGAGACAATTAATACGAGTCTTTGTAGAACACTGCATATATGTGGTATGCGCTATACAAAACATGATGACAATACCAGTGCCTTTATTTACCAAACAGAAGCCTCCATTCCCTCACAACAAGGCCTATTATCCATTTCTTCATTTTCAAAGGCAAAATTGATTCCCACTCACAGTTGGCCTTCAGTTGCATAGCTCCCATATTACGGAGAGTATCCCTTTGGATATCCATCAGAAAAAAAAAAAAAACCTACCTGACCTTCATAAAGCAATTAAAATCTGAGAGGGTTTTTTTTGTTTTTTGCAGTCATTTCTAAGATATCTACCAGAAACCTTCTGAATTGATTAAATTGATGTTGGAGGAAAAACGAATGGTAGCACTCCCTGCAGAGGAGTTGTTCCTGTTTCATTTTCTGTTTGGTTTTCTCCCAGGCTGGCTGTTTTGTTTTCAAAACAGATAAAAAGTAATTGTTATGGAGAAAATGATGGATTCTCTCTTCTTTATTTTTCCCTTTTTAGCTGATGGTTTACTGTAAAAGATATCCTTGACCCAGTTTTTGTTTTGTTTTTGCATTGAATATATTTTATTGATGATAGGTTCTAGGACTTAGGACTAGCACGCTGCTTGTACTTATGTGTTTCGTTTTTTTTTTTTAATGTATGAAGTGGGTATCATTTGTATCTATTTCGTTAGTTCATCTGTAACTCACTTGGGGGAGTGGGGTGGTACTAAATAATAAGGCAAAGAATCAAGACAGACTAAAGTTGTTAAATATCAGGAAAATGTCTTGGAATATATCAAAGCCTGCAGGCTTGTGGAGCTTTTAAGGTCAGACTTTCTGGCTCTGGACACTTTTCTTCATGATTGGTCCCCTGACAGATTTAGGACATTGGAGCTGGAACTGAATGCATCCTTCTGCATGACCAAAACCTGATTGCCCGTGACATATTACTTGCCAAAAAGGATTTCTGCAATGGACTGTGGAGAAAGCTTGAAAGGGAAGAGGGTCAAGAGTGGGCAGCAGACGAGCAGCCATTACCAAAGACATTTCCAAAATTTTTAGCAGGCAAAGAAATACAGGAGACCTTGTAAAAAGTGGTGACTGGTCATACGCTTTTCTTTATTATCTTGTTTTATGTGATGTATACATTCACCTGTTTGAGTCAATAAAAATTTTGAAATACAAAAAAAAAGTGGTGACTGGGATTTTTTTTTTTTTCCATTTAGACCCTAAAATTTTAGTCTGGATTTAACAGAAGTTTCAGGCACAGGAGGTAGTGGCCTTTTTGGCCTCTTCATTCCCCTAGCCAGAGGAATTGTTTTGTTATGAATTGTGAGGTTGCATTAGACTGAAGCAATAGAACAGTGCAGGGGCCACAGATTTCAAGAGCTTTCATCTGCTTCTGCTGAGCTACGTTTACACTAATAACGCTTGGCAAATGGCTCTACTGTATGTAATAGGGACGAAGGGTACCAGATTAAGAAGCTAAGGATGAAAGATTTCAGCTTCCAATGCACAGATCACAAATATGAAGAATCAAAGTCAGGTATGTACCAGTTTCCTGCACAGCATTTACTCTGCAAGGGTTGTTGTTGTTTTGTTTTGTTTTTTTTTTTTTTTTAAACCTCTATGCTCAGTGGAGTCTCCCTACATCGGAAGCCCGCACTTCTTGCTGCTGACGGCTGCAATAAAACAGCAATGAGGGGTTTCAGGATTAAAATTCTGGAAAACCCTGGATGTTTCCAATAGTGGTAGGTATGTGTGTGTATGGAGGGGGAAGGGAGGTTAGTCATCTAAGTACAGCAGGAAAAAAGCATCAATAACCTATGGGACACAGAGGATTACAAATTATTTTTTTTACTAACCCCAAAAAGGAAATGCCATAGTTAGCTGGAAAGAGAGTTTGAGGAGATATAAAATGTTGTGGGGACCACAGCTGCTGATTTCTGAGTAAGTTGCAGCTTTCATATTCTAACCAGGAAGTAAGACAAGCACGAGAAGAACTGCAGTCATCCGGCTGCGGAAAGATGAATGAAACCACAGGCGCTTCAAGAGGGCAATGCATGCTAATAAAAAAAAAGACTATATCTCACTGAGGAAGTGCAAGAGGGACTGATTTATTGTGACTGAGCATGCCTTCTCATATATTTCACTAGGTCCCTATGCACAGTGGAAGAGAAGAATAGTTTGCATGCCTTACAGGCACCATGAAGGTCATTTCAGATCCACTGCACACTCCTCATGCCTATTCTGAGACTATGCTGCACTCGCTTTCATAGAGGCCGGCTAGTACCCCGGTTTGGCCGTAGCAGGCCTTGCTCCTGCCTGTCCACTCACTGGAGCAACAGTATTACAATATGGCTGTTCTTCATGGCCAGGGTCTCCAACCTCGGTCTTCAAAGGCTGCTACCCAGGCGGGTTTTCAGGATTTCCACAGTGAATGAGGATGAGATCTATCGGCATGCACTGCCTTCCACTGTGTGCCATCAGATCTCATGCACGTTTGTGGTGGAAATTCCAAACACTCAGCTGAGTTGCAGCTCTCAATGAAAGAGTTTGGAAATGCCTGGTTTATGGGTTGAATCTTGCAAGACAGACTGACTGAAGGGACTGCATTAACAGGGTATCACTTCTGGGTCTCCAGGTGTCTGATATCACTCAAAAAAGTTGAAAGGCCTGTTTAAAATGAGCATTTAACAGCTTCACCCAAAGCACACAAACTGCTGACTCTCTACCCAAATGGACCCTCTTTGGTGGTGTTGCATAGCTGACCCAGTGCTCCCAGCTGATGGTTTCACTTCACAGTTACTTTTATAAAAAAATTTCATTAACAATGACACCAACCAAAAAAAAAAAAAAAAATGACAACTTACATTTTTCTGTGATTGCTGTCCTGACATCTGAACTAGAAGTTTTATTTTTCAAATTCTGAGCCAAGGTGAACACTGCATCGAGCTGGGGATGTCGCTGCTCCAAGTCATATTTTGTTATCTGTGAGAAAAAGATAATGAAGCAGTTCCATGACTCGTTAGGCTAAAAACTTGCCATGTCTACATGGTTAGTAGGAAACATCATTCCTATAGTAACAGCTAGTGCTTTACATCTAAATCTTGCAAGGTTTAGAAAGATCAGGCAAAATGCCATACCGAGCCGTTCTGTGTCCCAGGTTCATGGGGAGGCATCATACTAAGGAAAGAGATGCCTTCTAGTGGCCACATGTATTTATTACAGGGTGCCTCGCTGACACATGTCTGAAATCCCAGGTCATTCTGTGGATAGCCATGTGGAAGCAACCGATGGGAGCACTGCAGATGGTAATAACCACCCCTGAGAAATCCGCAGGATAGCCAAGGATTTCAGGAACTCGTTAGTGACTGGTCTGTCGTAACAGAAAATTGTGAATGACAGAATAATCATAACTTTAAAAAAAAAAAAAATTTCATGGATTTTTATTTTTTTTTAGAAACGTTTGTGATATGGCCTCACAGTGAAAAGTTGACTGGCTAACGATTTTCCATTTTATTATAATTCAGCAAATGGAGAATAGATTAGTCTCACAGAAAAAAATGCCAAGAAGCTCCAGAATGCCTGGTGCTTTTCTGTGTTTTTGGATAGCCTTATGTGGAATTTCAGTGTTAATTGCCAGTATCATCCGGCATAATACCATACTTGTGTGTTTCAGCCATGTCAACACTAGCTCATACATAACTCCCACCAATGTGGGCAACTCATTCCGATTGCCAGTGCAGGGTTTCTATCCATTCACTTACAATGTTATTAAAATAATTATAAAGCATATGAGGTTTCCGACAATGGAACTATGGGCTTTTTGTTCATCCTTTGTGTCCAAGGATGGAACATGACAGCTTTGCTTCATTACTCTATTCTCCCAGCCTTTCTTCCAATAAAATGGAGCCGGAATAAAATCTGGGCTCTATTTAGATGGAACCTTCTGTATCCCCCCACTACATGGGACTGAAGCAGCTCCAGGTTTTGCACCATTGACTCAGAATACAGGTTACAGTCATGTGGAAAAACTCCTAAGCATGCAACACACAACAAATCCAGCCAGGCCACTTACCAATTCTTGGAAACTAACTCCCCCATTCTTAAAACAATATTGGCCATAGGCAGCCACAATGGAACAGGATACAAGGAGCGCAAGCAGCAAGAGCAACTGGATAGCCAGCAGACGAACCTTCAGCATGTTCTTCACAATGAGCTGGATTATAGTCTCAGCTGCCCCATATCTCAGACCACAATTTTATAAACAAGAAGTACAGACCGTAGGAAATGTTTTAACTTGGAGCCAGGCTGAACACCCTCGGCCGGAAGACCACCATTGTGACACTTACACTAGACATAGATGGAGGTCAGTGAAAAAAAAAATGTGAAAGCCAGTTAGGTAAGGTGAGGAGGAAAGTATGGTCCAAATGGGTTGGAAGCCCAAGGAATATAAAGCAGCTGCCTGGCCGAAAACACATCCATTCAAGATTATAAATACAGTGCATAAAACCAGTCAATGCCTTCAACAGAAGCCTGGCTTGGCCACTGTTGGAAACAGGATACTGAGGCTTGATGGACCTTTGGTCTGACCCGGTATGGCAAGACTTATGTTCCTATGTTCTCTTACTTTCATGCGAGCCATGGTCTGGTTGATCTCATCTGCTTCTCCTACAGTAACAATGTTTGATGTGAGCATGTGGTCAATCAGTACCAGCCAGTCAGCCAACTCTGTAGCAGTCCCATCCAGATCGGCGGGCATGGGAACGTCAGTGCTCTGTGTATGAACGGGAACTTCAGCGGCAGAAGACACTAGCATGACCCTCTGGAGAGTAGGAGAAGCTGAAAAAAAGAACGGACTCTGCTTAATAAAATGGTGATGTGATGATTTTACATGAGCAAGTCACTGCATTGCACATTTCAGCAACAGAGTTCCTGCCCCACCCCCCCAAAAAATGTTTGCTCTTTAGAGGCCAGATTCAGGAATAGGCTGAGCCCTACAAATCTTCCTTTCCTACCTTGCTAAGCAAAGTTTTCTGTTGCCAGAACTATTTGCTTTAAGTTATTATGTGAACCGGTATGATGTACCCACTAATGCCGGTATATAAAAGTTTCTAAATAAATAAAATAAATAAATAAATTTGTAGCCAGTCACCCCCATCTGAAATGGTTCTCAGGAAAGAGCAAACAGGAAGACAGGTCAATTTCATATAGCGTCATTTATTTATTTAACATTTTTCACAGCCTGCACCCTCTGAATAATTTGGGACAGGTTACAATTTCACATACATGTAATGCAATTATGAAGTTACTCTCCACTGGGAGGGATCCTAAGGGTAAAACATCAAAGTGAACCAGATGTGAAGCCAGTCACATCTTAGGAGGTTCCATTACACTTACACATGTACCTCAATACCAACAATCTACACCTTTTTCACTTAAGAATTTAGAGGTCAAAATTCAGACACAGTGCAGATAGCAAAGTTAGTCAGATGAACTTATCCAGCTAACTTTGGAGGTATATTAAATACTGCAGCCTACTGAATATAGCCAGTTATCTTATAGCCTGCTAAATATAGCCAGCTAAATTTAGGACAGGTCTTTGGCCTAACCAGACTAAAAGGTGGATTTTCAAAGATGCACACGCGGTTCCCAGCGCATGCACTCAGTCGCGCCGATTTTATAACACGTGCGCTTCTCTTTACTGGCACCTGCTCTCCCGAACAACCTTCCCTCGTGTCTTTTTCTGCCTTAAAGACCAAACTAGCAACCCGTCCATTCCATCTTGTCCTCCCAGACAATTAATTGCATTTTCATATTTTGGTTATTATTCAGCTTCTATCTCTTTCTGTTTTAATGTGGGCTGGCTGGCTTGGCTTGGATCAGGTTGCTTGAAAAATTCCATAGCGAAATAAAAAATTTGAGACAAAATCACTAAAGTTTTAAGCAGGGAGGCTTTCTGACTTATCCATGTTTCCATCTCACCCTCCCACAGTCTCCTCTGTTAGTAGCAAATGTCTCATATCTGACCTCCAAAAATCTGGTACCCTTAACTGCTAGGAAGCAGTCACAAACCTGGAATGAACAATGAACCACTGCAGCAAGGTGTGAAAAACCCACAGGGCAGCTCCATTTCCTATTTGCTACAGTTCACAAATATGGACCCATGGATCTGTGTCATTTGATTATCACATACATATATCCCACTCTTTCTATTCAAATGAAGCCTATCCGTTGTCATTAGGTACAGATACTTTTCTGCTCACCTCTACTTTTTGATTCATTCTTTCATTCTCATGCCAAGTAGCAGGATCACGCATAATTCCATAAATAATTCTGAGACTATGATATGGGAGCCACTTGAGGTAGAAATATTCTCTCTTATAATTTCATGGCAGTATACACGGAGGTCAAAATTCAATGTCACTTTGCCGGATAAGTTTGGGCTTATCATTTGAGCATTTGGCTGCATTCAGCGATCACTACTTGGCCGGATAATTATTTATCCAGTTAAACTGTTATCCAGCCAAGTGGGAGACGGCACAGGGGCATTTTGGAGATGAACTACTTCTCTAGATAAGTGGCAAAATTCAGCCTTATCTGCTAAGTTAGCAGATAAGTTAGACCTGATATTGAGCAGGTCTAAAGTTAGCCAGATAAAGCATCCAGGTATATTCAGAAGCACAGCCACACCGCTGAATATCTCAGTTAAGTTAGCTGGAAATGTTTATCCGGCTAAATTTCTAAGCCAGCTATTTTTTTTAATATCTACTTCTAGGTGTCTACCATAAAACACAGCAAATTCCCACATCACAGCTGTCCCTCAAAAGCAGAAATGTAGGCTACTTATAAATGTTACAGCGTCAAGGAACAAAAACAGAAGGGGGATATGAATCCCCTGGATGACATTGTACAGAGTACGGGTGGCAGGAACAGAATCCTTGCCTGGCACACAGAGATGAAACTATTTCCCACTGCCCTCTAATCCCTGGGTTGATATCCTGGAGATGTCTCTCTGCCATGAAGTGTGTCTCGAAAAAAAAGGGAGTGTCCTGGCTTGCAGGTGACTGGATGTAGACTGGAACCTACCTGCAGCAACAGAAGCTATTAGGGGAGCAGTCCCGGATTATCCACAAGGCTGAGGAAGAGGCCACTCGAAGGGAGGTGAGCACAGCACAGGTATGTTTCTACCACTTAGCTCAGGTATTGCAGCAGGTACAAAGTACGCATGGAGATATAAAAACCTGTGATTACCGCCTCCCCCTCCCCCCCCCCAAGACGGTGCTGCGTGCAGCACATTATAGCAAAGCAATCCCAATCAGGGCGGCAGACAGGCGGGTTTGCTGCGGCACAATCACACTGCACTGGAAGAGGCATCGTTAAAACTCTTAATTTGGGCTCAGTACTCACCAGAGACCTTTTGCTGCATCACATAAGGGGGCGGCTGTAACGGGGACTCCAATTCTTTCACCTTGTCAGGCAGTTCTTTGCATACCTGTTCGGAGAGGAAAAGGAAGGGACAAATACAATAATCAGGGAGGGAACCCACTTTTCAAATGATTACATAAAATTAATTAATTAGCTATTCATGCAGAGTATGTGCTGCATACCAATTAGATCTGTTTTTTAATGTAATTAAATTGGTACCATTCAAGATGATTTTATGACAAGTGACATTTCACGAGCACAACACGCTCCAAAGCAAAATCAGGGGGTATAGAGGGCTCGCTTGTATGTTTTCATTCACTACATGGAACGTGAAATGCTTGATCCCACTTAGGATTACCAGCTGAAGACCTACCTCCAGCTTTCCCTTCTGAATTAGGGAATATGCTCTTCAGCTCAGAGGTCCCCCCTGCCCTGGAATGATGTATTTACTGCCAGAGATGTGCAGGAAGATCCGCGCGAAAAGTGGAACGTGCAAACCAATTGCACTTAAGGATAATCTTCACAAAATACCACCTGCCACCTTGATCTTTTGCTCCCTAACACACACACACACGCACGCACAAGTAATAACAGTAACAGCATTCATACTGATGCTAGAGAGGACTGAACTCAGAGGTTGTGACACCCTTCACTGGCCTCTACAAAACGTAAAAAACCTCTGAACGTTTTCCGATGTCTAAAGTCGCACATTGTTTTGTTGTATGACTTTCGGATGTAGAACATGCAAAACCGAGAAGACAATCAGGCCGATACAAAAAGACGCACGGAAAACGGGTGGCTCAGTGTTGAGAGCCCGCTTTCCTAATGTGCACCCAGTCACCACTCCTGGGCACGCGATACTGTATTTAAACGAGGGGTCACGCTGCCAAGGAGGCGCTAGGGACAAAAGCATGCCCCTAGTACCTCTTTTAGCACCTTGGGCAGGTGTTAATATCTGAGCGTAAAATGTGCGGAACCATCGCACATTTTCTTTTTCTGTATCTGGGGCTAATGACTAATAGCCTCATCAACACACATTTGCATGTGATAAGCGCTATTAGTTTCGGGGGGGTTTGGATACACTAAACCTCTTATTGTATAAGGGGTTGTAGACACGCGTCCAATACGTGCGTCCAACCACGGGTAAAACAGTGCGCTCAGCTGAGCGCGCTTTACTGTTGTTGCGCCCGGTCGCAGGCGGCTGCGACCTCTCATGCTCACCTCTTTTTTCCCTGCACCATCTATCATTGGGAGAATGGCGGCCTCCGCCAACCAATGTCAACTTCGCCGGCATCTCCGGGACAGCGTGGGCACTGCCGACTGCCATCTTACTTCTAGCATCACCTAGGCGCGCAGGACCTCCTTATGAATATGGCATGGCGGGAACCTCGGGGGCGTCCCCTCCTGATGACGTCAACACCACTAGTGTACTTATACGGACTCGCCCATTGCTAAGACGAGTTAGCAAGGAGTTCTCTCAATTGTTAAATCTGCTCTCATTGGATCTTCTGTTCCAGATTCTCCTTTAGTTTATTGGACACACAAAGAACCCCCTCCTTGGGGGCTCTTCCACGTATTGGCTATCCGCTCCTAAGAGGGCCCTCCTGCTTGGGACATCTTGACCCGCTACTCTGGTATATCTACTGGGACTTCCTTGTGTGAGTACATTCTCCAACTTCTATCATCTCTACTGAAGATTCACAGTGTACCCCATTCCTCGGGCCACTACCACTCTTCAGTCCATTCACTCTATGCTATCTGTGCCTCAGGATACTTCATCTCCTATACTGGGTCTATGGCCTTGTTGCTGTAACACCGACCTCTGCCTCTTTGACTTCTACAGTACAGCTTCCTCGGCATGCACTGCGGGCCACTACCGGATCTGCACTCAGAGGTATTACATCAGCCTACAGGAATTCCCGGGTGTACCCCGTGCTGCGGGCCATTACCATGACTCTTGTATATACATCATCATCCTGACCACTTTATTTACTAAGACTGTGTTTAATTACATTTCCCGCACCTCGGGTTATGTTCTATATTTCTCCTTAATAAAGTCTCTCTCACAGCTGTGTCCTACGTTGCTGAGACCATGCCTACCGACGGTGAGGCCCACGGGGCTCCTCCCTATGGGCGGAGACATCTCTCACCTTGGCCCGGGGTTCACCAATTCATCAAAACCATAACAGCTGTATTAGCCTGAATGTGGGGGACAGTGTTTTTTCTCATCATTCTCTACAAGACAAAGGGGAGTGGCTATCTTGGTACACAAAAACCTTCCTTTTCCAATAAAAAACAATTTCCAGGATGAAGAAGGTAGATTCCTTATTATAGTAGGTACACTATATAATCAAAAAGTAGTAGTGTGTATTATGCATGTCCCAAATATTTATTCCCATGATTTTTTTCACTCAGATGGTTTCTAAGTTGTTGCAATACACAGGCTATAAATTACTTGTGTGTGGGGGTAGGGTGAGGGGACTTTAATACTGTTTGCAAAAGGTACAATGGATTGTAAGCCATCAATAAGAATCAAGAAGGATGAAGTTGCTTTAGATATTAACTTTTTATAGAGGAAAGTAGGAATGATTAATGCATGGTGTACGTACCATCTGAGAGAGGCAAACTTTACCTTCTACTCAAATCCGTCTAAGCCCTACTCGACAATCCACTAAAGCTCTGGTCCCAAGTGGGCGCTCTGCAAAAATTGGTCTCAGTCATTTTGGACCATGCCCCTGTTACTAACCTGGTGTACAAAAATGTCTGAGTTTATGCAAATGGAAAATTTAGATGTGAGATTAAATAGGCTATTAATGCAGATTATATATATGCATGGAAATCATTTTATACCTCTTGCTTATCGCAGAAAAATTTATTGCTGGATTAGAACAGCCCTAGATCTGCATAATCTCTGCCTCTGATTTGTGAAATTTCTCTCTTGTAACAGGTGTCCTCCGAAGACTACGGGATGTTGGTCCTCACACATGGGTGACATCATCGCATGTGCAGCTGCAGCCCCCGCTCTGTCTCTCAGCTAGAGTCCCTCAGTCCATGACATAGCAAATACATGGAAAAATCTACATCCAAGAGAGGCCAGTGGGTTTCATGAGGACTGACATCCTGCTGTCCTAGGAGAACAATTGTTACAGGTATGCAACTCTGCTTTCTCCAAGGACAAGCAGAATGGCAGTATTCACACATGGATGATTCCCAAAGCTAGAGATAAAATGGTGGAAACCCTTTACTGCAGAAGCACCACCATTCCCCCCCCCCCCTTTTTTTGGTAAGGCAGCTGACCCATAAGTGCTCTAGGAGGGAAAAGAGTTGGATTTTTCACCTCAAAGAGACTAGATGAGAGTTAGAGAGACAGAAACCCTAAAACGCAGCAAGACATCCAAAGGCAGGGGTATAATGCGAGCATGGGATGAGAATCCCACTGAGCCACACAAAAAACAAACACAGTCAAGAGCTTCCTAACAGTGAACTCTGACTAGCACCAGTAGGCCTAGAACCCAGAGAGCACAAGCAAAGACACAAATTTCCAAGTACAAGAGAAAAAAGAACTTCGGATCAAGACAACAACATTTTGGGGTTTTCTTTTTTTCACAAGACAACTGAAAATCCACTGGGGCTGGAGTGCCCAGCAGAAAGAAAACTGTGGTTTATAATCAATGGAGTAACAAGACAGATTGGGCATGTAGAGTGATGCCCAAAGTATGTCCAAAAGGAATAGCAGGCATGGAATCCAAGTCTGCCCAGAGAAGTAGCAGCAAGCAGTATCAGGGTCTGCAGCATACCTCACCCGCCGAGCTACTACAAGTACAAGATCTGTCTTCTGTCAGATGGGATAAAAACCCAAGTGCCAAGGCATGAAGGGCTACTCCAGCCCAGGGAGCTCCATGCCAAGATGCAGAGCAGAGCAGTGAGCTGCTGCTTAAACTCAGCTGAGCGGTGGAATTCACCATCAGGGGAAGCCAGGTGAAAGGGAAGCATCTTGGCCAGTGAACTGGCCAAAGCAGGGAAAGGATTGTATACCCTATCGTGAAGGTATATGCGATGACCACGCCCATGCAACACCCCCCCCCCCCCCCGGCTTCCTCCTGGACTGTCTGATGAGGTGAACAACAAAGGAGGCAGACCTCTGGTTGTTGGACAAAGGAGACAGCCTTTAGGCTGTAGAAAATGTAGATGGGAGATTTCCCAACTATGCAAACTCCCTGCCAATCTCAGCAGGGAGTTGCCGCTGAGGCAGGTATAGCCCACAGGGCCCATCTCCTTCAGTAAAGATACTGAGAGAGTCCTAGATTTCAGCAGGATGAGAACAACCTGAAGAAGAAGTCATAAACCTCTCTGCTGAGAGCAAAAACAGGAATGCTGCAAGAGGCAGCCTCTGTGGAAGAGGACTTCCTCACCGATCTGGAAACTCTGAGGGTACCAGAGAAGGAACAGTCTGAACCACAGAGCAGACTACTCACTAACCTGTAGGGAGATACCCCATGTTTTGCCACTGAAAGCAACAAAATATAAAGCATAACCACCAAAGAGGGACACAGAATGAATATGGACATGTATTCCCCAGCAAAGTCAAGACTGTCTCAGCACAGAAAGAAAAATCCAGCCTGCAAACTTTGCTGGACTGAACAATACTTGTAAATAAACAACAACCAACCAGATGGACAATGCAGCAACTTTAGCTCAAAAAGTAGAAGTCACTGTCCATCCAAGGGAAGTCGATAGGGCAAAAGTGGCCCCACCCATGGACAAAGGAGAAGCACTCTCAAATGTAGAAAAGGCTGACATGGCAGACAGAGCTGGTCAAGAGGTGGCAGGACCCCTGTCATCCCCCCTCCTCCCCCCCCCCCCCCCCCACACACACACACACAAGGAAAAGGAGAGAGGACAAAGACCTGCAATGCAGCAGAGACCCTCCACACACGGCATAATTATGCATGAGCTTATGAATAGGCAAAAGCTGGCTAGTAAAAAGGGGGGGCAAATACCTGCAATGCAGAGAAAACACCCTCTACTCACTCCTTGATTTTGCAAGAAACTTATGCATAATCATAGGCTGGCTAGTATAAGAAGGAACCTAGAAGAGCTCATTGAAAAAAAAAAAAAGAGCTGACTACCCAAGACAGCTGACTATCCAAAGCGGGGAGACAACATGCAGGATCCCCCTGCAACTCCACATATGGGGAAAGGAGAGAATGGGGTATGGCCGAGAGACTGAAGAGAGAGGAAAGCCCTGCCTGGTATCTGTCAGCTGGTAAAGTGTTCGAGACACCAACGAGAGGTAAGCCCTCCCTTTGTACCAGGAGCCCTGCCCCAAAGTCTGGGCCAATTCCAAGCAGAGAGAGACGCCTCCTCAGCCATCCAGTACCCAAACCCAGGAAGAAAGCCTGTTGATCCCCAAGATCTGCCAGAGATGGCTCTAGAGGTAAACAGAGGGAATCTCCTGAAGTTACTGGGGATAGTAAATTACCTATTGGCCTTAAGATATTATGTAGGTTATGGTTTCTGGCATGTTTAAAGCCACTAATGGTACAGATCTTCCTTTAGCATAA
Source organism: Rhinatrema bivittatum (assembly GCF_901001135.1). NCBI lineage: Eukaryota > Metazoa > Chordata > Amphibia > Gymnophiona > Rhinatrematidae > Rhinatrema > Rhinatrema bivittatum. Next base: position 186,238,870 of record NC_042617.1, on the reverse strand, counting down.
ACTGATGCTCAGTAGCAAGGATGTTAAGAGACATGTGCTATTTATTTTATTCTAAATGCCACTTCTGCAAAGTCTGACCAATAAAAATCTAATTCTGTGATAAAATATGTTGCCATTCCTGAACTATGGTGTGTGAGTATAGGAGGTAATAGGGAGAATTGTCTGTAGCACTGTGGGTCCTAATAGGTGTGGGGGAGGGGGGAATAGAAGTGCCCTGTAGCAGACAGATTCCCGGACCCCTCATATCGCATACAGAAGTGGGCATAGGCCATGCCCATCCACAGAAATGATGTCAGATGTGCAGGTAGGTTTACTAGAATTAGAAGACGAAGCATTAGTGAGAATTATGCAGATTTCTACTAATAAAGAAGATGTGCAGTGCCAAATTTCTAGGGTACGTGAGATTTAAAAGACACATACCAACAATTAGGAACTGTCACTAATTTTTCCATACTATTTTGAGATTTTTGGTTGAGTTTAGGTATTGAACCTATGGCACAAGATAATCCATTGTTCCACCTGATAATGTTGTGGTACACCAGTGGAACCGACTGCATGGATAGGAATTGCCGTGTCTGCCAATGAACGCGTCTACCAACAGGGTCACCTCTGAAAGAGGAGAAAAGAACCTATAAGTGACTGCAATATGGGAGGGGAAAGATTTCACATGATCCTCCACTCCTGACCCAAGTCGCCCTAGGTAGGGCAAGCTGTCGGAAGGCAGACATGCCAGTGAAGAAACAGAGGGAGGAGAAACCTCCCCTCAGAGGTAGAGTGCTATCCAACTCAACACCAAAGAGTAGGAGCAGCAAAAAGTGAAACTATGCACAATGCACTCAGCAAGTATCCAAAGAGGCACACAGCCCACGCAAGAGGAATCCTCATCTGCTACTGGGGAGCAGATTTGCAGGAGAGGGAATCCCCAAGTTTACAAGAATTCCCAATCTGGGTAGTTCATCAGCCAACACAAGACACCTCCTCTGCGCAATAGTGCAATGGGGAAGAAAGAGCTTCTGATGGATGGTTTTCAGATCCTGTATGAAAACAGAGGGTGGCTGCCACTCAGAGGCTAAGCCAATCCAGAGGATGGGATGAGAAAAACAACCTGTTCTCTAAGCAGAAAACAAGGCACTAAAAGGGAACCTACTGAATGCACCTCTTGAAATCCAAAAATCAGAGCTCTCACCCGCAAGGCGGGGGGAGAGAACACTGTTCAACCAGATCAGTTTGATTCCAGAAACTCTTCTACTGTCCTGATAAGAGTGGGGCACAATTCCTGACTTATGGCGACTGGAAAAATCGCTGGTGGCCGACTAGGCGGACAGTAGGGTCAACATGGCAACCAAGCACAGGAAAAACCAACAAAAGGGACCCAGTTGGCCCACAGTGCTGCACTGATTCATGCAAATCAAGGACTATAGCATTGCCCCAGTTAGCACCAAGCAAGGGAGAGGGATTGTATCCAGGAAATTCCACCTAAAGGAGTTCCAGAGCATAAGCCAATGAGGGAGGAAGCCCATAAAGGTCCCTTCCCCTCCTGAAAGGGGGGAGGTACCTTGCTATCCACCCCAAAATGAAGCGAATAGGATCGTATTCTTGGCCAAGACCTCCAAGCACAGCAGAGACTGCTGCACACTAGTATGGGAAGTCTACTGGAACCAGAAGAACACACGCCAATGGACACCTAGTAACGATGGTGCCCCTTCTCTAAATCTGCATCCTGCAACAGCAACACTGTGCATCCTTGCTGCGCACCCACACTGTGGAACTCCATCAAGCTCACAGGGACATGTATGCATGGAAAGACGCAGCACCCGTGAGCCTAGCAGTCCATGCCATGTCCTGAATATCCACCAAACAGTGGCGGTAGATCACATGTGAGGTGTCACCATTGGTGTCCAATAGCACCCCTGGATGTCAGACACATAAAGGCACTAAAAAGCGCCCCTGGCGCCACCTGTAATAGCTCCTGATAGCAATCAAGAGCCACTGCCATGATGCACCTAGCACAGGCAGTCCAGCATGGAAGTATATCTTGGTACGCGCAATGATGGTGCGCGATACCATGGTCACCCTGTGTGGTACCTACCACGTACAATGGGTGTCACAGACAACAGGAATGTCGGTGACCCTACCTGCGGCAAGGTAGGGCAAGCTGTCGGAAGGCAGCATGCCAACAGTGATGATACCTACTGCAATAGAAGCAAGGAAAAATTTAAAAAACATGAAGGCTCTGCCTGAAAAAGCAGCTGCTTGCAGCTCCATAACTGTCATAGTCTTAGCTATAAGGAGAGCAAAGTTAAACGCGCAACCACACAGTTTTGTGGAAAAAGAAAGACTGAGGGACTCTGCCTGAGAGACTACAGCTGCACATGCTCAGTAGAGCATGCTGAAAGCTCTAGAATCTTCGAGATCAAAATTCCATGCTGGGCTCCATCGAATGATGTCACTCATGTGTGAGGACCGACATCCTGTTTGTCCTCTCTGGATGGTGAAATGGATAAATGAATGAATGATTATACAGGATGAATGGAAATGTGCCATATAAATGGAAGTAACTGAGTGTTTGTGGAGAAGGGAAAGGAGTTAATGTAGCATGGGGTTAACTTATTTTTTTTTTTTTTTGCTTTAATTGAAAATTGTAGTTTCATGTTACAAGTTGATGATGACTTATGTACACAGGCTTGAATGCTGCATTATATACATGTTTTATTTTCCTTGTTTATTAGGCTCCTGGTCTTGTGTATAGATTTTCATATTGATCTTTGTGCCACCGTAGTGTGTACTACAGAATAAAAATTATTAAAAAAAAAATAAACAGTTTCTGAAAGATCTTGTTTTGACCATCTCCACTTCTGATAGAAAGTCATTCATTTCAACATTGTCCATAAAATAGAATACAAAGAGGACCATCATTTTTTAAAAGCGAATTCATCCATTCCTTATTCTTGCTTATGGGAGTGGCTGCCAGTTGTGTGGCAGACACATATAAAACAGGCTCACCTTGCTCCATCTCACACCGGTGGCCCTCAGCCTGGCAGAGAGCTCATTTTTCTCCTGCAAGCCACAAGTTTTATCTGAAAGAACCTCAGGTCCAGCTAGACTCAGCCATTTCAGCTTCTCACTCTGCAGCTCCAACTCCTTCACTAAATCCTACAGAGGGCAGGAGAGCACTTTGGTCAAAAACAGGCAGTGCGCACACATGAGAACAGACTAGAAATTGTTTTACTTCGTATTCGGAAAGTTCAATAAAAAAAAAAAAAAATAGCACATTTACTGAAGAGCAGCATAATTTCTCCAAACCAAAACACTGCGTCAGGAAGAACACAAGATCATATTCAGCCTAGAATTAGCTACGTGACTGCTGCAATCTCTTAAGATTAAATTTTAATAGTATAGACTGATTGCACCCCCAAAACCTGGACCATAGACCACCTTTATATTATAAGCCCACTCCCACCTCCATCCCGTGCATTAGCCACATATTTCTGAGGCAAAAAATAAAGTTTTTAGATAAACTGCAATCTGCTTACAGCCCTCCTCTGGATTAAATCCATTTTATTTATAACACGCTTGTTCACTGAAGTGTTCTAACCATGGAACAAGTGTTAAAAGCAAGCATAACATAACATTCAGAGAGTAAGTAAATGCAAACCACAAAAATTGGGTTTCACTGCATTAGCCACTCTTGTCTATAAGACGTGGTTGTTGGCAAAGGGCCAGAAAAACAACGAAAGCCACGACTTATGGTTAGGATTTCAAGCCAACGGACAGCTGCTTCCATATGTGCATTGCTCACATAACTCGTGTCAGTCCTACAGGAATAGTTTGATCTTCTGGGACTGTCAAGACATCAAGTCAAAGCAGAAACATGGTTTTCTGGCACTAAAAATAACACTATACATAAATTAAAACTATGTTAGAAATGATTAAGCAGTGTTTTTTTTTTGGTTTGGGTTTTTGTTTTTTTTTAAACAGAAGGAGGAACAGGGTTTAACATTAATGAAAGCTCATCCCATGTCTTTAAGGGGGACAAGTTTTAAGTCATGCATGCAGCCGTGTAATCTAACTTGCCTTTATCTTTTGCAGGTCGTCTTCACTGCCAGATGTGGCTGTCATCAGGGCACCATCAGCTTTATCCAACCAGCACTCAAATTCGCCCAACCTCCTCCTGTACTCTGCCAGCTGCCGGCTCTGCCCTTTCAGCCTGTTTCAAACACAACAAGACGAGAGAGTTTACGCATTACTTTCCTTACTAATCTACCAGAAGGCTATGCTATGACAGAATCCTCTCCTTAATCACACCCAGGCCAATAATCAAAAATGAGGGACATGGATAAACTATCCGGCTAACTTTAGCCGGATAAGTTGTCTGTGACATTCAGTAGAATAAATGTCCCACCGAATATCCTCAATTAAAATTAGCCGGCTAACCACGGCTGCATAGGGATTGCCAAATGCTCTGGGCTGAAGACGACACTAAAATTAAGGTACAGGGAGGGTGGGAGGATAAGGGTTGGGGTGGAGGGAGGATGGGGGCCCTGCTGAAAGGTGCATATGAAAAAAATATAGACGGGAGCGGGAAGTGGGGGAGAGACTGGCCCCAACCCCTGGTCCCAATATTTATTTATTATTGAGATGGTAGGCGCTTTGGGGAGAAGGCAACAGGCTTGGCCCAGCAGGGACGAGCCTTTGCAGGTCAGGTGGGAGAGAGGAGGGAGGCTGGTTAGGGCCTGTAGGTTAATCTTTTTTTTTGTTGTTTTTATTCAGCACTTTGCCACTTAACTGACTATGGGCCTCATTTTCCAATATCGCATTGGTAACACATTAGGGGGCGTTACCAATGCAAATGAGGCTTCTTTCGTGCAGTGGGGAAACATCGCGTGCGGCGATGTTTTCGCCATTCGCGAAAACATTAGCACAATTCACGATGTTTTCCCAGTGTGCGATGATTCATCGCAGTGCACGATATTTGCTCAGGGAGGGGGGGGTGGGGGGGGAGAGAGAGAGAGAGAGAGAGAGAGAGAGAGAGAGAGAGAGAGAGAGAGAGAGAGAGAGAGAGAGAGAGAGAGAGAGAGAGAGACTTACTATAGTGCCTATGCCCTAGACAGGTATTTTAATCCCTATGGGAGGGCCACCTACTAACTCGGGGTGGGGATTAGGTATGAGCGTCGGGGGTTGGGGGCCACTTTCGCATTCCACATGAGACCTACGGAAAGAACAGTGGTCTCTAGTGAAGATTTGCTGGCCGTCGGAGTGAGGAAACTCACTCCAAGAGGAGATTTGGGCTACGTTCTCTCCACCTAGCTTGATGGACACTCTACCTGGGCAACAACAAGCTAGGTGGAGAGAACGTAGCCCAAATCTCCTCTTGGAGTGAGTTTCCTCACTCCGACGGCCAGCAAATCTTCACTAGAGACCACTGTTCTTTCCGTAGGTCTCATGTGGAATGCGAAAGTGGCCCCCAACCCCCGACGCTCATACCTAATCCCCACCCCGAGTTAGTAGGTGGCCCTCCCATAGGGATTAAAATACCTGTCTAGGGCATAGGCACTATAGTAAGTCAGTGTCTCTCTCTCTCTCTCTCTCTCTCTCTCTCTCTCTCTCTCTCTCTCTCTCTCTCTCTCTCTCTCTCTCTCTCTCTCTCTCTCTCTCTCTCTCTCTCTCTCTCTCGCCTGAAACGGGCTATCTGGAACTATCGTGGACTGCGATAATCCTTTACTGGCCTGTAGCGCAGTCCGTACCGCAAATTTGAGGGTTGTAGTTAGCAGCCGCGCTAACACTGCGGCTGTTTCGCCGCACACGATAAACTGGTTCCTGCTTTGCATATGCTCCGCCCCCTGAATACTAATTTGCAAATCGCGTTAACAGCTGTTAACGCGATTTGCGAATTTATCGCACGCGGTAAACTGCTTGGAAAATGAGGCCCTATATTCTTTGGACTACAGCCAAACGTTTAGCCAACTTTTAGCCCGATAAGCAAGGGAAATATCAAAAACTAACCATTTAGAAGGATAATTTGTGACTTATCTGTCTAAATGGCTCTGGATATTGACCTCATGGCAATATTTGTGCGTGTCTGCCCAGTTTCAGGAAAACATCTTGACATTAGTATCCGGTAAGATGTTTCCAGCACCAGAGTGTGAATAATTCTAGTCATTTCATTTACTCCTATTCCATTTCTTGGGCACAGGTTCCTGGCCAATCCCAGTCTAGTACACACACTACACATATTTTTTCCCCCTTCAGAAAGAAAATTATTACACTGTAAATAAAAATCCTTAACTCCTCACAATACAGTGGAGAAGGTATTCTGTCACACAACGGTAGGCAAAACCCCTTCTCTCTTCTAAATATCTAATTCTTTTTCTTTCAAGAGACAAGGAATTGGGGGCCCAATATTCAAAGTGTGTTCAGCGCTATTTAGCCAGGTAAGCGGGACTTATGAGGCTAAGCAGTGGCCGCTGAAAATGTGCCTACACTCAGTGGGCCACTGTTTAGCCACATAAGTCCCTTATACGGCTAAAAGTTGCACACACAAAAAGCAGGCATGTACTTGGCAGGTCGGCGGTGGAGCAAATTATGCATATAATTTCTACGCCTGACTACCGATATTCGGTGTTAGATGTATATGTGTAAGTCTAAGTTTAGATGTGCCACAGAGCTGGTCTAAATGTAGCCAGGTACACTTATCCAGCGAAGTGCACACATATATACATGTATATTCAGCGGCTTTGCCGAACCGCTGAATATACATCATAACTCAGCTGGATAAGCTCTAACCGGCTAAGTTACGTAAACGGCCAGCTTTGAATACTGGGCCCTGGATTATTTCTTTAGAAATATACATATTCCAGCAGCAGATCTCCCTATTCATAAAAAATTAATTTCAGATCTGTCTCTGCAGCAGATCCACTGACAATTACTTAGTTCTGTTGCCAATACTTAAACATCAACCCAAGACTGACAATAGTCAACGGCGCTGTCGGCATGAAAACTGAGATCCAGGAAAGAATTATACATAGGACAGCAGTTAAATAAGAAAATCAAAACAAATGTAGATTACTATGTATTCCTACAGTCATAAAAAAAAAAAAAAAAAAAGAGCCCACAGAAGGGAGAAGTTAATAGGTGAATACAGAGAAGAGGCACACAACCAAAACTTCTGACTAATAAGGCCATTAAAATTAAAAGCAATATCATCTTTGGAGTTCCATAAATGAGGTCCTCTTCCTCTCTCAAATGTGTGTTCAGGCACTCTGATCTCTGCTGGACGTTACCTCTGCTGTCTGTCAGAGACCTCGGCGGCCACTGCTTTCCAGCGCTTGTTCAAGCCTGAGAGCTTCTCTTGCAGGAAGCTTCCGTCGGTGGTAGGGAGCCCCCGTAGGATTCCGTCACCAGTTCGGTTCAGAGCTGTTAAACTGGGCTGGTGGCTGCCGACTCCCTCCTCGAGCTCCTGTCATGATTACAAACAGTTGCACAGTCAGGACAATCTCCTCTGTCACGGATCTAAGCTTACACCTGGCCTAAGCACCTAAGAATCAGCAACATTATCCAGAAGCCCCAGATTTTTTTGGAACCACAGCATTTTTTCCAGTTGTCACTTTAAAAAGAAAAATAAACTCCACACAAACTCACTGCTACTGCATGAAAGATAAATTAAGGAACTATTTTCTCGGAACGAAGTTAGAAAAGTGCTGCATCTTGCTAACAGGTTATTTCTTCACAACCAAAGAATCCATTTTAGAGATTTGTTATTTTCAATGTTGTGAACTGCAGACTGAGGACCTCAGAAAGCCCATACAAGCCTGCATTGCTGGACTGGGTCCAAGAAGTCAAAATGATATTTAATGGATGAAGACAAAGAAAGAAGCACAATAATCAATTAACAGAACAGTAGGCCCTCTCTCTTTGAGCGATACAGGTGGAGTACAAGGGCCATCAGTGGGAGCCATAAGCAATGCATATAACAGAGGTAATTTTCAAAAATGCGAATGGGTGAAAAGTCCAAGGGTACACTTTGGGGCGGATTTTCAGAGCCCTGCTCGCGTAAATCCGCCCAAAACCGGGCGGATTTACGCGAGCAGGGCCCTGCGCGCCGGTAGGCCTATTTTACATAGGCCTACCGGCGCGCGCAGACCCCGGGACTCGCGTACGTCCCAGGGTTTTCGGAGGGGGGCGTGTCGGGGGCGGGCCCGGTCGTCGCGGCGTTTCGGGGGCGTGTCGGCAGCGTTTTGGGGGCGGGTGCGGGGGCGTGGCTACGGCCCGGGGCGGTCCGGGGGCGTGGCCGCGCCCTCCGTACCCGCCCCCAGGTCGCGGCCCGGCGCGCAGCAGGCCCGCTGGCGCGCGGGGATTTACGTCTCCCTTCGGGAGGCGTAAATCCCCCGACAAAGGTAAGGGGGGGGTGTAGACAGGGCCGGGTGGGTGGGTTAGGTAGGGGAAGGGAGGGGAAGGTGAGGGGAGGGCAAAGGAAAGTTCCCTCCGAGGCCGCTCCGATTTCGGAGCGGCCTCGGAGGGAACGGGGGGAGGCAGCGCAGCTCGGCGCGCGCAGGCTATACAAAATCGATAGCCTTGCGCGCGCCGATCCAGGATTTTAGTGGATACGCGCGGCTCCGCGCGTATCTACTAAAATCCAGCGTACTTTTGCTTGAGTCTGATGCGCAAGCAAAAGTAGGCTGATCGCGCTTCTTTTAAAATCTACCCCTATGAGCATATTTTGTCCCAAATTTCAGAGAGAAACTATGAATGTGCTTTATCTTTGAAAATTGCCCCTTGAAAAAAGCTCCCCCATAGCTTTGCACCAGAGTCTTCTTCAGATGATTTTTCTAACCAAAACAAAGTGGGGCGGATTTTCAGAGCCCTGCTCGCCTAAATCCGCCCAAAACCGGGCGGATTTAGGCGAGCAGGGCCCTGCGCGCCGGGAAGCCTATTTTACATAGGCCTCCCGGCGCGCGCAGAGCCCGGGACTCGCGTACGTCCGGGGGTTCTCGGAGGGGGGCGTGTCGGGGGCGTGTCGGGGGCGGGGCCGGAGCGCACGGCGTTGCGGGGGCGTGTCGGCAGCGTTTTGGGGGCGGGTACGGGGGCGTGGCTACGGCCCGGGGCGTGGCCGTGCCCTCCGTACCCGCCCCCAGGTCGCGGCCCGGCGCGCAGGAGTCCCGCTCGCGCGCGGGGATTTACGCCTCCCTCCGGGAGGCGTAAATCCCCCAACAAAGGTAAGGGGGGGGTTTAGACAGGGCCGGGCGGGTGGGTTAGGTAGGGGAAGGGAGGGGAAGGTGAGGGGAGGGCAAAGGAAAGTTCCCTCCGAGGCCGCTCCGATTTCGGAGCGGCCTTGGAGGGAACGGGTTAGGCAGCGCGGCTCGGCGCGCACCGGCTATACAAAATCAATAGCCTTGCGCGCGCCGATCCAGGGATTTTAGTGGATACACGCGGCTCCGCGCGTATCTACTAAAATCCAGCGTACTTTTGCTTGAGTCTGATGCGCAAGCAAAAGTAGGCTGATCGCGCTTCTTTTAAAATCTACCCCAGTGTGTAGATTTGTTAATCCAAAAATGTGAGCTTTGTTGCCTCTCTGATCTAAGACCATCCTGAGAATGCCTCTCCAAAAATGTGGATTAAAAAATGCACACAGATGAACAACGCATCTTTTTCCCACCTACTGAGTGGGCAAGTTTCAAAAAGACCTTTTACCCGAATATGTGGCTTGTGAAACTTGTCCTCATTATCAGGCCGATACAGTACAGTGCGCTCCGGTGGAACGCACTGTTAGCCCGGGTTTGGATGCGCGTTTTCGACGTGCTAGCTTTACCCCTTATACAGTAAGGTGTAATAGCGCGTCGAAAACGTGCGGCCAACCCCCCCGAAACAACGCCCGCAACATGCATGTTGATGGCTCTATTAGTTATTCCTGTGCGATACAGAAAGTAAAATGTGCAGCCAAGCCACACATTTTACTTTCAGAAATTAACGCCTGCCAAAGGCTGGTGTTAATTTCGGCCAGCACCGGGGAAGTGTACAGAAAAGCAGAAAAAACTGCTTTACTGTACACCCTCTGACTTAATATCATAGCAATATTAAGTCGGAGGCCCCAAAAGTAAAATAAAATATAAAAAAAAAAAAAATTAAAAATCTGCCCGTGGTCCGGAAGACGGACACTCAATTATGCCGGCGTCCGTTTTCCAAACCCGTAGCTGTCAGTGGGTTCGAGAACCGACGCTGGAAAAATTGAGCGTCAGCTGTCAAACCCGCTGACAGCCGCCGCTCCTGTCAAAAAGGAGGCGCTAGGGACGCGCTAGTTTCCCTAGAGCCTCCTTTTACCGCAGGCCCTAATTTGCATAGGCCACCCTCCTGAATCGCTCGCCCAGGAGAGTGGCCTGTGCGCGCGCCAGGAGAGCGGGTGCTCGCTGGCTCTCCCGCACGTTTTTCTGTATCGGCCTGTATGTGTTTCCTGGGGGAATAGCTGTTCAGAAGGAAGAAACAATAAAAACATTCAACAATATCGGCACTGTAAATATCATACAATTGGCAGGCAGGAAGTTTTCAAGCACGGGTGTACATATACTATTCAGTCCTGAGTACGTGATTATTATAGTCCTAAGTATATGTCTAGATATTATTTATTTCTGAGACTAAATATTATTTATTTCTATGTTAGCCATGACTCTGGCTTTCCCTCCTCCCAATTCAAGTGCCCCTGTTTTATTGTAACTTTCATTCACTTTTTCTCTCTTCGCCTATTGCTCACGTTGATGTTTATGTTATTGCACCGCTGTTTATTGTAAACCAATACGATATGATTGGTATCATGAGTGTCGGTATAAAAAAGCCCTAAATAAATAAATAAATAAATAAATAAATAAATAAATATACGAGCCTGGAGGGAGCTAAACTCGGGAAGATCCATCATTGTAAGGAAGCAAAAGGTAATGGAAGATGAAGAAGGAACAACATAGCAGTAAGTAAGGAATAGGGGCAGATTCCTCAGGCCTAGCAAACTTCATCTACAATCCATTTCTATATTACTACATGTAGCACATGAAGATAATTAAACAGGGGTGGCTTATTGAGAGGGTAATTTTCGATTCCTTTTATCTGTGTTAACTCACTATCTGAAAACAGCCTTCCCTCCCTGTGGCTACAAGTGAACGTGTGGTCCCATGGAGCACTTACCATTAGCCACATTAAGAGGCGGTGCTCCTAGAGGACGTTTTGGTCAGGGAAGGAAAAAATGATGCACATCTAACTCAACAGGTGATATTTTCAATTTAAGAAGCAACCGCAGAAAAAGCAAGCAGAAATTTTCGCAGTTACTTTATCCCTATGGCAAGTTTCAAAGTAAAGCACTTGTGCTACTCCTGGAGGAATTCTGCGCAAAAGTTTACAAATTCTGCACTACAATCACTGCCTTTGAGTAATAGTTAATTTGCAGTGCAAAGCAGAAAACGTTATTACTCAACGATGCAGGAATTTTAATGTTTTTGTGCAGATTTTTCCCGATCATAAGGCCTGGGCAGATTGCTCTCCCCTCTCCAAGGTTCAATGACCCTCTCCCAGCTGTCTCCCCCTTATGGCTTGAATCCCTTCCCCATACTTGATCTCTCTTCCTTGGGTCAAACCCCCAGTCCATTTGCTTCCTTTCCCTCCTTCCAAGGCTGGCCTCCCCTCCCATCCCTTTCCCCCCACCAGATGATTCTCTCTGCCCCCCCTTCCCTCATTCTCTGCCCATCGCCACCCCACCCCACCTTCTAGGAAGCACCCCCAACAAGGCCTGACCCTCCCTGGCTCTCTCTCTGTCTCCCTGCCCCAAGCTCACTGTCTTCCTTCCTCATTCAGATTCCAATAGAATCTCATTGCTCCCTCCTTTGTTTGAGTCATGCAGGCCAAGGCAGCTGCTGCAGGCTCATCTCTTCCAGCCTGTATGGCCTCATGTCGACTCTCCCAACTCTCTTCCAGTCTATGTAGGCCAGCTTGCTGCTGCTCCTTTCTCATTTCCAGCTGACACCAGAAATGAGAAAGGTGCAGACACCGCTGCTCCTTTCTTATTTCCTTCCTCCTATCTAGCCCAAGCAGGCCTCCACTGCCATTACTACTACTACTTTCCGATGCCACACCCAATGCTGTAGGGCAAATGAAGAATTCTGCACAGGAGGGGAATTCTGCGCAATGGAGAATTTCCCCAGGAGTAACGTGCACTTTCTGTTGATTACTGATGTAAAGCTCGCAGGCAAAAAGCACCCACAGAATTTGTCACATTTCGGATAGTTTCAGAATTGCCCTTCCCTTACTGTAGAAAACGTTTGTAAAACTCCCCATCTTAAAACTAGTTCTACATTTACTGTGTCACTCCCAAGGCATGCACAGCATGAGTAATATGAAACTCAAACTTATCCGCGAGTTGGACAATTCTACCAGCTTGCAGATAAATGCAACTGCCCGAAGAGGATTCTGGATTGCTTTTCCACTTATATTTTTGCTCTCTCCTTTTTCAGCCCAACTTTCAAAACTACCCATAGTACAGCATTTACTCACATAAAGTGGACTCACAGGGATTTATGCTATACTTTATATGCAAGTTGCTGCATATAGGGAAAAATAACCCTTGCTGTAGTTACACAATGTTAGGCTCCATATTAGGAGCTACCACTCAGGAAAAAGATCTAGGCATCATAGTGGATAATACTTTAAAATCGTCAGCTCAGTGTGCTGCAGCAGTCAAAAAAGCAAACAGAATGTTAGGAATTATTAGGAAGGGAATGGTTAATAAAACAGATGATGTCATAATGCCTCTGTGTCGCTCAATGGTGAGATCGCTCCTTGAATACTGGGGTAGATTTTAATAAAGTATGCCGGATTTTAATAGATACGCAAGTAGCCGCGCTATCCTTTAAAATCCGGGGTCGGCACGCGCAAGGCTGTGCAAAATCGGCAGACTGCGCGCGCCGAGCCGCGCAGCCTGCCTCCGTTCCCTCCGAGGCCGCTCCAAAATTGGAGCGGCCTCGGAGGGAACTTTCTTTCCACACACCCCCCTCCCCGCACCTTCCCCTCCCTTCCCCTCCCTTCCCCTACCTAACCCACCCCCCCAGCCCTATCTAAACCCCCCCCCCTTTATTTGAAGGCAGGCATAACTCGCGCGCGCCGGCTGAGCGATTCCCCGGCCCGGGAGCAGTTTCGGAGGCCCCTGAAACGCCCTCAGGCCAGAAGCACACCTGCGGCCCTGCCCCTGGATGATGCGCTGTGATACGCCCCCAACACACCCCCGACACGTCCCCCCAGGAAAGCCCCGGGACTTATGTGCGTCCCGGGGCTTGTGTGCGTCGCCGAGCCTATTCAACATAGGCTCGGCGCGTGCACGGGGAACTTGGGGCAGGTTTTCGGGTGGTACGCGCGTACCCCTTTGAAAATCTGCCCCACTGTGTACAATTCTGGTTGCCGCATCTCAAAAAAGATATAGTTGCGATGGAGAAGGTACAGAGAAGGGCAACCAAAATGATAAAGGGGGATGGAACAGCTCCCCTATGAGGAAAGGCTGAAGAGGTTAGGGCTGTTCAGCTTGGAGAAGAGACGGCTGAGGGGGGATATGATAGAGGTCTTTAAGATCATGAGAGGTCTCGGTTATTTACACTTTCGAATAATAGAAGGACTAGGGGGCATTCCATAAAGTTAGCAAGTAGCAGATTTAAGACTAATCGGAGAAAATTCTTTTTCACTCAATGCACTGGAATTTGTTGCCAGAGGATGTAGTTAGTGCAGTTAGTGTAGGTGGGTTCAAAAAAGGTTTGGATAAGTTCTTGGAGGAGAAATCCATTAACTGCTATTAATCAAGTTTACTTAGGGAATAGCCACTGCTATTAATTGCATCAGTAGCATGGGATCTTCTTAGTGTTTGGGTAATTGCAGGTTCTTGTGGCCTGTTAATTGTGGCCTGGTAATTGCCAGGTTCTTGTGGCCTGGTTTGGCCTCTGTTGGAAACAGGATGCTGGGCTTGATGGACCCTTGGTCTGACCCAGCATGGCAATTTCTTATGTTCTTAACCATGCGGCGGAAACTAGCAGTTCATACAACAATGAGAAATTACTACTTACCTTTTCCTTAGTCCAGACAGATGAATTCAAGACTAGTGTGCTATGCACCTCTACTAGCAGATGAAGATAGAGCAAAGCTGACGTCACAGATATATATACTCCTGCAGTGACATCAGGCTGCCAGTATTCTCTTCAAAAAACCAACTGTGGACAGACTAGAAAAAACTTGATTAATAACAGATAACCATTTCAGTACTCAGCCAACAGGAAACCCTGAGCTCAGACAAAGAATTTATTAACACTAGTCTAAGGACTGGACTAACACCAGTAACCCCTGGAACATGTAGCTATGCAGAAGGACAATAAGACAATCATTCAGCAGTCAAGGATGAGAAGCTGAATTCATCTGTCTGGTCTAAGGAAAAGGAAATTATCAGGTAAGTAGTAATTTCTCATTTCATAGCACCCAGACAGATGGATTCAGGTCCAGTGGGATGTATCCAAGCTACTCCCGAATAGGGCAGGAGGCTGCCTGCAGTCCTGTCTAAACTACATGTGCAAAGGTTGCATCGTCCATGGCCTGCACATCCAGACGATAATACCTGGAAAAGGTGTGTAAGGAGGACCACGTTGCAGCTCAGCAAATGTCGACAGGAGACAACAATCTAACTTCCACCCATGACACTGCCTGAGCCCTAGTGGAATGAACCCTGACTAGGTAACAGCTTTTCAGCATCCACATATGCAGCTGTGACTACCTCCTTAATCCAGCGAGCTACTGTAGCCCGCATAGCCAGCTCGCCCTGTTCATCTCCACCGTGAAGGACAAACAGGCGATCCATCTTCCAGAAAGGTTTAGAAACTTCCAGATACCTCACGATATCCAAGGGTCACAACAGGCGATATTCGTCCACATCTCTTTTCCTGTCCAGAGACAGTAGGGAAAAGATCTAATTCAAGTGAAAATCTGAGACTACTTTTGGCAAAAGGAAAGGAACAGCACGCAGCTGTATCACCCCTGGAGTCACCCGAAGGAATGGCTCCTGGCAAGACAAGGCCTGCAGCTTGGATATTTGACACACAGAACAAATCGCCACAAGAAACACCGTTTTCAAGTTCAGCAACCGCAAGGAAAGGCTACACATCTGACGCCAAGAAATCCAAAACCAGATTAAGACACCACAAGGGTACAAGTAACCGCAAGGGAGGATGAAGATGTTTCACTACTTTCAAGAAACAGGCCACATCTGGATGAGCTGATAAGGATTCACCATACACCTGACACCTGAAAAAGGCAAGAGCTACTACTTGCACCTTTATGGAATTAAGGGCCAACACTTAATTTAATCCATCCTGCAAAATTTCCAAAATGAACTGGATCTTAACTGAACGAGGAAGAACACCTCGATCTTCACATCAAG
Organism: Rhinatrema bivittatum; assembly: GCF_901001135.1. Taxonomy (NCBI): domain Eukaryota; kingdom Metazoa; phylum Chordata; class Amphibia; order Gymnophiona; family Rhinatrematidae; genus Rhinatrema; species Rhinatrema bivittatum. The sequence continues at coordinate 186,223,431 of NC_042617.1, read as the reverse complement.
CTTCAAACACTCGCCAAACCCGCACATAGGCTAAGGAAGTGGAGAACTTTCTGTTGCGTCGGAGCTGGACCCTTGGGCCGAGGTGGGGTTGATGCAACCCGTAGATAAGGGTCCCCACCGTCATCAGGTGGAGTAGGCTGAGATTAGAGGCCACTGGAACTTCACCTATACCAGCCCTCGTTCCCCTCGGCTTGAGCCTTTGGGTGCCGGGGCCGGCAGGACTTAGTTGGGCCTCGAGAGTAGTTAAGAGAGACAAGTAGTTCAGCCCAGAGACAGCAGTCAATAGGTGGTATAGTCCTACCCTGGACTGGATTCGGTACAGGAGCTTAGGCGCCGAAGGAACAGGAGAAGGCAGGAGGCGCATAAGTAAAGAAAGGTCAAGGCCTTGTAAGTCCACGTCCAGAGGATAGGCGAGAGAAGGCGTCTCCTACAGGCTGGAATCAGAGCCGGTGCCAAGCAGTGGTCATAGCAAGCAATGTAGACGCTGGACACGAAAGAGTCTGTAGTCAATCAAGGCGGACGTCAAGGCAATGAGAAAGCAGGTGTACTCAGACGTAGCAAAGCTCAGGGTGCGAAGAAGGCAGACGTGGTCAGGTGTAGCAGAGGTCCGGGGCTGGAGAGAAGCTGAAGAGTAGTCAGGCATAGCAAAGGTCAAATCCAATGAGTCAGCCCAACACATAATCAAGACAGGAACAAAGGGAACAGAAACCGGGAACCACAGGAATCAAGGAGTCAATGAAGAGATGATTCCAGGATCAGCAACGAGCACTCGAAGTACAAGGAGACCTGTTGCAAAGGCAACATTATGGAGCGAGGCCTGAGCTTAAATATACTGAAGAGTTTGATGTCATCATCCGGGGCTGCAGGAAGTTTCCCGCCACGGGCCCTTCATAAGGATCAGCGACACGCACGTGCCTAGGGAGGGGCGCAGAGCTGGCAGTGGCATCTCTCCACGGGCTACACGGAGAGGCCCGACGAGCAGTGGCATCTTGAGCTGCAGTACTGGGGACCATGGCAGAGCCGGAGGTACCGGGACCGGTCCGAGGTTGGAACTGGCGGCCCACCACCGCCAGCGAGGAGGAACTAGGAGCTGAAGTCTGTCCCAGAAGGTGAGGGGGCCGCGCCGCGGGTCTGCCGAGGGCGGCATGCATAACACTTTCTCGCTTGTAGCAAGGTGTCAATCACTGCAGTAGAATATCAACCTCTCAAGGGCCATACCATAAGACAAAATCGAGTTGGATCTTCATGAAGAACAGGTCCCTCAGATTCCTTTGCACCGGAAACTGGAGGGGGCAGTCTACCAGGAGCCATCGCAGATCCATATACCATGGTCTCCTGTGCCAATCTGGTGCCACCAAAAGCATCATCCCTCTGTGAGCATCGACCCTCCTAAGCATTCTGCCCAACATGGGCCACCGGGGATAGGCATACAGCAGCTTGTCCTCGGCCATTCCCGCATGACAGCGTTGATACCCAAGGACTTGGGATCTCTCCTGTGACTGAAGAATGGGGAAACCTTCACACTGCGAGAAGTCACCAGCAGGTCTAGAAACAGAAGGCCCCAGCCCATTCTCCTGTGTCCAGATTCTCCCTGCTGAGAAAATCTGCTCTTACATTGTCTTTTCCTGCAATGTGCAAGGCCAAGATCTCCTAAAGATGCACTTCTGCCCATTCCATAACTTGGTCCATCTCCTGCAACACTTGCTGGCTCTTGGTTCCTCCCTGCTTGTTGATGTAATCAACTGTTGTTGCATTGTCCGACATTATCCAGACCGCTCGACCCTGCAACCTGCCACTGAACTGCAAGCATGCCAAATGGACCACCCAGTCTTCCAGTCAATTGATGTTTCAGAGAGACTCTTCCACATTCCAGCGCCCTTGTGCTGTCAGTTCCTGATAGTGAGCTCCCCAACCCTGGAGGCTCACATCCATCCTAACCAGTCCAGTGATTTTAGGGAAACTCCCTTTCTTAGATGATCCACTTGTAACCACTTGTAGTTGAGAGCAGATCTCCATTGGCAGGTGGAGCTGAATCAAATAGTCCTGAGACTGTGGGCTCTAACGAGACAGCAGGGAGCGCTGAAGAGGATGCATATGTGCCCTCGCCCATGGCACCACTTCCAGGATTGCTGCCATCAAACCGAGTACCAGCAACAGATGCACCTGTGCCGTCAATTTCTGAATAGGAGCTTCCAGCAGGAAAACCCTGCCCTGCTTTGTGTCGAAAGAACACTAAGATATTCTAACCACTGAGATGGCTGAAAATTGCTCTTGGCCAGGTTCACCAGCCAACCGAGCTCCTGCAACAGGAAGATCACCTTGCAGGTCACCAGGTGGCTCTCTTCCAGAGACTTGACCTGAATCAGCCAGTTGTCCAAACACGGATATACCACAATCCCATCCTTTCTCAACTCTGCCGCCACCACCAACACAACCTTGGAAAAAGTTCTGGGTGTGGTGGCCAGACCAAAAGGCAGTGCCCGAAACTGATAATGGCATCCCAACACTGCGAAACACAGTTGGTGCTCCAATCGGAAGGTAATATGGAGGTATGCCTCGGAGAGATCCAAGGAGGTCATAAATTCTCCCGATGGTATGGCCATTATCACTGAGTGCAATGTTTCCATGCAAAAATGAGTCACCTGCAAATGACAGTTGAACCCTTTGAGATCCAGGATGCAATGAAAAGTGTCCTCCCTTCTTGAGCACAACGAAATAAAACAGTGCTCATATTTTCTTGAGACATAGGCACTGGGACCACAGCCCTAAGATTGAGGATTCTTGACAATCTATACTCCACTGCCTGCTTCTTCTGCTGAGAGTGGCAGGGAGACACCATAAACACGTTCCGTGTAACACTGTGAAACTCCAGCACATATCCCTCTCGTATCACTTCCAGGACCCACTGATCAGATGTGATGTTGACCCACCTCTGATAAAAGAGAGGTGCACCCCCTATCTCCTCTTCCCAGAGGTGGGTCAGCAAACCTTCATTGGCAATCTCGGGAGGTTCCACTACCTGAGCCCACGCCCCATCTGGGCTGTCTGGGACAAAAGAACTGAGGCCTACCGAAAGGTTGAGTCCTCTGAAAAGTCGCTTCTCAGTAGGGTCGAAAATACTTGGATCCCCTGGCAAGACCTCTCATGCCAAAAGAGCACGGTATCTGCTTCTTATCCTCTGACAACTGGGGAACTAGTGATTCGCCCCACTTACTGGCCATTTTCTCCAACTCACTCCCAAACAAGAGCGGGCCTTTAAAGGGCAACTTTGTAAGGTTAGCCTTGGAGGTCACATCAGCTGACCAATTTCTCAACCATAACTGACACCTGGCTGCTATTACTGAAACCACCCCTCTGGCTGACGTGCGAACCAAATCGCAGAACACATCTGCCAAAAAAGGGGCTGCTGGCTATATAACTGCCCTGGAATTCACTCCAGATTCATCGACTTCCTGAGAGAGAAGTAAACAAGAGCAAGCCACCAGGGAACAACTGATTCAAATGCTTGCTTAAGGATGGCCTCAATCCTTCTATTGTGCACATCCTTCAAGGACATCCTCCCTACACCAGGATAGTCATCTGCTTGGAGACAGCACAGACAAGCGCATCTACTTTCGGAAAACACAAATGTCTCTCACCACTGGATCCAGGGGGTACAGGCCTTCCAAGGGCCGACCCCCTATGAAATTAGCCTCCGGGGCGTCCCACTCAAGATCAATCAGTTCTTGAATGGCCTCCATAACAGGGAAAAAACAAGAGGCTTTATGCAAAGAAACCAAAATGGGATTTTTCTTTGGCTCAGACATGAAATCTGCCCCAGGTACTCCCAGAATCTTTAACGTTTGGGAAATCAGAGCCGGTGGCTCATCTGTATTAAAGAACAGCAACATAGACCTTTACGGTTCCAGCCCTGGAAGAATTTCCCCATTCTCCAGAAAGTCAGGATCAGCCTCATCATCAGGGCCATCCGGATTCCTATTGGGAGAACCTGCTAGCAATCTAGGTATACTTCGGCGCTTAACAGAAGTACTGGGCAAGTGAGAGGTGACCGCCTGTAACTCTGACCTGACAGAAATGGTCTGGGCTGAGGACTGTGCCTGAAGAAAGGATTGCAATCCTTGAAAAAATTCCACCCAAGAAAAGGCAGAAGGATCCATGCCAAAACCAGAAGGCATCTGTGCTGTGCCCACTGAGCTACTGTCCTCTGCTGATGAACCAGCTAAGGGAGTTCCAAGATTAGGCAACCCTCTTGACATGTCTTTATCCAGACCATCATCAGGCTGGGAAGAACCAAGCTTAGTAAAATCAGAGGACGATAATTCTCCTGAGCCTCTAAGCAGCGCTGGCACAAGTTAAAGGGCATGCCAGGCTGAGATGCCCGAATATAACAGGCAGCAAAGAGGGAAAGACGCTTAGGTTTCTTAGCCACATGCACCATCAGTCTGTCAGTACACTTAACAGGAGATTGAAAGTGTGTGTCCAGCTGAATTCACGCTGTAAATTTAAGTGCACAAAAGTTAGGTGTTCCAAGGCCAGGCGTCGCAAAACTAGGCGCACGTCCGCCATCCCAAACTTAAGCGCACAACCAATGCGGCCCCAATTTGTGTGCAAAGGCAGCGCACCCAAAAGAAACTAGGCATACAACTTGGATGCACAGCCAGATGCACTTGCACACACTGACGGGCCTGAAGAGGGCAGCCTAATGCACAGAAAAAAGCATGCAAAATACTGCTGCACCGTGCCACTCGGCGCACAGAGAAAAGCCTAACAGCTGGGCCTAGCCCACCTGGGCTGCTCAAGTCCCTTAACCTCCCTCGGGAGTGGGAGCAAATATCAGAACGGTGCACCAAGCACGGAGACCGGACAAAGCCTTACCAACAACCCTTCTACTCTATCTCTGCCTTTTTTACCTTACCTGAGCTCATCCTTTCCCAGCTGAGTACAGAGATGGTCTCCAGCTGTGGGGGGGAGAGGGCATACCATCACCACTGCGCTTGGCTTCCTTCACCCTCTGCCTTTCAGCTGTTTGAACAGCTAAGTCCATGCCGGCTGAGAAAACTAGCTACCAGACCAAGGCACTCATCTGGGGGACCAGGGAAATCACCGCAGAAATTCTCAACTGGGGAAGGGACTATTTGGTATCACTGCAGGAGAGCGGGGTGAATTAAATCTTTTATTTCTCCTTCTAAAAATCTGAAGCAATCCCCAGTAGGGAGATGCACATCCTCCATATCTTGGAGACGGAGAATACTGGCAAGCTGATGTCACTGCAAGAGTATAAATACTGTGACGTCAGCTTTGCTCTGTCTCATTTGCTGGTGGAGGTGCATAACCCACTAGTCTGAATTCATCTGTCTGGGCACTAGGAAACGCATATTTCTGCCATGAAAATACACGTGTATATTTGTAATGCCTTCTCTAACAATTAAAAAAAAAAATACATGCATATATCGTCCATGTGCAATAACTCTTAACAATTCATGCGTCATAACCCTGAATTAAACATGGAGGTAGGTATATTTTAAAAGTATGTTCTGAAAATATTTGCACTTATGCTTCTGAGTCCAGGAACATCCCTAGATCTGATTGTTCCCCCTACCTCCACCCCCTGTTCACATGTGCACGTAAAACTGCAAGTATGTGCTGTAATGGAAAATACATCCCATTACAACAGCTAAAAAGGAATGGAATGCAGGCAAGGGCTGAGTTAGACAAAAGCTCAGCCAAGGAAGGGGAGGACTACAACTCCCAGAGGGCAAAGCGACTGAAGGGAGAGGAAGTTGAGCAAGGCCAGGAACCAGGTGCTGGGCTGATTAAAGGAGAGCAGCCACATATATGAAACTGGTGGGAGTGGTAGGAGAAGAGGTAGGACAGCGGAGGAGGGAGCAACTAATAATGAACAGCAGCAGTAAGCCCTGGTGGATTGTTAGGATAGAGTAGGAAAATGTGTGCTTTGTTTGAAACGTGTTCTCTTCAGCTGTTGGATTTTCCTATAGAAGGAGAGGAGGCAATCCTCCTCAACTCTAGGGAGACACCCAAGCTGGGGAAGGGAAAGGCACTGCTGGGATTATGACTGAATTAGACTCCTGAAAGCGGGCCAAGCTTCAGAGAACTACATTTTAAAGACTTGGCTATTATAAACGGAGGAGCTGGGATGGGCACAACTGGAACTGAACTCTGGTTTGGAGGAAACGTTGAGCCAGGACAGAACTTGGCTTTAGCGCTGGAGTTTAAAATCCTTTTCTGGCGTAGGGCGTAGCGTGGAGACAGGCACAGTCAGAGGGCATGAATGTGAAGGAGCTGTTGGTCCTGGATAAAGCCGAACTTTTGGAACTGTGTTCCAAGAGTGTATGCAACAGGCACCGCCTACTGGACTTTATTTTTTTGGAAACCCGCAGCTTTTCTGAACAATTCTGCTTACAACCCGAGTATGTGTGGACTCACCTTTGCTTAAAGCCATATCCAGACATCGTGAGATGTTGGGATACTGCCGCGAGGAACCGCCTGTGGAAGCTCCAGCAGCCGAACTCTACCCGGTGAGCATTTACAGCACTACTTGGGAGTTTGAAAAAACAGCATATACACACGTACATGCAACTTCCACACATATATGCTATTTTTACGCATGCCCCCCAAGTATAATTCTTTGAAAATTCCCTCTTTTTATTGAGAATGTGCATTTGGCTGTAATACAACCTAGAAAGGTACAATAGTGACTTTACAGAAAAGTCAAGCATCCCTCTAAATCTTGACTATTCCGATTTCACCAAGTATATACCAGTCACCTGTTCTAGAGCCATGCCCTAACGAAGGCTGCAGAAATCAAATCAGAAGAAAGAAAGCGAATGTGCATAGGACTCCGTTCAATAATTTCACTGCAGCGAACCGATTAAAAGCCTTTCATATGAGGCACCTTTTCTGTTCACATTGAAGGAGGAGAAACATGCATTACAACTGCCAAAAATAATTGGCTGTCTCTTCAGCAAATCAACTTGGCAATTTTTTTTTTTTTTTTTTGCAACTACCAATTTTTTCTTGTGCAGGTTATTTCTGTTTAATGGAACAAAGCTACATTTACCCTTTACTAATTTTAGGCTCGCTGTGCCCTGATAACTGTGACATTACACTTGCAGACATAAGCTGGAAGTAGCGAAAGTCTGAAACAAATACATAAATGGAAAGGGAGAAGAAAATCTTTAGTGAACATTGACATTTTTCAACACACCCACGTCAACACTAGGACACCCAGAAAAACCTTCTTTAGTATAACTCTGACAACTGGTTTGTGACGGAGCCAATGGATTTGTATTACACCATAAACACTAAAACATGAATACTGTCATCTCATGAGATTATGGTACAGAATCTTACTTATATCAGGTCTGTATAAATGGTAAGGTGACCTTAAAAGTGGATTGATCACTGACAAACACCCAAATGCCTTGAGTATGGACCGGAGCAGCAAAGTTCATCAAGCGAATATAAATGTTGCGTTTTTATCTTTTTTTTTTTTCAAATTTCTGGATAGGTTAGCACAAAATATAAGATATTTGATGCATACTAGCATAGTCAAATGCTAAAATGCTAAATATCATGGCTGAGATTCAAATGATCTATTGACTTAGCCAATCAATGTACGGGGATGGGGTTTGGTCGGAGGTACGGCCTTAGCTGACTAATACTAAATTTTCAGTGTTAGCCTGCCTAGTACTAAGTGCAGTTATAGTTAGCTTACATCTAATTGGTTACATTTAGCTAACTGGGTTTAAGTGAATTTTCCATAGCAATCAAGACAGCCATCTTGGCTGTTTGGCGGGCTCTATAAAAACCGAACCCATTGCATTTAATATGAAGTGTAAAAGAGTTTTCAGCATGCTAGGCTTGTCACTTAACTCCAAGTTGACCTTGAGAGGCTGATATGGTTACAATTCCTCTGAGAAAGGAAGGATTACAAGTCCAGAGATAGAATGGGGTGAAACCGGAGTTGGATCAGTCTCTCAGGGATAATCCCAGCAGAGGCAATTTTGAAGACAAAACATTTCAAATCACAAGGAGAACACTAGTCAAAACCAATCCCCCAGCACTGGGACTGCAATCCTTCAGCACCTTTTCCATTTTTCAAACTGAGTGGACCAAAGTTTTCCCAACTTCCACCATCTATCAATGTCTCCAGATCCTGCCAGGGCCAAACTCACCTGCTGATGCAGCCGAGCTGCATCCAAGTCCAGGGAACCATCCTGAGCACGGCTCTCACCCAGCAAGTGCTCGGCTTCCGTAATCCACTGCGTGAGGTCATTGAGGTCACAATGGAACTGCCTCCACTCTTCCACTGCTCTGTCGAAGCAACTGCCGGGGAACAAGAGCATCGTTGCCAATTTAGCAAAACTATTGGAAAAGTGAAATTTAGTCATTCAAACATTCAGGCCGTATTTCAATTTAAAACAACAAATAGTTTCTAATGAAACAACCTGTAAAATAAAAGGCACACTATATTAAGCTCCACATTTAGATTTAGTGGAAGGGAAGCAGTGATGGGGGACAGAGGATTCCTTCTTCTTAAATAACTTCAGAGGCAACTTCACGCCTCACATGCAACTCTCCTAACTGATGTACAGAAGGGCAAGGTGTGACTAATAAAAGAACTTTGCCTCCTCCTGCTGGAGAAATAAAGATTGCGCATCTGCAATAGACTATGACCACAACTTTTTTTTTTTTTTTACACATTTTATAAGCATACGAAACTTATGACAACTAATTACATCACTTTTCTGTTTACAAAAGCATATGGCACCAGGATGCCCTAGTGGTAAAGACCTTGGATGTAAGTGCCAAAATACATATGCCTGTGTGGGTTCAAGTCCCACTCCTGGTAATGTTTTCAATGTTGCACTAAACAAAGCGTTATCTGAAAACAGCCAATCTCTTGGTGTGTTGAACCTCCACTCCTAGCAATGTTTTACCAGTGCTTTAGAAATGATCTGAAAAGGAATCCGACGAGTGAGGTTATCCAATTTGCAGATGATACAAAATTATTCAGAGTAGTTAAATCACAAGCGGATTGTGATAAATTGCAGGAAGACCTTCTGAGACTGGAAAATTGGGCATCCAAATGGCAGATGAAATTTAATGTGGATAAGTGCAAGGTGTTGCATATAGGGAAAAATAACCCATGCTATAGTTACACGATGTTAGGTTCCATATTAGGAGCTACCACCCATGAAAGAGATCTAGGCATCCTAATGGATAACACATTGAAATCGTCGGCTCAGTGTGCTGCAGCAGTCAAAAAAGCAAACAGAATGTTAGGAATTATTAGGAAGGGAATGATGAATAAAACAGAAAATGTCATGATGCCTCTGTATTGCTCCATGGTGAAACCACACCTTGAGTACTGTGTACAATTCTGGTCGCTGCATCCCAAGAAAGATATAGTTGCACTGGAGAAGGTACAGAGAACAGCTCCCCTCTGAGGAAAGGCTAAAGAGGTTAGGGCTGATCAGCTTGGAGAAGAGATGGCTGAGGGTGGATGTGATAAAGATGTTTGACATCATGAGAGGTCTAGAATGGGTAAATGTGAATCGGTTATTTACTCTTTTGGATAATAGAAGGACTAGGAGGCATTCCATGAAGTTAGCAAGTAACACATTTAAAACTAATCTGAGAACATTCTTTTTCACTCAACGCACAATTAAGCTCTGGAATTTGTTGCCAGAGGATGTGGTTAGTGCAGTTAGTGTAGCTGGGTTTAAAAAAGCTTTGGATAAGTTTTTGGAGGAGAAGTCCATTAATTGCTATTAATCAAGTTGACTTAGGGATTAGCCACTGCTATTACTGGCATCAGTAGCATGGGACCTACTTAGTGTCTGGGTTATTGCCAGGTACTTGTGACTTGGATTGGCCACTGTTGGAGACAGGATGCTGGGCTTGATGGACCCTTGGTCTGACCAGTATGGCAATTTCTTATGTTCTTAACATTCCCACAGTGAACACAGCCACAGGTCCTTGGCAATGTATTCTAAAATTTGAAATCAAATATCAAGTTTAAGCTAATGTGTCAGGACCAGGGTTTGGCTCCTGACTTACAGAATGAAGGAGCAGCACAACATGTCACCAGCTCTGGCCTCCCTTCCCACTCTACAATACTGATAGGTCCAGGGGCAGAAAAAAAGCTTGCTGAAGGGATGCACTCGGTATGGGGTTAAAGGCAATCAGGAACTGAAGGCTGAACACTTTTTCCTAGTTTGGATTCCTATCCTCTAGTTGCCTGTGTGTGTGTAAAGGGCACTGGGAGATTCTGGAGAAATTATTGGTGTCATAGTGCAGGCATCAGCCTGGCACTAATTCGTCGCTACGAAGCAGTGATTGGCCAATGCTCTTCTTTAAATCAGTGGCTAGAAGTGATGCTATTACTAAACTAATCAGCAGGAGGAAAGTACAATTGGCAACTTCTGGGCTCTGGATGGCAGAGGATGTTCACAGCTACCTGTAGAACTGGTTGCAGATTTTATCTGTCATGCCCTTCCAAGGCCAGTAAAGAGGGACAAAGCCCTGTAAAGCAGGCATAGAAAAACTAGCTGTACCTTGCAAGGCAGGTCAATTACCCTGCAAGATCAGTCCCAGCAGGGACTGGGGCTACTCAGAGTAGCATTTTGACAGAACACTTCTGGGCTCAAAGCCGGTCTAATGAATATGTTCATATGTGAGGCACTGGAAATGCGGTTTTGCAGGGTCATATAATTACATTTGTACTCAAAGTTAAATGAAAGTGAAATGCAGAGATTCTAGCCTTAACCAAAGCGTTGAAAGCCGCACAATCTCAACATATGGCTGATCTGTCTCCCTCTTCTAAATTTATTATAGATCAAACCTGGGCGGCCTTGAATCACCTGCTGCATCAGCGGGCCTCCAAGTCCCTCAGATATTACCAATATCAGATGCCTGAGTTTTATGAACTAATACTATTTTAGTCAGGAACATTTGATAGTCTACAGCCCTAAGTATAGGAGACTAAGTACACATTTGATAATATTCAGTCCTGAGTACAAGTGATTATTATAGTCCTATAGTCCTAAGTATATGATTAGATATTATTTATTTCTGAGACTAGATATTATTTATTTCTATGTTAGCCATGACTGTGGATTTTCCTCCTCCCAGTTCAAGTGCCCCTGTTTTATTGTAACTTTCATTCACTTTTTCTCTCTTCGCCTATTGTTCACGTTGATGTTAATGTTATTGCACAGATGTTTATTGTAAACCGATACGATATGATTGGTATCATGAGTGTCGGTATAAAAAAAGCCCTAAATAAATAAATAAATAAATAAATAAATAAATGTATAAATTTGGGAATAAGCCTAGCAAACTCCTTGCAAACCTAGTGCAGGTACGGGGACAGAAATCATGTATTGCAGGGATTCAAGACAGTTCAGGTGTTCCCCGGCATTCTCTTTCAGATATTATTAAGATATTTTTGGATTATAACAGTGCCCTTTATAGTGCTAAAAGTATGAATATGGAAGTTTGTGATTTTTTTTTGTGATTTTTCATGGCCTTTGGTCTCATTGGAGGAGGTGGAGGGACTCAGTGCCTCAATCTGGGATAGTGAGATTTTTTCTGTAATCCAGAGGAAGGCATCGGAGCTGAATGGTTTGAGCACAGAATTTTACAAAATTTTAATATTTCCAGTGCTTCCTGTATTATCGAAATTTTATAATAATTTGGTGGAGAAGGGTTCCCTTTCTTCTCATATGAACCAGTCGGTAACAGTTGTGCTCCCTAAGAAAGGTAAGAATCCCTTGGAAGTGGGTTCCTATCTTCCCATTTCTTTGATTAATGTTGATTTGAAAATCCTGGCTACTGTTCTGGCAAACAGGCAGAACACTGTCCTCCCCACCCAAATAATAAATGCTGATCAAACGGGTTTCGTGAAAGGGCAACAGGGGGTCAAAAATGTGTGTAGGGTGATGGCTGCTTGAGTTCCACCTCTACGGCAGAGTCAATTATTCTTAGCCTCGATGCAGAAAAGGCTTTCAATTCTTTATCGTGGGACTTTGTTTTGGGCCCTTTCTCACTATGGGTTTCCCGGTAGACTGCTGGAGTGGTTGAAAGATTTATATAGTAACCCCAGTGCACGTATTCTTATCAATGGAGTCCTGTCAGACTCTTTTGCTCTGCAATGTGGAGCTTGTCAGGATTGCCCCTTGTCGCCTTTATTGTTTATCCTTGCAATAGTACCCTTGGCGTCTAAATTGAGACAGGAGGTGGAGTTTCATGGTCTAATGGTTGGCAATCTTCTGTTGGAAATTGCTTTGTTCGCTGATATTCTTTTGTTTGTAAACCATCCCAAGCAGAGTACACCTTGCATTATATGCATATTTTCTCAGTTTAATCAGATAGCTTTGGCGTTGGACCCGAGATTGTACGAAACCTGGGAAGGCCCATTCCCTTTTGCTTGGGCCTCACATAAAATTAAATATTTGGAAGTGTGGATACTCAGAGATTTAGGCTCATTGTATGGGCTGAATATCACTGATACTATCTTGCAGATACAGTCTCAGCTGCGAGCTTGGCAGTCTCTCCCTTTTCTTTATTTGGCAGGTGTGCGCTTTTAAAAATGGTGCATACACTCAAGACTTTATATAAACTACATATGCTTCCTTGCTGGCTTACCGCACATGACCGGCATAACTTACATTCCACTTTTCTCACTTTTATTTGGAATGGTAAGGGAGTGCATATAAGTCATGGAAAGAGGAGGCCTTGGCTTTTCCCGATCTGAGACTCTATAATGCAGCGTGCCAATTAAGATTTGTGGGCGAATGGTTTACTGATGGGTACAAGTTTTGTGAACCCAGATTACTCGCTAATATAGTTGCTCCACGGTTTCCCTTATATTTAATTCAGGCCTGACCTGGCAATGTGCGGTGCCAGCCCTTCTCTAAATTTTTGCTTTACCCCTGTATACAAGCCTGGCACTGGCTGAGGGCTAAATGGGGCTTACCTGGCTGCTATTCTTTGCTGCTTCCTTTGTTGGGTAATATGGGTTTTTCACCTGGAAGAGATTGTGCAGCCATTTTTCATAGCTGGGCTAAGGCAGGCATTCTCTTCATTTTGCATTTATATGATTCCAGTGCACCCCATTGTTCTCTCTTTTGGGTCAGGTCTTTCAAGTCCTCTCTAAGCATTTTTTTTTGCATATCTTCAGACCCAGCATTATTTAGGAACTTTTACTTGGGATGCAGAGGCTTTTTCCCAGGAAGTATTTTTCGCCCTGGAGCTTCAAGATGTGTCCCTTTTGAAAAACTCTATTGCAGGTTGGCATAGATTGTGTGAAAAGCAGTTACAGCCTTCTCATATTGATTCTCTTGCCAATTATTGGTCCCTGGCATTAGGAGAACTCATCTCTAAGGAATCACTGGTATATTGTTTTACATCTTTACATCATATCACTTCTGATTCCAGCTTGCGTGAATTACAATATAAGCTGTTACACCATGCCTATATTCACGATGTGTAGAGACATCCTATGGGTTTGGCATCCAGTACTTTGTGTGTCAAGTGTGGAGTAGAGATGGGATCTCTTATTCATGGATTCATTTCATGTTCTCACCTAGACGGTTTCTGGTCCGTTGTGTTAAATACCCTGCGCACCAGTGTATTGGCCTCACGATTGTCTGTTCTCTATTGGGTGTGGCGCGAGTATCCTCCAGTCAGTTTTCAGCCAAGGTAAATTTCATCTGGTTGGCTCTCCTGATTGCATGTAAATGTATTTTGGTGGTATGGATAGAAGTGCCACCCATCCCAACTTCTTAGTTTCAGAAAATAGCTTTGCTTATACAAATGGAGTGGCTGGACTTTAAATTGGGTAGACACAAGTTTGACTAATGTTATTGTACACTGTGGGATGTTTTTTTATGATCTCCTTCCCAGTAGATATTCAATCTGGGTTGAGCCATACGGGCTATGATACAAAGTGGCACAGCCCCAATGGGGAGTCCCAACATGGCCAGAGAATCTCAAGGACCTAGGGTGGCACTGAAAGTCAACTGCTGAGTCTTGGAGGCTCATTTGTTTTTCATACATTTTTCTATGGGTTTGTGTTTGTGGACTCTTTTGGCTCACTTGTGGCTTGGTTGGGTTAGCTGTTGCTTATCCCAGTGCTTTTACCCATTTGGTAAACCTATCTGTTATTGGAGGGGTGAGGGAGGTAACATCATAATGACAGCTGAAAAAGACCAAAATGGTCTATCTAATATTTCCAGCAAGCTTCCCAAGGTAGTAACTGCCCACTCCATGCAGTTTACCCCCCATGTTTCCTTAAGGGTAGTTCATTTAGGTTCATTTAGGAGGGTGGAAATGGGTGTAAGCATGTGTTATTGTGGTTTAGTATGCATGCATGGATGTGAATGAGGTTTGAATGTGTTGCCATGTGTTGGTTTGCCTGAGTCCTACTCTGGTAGGACTTCAGATGGGTAGAGGGAAAGAGAAATACTCTGTGCAGCCTACATTTAAGTCTTCTGGTTTCGTGGCCCTATGGGTTTGTTTGTAAGCATCCAGTAATGATGTTCAAGATTTTAGTTCTGCATCTTGATAATATGCTGTACTTTTTGAACTCAATATTGACTCCTCTTCTTAGATCTATTTGTGATCAGCTGTTTAGGTTTTTGTACCCCCTTCTCTCTATCCATGTTAAAGTTAATGTCAATAAAAATTATTTTGGAAAAAAAAAGTGCGAGGGATCAGATGTGATTAGGGAGGTGGTTAATTTTTATGACTCGAAATAACCGCATACAAGAACTTGCACAGAGCACAGGAAGATAAACCGGGAGCATTTGTTAAATGCTTTTCCTATCCCAATAATCAGCCAACTATTCTTCACTGGGAATATGAAACTTTGATTCATGGTTTGCTCTCTCTGAAAGTCCAGCGATTCTTTAATGTTTATGTATTGCATAATGCACACTGTGACCCGAACTGTTTCATATTCCACCAGAGTGTTAAGAACACTCATAACCCTGTAAGACAAACCAATAAGAAAAACCAAAGCCAAAAGAAATTTGCTGAGCTTCACAGGAAAGCATACTGTGATTTAAAACGGAAAACAAGTGCGTGGAACTGCACAGTGGCCGGTACACACTATTACAGGAACTTTCCCCATGGTGCTAGTGCTTGTGTGCCTGCAAGTAACTAAAGATATGCAAAATACTACCAACAAAGGAAATGCTAAGCTATTTAATCTTTGCAGAAGACGTCCGCAGAAAGTTGGTAGAAAACTTTGCCCATTTCACACAGAAACTCTCCCATTAAATCCTATGATGGATACATTCATAAATTTGCATATTTCACAGATTAGCTGTAAAAAGAATGTTTTCCCACAAAAATTTGCTTTTATTTTTCTGCATCCTTACCAAAACCTCGTCATCAAAGGTAACAACCAAAAAGATCATGCTGTACAGTTTCAAATTTCTCACCATGGCATTCCAGTCACTGCAATATAATATCAAATGGCCATAGAGTAAGAAGTTGAGTTTAAAAACGCTGCAGTTTGACGTTGACGGTATTGAATACAAACAGTGGAAATTGGCAGGTTAGTAGATACATAAGAATGAACTTACATAAATTTATGTGGTATTTGGTGGTGGATTATATTGCTTTTTGGCTATACTGTTTTTTGATTTTTGGTAGGTTCTGATTAACAGAAGAAGTTAAGAATAATAGTGGTAAGGAATTATACAGATGGATATATAGGTAAGCGGGTTTGCTGGGATTTTAAGGATGGTGACTGGATAAATAATTTATTTTAATACAATATATTTTATTTGGTGATTTCATGGTTAATTATAATAACATTCATATATTTATATATTTAGGTGATGGTTTTAGTAACGATAGCACATGCAACAATCATCCTATACAGTGTATATAGAAGTTCCCGTTTTTCAAAAGAAATTATAGAGTTGGTAATGGTCCCCTGAGGAAACCACCTTGGTGAAACGAAGGCTTGTCGTCGGGAATGTTACAACAATAAAGAGGAAATTTATGAATAAATAAAGAACATGAAAGGGAACTAAGAGGATGATAAGCTGATAATTGTCTGTTTAATAATAACTGATAAATGTGTTATGAAAGAAATTGTTTTGCAGCTATTGTGACTGTAATATCATTTTGATAAACGGTATATGGATGTATTTCAATACATTAGTATAGGTGAACTGTTGTATTAGAATCAGGTGCAATATTTGTTTAATGATTGAGCATGTGTGTATGTGGTGTGAATGAGGGGTGATATTTTAAAGTGTATTATTTAAATAATGAAATTGTATTTAAGGATTACAAACAATAAACGAGCTAAATAATACACAGGTATTTAGATATTATTTATTCCAGTCACTGCACCATGTCCAAAGCATTTCATCTGGTTTTCCCCTCATCTAGGACTGGGCACACCTCCACCATCCTGCCCCTTAATGGGCACCACGCAGACTAGACAGCAACCCTGATAATCATGTTCTCCCTCCCCAGAGTTGTGGTGTACTTCCAAAGTAACATGCTTCAGAAGCCCGACTGCACATCATATACTTAACACACTTAACATGCACACTCCAGCACTCACAGAGACCTTTAACATAAAAAAACAAAACAAACCATACCTCTTACGATCATTGTACATCCTATTAATCCTGTCCCATTCGGCATTCAGCTGAGTCAGAGCATCGCCTATCTGAACCACCTCAGGTCCAGATGCTCCCAATATCACATCAGGGTGCTTCTCATGGATGGATGCAATCTGCTCCCCCAGCTTGTCCAGCATGTCTTTCACATTCTACAAGCAAGTATCAGCATTCGAGCATTAGGCAAGACAGTAGCAGCAGCAGTAGGGACACAATTAAATACTTAAAAAAATAAAACAGATATGCTGTGAATGCTGTTAATGGAAAGCGTGGTGATCACCGACTCCAGTGCAGAAATATTCACACCACTAATAAATGGGGGGGGGGGGGGGGTTGCCGTTAATCCGCAACTCTGTGAAAAGCAATTTACAAATAGCACTTTTCTCCTCTTCTGTCCTTCCTGCAGATATTTAATAGTGCAGCAAATAGATTCATGGGCAATCAATTCCATTTCTGAGCAATAAATGAATCTGTTATCCAGCAAGAACATTACAAACTAATTTTCCTGTCATCCAGGGTATATCTGTTCAATTAGCTTAGAAAAAAATAACTTGTTAAAAGCAGCAATACCATCCACCCAATGAAACTCTTCCATGAACAACAAGTGGAAGGATCATATGGAGCATGCATACAGTGACTATGGAAAGTCTATATCCTCATCCAAATGTCTACATTTTGTTGCTTTAAAGCCAGGAAATAAAATGCATTAAAACAGTGTTTGTTCCATGTGTCCACTCATCCTACTCCACAAATGCAAAGTGAAAAATATATTCCAAAATTCCTTAGAAAATTAAGTAGAGAGGAGGTTAAGATGATACCTGATGGAAACAGTGCTTAACGAAGCTCTCGTGCCCTTTACTGTTTTCTTAGTTTTTTTTCCTTTCTTATGTTCTTTTACCTTATAATAGGCAGTCCCCAGCCTGCCTGCAGCAGTAGGCCCAACTGATATCTTCTTTGAGCATGAAGGAGAGGTCAGGGGAATGTCGCTGTGACATGTAGAAAGTCAAGGTTTGCTGCCTCCTCCCTTTATGCTGCAGCATTTTGCTAAACCTGTCCTCGAGAAATCCCTTGAGGCAATCAGCAGGAGACCTTCAGCTTAACGTGATTCCCAGCCAGATGCCAACGGATGACATCATCAACTGAGCTTGGGAGCGAAGAAAGCCGCAAGTGCAAGGCTGAAGTTGGCTTCAGATAATGGAGGATTTGATGGCATCGGGGCAAACGTTGAAGACTGACAGACTGGAATTGCTACCACTGGGAATAGTTTGGGAGATCAACTACAGGAATCCCCTAGGGACACAAGCATGAGGCTGCCTGCATGTGTCAGTACAGTTAAGTAAAATTAAGGGAGAAGGGTTGTCAGAGGTGACAGACAGTAATACTTTGCCATTGAAAGGGCATACATCTGAAAATGGGTAAAAAGCCAAAGTCCTTTGGTGTTTTAGTGTTTTGATCATCTTTATTTCAAATGTTCTGCGTTGTGTATGCTAATTGTGACATTGTTCAGCAGGGCCAGTGCAAGGGTATCAAGTGCCCTAAGCAAAACTTACAACCTTGCAGCCTTACCCAGGCCAGCACTCCCCACACACAATTAAAAATTATGTATTTATAATAAAAGATTTTACATGACAAACGACATTCAAGGTACAGTCATCTGAAGTAAAAATATCACTTGCAACATGTATAATGAAATTCCTTTTTGCCTGATAATTTCCTTTCCTCTAAGGAAGGCAGGCCAGTCCATACAAGTAGGTTGTGCACTCCAACCATCAGATGGAAATGGACTTGCTATATCACTCCTATATACCCCAGCAAAGACACCAGCCTGCCAGTATTTTCTTCAAAAGCTAGAAGGACTAGGGGGGCACTTCATGAAGTTAGCCAGTAGCACATTTAAAACTAATCGGAGAACATTCTTTTTCACTCAACGGATAATTAAGCTCTGGAAATTGTTGCCAGAGGATGTGGTTAGTGTGCAGTTAGTGTAGCTGGGTTTAAAAAAGGTTTGGATAAGTTCTTGGAGGAGAAGTCCATTAACTGCTATTAATCAAGTTGACTTAGGGAATGCCCACTGCTATTACTGGCATCAGTAGCATGGGATCTGCTTAGTGTTTGGGTGCTTGCCAGATACTTGTAGCCTGGATTGACCACTGTTGGAAACAGGATGCTGGGCTTGATGGACCCTTGGTCTGACCCAGTATGGCAATTTCTTATGTTCTTATTTTAACTGTGATACTAAACCAATTCAACGTTAACAAGAATTATTGCATCCAACAAACACTCACTGTCTTTAAGAGTTCTCTTTTAATAATATTATTTTAATAATGGAAGCACTGGACTAAGCAGCACACTAACAACAACCACAAAGGGAATAATAAGAAGGACTATGCTATAAACTGAAACCACTTACCAGGTCTTGCACTGGTCCAGTCCCCATCTGAGATCCTTGAATCATTCTAACTCCCTTTACAAGGATCCGAAATGACAGAAGAAATCTGACCACGACAAGGCAGCCATAGAGGAAAGGAAATGATCAGGTAAGAAGTAATTTCACCTTCCTCTTCATCAAGGCAGGCCAATCCACACAAGTGGGAGATACCAAAGCTACTCCCCAGAAGGGTGGGAGGTAGCCTGACCAAGCAGCACTGCCCTAGCAAAGGGAGAATCTTCCCTTATTGCAGATAGATCTTGGAAAACATAATCAACTAAGACCATGTTGCCACCCTGCCTACAAATCTCTGCCGGAGAGAGCAGGAAACCGCTTGTGCCCAGGTCAAGCGTACCCGCACTTGCTTCAGCTGAGGATTCTCCGCATCCACATAGAGCGCCGTCACCACTTCCTTAAACAATGAGCAACTGTGGTGAGAGAAGCAGCCTCTTCTTTTGTCACACCACCGTGAAAAATAAAAAGTTGATCAGTGCTACGACATTCGTAACCTCCAGATTGTACATCAAATGTCATCACATGATTTCCTGAATTCCTGCTTATCCAAATCTCTATTTAAAGATAGCAAAAAAACCGACTGATTCAAGTGAAAAGTCTGAAACCACTTTTGGAAAAAAGGAAGGAACAGTCCTTACTGCATCCAGTCCAGCGTGGTGATCAAGAAAGGCTCTCTACAAGACAAGGCTTGCAGTTTCGAAATCCGCCTCACCGAACAAATACCTACTAGAAACACCGTCTTCAGGGTCAACAAATGCAAACAAATACCCTGAAGTAGGCAAAATATCAGACCCTCCAAAAAGGAGAGGACCAAATTCAAATCCCACAAAAGCACTAGGAAACTCAAAGGGGGCCTAAGGTGGTTCACACCTCACAAAAACCTAGACATGTCTGGATGCAAAGAGATAGGCCTCCCCTGCATGCGACCCGTATAACACACTATGGCCGCTACAGGCACCTTTAGCGTTTTCAAAGGCAATCCCTTACTCAGACCTTCCTGCAAAAAATCCAGAATTAAGGGAATAGATGCTGAGGTGGGAAGACAAGAGTGCTCCTGACACCAATGCTCAAAGGCTCGTTAGACACAAATATAGGCCAATGACATTGAAAACTTTCGGACTCTCAAGATAGTATCCACAAATGCTCCTGAATAACCTCTTCCTGAACTGGTGCATCATGCTCCCTCTCTTGACATGTTTAAATCCCATCTAAAGATCCACCTTTTTGAAACCGCTTTTAAATCTTATGCCTGATTGTCTGCTTTTAGTCTTGACTAACTTTCTTTTTCTTAAACAGTCTCTTGTCCTCTATGTTTGTCTTATTAGATTGTAAGCTCTATTGAGAAGGGACTGTCTCTTTGTGTGTTTGTACAGTGCTTTGTTTGTCATGTAGCACTATAGAAATGTTAAGAAGTAGTAGTAGTAGTAGCAGTAGTAGTTTCAAGAACCGAGCCCTCTTAAAGGCATTGTAAGACAAAACTGATTGGGATTGTCGTGAAATATCAGACCTTGCTGCAGAAATCCCCTATGCAGAGGGAACCACAATGGGTCTTCCACCAGAAGATGAAAAAGATCAACGCACCACAGCCTGCCCAGCCAATCCGGAGCCACCAATAGCACCAAGCCTAGATGCAGCACTATCTTCTGAAGCAACCAGCTGATCATGGGCCACAGCAGAAACCCACAGAGCAACCTTTCCTGCAGCCAAATCTGAACCAGCACATCCACTCCAAGTGCTTGAACATCTTTTGTCAGACTGTAAAAGCATTCTACCTTCGCATTTTTGAAACTTGCCATCAGATCCAGAAAAGGACACCTCCACCAATCCATGATGAGTCAAAAAAACTTCGGGAAGCAATTCCATTCTTCTGGATCCAACAAGTAATAACTGAGATAATCCGCTCAAATGTTGTCGAACCCTGCTATATAAGAGGCCGACAATGCCTGTAGATGTTGCTCTGCCCCTGGCAGAAGGACATCCATCTCGCAAGAGACCTGCTGAATTTGAGACCCCCTTGATGATTTATGTAGGCTACCACTGTAGTGTTGTCCGACATCACTCGCACGGCTCTTCCTCACAATTCTTTCGCAAACTGTTAGAAGTCTAGACAAACTGCTTGGGCTCCCAGATGGTTGATGGACCAAGACTCCTCCTTGAGAGACTACTGCCCCGTGCTGTTAACTCCTGACAGCCATGGAGACTCGCATTTGTTTTGATCACCAACCAGTCAGGAATCTCCAGATCTATTCCCCTTTCCAGATACTCGCTCTGTAGCCACCAGAGTAACTTCTGTCTCACCTCTGGTGGCAAGGTCAGTTGCACATTGTACTCCTGAGACTGATTCCATCGGGCCAGGAGGGACCTTTGCAGAGGATGTATATGTGTCCGTACCCAAGGTACATCCTCTATTCTCGCTGCCACTGACCTTAGCATCTGTAGATATGTCCATACCGATGGATGGATTGCCGTCCTCAAAGCCCGGGTCTGTCCCCAAGTCTTCTGGATGTGTGACTCCAGAAGAAACACCTTGTCTTGAGTCATATCAAACCAGACACCTAGAACCTGAGATGGCTACAAACTGCTCTTGGCCAACCCAGGTGCTACAGCAACTGAACCACCTTATTACTCTCCGCTGCCAACCTGGCTCTGATTAGCCAATCGTCCAAATATGGATGAACTAGAATTCCTTCCTTGCAGAGAGCCATGACCACGACCACCATCACCTTGGAAAAGGTTCTGGGCATGATGGCCAAACTGAAGGATGATACCTGAAAATGGTAATGCCAACCTAACACCGCAAAATGCAAATAATGCTGATATTTGTGAATCAGAATATACAAATAAACCACAAAGAGATCTAGCAAAGTGAAAAACTCTCCCTTCTGCACCATCATGATCACTGACCTTAAGGTTTCCATTTGGAAATCGGTAACCCGAAGAGCTCGATTGACTCCTTTTAGATTTAGGATAGGCCTAAAGGAGCCCTCCTTCTTGGGGACCACAAATAACGGCCTGCACCTTCCTGATCCTTTGGGACCGGAACAACGGCCTTCAGATCAATCAGTTGCTGTAACATGGATTGGACCACTGCCCCCTTTTCTATGAAGTTGCAAAGGGAAACTATAAAAGCGTCTGAAAGGGGATGGATAAACTCCAGAGTGTATCCATCCCACACCACTTCCAAAACCCACTGGTCGGGCGTGATGTGGGTCCATCTCCGATAAAATTGAGACAGATGGCCGCCTATCTCTGGCACCAGAGGATGGACCTCCAAAACCTTATTGGGAGGAACAAGGAGTTCCGTAACCAGAGGTGCTGCTCTTACCAGACTTCTCTCGAAAGGACTATGGCTTGCTTAAATGTGTAGGACCTCTGATTACTTGAACCTATGGATGGGCAAAAAATGCCGAGAGCCCCAAATCGCCCCCTCGCAGAAGAAAAATGGAGAGTGGTGACTTCCTAGCTTCAGGCAGTCTGAGGAAAGTTTGGGATTCTCCCCACTGATCCACCATTTTCTCTAATTTGTCCCCAAACAATAATCACCCCTTAACAGACAACTTGGTAAGGTTAGACTTTGAAATTGTATCAGCGGACCAGTTCCGTAGCTGAAGGTCATTGGGCTGCAATTACCAATGCTACCCGACAAGCTGCAGTGCACGCCAAATCATAGCCTGTATCAGCCAGGAACGCGTCTCCTGGCTCCAAGTATGGGCCTTTGCCACCATACAACAACAAGCAGAGATTTGCAGATTCATTACCACCACTTCAAAGGCTTGTTTCAGAATTGCCTCAATCTTCTGAACTTGGGCATCCTTCAGAAATGCACCTCCTTCCACTGGAATGGTGATCTGTTTTGTCACAGCACAGACTAGGGTATCCACTTTTGGGAACCAGAACTGTTACCTAGCTTTAGGATTCATAGAATATAACCCCACTAAGGATCAACCCCTTTAAAATTAGCCTCAAGCGCAATTTTTTCCAAATCTATCACAACCTTGTGCAGAAGAAAAAAGCAGGATGCTTTCCGTAAATAACCATAAGTGTCCTTTTTCAAATGCTTAGTCGCCACTGGCAAGACCTCCTCACAACCAATGGCATTTAGGGTCTGAGAAATCAAAGCAAACATCTTGTCCGTGTGAAAAAGCCAAAGTATTATCCTATGCGGCTCTACATCTTGGGGAATCTCCCCTTATCCAGGAACACTTCATCGAGATCCCCCACCGAGGACTCTGACTCCATCCACGAATCTCCTGAAGGATCCCTGTCTGCCCCTACTTCTGCACATCCATCATTCTGTCCCTTCCTCTGCTTTACTTGTCTGTGAGGGGAATAAGAATGATCTGAGTGCTTCTGAGGTCTCGAGGAGGGAGACCTCTGGTGAGGGCAATCTTGAGAACTCACATGGGACCCTACCTGACCCTGACAGAAAGCCTGAAGGACTTTGAAAAACTCCACCCATGAAATGGCTGAAAAATCCATTCCCGGGGTAGGCAAGGCACCTTCAGGACTGAAACCAGTGGGAATAGGCAGTAGAGGCAGCGGGGAAAGCTCCTCACCTGTCTTGGGAGAGGCTGCTGCTACACCATCCTCCTATGAAAGGGAAGCTCCCTGTACAAGATCCCCTGAACCTCCTGCAGGGAGAAATTCCCTGAAGGGACCTCTCATTGAGCCTCAATATATTTCTGACAAATGCTGAGGGATTTCCTGGGGCTAATAAACTTCCTATGGCAGGCAGAGCAGATATAAAGTATTTTCCCACGCTGATCCCCTGACGCCATCTCTCATAGGACATTAGAACTCCCCAAAATGGCTCCAACCACCTGTTCTCAGCAGTGGTATAGTGCGCTGCTAATGAAAATGGCACCTACTGCATGCTCCCTCCACAGCTGTAATCACTCCCAGCTGGCCCCCAAAATTAGCGCGCCAGCACCTGGCGCCTTGCACTGCCCGACATGACTCTCCAACAACCAGATATCCACCTGATCAGAAAACTCAACTTCAGGCTGCACCAATGCTTTCTCGGTCAGCTGCGACAATAGCAAGGCATCAGCCTGCAGAAGAAGGAGCACCAGAGAGCAGGGGAAAATGTGATGAGGGGAAAAAGGACAAAAACAGAGAAGAGGAATGCCAAAAACAAATTAGCAGGGCTGAGCACAAAGCTTCCTTACCCTACTGGAACTCTTCCATTGTCAGGAGGAGGGACTAGGGTGCCAGTCATCACCTCACTCCAGTCCTTCCTAGCCAAGACACTCAACTGAGGGAGGGAGCTTTAGCTATTACCACAGATAAGCCTCCTGCCCTGTCCTGGCAGGCCCGAGTCCACAAGCAAGGATGCATGTACACCATGTGTTGGAGACACAGAAATACTGGCAGGCTAGTGTCTGTGCTGGGGTATATAGGTATGACATCAGTGAGTCGTTCTCCGTCTCCATCTGCTGGTTGGAGTGTACAACCCACTTAATTTGGACTGGCCTGCCTGGATGAAGAGGAAATCATATTTACATGCATTGCTGTCTATTTTCAAAGAACCACAACAGTGGTAACAAGCAGAAAACATTACAAAAAAAAGCCACATGAAACCCATCTGGTTATTAGGCTTATTGTAACGTACATTGGGTGTGGGCCTGGCCCTCAGAAAACCATGAGGAAATGAAACTGCAATTACAATATAGTAAACCTCCTATACCAAAAGAGTACTAACTGCCAACAATCAAACAGTAACAACCCTACCGTCACAAAGCACAAATGGTCTATGCCTGGCTAAAGGACAGAATCACAGTCTGGACTCCAGCTTTCCTGTTGTGCAACTTTATTCTTCACACATTAAACATAATTCAAGACTGCTTACCTTGCAGTACGTCAGTAAAACAACTTCAGTAGCTCAGTTATGTTTAAAGAGCTGCCTTCTCCTGCCCCCCAAGGCCTTTCTCGCTCTCCTCTCAGCTTTCGCTTTATTCCTGCTCAAAGGAGACACTCTCCATCCAGAATGCCCTGTGTTAAGTTTGATCAGACCCAGACTACTGGGACCAGTCTATTAAAGTGTTCTAAATGTTTCTATAGGGCACTCTGCCATGAACTTTAACCCTCAGCTCAATCCAACTGAGCGAGTGCCCCTATCAGGGCTATGTCCCGCCACATAATCCCGCTATGCTTGCCCTTGGGACCTGTCTCAATCTGGGACAACCTCTTTCTCATGCTCACCCCCACCTGCCTTATAATATGGGGTTCCAAATCTTGAAATGCCCAGCACTTTACCCATTGGAGATTCTCTGTATCAAGGGTAGCTTCCTCTTCTCCTGAGGTACCCCTCTCTGAACCTTCTGGAATTTTATATGAGGCTTCCTTACAGCCCCCCTCAAACCCTCTTGGCTCTCTGGGCAACCCACCCTGGTTAACCTCAGAGTGCAATTCCATTACACCAGTCTCTACTGGCATCCTGACTCCTCCGGGCTGGATTTCCAAAAACTCCATTTCTTCTCCAGTCCTGGCTTTCTCAGTCTCTTTCTCTTGCTGATGGGTAGCAGACCAGTTTTCCCCTACCTGGTCTGGCATCTCCTTCGAATGCTGGACCTCTGGGCCCCAGACCTCTACCACTGCCTCAGTATTGACCTCTTGTTCTGGCTTTATCACCTTGGCTTCCTGGATCACACCACCCTCGCTGAGTGGGATAGCCATTTTAGAAGGGTTGCAGCTCTCCTGTTTGCAACAGTGCATAGGACAACCTGTCTTTCTGGCTTTTGCTTTACTCTCTGTTCCAGTAAAGCGGTTTCTGGCCTCTCTGGCCCCTTGCTAGAACCTTTCTCAGGCTCCTTGATACTGACTCTCACAGGCCACTTGGTAATGCCCCTTTCTGTGCAGTCAGTGTTGCCTTTTCCTGGGCTCTATTTAGTGTTTAGGTACCCTACAGGGCCTTCCTCGGCACCTCCTATAGTGCTGACCTCAGGCCTTCCCCTGTAGCGCCACTCTTTGGCTTTTCCCGGCTGCATTCCTAAGGCCTTTCAATACTGCCTCTTTCTGGGCTGTCTGTGTTGCCCTCTCCAGGGCTCTTTTTGATGCTTGGGCACCCTACAGGGCCTTCCTCAGGACCCTCCTCTTGCGTCAATCTTAGGCCTCCCTTTAGCGTCCTGCTTAGGCTTTCCTTGCCTCATTCCTCCGCTTTCAGGCCCTCCGGGTTTCCAGAGCACATCCCCCTAGTTTGCTCACTAGCATAATGTTGTCTCTGGTAATTTGCTTTAGGTCTGCCTCCCATTGCCATCTCTGTGGCAATCTCCTGAGGTTCTGTGACCAGCTGCTGCCATTTAAATCTGCCTCTCTCTCTTTGGGCATCCATGGCCTCTGTGAATGGCTTCACTGGCCCTACTGACTTTGCTGGCCTTTCCATCTGCCAGACTCCAGTCTCAGGTTCTTCCTTTTAGCCGAATCTTGGGACCGGGGACCTCCAACAACACAGAAACACATTGCTGTACCTTTCTCTTAAGCCCTCTGGCTGATCTTTCTTCTTTTCCCCAGGAAATAAACCCCTGCATGCATCTCTCCCAGGATAGGAAAACAGAGAAAATCTGCTGGCTTCTCTCTGGCCCTTATTCACTGCTGGACCCCTGATTATACAGGTGGAGATAGCCCCCTTGGCCTGTTGCTAATGTTGGATATGTATGTCTGAATGGTAGGCCCCAGGAAAAGAAAAACCTCTACAGGGTTTTTGTTTTCTTTCTCCGTAAGCTTTGCACCACTGTTTCTCTGTGCGTTACTTAGAGCAAACACTTTCTCCCAAAAAAAATGTCTCTCTTCCTTCAGTGAAGCAAAGGTTCCTGCCAGTGCAGACACTGTCTGCAATCCTCCAAGTACAGACACTCAACAACTTCTCTCTTTTCAGATGCTTCTAGGAGGCTTGGTCTTCTGTCTGTGCAGTCGCTTAGTGCAGAAAATCCCTGACCTGATACCATATGTGACAGAGCACAAGTGGTCTATGGTTGGCTGGAGGACAGAATCACAGTCTGGGCTCCAGTTTTCCTCTTGTGCAACTTTATTCTACACACATTAAACAAAATTCAAGACTGGTTACCTTGCAGTACATCAGTAAAACAACTTCAGTAGATCAGTTATGTTTAAGCAGCTTCCTTCTCCCCAGGACCTCTCTTGCTCTCCTCTAAGCTAACACTTTATTGCTGCTCAGAGGAGACACCCTGTACCCAGAATGCCCTGTGTTAAGGTTGACCGGACCCAGACTGCTGGGTCCGGTCAATTAAGATGTTCTGAGGGTTTCTCTAGGGCACCCTGCCACACTTACCTATGAAAATGAAAACTGAAAATAATGCACCAGACTTTAAAACATCAATACACCTTTTACTAAGAAAACAGATCCCTACACAGAAATTACGCACTAGCAGAATACCTCACCTCAGCTACACATACAGAACACAGATAGACACTCACCAAATACAGAAATAAGAGACCATATGTATTAATATAAACATGCAGATAAAAACTGAACTGGAAACTGCAACAAGCCAGACTCTGTATGCAGTGCAACCATGTTAAAACAGAATCATCTTTACAAAGTACAGTAGGCTACCATCTCAATAGCTTAAAACAACAAGACAAAGAGGTGTAAATTTTTCAAAAATTCTTAGTATCTTAGTCAAAAAAATGGAATATAATATCAGAAAATTATATACATGGAGCAGTAATGTACTATCTCCTGCCCTCAATAGGCTTCAGGCAGAATCATCTTCAAGCACATTCACTTTTAATCATCTACCAGTTCCAGGTATCCCTTTTGCCAAAATAAATCTTCTAGAGGCCAATATTCAGTACATATAGCCGGATAACTTTAACCCTAATCTGCCAATGGTTGAATATGGCCAGTTAGATCTATAAAGTATCCAGCCTCGTGTAGCTGGATAACTAGCTACTTACCCGGATATCTTCAGAGATACCCAGGTAAGTAGCACATCTTTAAAAGAAAAAAAAGTCCTAAGTCATAGGCTTCCTGGCCTGATGTTCCCTAGCCCACACCACCTGTCTCAACTCCCTCTCCCCTGTCCACCAAAAAATGCACATTAAAGTGCAAGGCGTTGAGCGCCACCGGCCCAGGACTCCAGCCCCCCACTGCCCCAACTTTATCCCTTTCTGCCCACCCAAAACATCCACTCACCCCCACTCCCAGACAGGCACCCTCCCACCCACCTGGTTACCTTGCAAAATCGCCCCTCTTGATCTGCCGGGATCGCTGTGTTAAGTGACCCTGGTATACGCTTCCAGTGTTACTTAGTAATAATGTTAGAAGCATACTTCTACACTACACAGGAGGCCTGTGACTTGGTGCCTTTAAGGTGTGCTACTTATCCGGATATCTGTGAAGATATCCAGGTTAAGTAGCTAGTTATCCGGCCACACAAAGCCAGATAACTTTAGATTTGCTTCTGAGCAGGTCTAAAGTTATACAACAAACTTAGCCAGATATACCCGATATTTGGCTAACAGGGTCATTTATCATTTCGCATTACGGCCTTAACCTAGCTTCAGGTAGATAGTATATTGTACAAATCAACTCCTCTTGTACCTTTTATCAATTCAAACGGCAGACAATCTTCAGGGATGTCAACTTTGCTGTTCATACTTCTTACTGTGTATATAACACCCCCCCCCCCCCCCCCCCCACCAAACCTACCCCAACCCCAAACCGAGTTAAAAAAAAAAGGTGAGCTCTCTCTCTCTCCCCCCCCCCCCCCCCCCCCCAAAAAAAATGCTGTGATGTGTTAAATAATGCAAGGCTGTGGAAATTACCGCAAGGTGCGATAATGCATAGTGTGTTGCAGAAACTGCTTATGTAATGTGGTAGCTTGGAAATTAGCCTAACCAAACCCCTTTTTTTATCACGGGCACTATTTCTGCTATAAATATAGCATTTTGATAAATCTAGGGGTATGTTAGCCAAATAATGGGACCCTTTCCCGGAACACCCTCAGAACGCCCCTTTTATATCTAGCTAAATTATAGCCTTATAACAACATAGCCGGCTATAATTTAGCCCGATAAGAGGCTGAATATGCTATATAAGCCATTTAGATGGATAACTTGAGAGTTATCTGTCTAAATGTCTTTTTAACATCTACCCCCTAAATTTTAATTTTAATTTTAATTGAGCTGTTAATATTATCAAAAACAATTTGTGTTTCACATAGAGACTCAAAAAAACTCTTAAATCTTTTTTAAAAAATACTTAAATCAAAAAGGTACAAAGTGTTCAAAAAGCAAGAGTTATCCAAACCAATGTTTTTCACCCTGTATCCAGTATCTTACCAAACTGAAGCTTATGGTCAATGTTAATGTTAATCTGGCTTCTGGAAACACCACAGTACGGAAAAAGTCTTTGACTTCTCTTATGGATGTTGTGATATGGTCTTTGGATAGAGGCACTCCTGTACCTGATGGCTGCGTTTGACACTATTGATCATAATGTACCTTTTGGCTTTAGGAGAAGGTAGTACAGCTTTATATCGGTATGGGTCTTTTTTGGAGGAGAGATATCAGCAAGTATTAGAAGATTCTTCTTCTTCCCCCATGTCAGATAAAAAGCAGGGTACCATGAGGTTCGTATTGTCACCTGTATTGTTTAATATTATCTGAAGACTAAGTAATTTAATTTGACATTACAATTATACTTTCATGATTTTATGGATGAAATCCAGCTGTTCTTCTCACTAGGGGTAGATAAGACGGAAGAAGTGAATGTAGTGAATCAGTGCCTGGAAGACACTGGGGTCTGGATGACAGGAAACAAGCTGAAGCTTAATCCCACTAAAACTGAGGGGTTTTGTTTTTGTTTTGTTTTTTTTAAATTAAGGACATATCCCAGAACTTTGTGCACTGTGTTTTTATTTGTTGTGCACTGTTTTGATTGGTCTATTGACCAGAAGTCAGTATATAAGAGTTCCAAATAAATAAAAAACTTTTTTTACTCCTCTGGTGTTAGATGGAACAACTCTTATTAAAAGCCCAGGTATGGAGTCACTTAGACTTCCAACTGCACATAGATTTAGGTATTTCACAGATTTCTTAAGACTGCGTATTGACCATAGATAAGATTTCTTATCTATGGTCAATACGCTGACTCATTACCTAGATGAGAATTTTAATTGAGGCCTTATTTCCTGACTTGCTTAATGTAAGGCCCTTTATATGGACCTTTCTAAGAATCTTATCTTCCCACTTCTCTAAAGCACCCCAATACATAACATCTGCAAGGCAGACTGGCTTCCAGCACCCTTACTGAACTCTTACCTCACCAAACACAAGCTTAGCCACTCCATTCACTCCCAGAACTCTGCTACAGTCTTTGTTTATGACCCCATTATCTCTCAGTTTCAAAACCGTGACTGGCTATACTGTAGGCAGTAAAGAAAGCTATATGTGTGCTAATTTGTAGTAGGCCTTGGTTCTCAATAAACTTTATAAAATGTGAGAACACACGGAAATTGCAGCTTATCTAGAATGCCGCTGCTCAGCTACTTTCTGGATGTAGAGTCATGAACGTATTACCCTGGTGCTGAAATCACTTCCTTGGTTGCCCATTTATTTCAGTGATGTGTTCAAAGCCTTGGTGTTAGCCTTCAAATCACTCCATGGCTTGGATCTTGTTTTATATGTGAGATACTTCATTAAACAATGTTCCATCGCAAAACTCTTAGATTGTGCATGATTATGCACTGGTGGTTCCCTCAATTACAGAAGCAAAACTTGCCAGAACTCGAGGGAGGGTGATTTCCTGTGTGATCCCACCTATTTGGATTTTCCTCCCTAAAGAAATTCATCTTATATTTGATCTTTTATTATTTAAATACTTACTAAATACCTGTTCCCCTCTTCACCCAACCAGGTTTTTAGCAGTAAATTTTTGCGTGGATTGTAATTATATATGGTGAGTTTTATGTCCATTACAATTTAATGAATTTTAATATACAGGTGATTTAATTTACTGTATTTATCTTGTATAGCATTGTGATTTTACCTCTCTTTTTGGTGATATTGTTTAGATTGGTTTTCTTGCAAATGTTGCCCCGTGCTGAGCACTCTGGTTGTGAGTTGTTACAAACAAAACGAAATGTTGTGTTATGTTATCGTGCATTATTTATGGCATTCAGCAAACCGAAACAAATGACCACAGCAATAAATACAAAGCCGTGGAGTCATCCCAAAACCAGCATAACAGGGGCCGTAGATTTCTGCACAATCCTTTTTAAAAGTTGTACAAACTCTCATGGCACCCTCAGAATCACTACATGAGATTACGCCCAGCCCAAAACAATGACAGAGAAAGCTGCAAGTAACCAATTTACCTTCAATGAATCCTCCTGCATGGAAAAGTCTTCATAGATGCCGCTATTCAGCTCTGGTGCATTGAGCGACAGCTCAACATCGGCCATGGCAAGCAGAACTTTATTGATCTCAACTATGTAATTGGAAGGGAAAAGCGAAGTCCAGAGTCCAGGCAGGTAAGCACCAGGAGCTTTCTGCTGGGCAGCAACTGCCTAAAGAAAAATAACGTTTTGTAAGCTTCCAAACTATGAAACAAAAAGATAGTTCACAAAGGCGGTAGCAGGTTTTATACTACAACGGGGTGCAAATAGTAATCCATTTTGTTTTTTGGGGGGTGGGGTGGAAGGGGGATGGATTTTCTATTCATTTTACTACTGAGGGTAATTTAAGTGCAGAAACTGAACAAACACCCTGTTCCTTAGTAAAAACCTCTGTGCTTGAAAGATGATCATTTGCTCCTTTCTCTGTTGTCTCCAATCTCAGTCTTTCCTCTATCTCCCAACTCTGCGCATAGCAGAGTCCTGCAAATGTCAGAGATCGCACCATTTAAAACACAGGGACAGTCTTTGCTCAATCAACAAGTAGTCCTGAAATTTGGCTGAGGTTTATAGAGCAAATCAGGCCACTGTATATGATCTACTCTATGCTAACCCCATGGCTTTATAGACCCTACACTTCCTTCAAGGGAGTCAATTCTTTCCTGCTTTGTTTTTTCTTATTACACTAAAATAATACACTTTGATACTTATTCCATAGATCCATTTTACTAAGGAAGGCTGTCATCTTTATATCTTCCGTATGAGTTTGACTGTTAAAATTATGCAAGTAGTTGTACATGGCATCAAAAAAACTCCCCAGCAAACAAAAATTTAACAGCATCAATATTAAAATGTGTGACTTCAGATCGAGAAACCTGCAGAGCTTTGCAACTGAATTTGCTAATAGGAGGCAAACTGGTTCTCAATCTGTTGCCACCATTGGCCAAGTTTGGATCGCTCCATTTCCCCAGCAGCACCATTCTGTAAAGCACTGAATTCCTCATGGTGTTGTTCCAATTCTTGTTCTTATAGCGTATGCTACACACTTCATTTCTAGTGTTTCCACAGTAAGGCTTGTTACATGGTTCAGTGCCCACAACAATATCCACCTTACTCCCCTGTGCCTCTCTCCCCCACCCCACCCCCCCAAAAAAGTGTCAACATACCCAGGATGATCTCTAAACTATGGGCAATCTGGAGTCACAATAAAATAAACACCACAACCAACCTAGAGCTCATCTAATCACAATTTTCCACAGGTTTAATGCTATAAACATATTGTGTTTGCTGTGTTAGTCTACTTGATTATGTAGAAATAAAGGTCAATGAACAGGATGTAAGCGATGCCTTTTTATTGGACTAACACAATACATCTGTGAATTGATAACAGTCCTTGTGCTGATTCTTCATAGACCTGAGTTAAAGGGAGCAGAGTCCAAACACAAGGTATCACCTACTTTGTCATTTCTATATGCTAAATGTAAAACTGAAAGCAAGGTATCGTGTGTGTGTGTGTGTGTGGTAGGTTATCTCATCTAAATTCTAATGGACAAGAGCAAAGCTCACTCCTGCTCTCTCTCTCTCGGGGTCTATTTGATTTCATAAACCCTAGTGCAACCTGCAGTTCCTCAGTAGTGATCTGTACCCAAGCAAAAAAAAAAACCAAACAGTTGTAACATCAAACCAATCAAAAATTTCTTCTTGAACAAAACTATTCTAAAAAAGATTGTCTTCCATAAGAAAAAAAGAACAGCTGAGCAGACAACTCTCTACCTCCTCAAATCGGGCGGGTTCTGGACTGATCCGTTGTACTACAGGAACAAAATTAGCAGGTAGGAACCAATTTTCCTTTCCTTGTACTTACTCGAATCAGTCCAGACTCCTGAAATGTACCAACGCTCCCTACTCAGGATGGGACCTGGAGAGTCCCGCTCTTTGAACAGTGTCGCTAAAGGAAGGAGAACCTGTGTCTCCAACATCTAAATGATAGTGTCTTGCAAAGGTATGTAGTGACTTCCAAGCTGCTGCCCTGCAAATCTCTGAGGAGACAAAAGTTGAGACTCAGCCCAGGAGGCCACCTGCGAATGCACAGAATGAGCATGCAAACCTTCCAGAATCATACGACCACGAGTCATGTAAGTGGAACCAATCGCCTCCTTCAACCAATGCACAATAATAGCCTTAGAAGCTTTATAACCTCTTTTTGCGCCACTCAACAAAACAAAGAGTTGGTCAGACCTTCTGAAATCATTTGTTACCTCGAGACAGCGAATTAAAGCCCACCTCACCTCTAACAACTTGAGCTCCTTCGCATGTAGAGCGGAGGTATCTACAGTTGGAAAGGCTGGAAGCTCCACTGTCTGGTTCACATGAAACGCCAAAACCACTTTCAGCAAAAAGGAAGGCACTGCCCTTAACGAAACCCCCGAATTCGAAATCTGAAGAAATGGGTTCTGATAGGACACAGCTTGCAAATCTGAAATCCTCCTAGCTGAACGTATAGCCACTGGAAAAACTACTTTAAGAGTCAAGACTTTCAGTGTCGCTCTCTGAAAAGGCTCAAAAGGAGCCACACACAAACCTTGAAGGACCAGGATGGTCCTTGCCTTTCCAGGATGGACAAACTCTTCTGACCGGAGGATACAAATTCATTCTTCCTTGAAGATACCTAATAATGTCTGGATGAGCTGAAGTAGTGGAACCCTCAATCTTGCCACGAAGACAGCACAGAGCTGCCACCTGCACTTTAAGTGACCTGGGTGACAAGCCTTTAGCGAAACCTTCTTGGAGAAAAGACAAAATGTCAGGAACTGAAGAACTGAGAGCATGCACATCATTAGCAGAGCACCAGGACTCAAACACCTTCCATACTCGTACGTAAGCCATATTAGTGGACTTTCTTCTGGCTTGCAACAATGTAGTAATCAGTCTCTGGATAACTTCTATGCCTTAAACGTCGCCTCTCAAAAGCCATCCGCTAGACAAAAGTGAGCAGCCTGGTCTGAAAATATGACGAAGAAGGCTCTCTAGATGACCAAAGTGAATTGGCCCATCCAATGTCAGGTTGATCAGATCTGCGAACCACAGATGCCGTGGCCATTCCGAAGCCATCAAGATCACCTTGCTGTGATGTTTTTCTATGCGACACAACACTTTGCCCACTAGCAGCTGGGGGAAAACACAAAGTAGAACCCCTTGCGGCCAAGGCAGAACTAGAGTGTTGACACCTGTGGCCCCGTGCTGACATCTCCGACTACAGAATCAAAGTGCTTTGGGCATTCTGACAAGTTGCCATCAAGTCCACATAAGGAGAACCCCACTGATCTTGAAATGAGTCACATTGCGGCTTCCAATAACTCCCACTTGCCCGGGTCTAATTGAGTCTGACTCAAAAAAATACGCTTGAGCGTTTTAGACCCCAGCTATGTGGGATTCAGCTATCCACTCTAGATGCCACTCTGCCCAAAGAATTAACCCTGTGCCTCCCAAGTTACTGCCTGGCTCTTGGTTCCGCCCTGGTGATTAATAATCCACTGTCGTCACATAATCTGAAAGGACTCTCGCTGATCAACCTCTCACTAAAGGCAGAAACTCTCGCAAGGCTAAACGGACTGCCCTGGTCTCTAACCGGTTGATAGACCATGCAGACTCTCTTGCGAACCAGCCACCCTGGACTAAGTGACGCTGACAAACGGCTTTCCATCCAGAGAGACTGGCATTGTTAGTAACTAACACCCAATCCTGGACTTCGAGATCCACACCTCAAATGAGATTGGAAGTTTGAAGACACCATAAAAGACTCTCGCAATGCCCTCGAGAGGGTAGCGGCAGATGAAACTCCTCGGAGACCGGATTCCAACGAGCCTTTGTAATGGCATCATATGGGAAAACGCCT
The DNA here is from genome assembly GCF_901001135.1 of Rhinatrema bivittatum. Classification (NCBI taxonomy): domain Eukaryota; kingdom Metazoa; phylum Chordata; class Amphibia; order Gymnophiona; family Rhinatrematidae; genus Rhinatrema; species Rhinatrema bivittatum. Next base: position 186,188,064 of record NC_042617.1, on the reverse strand, counting down.
ACAGTATCAAGTCCAGGGTCAAAGCCATCGAGCCCAGAACTTGCAAATAATCCCAGACCTTGAGCACACATAACCGCAACAACCGCCGAACCTGCCTTTGTAGTTTCAGTACTCTCTCCTCTGAGAGATACACTTTGCTGACCAGACCATCGAATCTAGCGCCCAGGTACTCCAAGGACTGTGTCAGTGTCAAATGACTCTCCACCACGTTTACTATTGAACCGAGGGACTGGAGAATGTTGAGAACCTTGTGAACCGACTGACAACAAAGGAACTCCAACTTGGCCCTGATAAACCAATCGTCTAGATATGGGTGCAGCAGAACTCCTTTTTTTTCGAAGTTTCACTGCTACAATCACCATCACCTTGGTGAAAGTGCGCAGTGCAGTGGCCAGGCCAAAAGGAAGAGCCTGAAACTGAAAATGTTGCCCCAGAATCATGAAGCGGAGAAAACACTGTGAGTCTGGATGAATGGGAATGAGCAGATAGGCCTCTGTGACATCCAGAGAAACCAGGAACTCTCCCTTGCGAATCACCGCCATTACTGACCTCAGGGTCTCCATCCGAAAGTGTGGAACCTTGAGTGCTGCATTCACCTCTTTTAAAACAAGTATGGGCTGGAAAGTCCCCACCTTCTTTGGAACCACAAAATAAATGGAGTATCTTCCCTTGCAAATTTCTGCACCGGGAACTGGAATTACCACCTCCAGGCGTTGAAGACAATCAAGGTTTTCCCGAACCGCTGCTTGCTTGCTTGCTCACGGAACTGCATGGGGAAATGAGAAACAGCTCACGAACGGGTTGAGCAAATTCTAAAGTGTAGCTGTCTCGTACCACACTGAGAACCCACTGGTCCTGCTTAACTTTGGTCCACTCATTGTAAAACTGCATCAAGGGACTTCCTATAATAGGAGCGATGGAGTGGACCAGCCTCACCACATTGCGAAGACTTACCTCTGGCTGTAGATCCCCCAGAAGCTCTTCAGAACAGCCTTCGGGCACCCCAAAAGGACTGCCCCCAGGACTGTCCCCGAGTAGAGAACTGCCTCTGAGAACCGGGCATCGCCCTCAAGGGCCGAGATCTCCTATCAGACTGAAACCGAGACCGCACCTGAAAAAACCTTTTGACTTTAGGCTTATCCTCGGGTAATCTGAGGGCCTTATTATTACCAAGCAACTGCATCAACTGCTCGAGGTCCACTCCAAATAAAAGGTGACCTATAAAAGGTAAGAGCCTAACTGCACCTTGGAGGAGACATCCACCACCCAGTTACGCAACCAGAGTAACCTTCTAGCCTAAAGCGCAGATGTCATAACTCTAGAAGAGGGACATACTAAATCATATAGAGCATCCGCCCCATAAGCCACCACTGCTTCAATCTGCTCAGCCCTGTCTGCCTCTTCTACTAACTGCAGTAGGCTGCCCTGCATCTGTTGCACCCAGCGGAGACATGTACACTGCATGAAACTAGTACAAATAGCTGCTCGCAAGCCCAGGGCCGAGACCCCAAAAATCCTCTTAAGGTGGATCTCCAATTTGCGATCCTGAACATCTTCAACGCAGCAGAACCTAACACCAGGATAGTTGTTCTCTTGGTGAAACCGCATTAACCTTAGGAAGAGCAAAAAGTTCTATCGCCTGTTCTGGCATAAGATAAAGTTTAGACATGGCCACCTCATTTTGAGCCTGGAATCAGGAAGACTCCACTCCACCTCTAACAATTTCTTGACAGATTTGTAAAATGGAAAAGCTGTCAGATTACTGCACAACCCATCCAAAACAGGATCGGCCCCCTCCAAATCGGACTCCTCCTGGAAATCTTCACCCCCTAGGACTTGATAGGCTGAAGGCAACAAGGCCTCAGGTTCCTCTTTCCTAAAGAGGCAAACCACCTTAGGGTCATCCCCCTCAGGGACCGAGACGATCAAGTTGTCCCCTGGGTCTGTCCCCCCAGTCCCTGGATCTACGAGTTGAACAGAACAACTGGGTTAGGGGTCTTCCTGGAGTCCATGGGAGCCTCGACTGATTCCTCTGACTCAGCTTCTCCAGTACCTGAGCCGGGGGGGGGGGGGGACCGAGCAGCCTCCGGATAGGGGAGGACCGACCTATCCTGGATCCATGTTGTTTGGGGAACCCCATGCGATTATCCGCAGAGCAGATCAGCAAGGACAGCGAAAACGTAGCCTTGCAATCTGCTTGCTGCATTGCCATGTAGGCATCATGCAGCAGCAGGACAAAATCAATAAAGAATGGCTTCATACCCTTAGTCCCTCCTTACAAGGGGCTGGGAACCAGCAGCCTAGGGCATTTTTCCTCTTCCCCGTCCCCCCCGATCGAGTTCTGAGACAGAACAGGCTGGGGACAAGCGTGGGGGATGCTCCCCCTCCCCCCTGCGGTGCGGGAACTGCCAACGGAGAATTTAACATGGCTGCCATTCCCGCTGGCCAGAGCTGTGTGGAGAGCCCAATCTGACCATGGGTGAGCCTCAATGCCGTTTTGCCACAGGAGACCCCTCCGATGAGCCCTCCCCACCATCAGAACAGCCCGCCTTCAGTTCCCATTCTTTGCTTTTTTTTTTTTATATAACTTTCTTATTGAGGCACAGGTCTAAAAAATGCAAAAGGAATAGACTGCCTCAATAAAAAATCCTACCAGAGCCTGCAGACACCAAAGAGGCCTCATGAAGAGAAAGGATCTGGACCACCAGATTTACACCCTACGGGTGAACAGGTCGAGCACATAAATAGTCACAAACCCCCGGCTCACCTGTCTCGACCAGACAGGGAAGGACCCTGCAGAACTCCAAAAACCCCAGGAGGAAGGCTCAAAAAACTAAAATTGCCCAGACTGTAGAACTGCAGATTTAGCACCATCTACCATCTGCTGGAGATAGAGAAATACTGAGGAACTGCAGGTGGCACTAGGGTTTACCAAGCAGCGTCAGTGAAACTTTCTCTGTTTCCATCTGCTGGCAGGGAAGCATAAACCCAGGAGTCTGGACTGATCCGGGTACATACAAGGAACTATCTTTTGTGCATTGTGCTGATTGCTGAAACTCAGATCATGGACTGAAACTCAGATCATGTGCTGAAACTCAGATCATGGACTATATCACAAAAATACACATCATTATCTGTCAATCCACAGCAGATTTCACCACAAATACCAGAACATTTAACAAAAAGAAAAAAAAAAGAGGGGTGTACTTTTTGTCACACATTGCAATAATTCCTCAGGAGTTTCCCCAAAAGTGAACCAAAATAAAATCTAACTGCTTCCAAGGTGAATTTACTCCCTCCCCACTTCCAGTGACATTTCAGCAGACTGCCAGGCAGATAATATGAGCTTTGTTCTCAAAGTATGGTCCAATTCAGAGGTACAAGCTCTTTCACTAGTGGTGACATTTTGTATCCTTGCCAGCATAACACACTTTTCTATGGTGATTTGCAACAGCTGACCCAGCACCAACAGTCAGCACTGAGCCACAAAGACACGTTTCCTTGGAGTGATGTCACCAAAAGTGAAACAGGCAGGTGCTTGGCTTGACCTTCACAGAAAACGCCACAGATAAAGCCTGCCCCATGCAGTCCCAAACATACTTCCACTGGCCACTCAATAGAGAGCTGTGGGGCAGCCTAGAGAGTACTGTGCTCAATGTGTGTCCTCCACTCCCAGCTGAATTTTTAGCCCACCTATCCAAATAATGCCCAAGCTTACAGCAAGGTTAGAATTCAGGTACACTTGCTCCGCCCCTTGGATTTCGCCCTCTCTTTTCCCCTTCATAACTCTGTGCATAACACATGTTGGCACTTTCCAGAGATTTAACAGCACAACTTTGGGGGTTTTTGGGGGGTGAGGGGGCAGGCGGGGGGAGCGGGAGGGCATACATTGAGCTGGCGAGCATAGAAACAACTATAGCAATATCCCTAGCCCAACTGCATAATCAAATAGCCCGGGCAACAAGATTTAGTATTTTTTTTTTTTTTACACACCGCTGCTCTGGTAATGATAATCGCCAACACTGAAGAGCCTGGGTTTTTTTTTCTTTTCGTTTCTCTTCACCAACCTGTAATTTGTGATCGTCGTCTGCCTCCTGCAGTCCCAACAGTTGATCCTCAGTCTCATTCAGCCAGTTCAGAAGGCTGTCCTCCTCTTGCTTATACTGAGAAAAGGCAGGAGACAGCTCTATCATCTGTTGCTTCGGTACCAGCTTCATCTCCTAGGCACAAGGGAGTGTGGGGTTAGAAGAAGAAGAAACAAAACTGCTCAATATTTCTCCTCCCTTGCTTCCACTGGTGAAGGTAAATCAGGAAAAGATAATTTACCTAGACATCTTTAAAGCAAAAAAATCTACAAGCCCAGCCATTCTGCTGGAAGATTAGGGAAATTTGAAAAAGCACCAGAGAGATAAAACATCCCTTAGATCACTTTCTTTCTTTTTTTTTCCAAGGGGGGGGAGGGGGCATAGGGAAGGGTTTCCCAATCCTGACCTAGGGAGCGCCCACAGCAAGGATTTTTCAGGATATTTATTTATTTATTTATCGAATATTTATCGAATATTTTATATACCGTCATTCGAATTCATTATCATAAATCCATCATAACGGTTTACAAATATGAAGGTTACAATGTTAAGGGATAAACAGAGTTTCAAAAAAGTTTCAAACTGTTGTTAAACATAGGGGAATCAAATGTTAGTTATTTACTGTTCTGTTTTACGTTTAACTTCTTAGTTATAGTCTGTAGTTGTGATAAGTTCATTTAATCTTCAGGTTGAAGTGGAGGGTGAAGTTGTTGTGTTGTTCATTGGGTGAATTGGTTTGCTTTGTTGAACAACCATGTTTTTAGCTTTTATTTTTAATGTTTTTAGGTTTTCTTGAGTTCTGAGTTCATTTGGTAGGGAGTTCCAGAGTTTTGGGCTACCTAGAGAAATTGCTCTCTTTTGGGTTGAGGTGAGGTGATTGGAACGTGTAGGAGGTGTTTTTAGAAGTCCCTTATTTGTTGATCTGATTTCCAATGAATATGCCCGAGACACCTTTGCACATACTGCAGAGTCGGTGTATGCAGGCTCCTCTCATACGGGCCGATACAGTAAAAATCACGGGAGAGCGGGCAAGCACCCGCTTTCCTGTGCGCGCGATACAGTAATTTAATTTATTTAAATTAGGGCCGGCGGTAAAAAGAGGCACTAGGGACACTAGCACGTCCCTAGCGCCTCTTTTCGGACAGGAGCGGCGGCTGTCAGCGGGTTTGACAGCCGACGCTGGTTCTCGAGCCCGCTGACAGCCACGGGTTCAGAAACCGGACGCCGGCAAAATTGAGTGTCCAGTTTTCAACCTGCGAGCCGCGGGCCTATTTCAATTTTTTTTTTTTTTACTTTTTTTTAACTTTCGGGATCTCCGACTTAATATCGCCATGATATTAAGTTGGAGGGTGCACAGAAAAGCAGTTTTTACTGCTTTTCTGTGCACTTTCCTGGTGCCGGCAGAAATTAGCGCCTACATTTGGGTAGGCGCTAATTTTTTAAAGTAAAATGTGCATCTTGGCTGCACATTTTGCTTTCTGAATCACGCGGGAATACCTAATAGGGCCATCAACATGCATTTGCATGTTGCGGGCGCTATTAGGTTCAGTGGGATTGGACACGCGTCCTTGACGTTCTATTACCCCTTACTGAATAAGGGGTAAAGCTAGTGCGCCGAAAATGTGCGTCCAATTGCCGGTTAACAGTGCACTGGAGCACACTGTACTGTTTCGGCCTGATAGTTAGAGTGGATATCCTAAACACATGACTGGCTCAATGAGCATGGGGGGGAGGGGGAGCGATGTCACACAGGACACATTTGGAAAGCCCTGGCAGGGGGAGAGAATCACGGTGCACAGGAGAATGGCAGGTGAACTGTACCACAGCAAACTGTAGGAAAACATTTTCCTTCAACCATACCTTAAAAAATAATTTAACATTCCTACGAACTTAAAATTAGTAAATGTATTATAATACGTTCAGATAACCTGGAAGCAGCACATCACCATCGACACATTTGGCTTCACTGAATCATTTGTCTCTTAGCTCTTTTTTCTGGGTACCTCTTGTCAAGCAAGGACATATAATAACACTCTTATAGGATAAGAGTTATCATGTCTCAATTTATAACACTGAAATACAAATAAATCCTGTCTCATACATATTTCATGTTCAAATCTTTTTACACTTATTTTTTACATTTTAAATTAAAACTGCACATAACCCAAACAATATATATAAATATTTGGGCTTTCCAGATAGGCAGGTGTAAAATTTAAACCACCTGAACTTTTTCAGGTAATGTAATTTGAATTCACAAAGTTACAACCTGCAATCAGAGACCAATGGGTTCATCTTGTTAAGCTGTTTCTTCCTTTTGCCTGAAAATACAATTCTAAATTACACTTGAAACAAAACGCTGTCTGCCAAAAACATACAAAGAGCCACAGGAGATTCCTGGTCTAGTTGCCCACAATGAATTTGGGGGCAGACTCCATTTGTCAAAACCAGAGCTGCCAGGAGAGAAGGCTGAAGCGAAGCATGTAAAATACACTGTGCTAACGTTTTAGGTCAGATCTGATCTTTCAAGTGAAACCCAGTCACAAATACTGCATGGAATGACACTTGAGCCAGTCCAAGCGTATTTCAGAAGGGAAAAATGAGTATTACAGCTGACCAGTTCAAGCAGTGCTTGCCACATCAGAACATCACTGCACTAGGCTTGTACATTCCCACACAAAGTCACCTCCCTCACCCACCCAGAAACTGCTTACTGTTCACAAGTAACACTGATTTCAAGCCAGATCCTGTGCTAAAAGCCAGATTTGTTCAGTTCATCGCACTCCTGCCCAAGGAATAACTGCTTTTAGTCAAATTCACACCTTTGCATTATTGTATCTTGTCTGCAGAAGCAGCAGAGTCAAACGGATTTTCTCTCTCTTGCCATCTTCGGTGGGCTGCTGCTGGAGCAATTGCTCTCCACGCCGCAGAACTTCCTCAATCTGGGCTCTCTCCTCATCCACCTAAAGAGAGGGCAACGGTATGAAATGGGTCATTCACATAAAACTCATGTTCTGTTACCCAGGAATCAAAAGAACAAAATTATTTAGCTGGAGACTGAACATTAAACCAAACCCATGCTTATAAAACAGGGGAACTGCTGAGTGTACTGACACAGAGCCTTTCTTATCTATAGTGCAAAAGGGGTGCACCAGGAGGATTCTCTTAACAAATATTTTCTTGACAGATTCCTTTTTTTTTATTTAACTCACTTGCAAAAATTTAGGTTTTACTATATGCTTTAAAATCAAGGCATCAAATAAGCATGCTCGTCATTGGCCCAATAATGTCCCCATGGTCTCAAAAGTGAGAAATCCAGGGGGATATTTAGACCCAAAAGTGAGCCAAACAGCAGATAACATCAGTTGCATGCTCAGTATTTGCCTCTTTACAGGTTATTAGGCAACTAAGAGGAGTCAGGCATTTTCAGTGATGGACCCTGTTTTATGGAATAATTTCCTTCAGGAAATTTGTGCACCTGTTTCAGTTGGATTTTTCCTAAATTTGTACTGAGTTTTGTTTTACATTGGTTGTGTAAAGTATACCTATAAGGGGTCCTTAGAAAGATATGTACTTTTTGTTTCTATATATTTTGTTTTGTCTTTCTAAGCTTAAAGACTGAATCCATTTCATAGAGACAGGCAATTAACGTCTGCCTACAGATTTATCCTGTGAGACAGAAACATATACAAAGGCATTTCAGCAAAAGCAGAAAACTGAAGGGGAGGGGTGGAATGGATCAGTAAGATGGATCTGAGTTTAGCTGCTTCAGATATCATAATATAGCAGAGTGTGGCTTGTCAGTATGAAGCAGGCAAGAACCTGAACCCGTACAAGAATTCAGCAGAGCATGGGAAGATGTCCAAATGAGTAACTGCAGATATAAAACACAGGAAACTACAATGAACTTTTGTTAAATAGGCCATGAATGCCAGTTGAGATTTGTGCTGACAGCCTTGCCATCCAATAAGGTTTGAAATATATCCCAGCCAATTGATAACAACTTGCTGACATTGCAGAGTTTCCCTCTGATTGTCATAAGGCTCAGTCATATGTAATGAGATATCTGGAAAGTCAATAATTCAAATGTCTATGAACTAGTTAACCAATGAAAGAGGTCTAACACCAGACATCAGTCACTTATGAGCCAGATATTGATGACAAGCTAAGCTCTGCCTACAATGACTGTATGCAAAACTTTCAGCATAGAAGTCTAAACCAAGAAGACTGCAACAGACAACAAGAAGCGCTGGCAGTATAAGACATACTAGAGAATCCTGGCAGCACAGTGGCTTGCCATGCTAAAGACTTTAATTTGGCCAGACTTCTGAAACAGCTAAACTTCAGGTGATAAGAACATAAAAACATGCCATACTGGGTCAGACCAAGGGTCCATCAAGCCCAGCATCCTGTTTCCAACAGTGGCCAATCCAGGCCATAAGAACCTGGCAAGTACCCAAAAACTAAGTCTATTAGTTTTAGATGGGGGCAGCAACTTTAGGGTAACAACTTTAAGTGGTAAGCTTTGTTAATAAATTTTGGACAAAGTCCTATTTTTAAGTGATAACCTGGAGCCGGTAGAGTTATTAGAAAAGGTGTAGGGGGTAGCTTATAACTGGTTTGTATTTGGTTACAGAGCCTGGGAGGTGAAGGGTCCACTAAAGGTTAGCCCATTTGTACATTGCAATTATAGCTAATTAGCCTGGAGTTAAATTTTGGGGCAACAGGTATCAGAGATTTTGAAATTAGACTTCTAATTTGCTTTCCCTGCATTTAATCATTTTAAATATAGAATGTCATGTTCTCAAAAGTTATCTAGGAAAGAATGTTAAATTAATTGGCAACAAGTGGAAAAACTAATGATAAAAAGCCCCATCCAAGTAATCAAGGAAGGATATGTCAATTTGAAAGTAAGACAAAGAACATGCAACTTATTAAACTCACAGAATAATGTTGGGTTTTGTTCAGTGAAGGAGAGGAAGTACCTCTTCTACTTTGTTCAGTGTCATAACTAGCTTTACTTGCTTCTGCTGTAATAATTACTCAGAAAATGGTTAAAAATACTAATTTTATATTCTGTATATTGTCAGGAAAACTGTTAATAAAGTAGGTGTATTCTTATCTATCTGTACCTGATAGTGTGTCTTTCCAAGTGATTAACAGCTGTATAACCATTTTATTGTTTTATACTGTTTTATTTATTTAAAGACGGATTTTCAAAGACCTACACACCAAAGCTGGGAACTACACGAGTACCTCAGGCCAACATGTGCCATGTGGATTTTAAGAGGCGCCCGAGTATAAGGGTATCTCCAGGTACACACACAAATCAGGAAGTCAAAAAAGTGGCAGCCATGGGTGTTCCAGGTCTGTAACCTGAAGTATCCGCATAAGTATTTGCATGATGAAGCGCTTGCTGGGGGCCCCTACCACGTAACTTTACTTCTGCTATGGATGACGTGTAAGTTTTAAAATTAAAAATTCAGGGCTAGTCAGCGGGGTTTGAAGGGTTGGGGCTATAGGGGAAAAGGGAGGTTTATCTAGCTAGGGGGGGTTAGGAAGTCCTATCCTTTATTGGGGCAAACTGGGAATGAACTGGGGAAATGGCTACTTGGTGTGCCTAGTAAAATCCTCTCACTTATGTGGTAGAGACGGTATTTGCATGCAGATGCGCACATCCATTTAAAATGTGCGCACATGTACCTGCGTACAGCCGATTTTATAACATGTGCACATATGTTATAAAATGGCTGTGTCCATTCACGCGAGCTGGCATACATGTTCGCCTACGCTGCTAATTGAAAGTTACCGTCCTATTGTTTAAGTTGTGATTCACTTATCATGGGTTTCCTAATATAACCATAATATAAACGCTTTAAATTAAAAAAATAAATAATAACTACGCCCTTATCTATTTCAGAAGAATCTCATTGCTGCAACATAGGTCTTAGTGCTCTCTAAACTGGACTACCATCATGCAGCTGGACTACTGTCCTACAGCTACAACAGCAGATGTGATGATTCCAGATTATTCAAAGCACAGCTGTATGAATAGTGTGTGTGTGTGTGTGTGGTGGGGGGGGATTGAAGGAAAGGAATCATTACTCTCTTGTTGAAATCACAAAACTGGCTATCTATAGAGGACTATGGAAAATTTAAAGGGCTAAAGCCCAAAATGATGAAGGACCTCCGTGTTTGGCAGAGAAATTGTTTCATTATGTGCCAAAATGCCATTTACGATTACCACAGGAGGAACTTCTAATAGTTGCAGAAAGAACTGAGGCAAGACTACAGAAGACTCGGAGGAGACCATTCTCAGTAATTGCTCCCTAGTTATAGAATAGTCTGCCAAATACTTTGCATCTCCAAAAAGGACAGTCTGCAGTTTAAGGAACAAATTAAAGCATGGTTTTTCCAACAGGCTTATTCGGAGAAGGGTTAAGATGGTCGGCTACAGGTCTTTTTTTCAAGAGGTACCAGTACTGAGTACCAGCACCTTTTTCTCCACCTGCTTGAATTGCCTTGTGGGAAAAAAAAATATGCAACCAGTGCTGCCTCCACTCCTTCTCCCTGTGTCCTCTTTTCTGCACAGAGAAAGGACTTGGGGAAGAGAGACTGTTGTCTAGGAAGGGAAGTAGGGAAAAGAAAAGGACTGATGCTTGGCCTTTGAGGAAAGAAACAGTGGACTCAGCCTGCCTTCTGGGAGGAGGGAGGTAAGAGAGAAGATTCTGTGGGAGGAGGAGAGGGCAAAGTAGTGAGGTGGGGGATGAGATATGGTTATGATAGGGCCAGTGAGCCCCTGTCATCAGTTCTGTGTGTTTGTGGGAGGCAGGGCTTATGCTGGGGCCAACAAGCACCCGTCATTGTTCATTTGTGGATTAGGGGAGGTTTATATTGGAGCTGATGAGCCCACATCCTTGTTGTGAGAGAGGGATGTTATGTTAGGGTCCAAAAACAGGGGGCATTGGGGGGGGCCTGGATGGAGCAGCAATAACAACCCTAATTAGAAGGGCATGGATTAAACTGCATAGAGCAGCAGTTACAACCCTAAACACCTTGTTGTGCACACGGAATTGACCATTTTGGTCTTTATCTGTTATCATTAACTATGTTACTATGACCAGACAATAAAGTTCAGGGGGGGAAAAAAAGCATTTTCCTTTTGGTGTGGTCAGCTTTGGGAATGTGAACATGCAGCATCTCCGATATCTTTCTATTTTGCACAGTATGGAAGGAAATATATTTCTGTTTCTCCAATGTAGCATTATATTTATTTATTTATGCAGATTCTGGCTTCTTGGGGTTTCCAATTCAGTTTTTGCCTGCATATTTCTGTGTTTAATTTGTGGTCACCTATTCTATATTTGGTAAGGGTCTATCAATCTTCTGTATGTGTGAACAAAGTGAGGTATTCTGCTAGCATGTAGTTTGTCTATACTGATCTATAGCAGTCTGGCTTGTTCTGCTTTCCCAATAGGAGGTGTAATTATTTATTTAGATTTTCATATTTCGCTTTTTGGTACTTCAAAGCGGATTAAATTCAGGTACTGTAGCTAATTCCCTATCCCTAGAGGGCTTACAATCTAATAGGGTCATTCATCAAAATGCATTAAAGCATTAACGCACATGTTAACGCCATAACGCATGTGATAATAGTACTATCGCATAGCGCAAATGCATTTTTTGGAAGGGGCAGGATTAGGGAGGGGTTTGGGCGGGATTAATTAAAATGAGAGGCAATATCGCATGGTTTTAATGCCAGATATAACTACAATATGCCTGAAAGGGCTGTAATACAAATTGCATTTCAACCATTTCTAGGCTTGGGAGGGGGGAGAGGGAAAGTACCTCTGGGGAGGCCTTCACAGAATTCAACTATTTATATGACTAGAGGAGGACCAGCTAACAGCTCGAGGTGAGGTGTTGGTTTAGGGGCCAGTTTTACATGAAGAGTAAGACATATGAATTGCACAGCACACCTTGGTGAAGATTTGACATCAATTGGAGTGAGGAAAGTCTCACAAAGATGAGATTTCTACAATGTTCTCACACCCTAGCTTGATGGTACCGTAACAAGGAGCAACAGTGGGACTTGAACCCTGGTCTCCCCAGATCATAGCCTGCTATTCTAACCACTAGGCTACTCCTCCACTGTATTTGTATTCTAACACTGGGTGTAGTATATGCAATGCTGTCATTTCATAGGCTCTGTAGTCAGTTGAAGGGGGTGGGGCTCTGGGTGGTTGTCCCTTCCCATTCCACCTTAAAGGAGGGCCCTGCATGTGAGGTCCGGAATCTTTATTCCCAGGAAAAAAAAAAAAAAAAGCAGTGATCGACTATGTGGTTACATAGGGAAGCCACTAGGATGATATATGATGTATGAGAAGGAATGGAGGAGCATAGAGTGAGAGACGATTTGAATAGTAAGTGGGCTATGAATAAGAACTCCAGTTTTCCGATTTAACAGTGCATAAAATAATTAATTGGGTGGGATTGTGAGCTGGTAGGCTGAATTTGTACTATTTTGGTCAGGCTGAGTATTGATAGTTTTTGTTACGGTTTATAGTGTAATTGTATTATGTAGATGGATGGTTGTGGGTATGTTATCACCTTGAGATGGCTATAGATAAGGTGAGGAAAATATATGTACCATTACAATCCATCATTACAAGAAGAGAGTAAGCCACTGTTGAACTGAGAAGGATAGAGAGGGCCTCCTCATGGTGGAACCCCATTTCTTTTCAAAACCAGTAGCTACTCATAGAAAAATGTTGCCAATTTTTTTTTTTTTTATTATATTTTTACACTCCCCAAAATGATTTTATGTTTTCACTGCTAACCTTTTCACCCTCGTCAGTGGATTCCAAATGCCTTTCCACAACCTTTAGCATGTTCTGTAAATCCAACTCAAATGTATCCAGGTCTGCAGCAGTCCTGTCACCCTCCTGGATCTCGTCCACATGGGAAACTGAATGCGTCAGAGGTTCCTGACTGACTAGCATCTGCAGCAGAGAGAAACATGTAAAGCCGTTATTTAGGAATAGTGAACTGATAAACATAAGTGGCACAGAAAAGCAAAATTAAAGGGGGGGGGGGGGGAAGCATAGAATGTCTCTCATTTTTCACCTTTAATTTTTATGTCCCAAGCGGATTCATGCATCGAAACAATTAACCACCAAGAAATACGACTATATTAGCCTCAGTTAAAAATCATTTTGACTTTAATCTCTTGAGTCAGGCAGTTTGGGGCAGGAAGTATTAAAGAGATGAACTCCAGACCCCAGTGGAAGAAGTGATTAATATCACTAGCAGAACACCGCTAATTGGTTTAACTGCAGTGCTTAAAACAGCTTTGAAGGAACCACATCAAGACTTCTTGTCCAAGAAAGGTGCTATTAAACCAACTTAAGTGAACAGACGAAGCAAAATAATTATGAAAAAGAACTGGATGTTGTGAATGAAGAAGGCAGACTCTATCTCAAACTCCCCTTAATCTATGCTGTAAACCTTCACGATCTCCAGATTATTTCAAGTCCAGAATTTCAAAGATCACGTGAAATGTCTATGAATGTTGTGTAGGGGATTGGGATTTGTGTTGTCAAGGTTTAAAGAAAAGCAAGCAAGAGTTCTTTTTCAGCACACCCAATTTCCTAATGTAGAGCAGCTAAAGAAAACAAGATCAGACTCTGTTGCCGAGTGCTGACGTGTGAAGGCTTGAGAAAATCTTTTTCTTTAACAAATTTACAGCCCTACCAAATTGCACTCTCTTTAAATTTGAACGGGTTATGGGAACCCTTTATGACGTGGCATCAGTCTAATTTGTAGGTATGTTGGATTATTTGAGGGATAGTGGGAGGCTTTCATTGGCATGTCTTGTTTAATTCTATTTGGATGCATGAGCTCTATAGCTACAATATGTAATGTGTTTAGTCCACATTCAATAAAATTTATTGAGGTAACGGACAAGAATGTGGACCCCTTGCCCGAGGTGGAGTTAGTGCAACCTGAGAGGGTAAACCCCCACAGGTCTGCACCGTCGGGAGGAGAGGTCTAGCTGGCGCAGGGGCCAGCTGGAGCTTCGCCAATACCAACCCCATTTCCCGCGGGTTGAGCCTTTGGGTGCGGGGGCCGGCTGGTCTTAGATGGTCCCCTGTGAAGACGGTGGTAGCAGTCAGGAGATTCATCCAAGAACAGTCCAGGATCAGAAGCCAGAGCATCACAGATAGCCAGTCCAGAATCAGAAGCCAGAGAATCGCTGTTAGCCAGTCCGAGGTCGAAGCCAGAAGAGTCACTGAACGCCAGTCCAAGGTCAGAAGCCAGAAAATCCATCCACAGGAACCAAAGAATGGGAGCAGGAGCAGGAACAGGATTCGGAAGGCAGGAACAGGACTCGGAAGGCAGGGACAGGAATAGGAACCAAGGCAGCAACGAAGCACAGAAGACCCCACCGAAGTGAAGCAGACTCATTGTCAAGTCATAGGAGAATCTAAGAAGCAGGTCTAAATAGGCCTGAGCCGATGATGTCATCAAGAGGAGGTTCCGGAAGTCCCTACCGCTGGCCCTTTAAGAGGCACACGCGAGCATAAGGAAGGGGCGTGGAGGAGAGTTGGCCGACAGCGTGTTGGAGAAGACCCGGGAGGCAGCGAGGCCAGCAGAGCTGCGATGAGGCGCGCAATGAGACCGGTGAGTGCAACAGTACCCCCTTCTCCTAAGGCCTCTCCCTGGAGGTTTCGGCTTCTTAGGATGGGAATGATGAAACTGCTGAAGCAGGCTCTTGTCCAGTATGTTGGCAGCTGGTTCCCAAGAGTTTTCTTCCAGGCCAAAACCCTCCCAGGATAGTAGGTATTCCCACTGTCTACCTCTCTTCCTGAGATCTAAAACATCGTGGACTCGATAAATGGATTCTTCTTCTGCAGTTAACGGTTGGAGTTTGGGAGGAGCTCGAGGAGGCCAAGATAAGACTAAAGGCTTCAAAAGGAAGACATGAAAAGAATTGTGAATCCTCAGAGACGGAAGCAATCGTAGCTGGAAGGTGACAGGTCCCAGCTGGCGAAGCACTGAAAAGGGCCCAATATATCGAGGTGCTAGATGCATTGAGGGGAGCTTCAAGTGAATATATTTGGTGCTGAGCCAGACCTTCTCACTGGTTTTGAAGTGTGAGCAGGTATTGGATGGGCATCGGTGGTTTTCTTGGCCCTTAGGCTGGCTCTCTGTATAAGAAGTTGGGTACACTCCCACAGACGGTGCAACTCTCGCGCCATCAACTGAGTGGCGGAGGTGGGTACTGTCAAAGGTGAGGGCAGCGGAGGAAGAGGTTGTCTCCCATAGACTAGCAAGAAAGGTGAGGATTTGGTGGAGGCGGAGATGTGGGAATTCAAAGCAAATTCTGCCCAAGGGAGTAGAGAAGCCCAGTCATTTTGTTGCAGATTGATGTAGCTGCAGAAGAACTGCTTCAAGGTCTGGTTGGTCCTCTCTGCTTGACCATCGGCTTGCGGGTGCTATGCCATTGTAAGGTCCAAAGAGATATTGCACTTTTTCCAGAGGGCCTTCCAGTAGCGGGCAGTAAATTGAGTGCCCCGATCAGAGACTATGGGGCGGATTTTCAGAGCCCTGCTCGCCTAAATCCGCCCAAAACCGGGCGGATTTAGGCGAGCAGGGCCCTGCGCACGGGGAAGCCTATTTTACATAGGCCTACCGGCGCGCGCAGAGCCCCGGGACTCGCGTAAGTCCCGGGGTTCTCCGAGGGGGGAGTTTCGGGGGCGTGTCGGCAGCGTTTTGGGGGCGGGTACGGGGGCGTGGCTACGGCCCGGGGCGGTCCGTGGGCGTGGCCATGCCCTCCGTACCCGCCCCCAGGTCGCGGCCCGGCGCGCAGGAGGCCCGCTCGCGCGCGGGGATTTACTTCTCCCTCCGGGAGGCGTAAATCCCCGGAGAAAGGTAAGGGGGGGGTGTAGACAGGGCCGGGCGGGTGGGTTAGGTAGAGGAAGGGAGGGGAAGGTGAGGGGAGGGCGTTAGAGGATTCCCTCCAAGGCCGCTCCGATTTCGGAGCGGCCTTGGAGGGAACGGGGGTAGGCAGCACGGCTCGGCGCGCGCCGGCTATACAAAATCCATAGCCTTGTGCGTGCCGATCCAGGTTTTTAGCAGATACGCGCGGCTCCGCGCGTATCTACTAAAATCCAGCGTACTTTTGTTTGCGCCTGGAGCGCAAACAAAAGTAGGCCTATTCACGGAGTATGAAAATCCGCCCCTATGTGTTTTGGAAGACCATGTAGCCGAAAGACATTTTGGACAAAGAGCTGTGCCACCTGCAGAGCGGAGGGAAGACCTGGCAGAGCAACGAAATGTGCCATCTTAGAAAAACGGTCTACCACAATCCAAATGTCCGTCTTGCCTTCGGAAGGGGGTAAGTCCACGATGAAGTGCGTGGCTATATGCGACCATGGTTCAGAAGGAATGGGTAGCGGTTGTAACAGGCCCCAGATGGGACCCCACTGAGGTTTTTGCTGGGTACAGATCTGACAGGAGTCTACATAGTCTCACACATCTGCTTTGACTGTGGGCCACCAATAGAATCGCAGAAGTGAGGCCAGGGTGCGAGCTTGTCCAGGGTGTCCCGCGGTACGGGAATCATGGGCCCAGTGCAGAATTTTGCCTTGGAGTAGCGGGGAACTACGGTCTTCCCTAGAGGCACAGAGAAGATAGCCGACAGGAGGACTCGCGCTGGATCTATGATGTGATGAGGAGGGTCGGTGGAGTCTTCAGGAGTAAATGAACGAGAGAGAGCGTTCACCTTGACATTTTTAGCCACGGGGCGGTAACATAGTGTTAAATTAAAATGGGTGAAAAAGAGCAGCCATCGTGCTTTGCGACGGTTCAACCGCTGGGCATGGTGAAGATACTGAAGGTTTTTATGATCTGTATAGACCGTGATGGGGCACTGGGACTCCTCCAACCAGGGACGCCACTTCGAAGGCGAGTTTAATTGCCAGGAGTTTCTTGTCTCCAATTCCGTAGTTCCGTTCTGCTGGTGAGAATCATTTGGAAAAGAAGGAACATGGGTGGAGTTTGCCGGTAGAAGAATGTTGGCTTAATACCATCCCTACTCCGTCGGAGGAGGCGTCCACCTCAAGCACAAAAGGATAGAGAGGATCTGGGTGTCGGAGACACAGTTCTTGAAGAAATGCGGCCTTCAAGCGTTGAAAGACCGTTACGGCCTCAGGAGGCCACACCTTGGGGTTCGCGCCCTTGTGAGTCAGAGCTGTTATCGGAGCTACCAGCTTGGAATAATTATGGATAAAGGTTCGGTAATAGTTAGTGAAGCCGAGAAATCGCTGAACAGCTCGTAAGCCCGTCAGTCATGGCCAGGCCTGGATGCATTTAAGTTTCTCTGGGTCCATACAGAATCCATACTGTGAGACTATATACCCAAGGAAGGGTAGGCTCTCCTTCTCGAACGAGCACTTTTCTAACTTGGCGAAGAGCTGGTGGTCCTGAAGACGTTGAAGTACTTGTGCGACGTCCTGACGATGGGTCGAAAGATCCCTAGAGAAATGTCATCTAGGTAGATGACAACACACTTGTACAACAGGTCGCAGAATATCTCATTCATCATATTCTGGAACACAGCCAGGGCATTACAGAGTCCGAAGGGCATGACCAGGTACTCATAGTGCTCGTCGCGAATATTGAAGGCTGTTTTCCACTCGTCGCCCTCCCGGATGTGAATTAGGTTGTAGGCCCCTCGCAAGTCAAGTTTGGTAAAGATCCGGGCTCCTTGTAGGCAATCAAATAGCTCAGCAATGAGAGGTAGGGGGTAATAGTCCTTTAGGGTGATAGCATTGAGACCCCTATAGTCAATACAGCGGTGGAGAGATCTGTTCTTTTTGGCCACAAAGAAGAAGCCCGCTCCGGTGGGAGACGTGGATTTGCGGATGAATCCCTTGTCCAAATTTTCTTGAATATAGTCCGACATGGCCCGGGTCTCAGCCAAGGATAACGGGTAGACCTGATCTCGAGGTGGTTCGGTATTAGGCAGGAGGTTGATAGCGTAGTCAAAAGACCAATGCGGAGGTAGGGTATCAGCGCTTTGCTTAGAGAAGACCCTCCCATAAAAGGCATAGCAGGATGGAAGTCCAACCGGAAGAATTGCCTTGGAGAGTCAGCGACAAGTCAGTGGCGACTTAAGATATGAGTCCTGGCAAGAGGCACCCCAATGCGAGAGTTGTGAGAAAGTCCAAACAAATTGCGGAGAGTGTTTCTTCAACCAAGGTAGCCAGAGAACTACCGGATGGATAAAGCAGTCAATAACGTGAAAAGTTATGGTCTCCTCATGCAGGGCTCCTGTACGAAGAATTAGCGGGACAGTAGTGTGGGTGACCTTGCCTGGCAAGGGCTCTCCAGAGATAGAGGAGAGTGCGAGGGGTATTGGAGCAAGGCGAGTGGGGATCCGGAGGTGTTGTACAAGCTGCTTGAGGATGAAGTTGCCTCCTGACCCGGAATCCACCAGGGCTAGAGTGTGGAATTCAAGGCCGTCTACCCTGAGGGCAACAGGGAGCGTGAGAGGGGGATCAGGAGATGTCAGGCCCAGAAGTAGTCCCCCAACTTGACCTAGGCCCGTGCATTTTCCGGACATTTTGGGCAGCGGGCGAGCATGTGGCCTGCTCCTCCACAGTATATGCACAGACCCCCATGATAACGTCTGAGGCGTTCCTCGGGGATCAATGGACTGTGGACCAACTGCATGGGTTCTTCCGGGACAACTCTGGTGGTAGCAGGCATTGGCTTGGGAGAAGGCGAATGGCAGGAGGACCTGGAAATAGGTGGAGGTCTTCTAGAGGATGACAACTCATGAAGCCGGCAGTCGATCTGGCCGGCCAAGTCGATCAAAGCATCCAGGGTAGAGGGTAGTTCGCGGGCCTCCAATTCATCTTTGATCTGAGAGGTTAAACCATCTAGGATGATTGAGCGCAGGCAGTCCTCACCCCGTGAAGCTCGGAGGCCAAAGTACGAAACTGGATTACATAGTCCGTCAGAGGTGGAACTAAAGATCGCCTGTAACCCGGTGTCAAAGACAGTACGAAATAACGACAGAAATGCTGGGACATCCTGCAGAACTGAATCGGCCCATTCCCACAGCAGTGAGGCCCAAGCCAGAGCCTTCCCGTCCAAAAGGAAGAGGATGTAAGTCGTCTTGGTGAGGTCGGTGGGAAAGAGGGCGGACTGCAAACAAAAGTGCATGTGGCACTCATTAATAAAGCCGCAACACAGCTGAGGCTCCCCAGCGAAGGTGGAGGGGCCGGAAGCGGTAAGACAGGTCGTGCGGCAGGCGCAAGAGGAGGATGATCCCCGGCTAGGAAAGAGGAAGCCCCTACTTGTACTGTAGAATCCAGACATTGGCTGAGGCGGTCCACCGCCAAAGCAAGGGACTCGAGGAGCCTCTGCTGTTCCAGGATTTTCTGAGCAAGACCTCGTATGGCCTGTCGAGTGGAAGCCTCTGCCGAGTCCATGGACTTGGCAATCTGTTGAGGTGACGGACAAGAATGTGGACCCCTTGCCCAAGGTGGAGTTAGTGCAACTTGAGAGGGCGAACCCCCGCAGGTCCCCACCGTCAGGAGGCGAGGCCTAGCTGATGCAGGGGCCGGCTGGAGCTTCGCCAATACCAACCCCGTTCCCCGCAGGTTGAGCCTTTGGGTGCTGGGGCCAGCTGGTCTTAGGTGGGCCCCTGTGAAGATGGTGGTAGCAGCTAGGAGATTCGTCCAAGATCAGTCCAGGATCAGAAGCCAGAGGATCACTGATAGCCAGTCCAGAGTCAGAAGCCAGAGAACCGCTGATAGCCAGTCCGAGGTTGAAGCCAGAAGAGTCACCGAAAGCCAGTCCGAGGTCAGAAGCCAGAAGATCCATCCGCAGGAACCAAAGAATGGGAGCAGGAACAGGACTCAGAAGGAACAGGAACAGGAACCAAGGCACCAACGAAGCGCAGAAGACCCCACCGAAGTGAAGCAGACTCGTTTCCAAGTCATAGGAGGATCAACGAAGCAGGTCTAAATAGGCCTGAGCCGATGAGGTCATCAAGGGGCGGTCCCGGAAGTCCCTGCCACTGGCCCTTTAAGAGGTGGGGCCAGAGGTGGGGCCAGCCGCGCGTGCGCTAAGAAAGGGGCCAATCTTCCAAGGCGAAGCTCGGCGTTAGCACGCTGGAGGAGGCCCGGCCCAGAGGAGAGTCGGCCGACAGCATGTCAGAGAAGACCCGGGAAGCAGCGAGGCCGGCAGAGCCGCGACGGGGTGCACGATGAGGTCGGTGAGTGCAACATAAAACATTAGAGAAACATTGTGAGTTGAATGCCAATATAGTAAGGAGGAGATGTGGGGGGATAGAGGGAGGGAGGAAGCAGGATAATATAATGGGATTTTACCTTGTTCTAGAAATGTTTAAATAATCAAGTGGAACATGTATAATCTGATTATAATGTTGTATTGTACTGTTGACTTTATGATGATGCAATAACATTTAATTTACAAAAAAAAACAAAAAACCAAGATCACGAAATATTTAATCCCAAGCACATGTCAGTTGCCTGTGTTTACAATACTGAGTTAAATTTTTTTCCAGGGCTTTAGACTATCAGAAATTACACTTCCATATATAATTTAAAGGAAGATGGCGGTGAAGCAGCAGGTGTTTCAAGAGCACACTAGCGGAAGCTTTGACGATACCTCAGGTGTTTCAAGAACACTAGCGGAAGCTTTGACGATACCTCAGTGCTGATTTGGAGGGAGAAAAGCAGTATACAAGCCCAAACAGAAACAGAAAATTAGAAATATTTACCTTCCTTCTTTGAAAATAATGCAAGCATAAGTAGCATTTGCCTAAAACTGCAAGTTCCCCCTACAATATGCGGAAGAACAATAACTATTTCAGTGGCCAACCCATATTCCATGCTAGGTACCACTCAGCAAACAGACCTGGGAGTCACTTCGGACAATACATTACATAAAGTAGTGTGGTTGCTGTGTTAGTCCAGTTACAATATACCATGCTGTAAACTTTGTCAGCACATCATACAGGACCCCCCAGTTACCCACATGGGAAAGGCCTTCAACTCACGGGGACTCCGCTTATGTTCTTGCTCTAATGTAATGTACAGTATATTATTCAAAGCAGAAACTATGAAGAGGGATGTTACATTGGTGAAACAGGTCTGAAGTGAAAAAAAAAAGTATTCATTTACACAGACAACCGTTCAGACACCAGAGAAGACCAAGGCAATACCCTCCTTAGTGAGCATTTTTCCAGGACCAGACCACTGATGATCAGAATACTAAAAGGGAAATTCAAAACAATTCAGCAACATAACATTTTCTAATGATCAGATACTTTGAAACTGACCAGAAAGGACTAAACAGACTTGGGCTTTCTGACACACTGTGAGACATAAAATTCAACTTCCTGTCACCTTGTATCACTCCAGCACAGCAACCAGTCTTTCCCCTTCCTGTACTTATTCAATAATATAATGTTAAAATATATCATCAAACTGTTCAGGAGTAACAATACCTTACATCCATTTTTAGTAAGGTGCTACCACCTTGCATGTAAATATTTCACATCTGTTGTAATACTCTTGTGGTAACAGTCCAGGAAGTGCAGAAGGCTGCAATACTAACAGTGGCCACAAAGTGTCAGTACTTTATATTATAACACTAGCACAGTCACCTTGTGGCTCATTGCTGCTACTCCAGGCTTTCAAATTTCCTAGAGAGACACCAAGTATACACATGGGTTACAGTGACAGTGGCATGTTACCGGAGAGGGGGAGGGGACAGTCAGTGTAACTGCACCATGGCCCACAGTGTAAAGGGGGACCTTCTGTGATCCAGTTAAATTTATGCTGTTCACTTATGGGCAGATTTTAAAAGGGCCGGAAGTGTGACCATAAACACATGTATCTTGCGCAAAGATACGCGCTATTTTATAAAGCATACGTGTTGGTTATAAAATACTCTTCACGTGCGTATATCTGCAGCTTTACACATATATTTAATGTGCTCGGAGAAGGAGGGAGGGAGAGAGAGACTATAAAGCTCAGCCTGACACTCAATATATGGACCATTGTAAGGGGGGGGTACTTTGACTCGGAGTGAGTTTTCGGGAAGTGGATTGAGGTTTGGGGGATGGTGTTACAGAAACATTCAGAGGTATCCCTTGTAAAATTGACATCATTAAAGAATTTTAGACCTTATAAGTGATGAAAAGGAGTTGATCTGTACAAAGCAGCTAGCATTCTGCCTACCTTTTCTGGGCACACGTACATTAACGAACGTGTGCCCTTCCCAGCTATTTAAAATTCACGTAGCTCCCGCACAGCCCATTTATGCGCGTATGTGGCTGTTTTTGCATGCTCAAGGCTTTTAAAATCTACCTTTTAGGCATCGCCACAGGGAACAAGGGAAGTAAGTGGCTTGCCTTCCCAATCCCGCTCTACCCCCCAACTAATGCTGGCATCATCCTGCTGCCCTATGCTGCCCAACTCTCTCACCTCCATCCTCACTCCATGGCCAAGCCTCAACTGAAAGAGGTCAACACCAACAGACTGGCATTTCTGACCCATTCCTCCTGCCTCCATGGCATTTTTCCCATATGGTTCAAATAATCAGCTGTTTCAACGACATGATGCATGCTATTGATACAGAGCACCAAGCGGTTCAAATAGCTGATCTGTGAACTCCACAGGAGCAGGTTAGAAGGGCCAGATTGTTGGCTGGGGCCAGGGCCATGGAGGTAGGGGAAGAAGATGAGGAGAAATAAATGGAGTCAGGAGGAATAGAACAGGACAAGGCCAGGGAGGGTGAAAGGGTGGAGAGCAGAAAATTGGGAATTGAGTGGGGACAGAGTGGTAGTTCAGAGATTGAGTAGAGACTCTGGAAAGCAGGAACTCAGAGATTTATGGGGAGGGGAATAGCAGGGTCTCAAATTGGGCAGTTATGAGTAGAGGAGAAGGAGACAGGATTAAAATAGGGAATAAGAGATGAAGGGATCTAAAGAGAGTATCAAGGATCTGGATGGCTGGGGAAGAAGCAGTGGAAAGGTTGGAGGACTCTGGAAGTGGTCAGAAGAGGGTGGAATTAGGGGGCTGGGTAAGGGGTAAGAGAATGAGAGGCAGAAGGAAGAAGATAAGAGCTGGGGAGTGGGTGAGTTACATAGAAACATAGAAATGACGGCAGAAGAAGACCAAATGGCCCATCCAGTCTGCCCAGCAAACTTCACACATTTTTTCTCTCATACTTATCTGTTTCTCTTAGCTCTTGGTACTATTTCCCTTCCACCCCCACCTTTAATGTAGAGAGCAGTGATGGAGCTGCATCCAAGTGAAATATCTAGCTTGATTAGTTAGGGGTAGTAGCCGCCGCAATAAGCAAGCTACACCCATGCTTATTTGTTTTACCCAGACTATGTTATACAGCCCTTATCGGTTGTTTTTCTTCTTCCCTGCCAATAAGCAAGCTTCTCCCCTGCCAATAAGCAAGCTACACCCATGCTTATTTGTTTTACCCAGACTATGTTATACAGCCCTTATTGGTTGTTTTTCTTCTCCCCTGCCGTTGAAGCAGGGAGCTATGCTGGATATGCGTGAAGTATCAGTTTCCTTTTTTTCTCCCCTGCCGTTGAAGCAGAGAGCTATGCTGGATATGCGTGAAGTATCAGTCTTCTCTCATGCTCTTGAAGCAGAGAGCCATGCTGGATATGCATCGAAAGTGAAGTATCAGGCACATTTGGTTTGGGGTAGTAACCGCCGTAACAAGCCAGCTACTCCCCGCTTTGTGAGTGCGAACCTTCTTTTCTTCTCCCCTGCCGTTGAAGCAGAGAGCTCTGCTGGATGTGTGAAGTATCAGTTTTTCTTCTCCCCTGCCGTTGAAGCAGAGAACTATGCTGTATATGCATTGAAAGAGAAGTATCAGGCTTATTTGATTTGGGGTAGTAACCGCCGTAACAAGCCAGCTACTCCCCTCTTTGTGAGTGTGAATCCTTTTTTCCACATTTCCTCTTGCTGTTGAAGCTTAGAGCGATGTTGGAGTCACAGTAAGCATGTGTATGTTTATTTAATAATGGTATTGTCTCCAGGCAGTAGCCATCATTCTGGCGAGTCACCCACTCTTCATTGGCGGCCTCTTGACTTTATGGATCCACAGTGTTTATCCCATGCCCCTTTGAAGTCCTTTACAGTTCTGGTCTTCACCACATCCTCCGGATGGGCATTCCAGGCATCCACCACCCTCTCCGTGAAGAAATACTTCCTGACATTGGTTCTGAATCTTCCTCCCTGGAGCTTCAAATCGTGACCCCTGGTTCTGCTGATTTTTTTCCTACGGAAAAGGTTTGTCGTTGTCTTTGGATCATTAACACCTTTCAAGTATCTGAAAGTCTGTATCATATCACCTCTGCTCCTCCTTTCCTCCAGGGTGTACATATTTAGATTCTTCAATCTCTCCTCGTACGTCATCCGATGAAGATCCTCCACCTTCCTGGTCGCCCTTCTCTGTACCGCCTCCATCTTGTCTTTGTCTTTTTGAAGATACGGTCTCCAGAACTGAACACAGTACTCCAGGTGAGGCCTCACCAAGGACCTGTACAAGGGAATAATCACTTCCCTTTTCTTACTCGATATTCCTCTCTCTATGCAGCCCAGCATTCTTCTGGCTTTAGCTATCGCCTTGTCACATTGTTTCGCCGACTTCAGATCATTAGACACTATCACCCCAAGGTCCCTCTCCTGCTCCGTGCACATCAGCCTTCCCCCCCCCCCATCGAATACAGTTCATTATAGTACATATAGTTCCACTATAGTACATATAGTACATATAGTTCTATAGTACATATACTATAGTACATTATACATAATACAATAATAATACAATTATACATATATATATATATATATATACAAATAATAATACAATTATACATAATACATATACTATAGTACATTATAGTACATATAGTTCCACTATAGTACATATAGTGGAAATGGGAGACTAGGAAATGGCTAAAAGACAGAGGGGGAAATAAGAGGCTGAGGATAAAGTGAGATAGAGGGGGAAATAGAAGGGTGAGGATAGAACAGGATAGGGGGAGAGAGTGGGAGATGAAAAGTTGATAGGTAGGCAAGAGGTGAAAAATGGTAGATTGAAGACTGAGGAGAACAAAGGAGGTAAAAGATAGAGTTGGGATGGGGGAGACAGAGATGTAAGATCAAAAATGGGAAGGACTGAAAGAGGGCACAAGACATCAGAAGATGAAGAAATTGGGAAGGAGGGAGAAATAAAGAGGTGGTAATGAGAAGTGGGAGGGCATGACAGGAGGTGACTGGAAAAGATAAAAGAGCTTGAATGAGGATAAGAGGGGATTACTGGAGAGAGTGTTCACTTTTTTCGGGGGTGGGGCAGCGGTCAGAGAGCCAGGAAGGTAGATGTTAAGAGGGAAGGAAAGCAGACAACTGGAGACTGGTGAGGGGAGAAACCAACTGATGGGGAGATGGCACGTCTGAGTGGGGGCAATAAAGAAGAGAATTGAAGTAGTGAAGGTTTATAACAGGAAAATCTGACATGGGGAAAAGGAGAAGAAAAGGAAAATTGGTTCTTACCTACTAATGTTCGTTCCTGAATACCAAAAATCAGATCAGACAAGTCAGTTTTACATCCTACCAGCAGATGGAGGCAGAGAATAAAAACTTTTCAGGCACTGCTATATAATCCAGAGTGCCACCTGCAGTCCCTCAATATTGACCTGTACCCAAGCCAAGCAGAGTCACAAACTCAAATGCAATAAACAACACACCCTACCAGGGCGAATGTAGTTGGGGTGCCCTGAAATGAAGACCTCACATCCAACAAAGGTACTGAAAATCCAACAGTCCTATCTTTCAAAATTTATACAAATAAGAACAGGTTCTGCATTAATACTTATCACAACATCATCAGTCTTTCGGTACCAGGGGATGGGTCTCTGGACTGATCTGTGGGATTCCAGGAATGAAAATTAGCAGGTAAGAAACAATTTTCCTTTCCTGTTCATACCCCAGATCAGTCCAGACAAGTGGGATGTACCCATCTCTCCTACACTGGGCGAGCACCCGAAAAACCAGCTCACAGCACATCCTCACCGAAGTTCGCCTCCCCTGGTACCCGAACATTCAAACGGTAGTGCTTGGTGAAAGTGTGAAGGGAAGACCATGTCGCTGCTCTTCAGATCTCTTGAGGTGACATCAAATGACACTCTGCCCAAGAAGTCACTTGCACTCTAGTAGAATGTGCCTGCAACCCTTCCGGGACCGACTGGCCTTTACAGAAATAGGTTGAAAAGATAGCCTCCTTCAACTATCGAGCAATCATGGATTTAGATGCTTTGGCTCCTTTGTTTGTGCCCCTGAACAAAACAAACAGATGATGTGAACGTCAGAAACTGTTAGTGACCTTAAAACATTGTTGTCCAACCTTTTGGTTCGGGGAGCCACATGAACAATTATTGAACAGCTCGCAGGCCGGATTAACAATATCACAATTATTAAAAACCTCAAATTACAACTTGAGAAAGTTTTTAGACCAGTGTAGTCCAACAATCTACTCTAAAATTTAGATTCTAAAAAGTTAACCAAAGTCTCTCATGTCATAAGGACACAACATCATAAGTTAATCACGTTCATTGGGAAATCTGACACTGCTTTTGTTTACACAAGTAGAATATGTCAGTTTCAACTGTAGAGCTTGCAATGCACAATGATGCTGTTAAATGTTCATCTGTAAGCAGAGACCGTGACTTTATTTTTGCATTTTTCATTCTTGAAAGCAACTGTTCGCAGCAGTAGGTGCTACCAAACAAAGCAATGAACTTCTTGGCATCTTGTGACAAATTGGGGAATCTATGCGGTGAAACATAAGAACTGTAGAATCTCAAAAGTTCATGTTCAGTAAAAGCTCTCCTCAAGTCACTGTCATTCTTAATGTCAATGATTCCATCTGGTATTTATTAGCAGTCTTTCGGTTCAGTTTGAAACGGATTACTCAGTAGCCTCATGACGTCAGTATGTTTTCTGAAATCCTCGAACCTTTGTTTGAAGTCATCAATCAATATGACAACTAATTCTGAGTACTTCTCATGTTGCACTGTCAGTAGGTCTCATGGAAAGGACTGTCAAGCGTACAACTTTCTTCAGAATGAACTGTGAATGAATAAGTTCCAATTTCTCAATGAATGTAACGACATGTTTGTACAATTTGTGTGCCAGCTGATTCTTTCCTTGAAGTTTCATGTTCAAGTCTGCCATATATTTGGTCATATAGACCAGAAACGCCAAGACACTCACCCACGAATTATCATCTAGGAAACTTATATCCTTCCCTTTGTTGGCCATGAATGTCTTTATTTCATCACGTAAACTCCAGAAACTGGATAGCTTGGCTGACCTACTGAGCCATCGAACTTGGCTGAAGTAAATCACATCATCATGATCTGAGCCCACTTCCTTCACATTCTTCCATCACATTCTTCTTTCATATTCATCCTTCACATTCTTCATTTCCAATTTGTTGGCACACAAGTTTTCCTGGTAAATGATGCAGTGGTGTATGACTACTTCCTTTGGCACTGATTTCTCCAACAAGGTTGCAAATCCGTACCACTTCCCTGCCATGGCTGTTATTCCAATCAGCTTGTTCTCACACAGATTGAACTTCTCTCCATTACCTGCTTAACTTTATCAAAGATCTCCTTTCCTGTTGTCGTGTGGATGATACAAAATTATTCAGAGTAGTTTAATCACAAGCAAATTGTGATACATTACAGGAGGACCTTGTTGACTGGAAGACTGGGCATCCAAAAGGCAGATGAAATTTAATGTGGACAAGTGCAAGGTGATGCATATAGGGAAAAATAACTCTTGCTGTAGTTACACGATGTTAGGTTCCATATTAGGAGCTACCACCCAGGAAAAAGATCCAGGCATCATAATGGATAATACTTTGAAATCATCGGTTCAGTGTGCTACAGCAGTCAAAAAAGCAAACAATGTCAGGAATAATTAGGAAGGGAATGGTTAATAAAAAGGAAAATGTCATAATGCTTCTGTATCGCTCCATGGTGAGACCACACCTTGAATACTGTGTACAATTCTGGTCGCCGCATCTCAAAAAAGATATAGTTGCGATGGAGAAGGTACAGAGAAGGGCAACCAAAATGATAAAGGGGATGGAACAACTCCCCTATGAGGAAAGGCTGAAGAGGTTAGGGCTGTTCAGCTTGGAGAAGAGATGGCTGAGGAAGCATATGATAGAGGTCTTTAAAATCATGCGAAGTCTTGAACGAGTAGTTGTGAATCGGTTATTTACACTTTCAGATAATAGAAGGGCTAGGGGGCACTCCATGAAATTAGCAAGTAGCACATTTAAGCTTAATTGTAGAAAATTATTTTTCACTAAACGCACATTTACACTCTGGAATTTGTTGCCAAAGGATGTGGTTAGTGCAGTTACTGTAGCTGGGTTCAAAAAAGGTTTGGATAAGTTCTTGGAGAAGTCTATTAACTGCTATTAATCTAATTGATTTAGGGAATGGCCTTTGCTATTACTGACATCAGTAGCATGGGATCTTCTTGGTGTTTGGATACTTGCCAGGTTCTTGTGGCCTGGTTGGCCTCTGTTGGAAACAGGATGCTGGGCTTAATGGACCCTTGGTCTGACCCAGCATGGCAATTTCTTTTGCTCTTATTTCTTATCCTCACCCAAACTGGCCCCATTCTTCTCCTGAGACTTTTGAGCCCAGTGCAAACAAGTCCTTTGCATCAGACTACCTCAGATCGCTGCTCAGAGGCTCAAAGCCAAAACCTCAAACATTCTCTTCATCTGAACTTCCAGCCTGCGGTGCTGCACATCCCTCAACACAGCAGACCCTGCTACTGGAATGGTGATCTTTTTGGTGACCACTGACATGGCAGCATCTACCTTAGGCAAGACTGATAGCTGCAAAGCCCATCTAGCACCAGGTCTGTTCCTTCATTATCCAACTCTTTCTGGACCACCGTAACACCCAGTTACTTCAGCACCTAGGGTATAAGAGGCTTCAACTCCTCTTTGTTGAACAGGCAGACCACCCGTGGGTCATCCCCCTCCGCCATCGGAATCTTATCCAGGTCTAAAAGATCCTTGTGCCCATCATGGTCCCCATCCATTCTGTCGACTGCTGGGTCGACCCCAGGAGCATCAGCCGGATTATTCTCTCAACCATCCTGTAAATCATCCGAATCTTCAGAATCTTCCCCTCCATCAGGATAGGCGTCCTAAACGGTGCAGCAGGTCCCCTGACTCCCTGGGCGAGGACCTCTTAGGCCTCTTAAAAGGATATTGTGGCTGCTGATTCAGAGGCCTTTTACCTCCTGCACTTCTCCTGGCCAAATAGGCTTGTGCAACAGCAAGACAAAATCTGTGGAAAATTCTTCCACTTCATTGTTCCCTGTGTCTGGCATGAGCTCCTCTGCCTGACCTCCTTCCCCCTGTTTCTCCAACCCGGTCTGAATAGCCGTCAAAAGCGGGGAAGAGAAATCCCTGGACTCCTGAGAGACCTCCTGTCCATTGCTGCATGTCTTCTTCACGCCTGAGAAATCGCCAATACTCTCTGGAGTTTCTTTAACAGGACCCTGGGAATGAGTGGCTCTTTTGCTGGCTGCAGCTCCCTCAGAGGATCCCTCCCCTCTAGAACATCATTACTGGCACAACATGGCAGCATTCAAACTCACACGGCTGGAGCCACAGGTCCGACACCTTTTCCCGTGCTCAGAGGCAAACAAAGGCACCAATATCCTCACACGTGGTCAGGTCTGTCTGCCGCGCTAAACTGTCAGTGTGAGAGTCCTGAATCGGAAGCAGCGCACCATGCCCCTGATGCTTCACCAGTTCCTCAAGAATGCCCCAGAATTTCAGACAACGAGCTGACAGCCTCTTCCCTCTCCAAAAGCCAGCTTTGCAATCACACGGTTTTTTTAAACTCTTAAAGAAACAAAAGTTCCCAAAATAATCCCCAGCTAGAAAGGATATATTTTTTTTCCCTGCTATTGAAGAAAACCTCAGGAAAGAAGCCTTCAGGAGGAAAGAGGTAACCAGGACCCCTGGTTTTCAGACCTCTGGATGCTGCGGACTAAAGCTGCTCAGGGATTGCCAACCCCCCCACTGCCCGGCTCAACCTGAGGGATGGTTCACGAAGCTATCTAACAACTCAGGGAGCACCTCTTCAAAAACTTCTCTATAATTATTATTATTTATTTATTTTATTTTTTTTAAACTATCTCAGACTACAAGTTTGCACCTCCACCATCTGCTGGAGACAGAGATATATTGAGGGGCTGCAGGTGTCACTCTGGGTTATATCGCATTGCTTGAAAAGTTTTTATTCTCTGCCTCCATCTGTTGGTAGGGATGCAAAACCCACTTGTCTGGACAGATCTAGGCTATGAAAAGGAATAAAGAGTTATTTAATCACAAAGGATTTGTGGAATTCAGTCAGTCTATCACTAGAAGTCTAATACCTAGAGTTCTACCATGTGCCTAGTATATGAATGCATGAAAAAAAGAAATATATAAGGAAAGCATTTGTTTTAATGCCTAATAGTTTTCACATTCCTGGTTTCCAGTGCCCATCTATACTCACTTTAGCAGTTCTGATGTGCTGGGACACCTTTTCAAAGTTTCGGTTTAGTTCTGCTAGTTTGGGTTCCACAAGCTGACGGCAAGATGTTCCTCGACTGTTAATCAAGATAATGGCTTGATCCCGAACATTATCTACTCTGAGAGTGACATCATCCAACTCAGACAACAAACGCTAAGGAACCAAAATATACAAAGAAAACAAAAAAAAAATATTTGTTTATTTGAAAGCATTTATTACCTGCCCTTACTATGTTCAGAGTGGGGTACAATAAGAACATACACAGTCAACAGACTTGTCTAATAAAGAACACGCAACTAGCTGAGATTTGACAAAGTTGGCTATTTTTACCTGCACTGTCTCTTCCTTTTTGCATGCTGGCTTTTTCTCAATCTCATCTAGCAGGGCTTCGGCTTGGTAAAGCCAGGTGCTTATGTGAGCAACGTTCTCATCAAATATCTCCATCTGGCTCTGATGATTCTGAAAACAATAAAAACAGAGGGGGAAAAAAAGCTGTATGAGGATTCCCTGCTTTCATAAATTCACCTCAAGGATAACAGTCTAGATTCACAGGCAGAAATCTCAGAAAGTGAACTGACTATTCAACATATTAGCTTATTTCACTCAACTTACCAATGTAGTCTGTCACATGGATCCATTACTCTCACCACAGAATCAAAGAAACCACAAGAGTGGAAGAGATATTAAGAAGACTTTTCAGGCAGGCCTCAGTTAGTCGGTTCTCAAAAACATTCAAAAGAGAGTCTACTACATCCCTAGTACAGATTTGCTGTCATTTGAAATGAAATGGGGAAATGTCAACAACATTTCTATTTTCTTTCATTTCTGAAATGAAAGAAAAAATGTAATGTCATTCGTTTTTCTTTTCATTCCATGATGCCATCTTTAAAACAAAATGGTTACTATTTTTGTAAACAGATCCTGCCCTCGGGCTTTTTCCCCAACCCCTGCGAATCACCATCTGGATTCCCCTTAACAGGAAAATTGGTTCTTCCTGCTAATTTTTGTTCCTGGAATTCAACAGATCAGTCCAGACAAGTGGGTTTTGCTTCCCAACAGCAGATGGAGGCAGAGAATAAAAACTTTTCATGCACTGCTACTTAACCGAGAGCGCCACTTGCAGTCCCTCAATATAGCAGAGTTGCTTACCTGTAACAGGTGTTCTCCCAGGACAGCAGGATATTAGTCCTCACATATGGATGACATCATCAGATGGAGCCCTGTCACGGAACACTTTTGTCAAAGTTTCTAGAACTTTGACTAGCACACTGAGCATGCCCAGCATGCCACTAATCCTGCAGCCACCAGAGGTCCCCCTTCAGTTTCATGTGCAGCAAACGTACGAGCAAAAAATAAAATAATAATGCGTAAGCGAATCCAACTCCGCGGGGTGGTGGGCGGGTTTCGTGAGGACTAACATCCTGCTGTCCTGGGAGAACACCTGTTACAGGTAAGCAACTCTGCTTTCTCCCAGGACAAGCAGGATGGTAGTCCTCACATAGGGGTGAATAGCAAGCTACAGACTGAGTCACACATATGAGGCCAAGCAGCACAGAACATGTGCAACAGGCACAACAACTGGGGTGTTGTTGGCAAGGATGAGGCAGCCTGAAATTCACAGCAGGTCGAGGTAGGACGGGTTGGGTTCCTACACTGGAAACAAATTTCTTAACACAGACTGGCCAAAGACGGAATCCTGTCGCCCTGCCTTGTCCAGGCAGTAGTGAGCTGCGAAAACCAAACTAATGAAAACCTTCTTAAACTGTATGAAAACCTAACTATATCAATGAAAGGCTTTCCATAATAAAAAGAATAGCTGAGCAGGTGACTCTCCACCTCCTTAAATTGGGCTGGTTCTGGACTGATCCATGGTACTACAGGAACAAAAATTAGCAGGTAAGAACCAATTTTCCTTTCCCTGTACGTACCTGGATCAGTCCAGACTCCTGGGATGTACCAAAGCCCCTTATTTAGGGTGGGACCTGGAGAGTCCCGCTCTCAGAACACTCTTGCCAAAGGAAGGAGAACCTGGATCTCCCACATTCAAATGACAGGCTGAAGACCAGGGACTCGGATCTCCGCTGAACCTGAGGCATCAGTAGAGACCCAACAACGCAATGCTGGTCTCTGGGGTAGCCATCCGACCACTTGATAGCCTTTTCGGACCTGCTGTACGGGAACGGCAAATGCGTCAGGGTGGACAGAGGTCAAGGGCAGACAATGGAACTGGAACAAGACTTGAAGACTGAAGACACAATCAGACAAGGACTCTTGAAGACATGATCAGACGATGAAGACGGGATCAGATGATACTTGAAGACGGGATCAGACGAAGTTACTTGATGAAGTTGAGGCAAGGCTGAAAAGAAGGACATCAGGAACATTGATGAAGACACTTGATGAGTGGAAAGACGACAGAAGAGTTAAAACTCAGTATGAATAGGAATCCGGCCAAGGCTCGTAGCGGCAACCGAGCTGGACAGAGCTTTGGTGACAAAGCGTGATCGATGCAGGCCAATCCAAAGAAGCAAAGGTTTCAGACCCAATGTGGAAGACGCGCCCGAAGTCATCCCGAAGTTGACCAGAGGATGGCAGCTTACTAGGAGGTAGATCCGGAACCAGGACATCCAAGAAGAAGGCTACCCTGATGAGGGAGCCAAAGAGTCTGAAGGCTACTTTGACGAAGAAGCCAAAAAAGGGTCTGAACGCTTGACAGCGAAAGATCTGAAGACAAGGACGTCAAAAGGATCTGAAGACGAAGATAACTTGACACGAAGATGTCTGGTGTTGCGACCATCACTGCTCGATGTCCTCACTCAGCCCTCTTTACCTCTGTGGCGAATCCCTCCGGGTCTGATGGATGGCTGGCTGGCTGCCGCAGTGTCTCCATGCCATCTCCCTCCAGCATCCCCGGACCGGCTCGACGTTGCAGATCCACCATGTTGCCTGAAGACCTAGGGCGCGCTCGCGCTCTGATTGAAGTACCAGCAAGAGCGCGAACCTCAGGGGCGTCCCCCTGAGATGACGTCATCCGCTTCCAATATTTAAAGGTCTCTATTTCACTATCTAACTGAGTTAGCAATGGGTTGGGTATGGGAATGTGTCTCGCTACCTACGGACTACTCTCCCCAAGCTACTCTGCCTCCTTGGACTTACCAGAGGTACCCGCTCCTCGGGGGCCTCGCTCTTTTTCTTTACTTTCAGATTACAGATAGGAACTGGTACTCGCTCCTCGAGGGCCCATGTTTCTGGACACTCTGAAGATTCTCTACTGCTTGGAAGCTATTGCTGCTACAAACAATTATGAGTTACCATCGCTCTCTCAGAGCTTTCCCTGGAACCAGGTACTCGCTCCTCGAGGGCCTAAACCTTTCCAGCTCCTGAGCTTCCTTGAGACCTTATGTGAGTTTTGTCATCTAGTTCTGTTCATGAACTCTGCCTACTCACTTTCTACAGTTTCTCAACAGCTCAGCCATCCTGGATCACTGTTCCAGTACCTGAGGGATTACAGCCCTGCCGGGCATATCAGCTCACTACTGCCACCTCTGGTGGTTTCAAAAACCTGTTTAATACTCCATACTCAAGCCTAGCCGGTGGTCCCTCGCGAGATATCCTCCCAGGGGCGTGGTCATCTGCCACCGGCCCAGGGATCCACCCACAACTATATCAGATTCATTTCAGATTGCTACTCCTTAGCAAGACGATATCTGAGACACTACAAGATTGCTGACTCCTCCTCCTTTAGGAACCATTAATAACATATTGCTACTCCGCAGTCTAACTAACAGCAGATTAACATCAGTCTGGAACATCAGGACATCTGGAATTCAACCCCAGGACACTCAGTCAAGAGCATCAAGGTGGTGTCGAGTGAACTGGAGAACAAGATATCAGAGACATCTGGACTTCAGACCCCCCCAGGGCACTCAACCAAGAGCATTGAGGAGGCTCCAAGAGGCAGAACAACTGGACGATGGACTTCAGGAGAGACAAGACATCAGAAGGCAAGGACTTCAGGAAGATCTGAATGTGAGGACATCAGGAGGGTCGGACGATAAAGACATCTGAAGACAAGGACTTAGGATCTGGCGAGAGTCCAAAACATGGAACGAAGATGTAGATGAAGGATCAGGAACCACAAATGAAGACAAGGAAATTCCCACGAAGAACAGAGTGCCTTGAAGATGTGGAGGAGGACAACGGAGACTCCTGGACTGAAGAGCTGGAATGGAGGATCCAGGAGCAGTCCAACTCCATGACTGACTCTTTGCAAAGGCAACCAAGAGAGGATCACCCAAGATGACATCACGAGGAGATGCCAGAAGGACTGGCCCTTTAAATCCAGGGAAGAGGCGCAGCCCCACACCTAGCCAGGGAGGACCAGGGACAGCAACAACCCACTGCAGAGGAGGAGAAGCAGGCCCGAGGCATCGGAGGCAGCTCCTGCTGCAGGAGAGAGGACTGTAGGCGGAAACTCCCCACGCAGGGAAGGAGACGGCGTGGGTGGCCTCCGTGCCGCGAAGAGGAGCTCCAAGGCAGCCTACCGGCCTCAAGAAGAGGAAGCTGGAGGCAGCTCCAAGCACATCAGCGGCTCCCTGCCATGAAGACCGAAGAGGAGCAGGAACGGCACCATGCCACGCGGGGTTCAACATCGGTGGCTCCTGGCCACACGGAAGCACAGCGGCAAGGCCTGCCATGCAGAAGACAAACATGGCAGCGGAGGAGTGGCATCGGCAGCCTCCTGGCCCCATGATGGAAAGGCAAGGATGGCTGGCCTGCCGCAGAGCATGGCAGCAGCTCCAGGCCACATAGGAACAACACCAGCGGCCTCCTGGCCGTACGGGTGGAAGAAGGACATCGGCGGAGCAGGCAACTGGAGGTGAGAGGCTGCTTGCGGCCTAGCCATGGGCAAAATCATAACCAGCTGTGCATCCACCCAGGAGGCCACTTGGGAACGCATAGAATGAGCCCATAAGCCCTCCGGAATTTCTCGACCTCCTGTAATGTAAGTGGACGCAACCACCTCTGTCAATCAACATGCAATAGTAGCTTTAGAAGCTTTGAAACCTCGCTTTGCGCCGCTCCACAAAACAAAAATTTGGTCGGACTTCCTGAAATCATTTGTCACCTCGAGACAGCACAATAGAGCTCGCAAAACATCTAACCACTTGAGCTCCTTCGCATGTGGAGCGGATGTATTTACCGATGGAAAGACTGGAAGCTCCACTGTCTGGTTCACATGAAATGCAGAAACTACTTTCGTCAAAAAAGAAGGCACTGTCCTCATCGAAACCCCTGAACTCAAAATTTGAAGGAAGGGGTCTCGACAGGACAAAGCTTGCAACTCCGAAATTCTTCTAGTCGAGCATTAAGCAACAAAAATCCCACTTTGAGAGTCAAGTCCTCCAGTGATTCTCTCTGCAGGGGCTCAAAAGGCGCCGCACACAAACCTCATAAGACCAGATTATGGTTCCAGGATGGACAAACACTTCTAACTGGAGGACACAAATTCTTTGCTCCTCTAAGGAACCTAACAACATACAGATGAGCGGAAATAGCAGAAATAGCGGAACCCTCGATCTTACCACAAAGGCAGCCTAAGGCCACCACCTGCACTCTAAGGGAGCTAGGAGACAAGCCTTTAGCGAAACAGTCTTGAAGAAAAGATAAAATGTCCAGGACGGAGGACTTGAGAGGTCATATCCATGAGAAACGTACCAGGAATCAAACACCATCCATACTCTAATGTAAGCCACATTCATGGATTGTCGTCTGGCTTGCAATAAGGTGGTTATGGCAGTTTCAGGATAACATCTACTCCTTAACCTTCACCTCTCAAAAGCCATGCTGCTAGACAAAAGTGAGCAACCTGGTCGGAAAATATGGGGCCCTGATGGAGACCCTCCAGATGCCTGAAGTGAATCGGTCCATCCACTGCCAGGTTGATCAGATCCAAAAACCACGGATGTCGCAACCACTCCGGAGCAACCAATACCACCTCTCCGCGATTTCTATGCGATGCAACACCTTGCTCCCTAATGGCTGGGCGGCAGGGGGGAAGACATAGAGAAGGTCCCCTTGCGGCCAAGGCAGAACTAGCGCGTCGACTCCTTCGGCCCCGTGCTGATGTCTCCGACTGAAGAAACGAAATGCTTTGGCATTCTGACGAGTCACCATGAGATCCACATGAGGAGAACCCCCACGATCTTGAATGAGTTGCATCGTGGAATCTGATAATTCCCACTTGCCTGGGTCTAACTGAGTTTGACTCAGGAAATCTGCATGAACATTTTCGATCCCAGCTATGTGGGACACAGCTACGTGCTCCAAGTGCCTTTCCGCCCAAAGAATCAACTGTTGTGTCACCCGAGCTACTGCTTGGCTCTTGGTTCCACCCTGCCAATTGACATAAGCCACTGTGGTCGCATTGTCTGAAAGAATCTTTACTGACTGACCTCGGACTAATGGCAGAAAATTCCGCAATGCTAAACGGACTGCCCTGGTCTCTAACCAGTTGATAGACCAAACAGATTCTCTTGTGGACCAAGTACCCTGGACAGAGTGCCACTGAAAAACTGCTCCCCATCCACAGAGACTGGCATCGGTAGTAACTATCACCCAATCTGGAACCTTGAGGTCCACCCCTTGAATGAGATTGGAAGTCTGAAGCCACCAAGAAAGGCTCTCTCTCGCTTCGCCCTCAAGGGGCAATGGTATTTGAAATTCCTCAGATATCGGCTGCCAATGAGCCAAAAGTGCCCTCTGCAAGGGTCTCAGATGGGAAAACACCCATGACACCAACTCCAGGGTGGAAGTCATCAAACCCAGGACCTGCAAATAATCCCAGACCTTGGGAACATGTAACTGCAACAACCGGTGAACCTGACTCTGCAGTTTCAATACTCTCTCCTCCGAAAGATACACTTTGCCGACCAAGGTGTCAAACCGAGCACCCACATACTCCAAATATTGTGTCAGGATCAAATGACTCTTTGCCATGTTCACTACCCAACCAAGGGACTGGAGAAGATCGAGAACTTTGTGAACTGATTGGCGACTAAGGGCCTCCAACTTCACTCTGATTAGCCAGTTGTCCAGATATGGGGGCACCAAAACACCTTCCCGCCGCAGTGCCACTGCTACCACCACCATCAGCTTGGCAAAAGTGCCCAGGGCCATGGCTAGACCAAAAGGAAGGACCTGAAACTGAAAATGCTGTCCCAGAATCATGAAGTGGAAAAAATGCTGTGATGGATGGGACTGTAAAGACAGGCCTTGATGAGATCCAGCAAAGCCAGAAACTCTCCTTTGCAAACCGCCGTTAACACTGATCGCAAGGTCTTCATCTGAAAGTGCAGCACCTTGAGCACTGCATTTACATTTTTCAAATCGAGAATCAGATGAAACATGCCCTCCTTCTTCGGGGACCACAAAATAGATGGAATATCTTCCCTTGCGAACTTCCGCCGAGGGAACTGGAATTACTGCCCCCAGACATTGGAAACGATCTAGGATCTCCTGTACCACTGACTGCTTGCTCACAGGACCGCAGGGGGAAATTAGAAAGTTTGCTGAGCAAATTCTAAAGCGTAGCCATCTCTGACCACACTGAGAGCCCACTAGTCCTGTGTAATTCTGGTCCACTCGTCGTAGAATTGAGTCAGGCGACCTCCTATAATAGAAACGATGCAGTGGACAGCCTCGCCTCATTGAGAGGACTTACCTCCGGCCATAGATCCTCCAGCAGCTCCTCAGAATGGCCTCCTGGCACCCTGAAAAGACAGCCCCCTTGACTGACCCTGAGAAGAGAACTGCCTCTGAGAACTGGGAGCGGTCGTCGAGGGTCTAGATCTTCTACTGGAGCGAAACCGAGACCGCACCTGAAAAAAACCTTTGGCCTTAGGCTTATCCTCGGGTAACCAGAGGGCCTTATTCTCTCCAAGAGACTGAATTAGCTGCTCAAGACCCTCCCCAAATAAGAGGTGAACTTTGAAGGGAAGCGATTCTAACTGCGCTTTGGAGGAGATATCCGTGGCCCAGTTACGCAACCAAAGTAATCTTCTGGCCGCCACAACCAAAGCCATTACCCTAGAGGAGGTACACACCAAATCATAAAGTGCATCTGCCCAATAAGCCACGAATGCCTCAATCCTTCAGCCTTGTTTGCGTCCTCCCCTGACTTGGGCAGGCTCTCCTATAACTTCTGCACCCAGCAGAGGCATGCCTGCTGCATAAAACTAGAACAAATAACGGCTCTCAAGCCCAAGGCCGAGAACTCAAAAATCCGTTTAAGATGGATCTCTAATTTGCGATCTTGAACATCTTTCAAATCCACGGAACCTATCACCAGGATAGTCGTTTGCTTGGTGACTGCAGAAACCGCAGTGTCCACCTTAGGGACAGCAAAACGTTCCAATGCCTGCTCTGGCACCGGATAAATCATTGACATGGCCCTCCCCACCTTGAGACCGGAATCAGGAAAACTCTATTCTGCCTCTACCAATTTCTTCACCGGTATATGGTATGGACACGCTGTAGGAGGGCTACACAATCCATCAAAAACAGGATCAGCCCCCTCCAAATTGGACTCCTGCTGAGGGATTTTAACCCCCAGGACCTGGTAGGCCAAAGGCAATAAAGCCTAAAGTTCATCCTTCCAAAAAAGGCAAACCACCTTTGGGTCATCCCCCTCAGGGACAGAGGTGAGCAAACTGTCCCCTGGATCTGGCCCTCCAGTCCCCAGATCCACCGGGTCAACCAGAACATCCTGATCAGGGTTCCCCCCGGGTTCCCCAGGAACCTCGATTATAACGTCTGACTCCTCCTGAACGGTACCCGAAGGAGGAGGAGGACCGAGCAGCCGCTGGACCTGGGAGGTTCGACTGAGCCTGGAGCCAAGCTGTCTCGGGACCCCCATAGGGCTTTCGGCCTGACGGACAAACAGAGTTCTGGAAAACTGAGCCCTGCACTATGCTTGCTGCCTTGCGAAATAGGCATCATGCAGCAGCAGGACAAAATCCAGAGGTCTGCCCTGCCCCCCCTCCTGCAGGGGTCTGGGAACCAGCAATCTATGGCTTACTTCCTCCTCCCCATCACCCCGATCGAAGCTGGAGTCAGAACAGGCCAGGGACAGGTGTGGGGGCGCGTCCCCCTCCCCATCCTGTGGTGCGGGAGCCGCCGACAAAGAAAACAAAATGGCCACGACGAGCCCTCCCTGCCTTCGGAGCACCCTGCACAAAGGCCCTACCCATTAAGCCACGCATGAGCAGAGCCACAAGCCCTGTATGCCAATCCGTGGGTCATCACACAGCAAGCCTTGCCTGTGCTCAAAACTTCTGCTTCTGGCTTTTTTTTTTTTTTTTTTTTAAACAAAAACTTTGTTATGGAGGCACCAGCCTAGACCTGAAATAAAAAGAATAGAGTGCCTTTTTTAGAGAAAAAAAGGGGTATCAGATCCTGCAGCCGCCAAAGCAGCCTCGTGAAGGGGAAGGATCTGGACCACCAGATTTACACCCCACAGCCGCACAAGTCCAGCACACAAAGAGGTCCCCTACCCCTGGCTCGCCCGCCCCGACCGGTCAGGGTAGAACTCCTTAGGATTCCAAAAAGCAACAAAGACCCCCAGGAGGAAGGCTCAAAAACAAAAACTGCCCAAACCACAGAACTGCAGGTTTCGCACCATCTACCATCTGCTGGAGACAGAGAAATACTGAGGAACTTCAAGTGGCACTAGGGTTTTTCAAGCAGCATCAGTGAAACTTTCTCTGTCTCCATCTGCTGGCAGGGAAGCATAAACCCAGGAGCCTGGACTGATCCGGGTATGTACAGGGAACTTGTATTGCTGCACATTATTTTTTGATTTACCTTTTTTTTAACTTTGGGTGTTTTATATTTATGATGCTTTTCCCCAGCTTGTGCACTTTGCTGACGGTTTTTAAAAATGATTAAAGAAGGTGAGCATACAGCATAGTCAATTAACATTCCTTCTCTATAAACTCAAAGGCAACGCATTTCAAACAGATCTGAAGCAAAGTTACATGGGGAGTGCACTGCATAGCACAGGTGATCTACACTGTCTATAAGACTTCCTATTCAGTTTAAATTCCTCATAGTGACTATCAGGAACCCGATACTTGACAGAATATCTCTCCTAGTATAAACCTGTATGAGCCTTAAGATCTCCCTGAAAAAACTGCTTAAATTGTGGGAACACAAGAAAGAGCTTTTTCTTGTATTGGGTCCAAAAACTTTG
This sequence comes from Rhinatrema bivittatum, assembly GCF_901001135.1. NCBI lineage: Eukaryota > Metazoa > Chordata > Amphibia > Gymnophiona > Rhinatrematidae > Rhinatrema > Rhinatrema bivittatum. Next base: position 186,147,026 of record NC_042617.1, on the reverse strand, counting down.
TAACTCTCTTCCCAGGGAGGCTTGTTTCGAGTTAAACAACTTGACTTTTAAAAAACTATCCAAGACCTGGTTTTTAAAAGTATGCTTGAACTTTAGTTATTTATAATCTTATAGTTTATTTAGTTGAATTTTAATGCTTGAGTTGATTTTTTGGGGATTTGTATTACTGATATTTCTTTTGCTTTTTGGACACAATTAGTCATTAGTATAGCCCTGGTTTTTTTAAGTTATTTTTTATATTATTTTGTGTATTTGTTGCTTATTTTATGTTTATCAATAACATTTGTACAGTTTTGTTTGTGTACTGTACACTATTTTGAGTAACTCAATTGGAAAGACAGTCTACAAACCAAATAAATAAAGTGCATAAATTGGCGAGCTCAGTCAATTCAATTCTAGCTGGAAGGCTCTGAAGCCCCATTCAAACTGGCATACTCTTTGTTCTGACAAATCTCCATCTTTAGCACTTTATGCCCCTAAGCACAAAAAGAATCCCCACTTTTGTTGCCAAGGAAGGAAGTCCAAAGTGGCTCACTTACCTCAACTGCTATGCTGAATAAAGGCACAATGCCTGTGTCGTCTTGAGCATAATTTAGAAAGGCAGGCTAAAAATCCCAAAATTCTTATTACTAATTAGCCATCCATTACCCCTACCAAGTGAGCCAGGCACCTCCCAGTCCACTCACAGAAGCATAACATAATCCCACTTTTTTGAGGATTATGGCTGAAATGATAGAGCGCCCAATATTCAAAAAATGATGAACTCTATTTAGATGGATAAGTAGGACTTATCCGGCTAAGTGGTGGCCGTAGAATATCAGGCTATGTTCAACGGTTGTCACTTAGCACTTATCCGGCTAACTTACATAGCTGAATATTTTTTGAATATTAAACCCAGCATCTATCTATAAATTATAAAAGATGTCTACTGTAGGTCAAAATGAGAAGATAGCACTCTACAGAAAAAGCTCACTTGAACAGTATGCCACTCAAATGTTAAGGAACGACGACACTGCTTCCTCACCAAGAGCGTGTTGCACCAGTCCTCGGTCCAAGTGCGTACTCTGCTCCAGCCAGCATTAAGGACACAGAGCCTCTCTTCCAGAACCGCCTCGCTACCCTCCACCAAGCTCTGCAGTGCTGCACTGCTCTCCGTGACGCTACTTAGCTCCGCTTTCCTTCTCTCCAACTCCTTCAGCACATTCTGGGAAACAAAAACAAAGAGCCATCAGCTGCAGGGCAATAGCAACAGCTGAGCTCAGGAGTTTATCTGTCATTCCATCAATTCGATAAATATTGTGTTAGCACTGTGCTCATTTCTTAACCATTCACAGGATTTGGGACTACAGCATATCCTCCTTTATTTGGTTGCCATCCAATTCTTTAGGACTCTTCAGAACTTCTCCACTTGCAAAATCACATAACACTTTCTAAGGCAGCAATCACTTACACTTTCTATGGCAGCAGAACTCCTCCCAGCAGAGAAAACAATGGCTAGAACCAGGTCCTCTGTAGTCCTAGCCTCCTGCTCCGCAAAAGTAATTCACACTAACTATACCTGAAGAGTTTTGTCTGAAGTCCAAGAGCTAAATAAGCATTGTTTAACTTTCAAATGTTTAACTTTCTATTTTCCATGAGTTATATTTATTAATGATGTACAATGTATGTATTATGCTAGAGTAGATTAGAAGCTATTCTGCAAAGCAGCATTAAAGTCATACACCAGGGGTGGCCAACTCCGGTCCTAGAGAGCCATAAACAAGCCAGGTTTCATTGTATGCAAATCTATTCCATACATATTCATTGTGGATATCCTGAAACCTAGCCTGTTTGTGGCTCTCGAGGACTGGAGTTGGCCACTCCTGTCAGACACCATTCTGGGCAGGCATTACTTTCCTATGGATCTTCTAGTCAATAAAAGCTCATTATATTAAAACAATAAAATATTATAAGCCTAAGGTGAGAACACGATGTACTAATTGGCTGACTGGGATCACAGAAATGGGCATCAATGGCAGTATATTGTAATCAAACGAGATTGACCATGTGTTTTGTGAAGGCAAATTTTTAAAAAAGCTCTAAATGGCCACACTGGCAATAAAGACCCATATCGACCAGTTTTGACATATGAAGGTTCTAGTATTGAGATATGTCTACACATATTTGTCATGTACCTAGGGACAAGATTTAGTTGTATATTTTGATTGTCCCAAAAATAGAATCCGTTTTCATCATTATATGGACAAGCCAGGACTCGGGTAAGGATCGAGTAAAGCATAGTTGCTTACCTGTAACAGGTGTTCTCCTAGAAGAGCAGAATGTTAGTCCTCACAAGTGGGTGACATCATCAGATGGAGCCTGGCATGGAAAACTCATGCCCAGCATGCCACTATCCAAGCGTCCACACAGGGTTCCTCTTCAGTCTCGTAATATAGAATTACGAAAAAATAAAATAACAAACTAGAAGAAAACCCAACTCTGTGGGGTAGCAGGCGGGTTTCCTGAGGACTAACATCCTGTTGTCCTAGGAGAACACCTGTTACAGATAAACAACTCTGCTTTCTCCTAGGACAAGCAGGATGGTAGTCCTCACAAGTGGGTGAATACCTAGCTACAGGCTGTTCCTGAAACCAGGGGACCAACAGTCACCTAACAAGGTGCCAATGGGCACAACAACCGAGGTGCTGTTGGTAACACAGGGAGACAGCCTGAACCCGAACAAAGGGGCTGAGGCAAGAAGAGTTGGGTTTTACATCTGAAAGACATTCTAGAAGACAGACTGGCCAAAAATGCTATCGCATCGACTGTCCCTGTCCAGGCAGTAGTGCGAGGCAAAGGTGTGGATGGAACTCCATGTCACAGCCTTGCAGATCTCGCCCACAGGGACCGCTTATAAGTGGGCCACCAAAGCCTCCATTACTCTGACAGAATGAGCCTTGAGATGGCCCTCCAAGCTGCAGTCCCACCTGAGCATAGCAGGAGGAGATGCAATCCGCTAGCCAGTTGGATAGAGTCTGCTTAGCAACAGCAACTCCCAATCTGTTCCTGTTAAAAGAGATGAAGAGTTGCATGGATTGCCGGTGGCCTGCTGTCCGCTCCAGGTAGAAGGCTAAGGCTCTCTTGCAATCCAAACTGTGCAGAGCCCGTTCACCCTGGTGCAAATGAGGCTTTGGGAAAAAGGTGGGTAGGATGATTGACTGGTTTAGATGGAAATCCTTCACCATCTTAGGCAGGAACTTAAGGTGTGTGTACAGGACCATTCTATCATGGAAGAACTTCATGTAAGGTGGATATGACACTAAAGCTTGAAGTTCACTGACTTTGCATGCCAAGGTGACTGCTACTAGGAAAACAACCTTTCAGGTCAAGAACTTTAGGTCACAGGAGCTCAAAGGCTCGAAAAGAGCCTTCATAAGCTGGGCCAGTACTACGCTGAGATCCTAGGACACTGTGGGGGCCTCAGGGGAGGATTCAGTTGAAGCAGAGCCCACATGAAGCGCCCCACGATAGGGTGTACTGAGACAGGTGCACCATACACCTCCTGGTGGTAAGCCCCAATAGCACTAAGATGCACTCTAACTGAATTGGTTTTAGGCCAGACTCTGAGAGGTGTAGCAGATAGTCCAGCAGCTTAGGGGTGGAGCAAGAGAATGGGTCTAAATGGTGACATTCACACCAGAACTTCTTTCACTTTAGGCCATAAGACTTCCTGAGAGACGGCCTCCTGGACTCCAGCAAGACCTGGGAGACCGCATCCGAGAGGTCCAAGGGCTGTAAAATCAGCCTTTCTACATCCATCAGATGAGAGATAAACTTCGAGGGTTGGGATGACACAGCCTGCCCCGATCCTGTGTGTTAAGTTCTGGGGAGGCCCTCAGACTGATCAACTTCTTCAGGGTGAGATCTTATAGATGCAGGAAACAGATCTGCTGCGCCCAATAAGGAGCGATGAGGATCATGGTCTACTGGTCTTGCTGGAGCTTCAGGAGGGTCTTCGATAGTAGTGGAAGTGGAGGATACACATACAGGAGGCCCCTGCCCCAAAGATGTGTGAAGGCTTCCGATGTCAGTTCGCCGATCTCCCTGATCAGGGAGCAGAACAGAGTTACCTTCTTGTTGCAGGCAGAGGTGATCAGATCCACGTCCGGGGTTCCCCATAGATGGAAGATCCAATCTGCAACCTCCTGCTTCCGGGACCATTCGTAGGGGCGGAACAAGTGACTCAGGCCATCCGCCACTGTATTCTCCATCCCTGAAAGGTACATGGCACGGAGCAGGATGCCTTGGGACAGAGCCCATGACCAGATCTGAACTACCTCTTGGCATAGGAGGAATGATCTCGTACCTCCCTGTTTGCTGAGGTACCACAATGCCACCTGGATGTCGGTCTGGATGAGGACCACCTTGTTGACTAGGTGATCCCGAAATGTCCAAAGCTTGTATCGAATCGCACGGAGCTCCTGGAACTTTATCTGATGCTGTATTTCCTGAGCAGACCACCAACCTAGGGTGCGGAGACCCTCTACATGGGCACCCCAGCCGAGGTGGGAGGCATCCGCGGTGAGCACAACTTGAGCAGAGGAGGGTACCACTGTCTCCAAGTTGGATAGAGTCTCCTACCATGGCAAGGAGATCTGGAGGAGTTGAGTAACCCGGATGCGCACTCAAAGGTCGTGTGTGGCCTGTCGCCACTAGGATCGGAGGGCCCACTAAGCCCTGCGCATATGCAGACGAGCGAAGGGCGTCACAAGGACGGTTACCACCATGTATCCCAACAGCCACTGCATACGGTGCGCTGAGACTTGGCAATTCTGAGAGACCATTCCGGCCTCTAAAGTGAGCACACGGTCCTGGGGTAAAAATGCCCAAGCCTGAGTCATATCGAACCTGGCCCCAATGAAATCCAACTGCAGTGATGGGACCAATTGAGACTTCGGGAAGTTGAACAGAAACCCCAAGGCTTCCAGTACCCAAAAGGTGGAGTGCAGAGACTGCAGTGCTCCTTCCTGGGTGGCACTCTTGATGAGCTAATCGTCCAAGTAGAGAAAATCCTGCACCCATAGTAAGTGCCCACCACCGCTAGGCATTTGGTGAAAATGCAGGGTGCATGCCAGACCAAATTGCAACCCCCGGTACTGGAAGTGGTTCTTGCCCACCATGAACTGCAAGTACTTCCTGTGGGTACATGAAATTTCAATGTGGGTGTAGGCGTCCTTTAGATTGAGGGAGCACAGCCAGTCCTCTCTCCACAGGAGAGATATCAGGGTACCGAGAGAGACCATTTTGAACTTTTGCCATTTTAGTAATTTGTTCAAGACCTGTAAATACAGAATAGGACCGAGGTGCCCTGTTCTCTTTGGAATCATGAAATATCTGGAATAGAAGCCACTCCCTCATTGCCCTAAGGAGACAGGTTCGACCGCACTGAGCATTACAAGGGTGGAGAGCTCCTTCAAAAGTATTTCCTGATCAGCTGAGAAGCCCCAAGCAGGGCACAGCAGGAGAGCCTGGCGGGACACCCTGGAAATTCACCCTGTATCCCCGACAAATGATGGAAAGAACTCAGTGATCCGAGGTGATGGACGGCCAATGGTCCACAAAGAACCGTAGCCGACATCCGACCGGAGGGCCTGCCATCAAGGGCACCAGTGACTAGCTTACACTACCTCGCAGCCAGTCAAGACCCCGTGGCCAGGCTTTGCTGGGGTGCTAACTGAGGCCTACGAACTCATGTTTGCCGAGAGTGAGCTCTAGGGGCGGCCCGTTCAGATCTCATTGTGGTTGCCGTAGTGTAGTACTTCCTCGAACGGTAAAAAGGGCGCCTAGGCCCTTGTCATGAAGACTTCTTGCCCGAGGACTGTTGGTCCGAGGTGCTGGCTGAGAGATGCTGGAGTGTCTCATGATGATCCTTCAGCTGCGCTACTGCCTCCTTAATCTTGTCACCTAAAAAATTCTCTCTGGTACAGGGCAGATCCTCAAGCCGTTCCTGAACCTCTGGATGGAGGTCAAAGGCGCAGAACCAAGCCATACGGCAGGCACCGATGCCTGTCTGCCACCCTTGCTGCCATCTCAAAGATATCACAGGTGGACCAGAACTCGTGCTTGTCACACTCCAAATTCTGCTGGACCACCTTCAGCAAGTCTTTCTGCAGTTGCTGAGGCAGGCACTTAACCAGATCCTGGACTTTCTTTCAGAGATTCCTGGAATATTGGCTCATATATAGATGATAGTAGGCAATATGAGCCACCAGCATGGAGCCCTGGAAGACTTTCCTCCCTGGGGTATCCAGGGCCCTGTGTTCTCAGCCTGGGGGTGCTGAGGCATGAGTTTGAGAACACTTTGCTTTTTTGAGGGCGGACTCCACCACCATAGACTAGTGCGGGAGTGGATGCCTCTCAAACCCCTTGGTGGGCTGAACGAGATACACTGCATCGGTCTTCCTGTTCACTGGGGATACCGAGATGGTGTGTTCCCAGAGCTGGACAAACAAGTCCTTAAAAATGTCATGAACTGGGACAGCCTCCACCTCCTTAGGCGCATTCAAAAACTGGAGGATTTCCAGCATCTTGTGCTGAGAGTCCTCCGCTGTCAGAAGTTGGAAGGGGACAGACTCCGCCATGGCCTGTACAAAGCTCGCAAATGTCAGGTCCTTGGGAGGGGATCGACACCTCTCCTCTGGAGGAAATGGCTCAGAAAGAAGGTCCTCGGAGTCCTTTGAGGAGGACTCAGATGCATCATCCCCCCATGGGTCGTATGGGGCGTCCTCCTTACTCAGGTCACCCAGGTACACCAGTCGGAGAGCCCAGACTATGCCCTTGGCCTGAGGCACCAATGGTACTGAGGGCATTGGGATACTCAGGGACTTCGAAGGACCCGATATGGACTCAGGCAACGCTGGCCATGGGGGTCAGCCATGAAAGCAGAGCCATCGGTCCCGATGGCCCACCCTTGTCCAAGGAATCTGCGATGGGAATGGACTCCGTCAGGGGCAGCATCAGAGCTCCCTGGGGCATCGAGGGCACCCGGGGCACTGGCATTGGCTGCATTGGTAGGGCACCGAGGAGCAAGTCCAAGCGCTCCAGCAACAGTGCCAGCACCGACGGTACAGGCTCCAGCATCGGTGGTGGCCCCATTGGGGCTACCGACTCAAATCTGACCGCCAACCAAACTCTACACTCTAACTCCTCCTCAAATGCTGCCGAAGAAAGGACAGCCGGAGCAGGAGGAGAAGGCGAGACCTGGACTCCCTTAGAACCCTGAGGGAGACCAGTGTCCGACCGGAATCGGTGGGGACCACCTCAAGCCTCCGGATTCGATGGAAAGAGACGCCTCCTCAGGTCAGGGCTGCTTCGAGGGCATCTCGGTTGGTGCCGGTACCTTCCCAAGCCTGGTCTCATGCGAGGATGGAGACTGATGATGATGCTTTCTCGATATCTCACAGTGCTCAGCCCAGTCTTTCCTGATGCTGACGGAGATGGAGACAACCCGGACCTGGAACGAGAAGAAATGAAAGCAGGCAGGTCCCCAGCGCCCAATTCAACCTGGGCACCTGGCAGCGGAGAAGACAACACAGGTCTGGCAGCCGCTGACTCCCCTTTTCCCAAGGGCATCGACGCCCCCGATGTCATTGCTGAGGGACCAGCATCTCCATTTTGTCAAGCGCACGCAGCGACCCTTGGGGGTCATTTGGCAGCAAAATTGCACCCCCCTGACATTGTGCGATGCCCCCAGGCACAAGATACAGAACACGTGAGGGTCTGTAATGGACATGGTTCAGGGATACTGGGGGTATTGGCGAAAACCTGATGACATCATTTTAAAAAATAACTATCGAGTGATCGATGGATGGCGGTCACTGAGAACTAGCACCGTTAGGGAGCGACCACAAAGAACACAAAAACTAACCGCGATGCCTACTAACTAGGGCCAGGACGATGTCGGGGGACCCGGCATGGGAACAGAACCGAAGAACACTCAAACGTGGAAGTTTTCCTACAAAAACAGCGAGAGCTCCGCAGAAGAGAAGAGATTGAAGAGGGACCCCGCGTGAATAGTGACATGTTGGGCATGCTCAGTGTGCCAGTCAAAGTTTCTAGAAACTTTGATAAAAGTTTTCCATGCCAGGCTCCATCTGATGATGCTATCCTGCTTGCCCTAGAAGGAGAAACTTTTCCCAGATTACTTTGACAAGGAGGAGAAATCAGCTGCCACTGACCCCCCAGTGAAGTTTTCAGCAAAGGAAGAAGGGGATAAGGAGGGTCTCCAGGTGGACAGTGCTGAAGCAGCCTGTCAGATGGAAAATTCCGACAAGACGATTTAGGAAGACAAGAGCTGAAAGTCAAGTCTACTGAATGCATTTTATTTTGAACCAGTAGCTCCAAGGATACAGTGTGGTAAAAGGCAGATGGGGATACCAGATCAACACCATCATGTTTTAAGGGGTTTAATGTTGGTAGGAAGCAGGATGAGGGGAAGGGCAGGGATTATTTGTTTTAACTTGAGGTATCTTTCCTATGATGTGACGGCATGTGTGTGCTGCTGAGAAAAGAGGAAGTTGTTGGAGGATGTATAATAGGGTATGTTCAGCAGGCTTTGGTGGATTCTGATATCATTAATACTAGATAGTTGGAGGTAATGGTGTGTGCCCAAGTTGGTCATTCTCCCATCATCTTCCTTAGGAGTGTTCAGAAATTACCTTGGCAATTCCCAAAAGTGTCATCAGCCAAAATGAACACTAGGGATTAATGCCAGTTTCAAGCTCCAGCTATATTGGTGATGGAAACAAGGTGGTGGACTTAACTGAGGAGGTGTGTAGGATGTGAGTGGAAGGCAGTATTATGGCTCCTATGGGCAAATTCCTAATGGTTTAGACAGCATCATAAAACACGACCAGATTTGACAAGATGCAGCATTCACTACTGTAGAGAATCTGATCATAGTCCTACTCATTTATCTTCCTTATTGTACCTAACACCATGAAGTCACTGTAACTGTGCAGCTGTGCTATGTGAACTAAGCTAAAATTTCAGGATCGCTTACCTTATGAAAATGTACTATCAACATCGGCACAAACTGTTGAAGCAACAACAAAAACCCAAATCTGTGCCAACTTACTGGAAAACTTCTCACTCCAACAGTAACATGATAAACCTCCTTCTCTGATATTGCGCAACTGAGGAATGTGTCAGGGTGCTCTCTATAAAATCATGCAGTACTGTGGAGCACATGTAGATGGATATTTATTTTATTTATTTATTTAAGTTTTTTTTTATATACCAACATTCAAGACAGAAGTCCCATCATGCTGGTTCACAAAGAACAGGGGTGTAAATATAATAAACATTACAATTTGAACTATAGTGCGGAAAAGCAGAAAAGCAGTTACATATAACAGGGATATATCATAATGATTTCCTCAGGACAAGCATGTGCGAATATGTAAGCTTGTTTCATCACCCAAAATGCTTCTGGATCTCTGATTTTATGCTCCATTCTCCACAAATAACTAGGGATCCTTTGTAGTTTTCTAAAATTCTTTAAATCCCTATTTTGCCTTCATCACTTCCCTTGGAAGGCTGTTCCAAGCATCAACTACCCATTCTATAAAGAAATAGTACCTATGTTACTCATGAATCTACCCTCTTTCAGCCTCACCCAAACAACTCTACATGTACTTAGTGGCTATAGACACAATTAAGAGAGAAATTTTTCTTATGCCAAATATATTTTTAGCTAGGTGCAGCAGCTGTCTTACTAAGCTGTTTTTGAGTTGAGACACAAAAACGCTTCACAGCTGCTGAATTCCATTCTGTACGGTGTCAAATGTGCGGTAACAAAAAGCAAGCTGCAAGAAGTCAAAACTGTGAATTTCCTCACTTTAGCCCAAGCAATTTCTGTATCCAAATCAGCCAGCAGGCTCTCGGCAGCCGACTTCTGCACCAGCTCGGCCTCAGTGGCAGTGAGCCATTCCGACAGCGAGGTTGCCTCCTTCTTCAGCTTCCGTGCCAGCTGGCAGGCCCGCTCCAGATCTTGTTTCCCTTCTGTGACCTGCAAAAAGGAACCCCAAAAATTCAGAAATAGGACACCTCCAAGCCTTCCATTATTTTAAAACGCTGCCACAGTAAAGCAGCAGCTCCACAGTACCCTCCCCTCCTCTGTACTCTTCAATAGGAGACTACATTTAAGCCTTACCAGCTGTTAAATGCTATTGTCATTCCTTAGCAGCACTCTTCATCTCTCAACTAAAAAAAAAACCCTAAGAAATGCTGAAAGTTTCGAACTGCATTCTCTGAATGTCAATTGTTCCTCTGTAACTACCACTTGCCAAAGATCAGCGTTATACTCACGTCATCGCTAACAAGCCACTGCGTGCTGTGTATCCACGGAGAAGAAACCAAAAAAAGTCCATTACACCGACAATGTCTTCCTCACAACAGTGCATCAGTTAGGTATAGTGCTAGGAGTCTGACTCAAGAGCATCTTGTTTGACTGTACTAAATCCATTTTTTCTTTGCTAACTATAATTGGAAAAAAGATATCACAGCTGCTTTTCTATTAACATGCAAAAATGCTCAGCTTCACTGAAAATCCTTTATATCTTGTCCCTAGTGCTGGTTACTTAACGTGCTATTCAGATACAAATACCTAATAACAGCAAACTGCCTTAACATGTCCATATTCATTCATCACTAAACATTCAACACTCAACTGAATACACGTGCAGCACAATTTTAAACTCTATTTTCCCTTCAACCACTTTCTTTCGGTCCTTTAAATGCATGGATTTCACAGCTTCTAACAGTTTCCCCAAGGATTTTCCCTCCTCATTAGGATGACTATGACTGGTCAGCCTGCTCAAAATATTTACAGCAGTACTAAACCCTAAAAAGAGAAGGTTGCTGAGAATTTGGATTCTGTTTCTGGCGCAGATGCCTCAGCAAATTCTGTATGCGGGGCAAGTCGCAGAAAACTAGGGACTTTAATTATTAGCTACTTGAAAATCCATGATAGACTGTTCATTTAAAAAAAAAAATCTATTTAGACAGCTTTAAAAAGTGGATCACGATGCATGCAAAAAAATATATAAATTAAGATAAAAGCAGCCAATCAAAAAGTTATTGCCCAAAAATCTGTGAGAAAGTGGGGAATATTCTGTGGCACACATCTACTGACAGCAAAATGATCTGCTCAGGCAGTGACCATACCCTCAAACCCCACTGAGTGGAGCAACATGAACTTAAATGTACAAAATACCAACTGATATAGACTCAATCTCCAGCTAACTTGTATATTCAGATATCATATTTATTTTTAACTTTTTTATACCGACGTTCCTGTAAAAGATACAGACCACACTGGTTTACATTGAACTGAGATGTCACGGTGAGCAAATTACAAGAAACAGGAGATACAAATAATTGGGAGCGGGAAACTAACGTATCTTCCCTATATACGACCCCAAATACAGTCATCGATTACAAATTGAATTACAACGATTGCGGGCAAGACAACCCACGTAAAAACCTTGCCTACAATATGCATAGCATATATTTTGTACACAACTTTCAAGCAAATTAAAAGCTACTCCAAATATAACTAAATACAGTTTGAAACTAGGTCAGCAACAGAATGAACTGGGCGGTCTAGTGGATGGGTAGTCTTAAAGGATGGGTACAGATAAATGTAAGTATTCTGGGTCAAAGAAGGGAACTGAAAAGCTAGGACAGATAGAGGAAATGGACTTGACCTTCTAGACATAAATGAGTGTTATGTTTCGGGAAAAGCTTGGCTGAAGAGTCACGTTTTGAGTTTTTTTTTTGAAAGCCAAAGGGCAAGGTTCTTGTCGAAGGTCCGGGGGAAGGGCATTCCATTGTGTGGGACCAGCTGTAGATAAGGTGCGCTTCCTTAAGGATGTCTTTGCGGGAGGGGCGTACAATGTGCCGCATCATTCTCTACTGACCTGGTTCCATAAAATTCTATCACCTATAAATTGCTTATTGACCTTTTTTTATAACATGGATGCATGGAGTAGTCTCCCATTTGGTACAGATAAGGATAGTATCTGAATTCAAGAATGCATGGGATAAACATAGGGGATCTCTAAGGGAGAGATGGGAATCGTAAAGCTAAATTATTTGGGCGGATTGGTAGGCTAGTTAGGCCGTATGTTCTTTTTCTGCCATCACATTTCTATGTTGCTTAACAACCACCACACTACATTTGCACAGCTGCTTTAAAAAGGCAGGCAATACTCACAGCATGATGCACAGTTCATTCAATGTCCCCTCACCTGGGCACCCAGATCATTGTAGAGAAGCTTCAAAGCCGTCAGCTGTTCATCCATTCCCTTTGGGTTATCCGTCTGCTGCTTCTGTACTATCTGCCTTCCTGTCTTGATCACCGTCTCCACTTCCAGCTTTACCTCGCTAAGAGTTTTATAAAGCCTCTAAAGAAAGAGATACAATAAAAAAGGCAAACATTTTAATCCAACCACTGAATGCTGCCTGCCATATGAGATTCGACCAACCACAGTGCTGCAGCTCATAAAAATGTTCACGGTTAGTATATAAACTGCACATACTTACACGCAATACAAATAGGATCAGCAAAGCAGCAAATTAAAATCTGTAAAACCCCTAGAGGCATATTATGCTCCGTGAGAAGATTTGGAGTCTTAAGAAACCCTCTTATTCAACAATTAACTACTTGAGCAGTCAAAATGTATAAATCACCTTAATGCACCGCCCTGTTTTTCAAGCAGATACACACTGCATTATAATACAGCCCCCCTCTCCTAAGAATCAAAGCAGCATGATGCTATCTTACCATACAACCGTCCATATGAGTCTGGATGATGTCCGGGTCGACCTCCTTCACATCCAGCACATGCAGCTCTGCTTTCACGCTCTCCAACACCCGTCTGCAATCCAGCATGCGCTGCTCAAAGTTAGCAGGTTTCTGGAAAAGCTGGTATTTTGTGGACACTTCCCGGAGCTTCCTCTGTTTCCGTAGCCAAATTTAATTGAATGAAAATACAGACAGAAAGCGGTGCAATTTATGATAAACCAGATTATAATGAGGTCTTGCACTGCAGCATCTTAGTCGTCTCCCTTTCCAACATTCAGTTAAAGTTTCCTTCACTTTAAGGGTGCCAATTATAGTCAAAGGCCATAAAACCCTCTTCCCTCACACCACCTTATAAAAATATTTTTGCAGCTTAGAATGAGTTGAAATGTTATGCGAGTTGAAATGTTATGCGAATGGTAGCTCTCTCACTTTGCCAAATCCTCACAAAACGATTTGCATTGTTCGCCACTTTGAGAAAACTTTTGACACGAGATTTAATGTAACAAAGTGAAACAAAGAGAAAACACATAGAGTATTTATCTCAGTCTGCATACACCCCTAAGATTAGGCTCCTCTTAACTCATGAGGAGGCCCCTATGCATTCAATGATGAGTATATAACAATAATAATAAGGGGTATGCTACGCCAGCCATTGTTGTGCATTCATCCCAAATGGGCCAATTGTAGGGTGCTCGCAGGGCTTAACTCCCTACAGAGTTTCCGCTGGAAAATTCAGGGCCAGCCAGGGCCACAAGTGCATTTAGTACCCACAGCCCTTGCACCTGCTCTGTGATGGGCAACAGGTCCACGCCATGAATGACGTGCATGAATTTGAAAATAAAAACCCCTCAGCCAGCTCCGCTCTCCACAATCCTTTAAAGCTTTGGTGCTTTTATCCTGGCTGAAATCTTTTCAAAGTCGTCCTCATAATGCACAGCAATCTCAACATGCTGCATTTATCTATTTAAAAATGTATATACCGCATAACTAGTAAAATTTGCAATCAAAACGGTTTACAGATTTAACTTACACAATATAATCCAACATAAAACCAGTTCCAACAACACAATATTGCATATACAGACTACCAGCTCCCACTGCCACCCTAAGAACCCCCCTACTCCCCAAATCATAAACCTAATTCTCTACAGCATAATCAACCAAATCCTAAATCAACTTATCTGACCCCTCCTCTGAAAACTGGGAAGAAAAGAAATAGGCCTTCAGTAATTTATAAAATTTTGTATAACTCAATTCATTTCTAATCAGCACTGGTAAATTATTCCAGGCCAGAGGGGCTACTGCTGTAAAAGCACAATTAGAGCACCAATGAAATCTAAATTTCACCCACGTGAGAATTCCAAACATGCCCTCTGGGATGCTGTAAGGCCTCTACCTGATAAATGCCATGATAACTTTGATGAAAGGTATCGTGAACCATAAAAATGGACACAACGGAATACCATTGCTAGTAACTTGAAACTCACCCCTTTTATCGACGAGACCAATAAAGGAGATATACCCTATTCTTCCTGGACTTCCTACAAAACAGCTGTGCCGCACTGTTCGAAATTAGTTGTAACTTTTTTATCAAGTAATCTGGTAATCCCCACTAGCAGCCCATTACAGTAACCTAACACTCCCATAACCATAACTAAAACCAAAATCTTAATTGCAACATTATCCAGAAATGGTTTCAATTGTCAAATTCTTGTAAGCTGCCAGTGGGCCTTCTTAGAGATCTGATCCACAAAGGCTTCCATAGAGAAAGCTACATCCAAGACCACTCCCAAACTCCTAACTTTGGAGGAAATGGAAACTATTTGTGCCCCTACCTTCGGTTGTAATGACATGACCTGAAAATTCTCAAAAACTTGCCCTAGACCTAATTCAATTTTTGACTTATTTAATACCAAGCACCTTCCTTGCAGCCATTTGTCAACACTATCCAAACAATAATTTAAAGAGGGAGGTCTTGAGGTATATCAACTATGAGAGATACAGTCTGAAATCTCTCTGTAAAAAAAATATATAGGCTGCTTTTAGCAAACAATTTGCAAAGGTAATTACTCCAATATTTCCAGTTTTTGCTTTGGGTGTAAAAAATATTTCCATATTGATAAGAATGTTCCATACAGCCCATGAAAAGCTCAAGAATTCTGCTCAGATTCAGCTGCTTGCAGCAAACCAGTCCTGCTCAGACCAGGGCTGTGTCTATCTGTTCTGTTTCTCCTGGCCAAAAGGAGTTTTGTCACCTTGGCTTAGAGTGTAGCATCCATTGTATGGTCAGTCTATCCCCCTACCTCAAAACAAAACCATGAACTAAACTCTATCAGACAGATGTTTATGTAATCTTCCCCTGGAAAACCTTCAATGACAGAGATTCTCCCAACTCACTAGGAAACCTGCTCCAGGACTAGACTATTCTTAAGAGTTAGTTTTGCCTGAAGTTTTCCCAGCTACAATTTAAATCCTTAAATTCCTGTCCAATCTGATCATCCTCCTCATTATAACTCTATCCAGATTCAATCAAATCAACCCTCAGTCTCCCCATCCCTAGCTTAGAATCAGTGAAAGGCAGGGCAGGAGAGGTCAGCTGCAAGCAGTTCCAAATTCAAGTGAATGATTCTGAGCATAAAACGTGACAGCCCAGTCTGCGAATACAAAGGAAAACAGGCAAAACTGATGAAATTCTAAAATCATTTTTTATGTCATGGAAAGATCATTTCCAAAGCCCTTCTTGAGGTGATGGCTGGGCTTCACATATTGAGCAATCATTTGATTTTCTGCTTCATTATCTTGCAAAGGTTGTAGGAAAATTGGTTCTTACCTGCTGATTTTCGTTCCTGTAGTACCACGGATCAGTCCAGGCTCCTGGGTTTTGCCTCCCCTCCAGCAGATGGTGACAGAGAAGTTTTGATTGAGCTGCCTTGTATCCTGAGGTGCCACCTGCAGTCCATCAGTATTGATCTGTACCCAAGCCAGATGAATAACACCTTAGCCAAAAACAGTAACTATAAACAATGTTGTCCCCCAAACGAGCAGAGGGAAGTAAAAACCATGCAAACTCAACCACTGTGCCTACCCTAGGTGGGACCGGAACCTGAGCCGTACTGATTCTTCAGAGAAAAAACAAAAATAACTGGCTGAGCAGACCCTCCAACTCCCCGTTCAGAAACTGGGTGGGACTCTGGACTGATCTGTGGTACTACAGGAATGAACATTAGCAGGTAAGAACCAATTTTCCTTTCCCTGTATGTTTCTGGATCAATCCAGACTCCTGGGATGTACCAAAACTTCCCTACACTGGGTGGGACCCTGAGAGTCCCGCTCGAAGCACACTCTTGCCAAAGCCCCCCGTTTCTGGGCCCTGGACATTCAGACGGTAGTGTCTGGCAAATGTGTGCAAAGACTTCCAAGTAACCGCCCTACATATCTCTTGCAGCAAAACCTGCTGACACTCAGCCCAAGAGGTTGCCTGCGATAGGGTAGAATGAGCATGAAGCCCATCCAGCAATGGACAACCATTAGCAATGTATGCAGAGCTAAATAGCTTCCTTCAACCATCGAGCAACAGTGGTCCTAGAAGCTTAATGCCCTCTCCGGGGCCACTCCACAGCACAAAAAGATGATCCAACAGTCGGAAACTGTTGGTAATCTCCAAGTAACGTAACAGAGTCCGTCTCACATCCAATCTTCGCAAATCTCTGGACTAAGGAGTGGAAGGACCCGAAACCAGGAAGGAAGGGATCTCCACAGACTGATTCAAATGAAAAGAGTACACCACCTTAGGCAGAAAGGAGGGAACCATTCTTAAGGACATTCCTGTTTCTGTAATCCTCAAGAAAGGATCCCTACAGGATAAGGCCTGAAGCTCTGACACCCGCTGAGCTGAGGCTACAGCCACCAGAAAAATCACTTTCAAAGTAAGATCTTTTAGCATCGCGCGCTTCAAAGGCTCAAACGGTGATGCACACGGCCCTCAAAACCAGGTTAAGGCTCAAGGAAGGACAAGGATTATGGACAGGAGGATGTAAATGCTTCGCCCCCGAAGGAAGCGTACGATATCCGGATGTGCGGCAAAATGAACTCCGCACACACTACCATGAAAACAATCCAGAGCCATTACCTGAACTCTCAGGGAATTAAAGGATAAACCTTTACCTAGACCATCCTGTAAAAAGGCCAAGACATGAGCGACTGAGGGATGGAAGGGATCCACAGCATGGTCCACACCCTGACATATGCTAGGGAGGTAGAGGTTTTCCTAGACTGTCAGAGAGTAGCAATCACTGTATCCGAACAAATCTCTTAGCCGAGCCCTCTCAAAAGCCAGGCCACTAGTCAAAAGCGATCTGCCTCTTCCAAACAAAAAGGACCTTGACGGAGGAGATTTGGCAAGAAATGAAGCTGCAAGGGGCCATCCACCGCTAGGTTGACCAGGGCCACAAACCACAGCTGCCTCAGCCATTCTGGAGCTACAAGAATTACATTCCCTCGATGGACCTCTACGCGGCACACCACCTTGCCGATGAGTGGCCATGGAAGAAATACGTACAGCAGAACATCCAACAGCCAAGGGAGGACTAGAGCGTCCAGCCCCTCCGCTCCTGTCTCCCGACGCCAACTGAAGAACCTCGGCGCCTTGGCATTACAGAAATTTGCCATTAAGTCCATGCTGGGCTTGCTCCACTTGCGGCATATAAGGTGAAAAGCTTCCCCTGAGAGCTCCCACTCTACGGGATCCAACTGGTGTTGACTGAGGAAATCCGCTTGAACGTTATCCGTGCCTGCAATGTAGGAGGCTGCGATCCTCTCCAGATGCAGTTCTGCCCAGCTAACCAATTCCCAGGCCTCCAAAGCTACCACCCGGCTCTTGGTACCACCTTGGCGGTTTATGTAGGCCACTGCTGTTGCATTGTCCGAAAGGATCTGCATGGACCTCCCCCTCACCAGAGGGAGGAAAGCCTGCAGAGCCATCTGCACTGCTCTGGTCTCCAACCTGTTGATCGACCACAATGCCTCCTCCACCGACCACCGTCCCTGTACCGAATTGTTCTGACAGACTGCTCCCCACCCGGAATGACTGGCATCCATAGTTACTACTGTCCAGGTGGGAATTTCCAAGTCCACCCCCCAGCGCAACGTGTCCAAGAGGAGCCACCAAGAGAGGCTGGAACATGCACATTCAGTGAGAGGTAGCTGAAACTGCTCCAAGATGGGGTCCCAGCAGGTTAGCAAAGCTGACTGTAGAGGTCTCATATGAGCAAAGCCCATGGAACCATCTCCAATGTGGAAGTCATGGACCCGAGGCCCTGCAGGTAATCCCAGACCCTGGGCACTCGCTTGTCCAACAGAGAACGCACTTCAGCCTTCAACTTGGAGATCCAGTCCTTGGTGAGAAAAACTTTGCCCAACCATGTGTTGAAAAGCGCCCCCAGAAACTCCAAGGTCTGGGAGGGGACAAGGCGACTCTTGGCCAAATTGATTATCCACCCCAGAGACCTCAAGATATGGAGGACGCGATCCACCGCCATCCGACAGAGAGGTTCCAACTTTGCTCGGCTCAACCAGTTGTCCAAATAAGGATGAACCAAGATGCCCTCCTTCCGGAGCACTGCTCAACCTAAGAGGAACGTGGACTGATATTGGCAAAGCTCCAGTCAGCCTCCATCTCCTAGCCTTCTCCACCATCCAACGGTGGGGACCCATAGGGCTTGCCCTGCGGGTAGCATCAACCCCACCTCGGGCCAAGGGTCCACCATCAGCGCAACAAGGGGGAACGGGGAAAATGGCAAAAAACCATGGGGAGAACAAGGAAAAAGGCCCCAGCGGTGGGGAGCAGGGAGAGAATCGGAGGAGGACTGAAGTCCGTGCCTACCTGAGAGATGTGCCACTTCCCTGTTTTGTTTTTCTCTTTTTTTTTTTTTTTTTTACAAAACTTTGTTGTCTACCAAAAAACAAAATCCAGGCTCTGAAGGGTCCCCGGTCCCTCCCCAGGGAGAGTGAGCCGGGACCCCCAGTATCACCCTGGTGCAGATCTTACAGGGTCTCCGACCCTCTGTTCGCCTGCCTCAAATACCAAGGGGGATGGCCCCACCAGGACCTGACAACCCCCTGGGAGGCTATAGGTCTAATCCTTGCTGTAAATTGCTGGTCTTCTTTGGGGCTTTTTGGGTTTTTTTGTACTTCAGACTGCAAGGTTTTGCACCTCCACCATCTGCTGGAGAAAGAGAAATACTGACGGACTGCAAGTGGCACCTCAGGATGTAAGGAAGCTCAATCAAAACATCTGTCTCCATTTGCTGGAGGGGAGGCAAAACCCAGGAGTCTTGACTGATCCGGGTAAGTACAGGGAATGCTGGTTTATACTTAGGTGTCTAGATCTAAGGAGCACAAATCAGAAATGGATTGCTTTACCTGCAATGCATCCAACTGGTTACCGCTTCGTGGTGTCTTGGAGTCTGGAGAGCTCGGGGGCAGGGATCTCGCATTTCTCCTCAGCTCTTCCAAGGTTGCTTCGTGGACTGCAATTTCTGTTTGAAGTTTCTATAAAATTGAAGAGAAAAAGATGTTAGGGATGAAAAAAATACATGCTGCAACTTGTCGAGCCTCAGTACAACCATGTTAAGACTATCAGATAAACAGTGAGTGAACAAGCTAAAAATAACATTAGCTGTGCATGATTCTTATAAAATCTATTATAATAAAGGAGGAATTACTATAAAGGATTGTCCCCCCCCCCCCTTGCTTTGACATCATAGATACGCCACCTCCTAGTCAACTGGGAGGTGTTTTAAGAGATGACGTGCCGTCATCTCTTAAAACCCACTTACCATCAAGATGCTGAGGGACTGATCCAGGTTCTTCAGAGGCCGTAAGAGAGCCATGGGCCAACTATCTGGGTCCAGGAAAGGCCAGGCACATTCCGACTGATTGTCCCTCCCTTTGCTGTGACATCATAGAGACTCCACCTCCAGAGTCAGCTGGGATGTGTTTTAATAGACATTGTGCCACCGCTGAGATTGAGCAAACCCTCTTAACATCAAGATGCTGAGGAGAGTGAAGGGACTGATCCAGCCTCTTTGGGGGCCATGAGAGAGTCATGGGCCGACTATTTGGGTCCAGGAAAGGCCAAGCACATTCTGGCCGACTGTCCCTCTCCCTGCCGTGACGTCATAGAGACTCCACCTCCTGAGTCAGCTGGGAGGTGTTTTAAGAGACGTTGTGCCACTGCTACAGCATGCCAAAGGGGCACACTTAAGAGGAACGCCCTTTAGTGCAACCCTTTGTGAGCTTTTATTAGTTTTTATTATTAGGGTGTCGGACAATTGGCTAAGATGTGCTTGGGTCAGGTTTCCATTCCACGGGTGTGCGGTAATGGTAGATATGGGGGGCTTGGTTTTTATAAGGGATATAAAAAGTGGAGGGGAGTTAGTTGGTTATCTAAAGTGGGTCGTGAGGATAATATAGACAAGGGAAGAGAAGTGAAATGCTTGTTATTAAACACTCAGTCATCGTGAAACAAGGTTACTGCAATAGATGATTTGATTGTATTAGATACTCATTTTTCACATAACCATGGTTATGTGAAGATTCCCCTGCCCTTTTACCTCAATTTTGCCCTGTGGGATTTAAGGTTTTATTTGCTCATAGACAGGTGGGGTGGTGGGAGGGGGAGGAGTGGCGGTACTTTTTAGAGATGATTGGTCTTTAGATCAAGTATTATCACATATCCTTTAAATGGATTTTAGAGGGAAATATCAGGATGGGCTTTTATTGTTGTATCTACTTCAGGAATAAAAGAAGGAGAGATGCAGGAGGTGATAGAATTTATTGGGGCTATGACTTCGTTTTTCACAGCTTATTGTAGTAAGATATTTTAATATTCATTTTGAAGATGAGGCTTGCAGGAAAGCCCAGGATTTTTTGAATATGTTATCTTCTTTTGGGCTGGTACAAATAGTGAATTTTACAATACATCACTTAGGTCATACATTAGATTTGGTGGTCGGTCCTACAGGTATGGTGGAATCTGGGAGGTTAAGAATCTTGTATGAAAGGGAGGCGTAATGGTCATTTGTTTTGCTTTTCTTATCCTGGCTCCTGAGGTTAGTCAGGGTTTGTGGAATAAAGAGCAAAAAATGATTTGAGGTAAATTAGTTGAGAATTTGTTTTATTTCGAATGGGGGTGAGAAAATTTATTATTAGAGAATGGAAAGTTGGAGGATTTGGTGGGTCAGTGGAATTCCTCTATTAAGCAAGTGTTGGATAGGATTTCCCCAGAGAAAGAGCGATTAAGTAAAAAGGGGGGTGTCTGCACCTTGGTTTTCACCACATTTGATTAAACAAAGACAAAAAGTACATAAATTGGAAAGAATTTGGATACAATCTCATGCATGGGAAGATAAATTAAGTTGGTGTAAAATTGCGAATAGATATGTTTTTGAAGATAGATATGTGAAACAGTTGCTGAAAATTAGGATTGAGAAAGCAGAGAATAGATCATCAGAAATTTTTAAGATCACACATTCCTTGTTGGGGGAAATTGTTTCCCTAAATTGGAGATACCAGATGTGTTGAACGGGGATAGCTTTGTTGGTTTATGGCATAAGAAAATTCAGGATAGTGGTGAATTGAATAGGCAGAATTTGGTTACTGAAGTTGAAAAGGGGGAGAAGTGGGTTGAGAATGTGATGAGTTTGGAAGTTCTGTTGTCACCTCAGTAATATTAATAAGAATAGGAGGATTCTTTTAGAGTTTGATAAGGTAGGTATCCTTGAATTACAGATTACGTTGAAAAGTTGTAAAATGACCACTTGTATATTGGGTCCCTGCCCCTCATTTTTGATTAGGTCATTGCCAGAAGATCTTTTACCAAGATTACAGTTGTTGATTAATGCATCCTTAGAGGATGGTATTTTGCCGGGGGCCTTGAAACTGTCTGTGGTAACCCCCATTTTGAAATCGGCCTCTTTGGATAAATCTAATTACGCTAGTTTTCATCCGATCTCTAATTGCCCTTTTTTAGCTAAAGTATTGGAGAAGGTAATGTGCTCTCAGTTGTCTGATTATTTGGAAGAGGAGAGGACGTTAGATAAATGTCAGTCTGGGTTCAGAAAGAGTTATGGTACAGAGACAGTGACGGTATCCGTACAGGAGGAGATACTGAGATATAGGGATAAGGGGATGCCTGTAGTGGTGATATTGTTAGATCTGTCTAATGCTTTTGATATGATAAACCATGGGTTACTTTTAGGAATATGTAAACAATTAGGCTTAGGAGGAAAGGTTTGGGATTGGTTATCGTCTTTCTTGATGGGACGATCCTCTGTAGTATGTGTGAGGGGGGGGGGGGGACTATCTAAATCATACAGATTGTGGGGTACCATAGGGTTCCCCCTTTACCTCCTCTGTTGTTTAATCTTTTTTTGCAGCCTTTGGGTGCTCTTATCCAGGAACAGGGGTTTAATGGATTTATCTATGCTGATGAAGTGCAATTAATTTTCCAATGAAGAAAGATGTGTCTGAATCAGTGTCCAGAATTAATGTAGGGTTAAATAATATTTTAGGATGGTTTGTCTCTCAAAAGCTTTTAGTAAACCTGAACAACACAGAATGGTTGTACATAGGGAGAGAGGGAATTTCAAAGGAAGTTGTAGTTGAAAGAAGTAAAAAAAGTAAGGAATTTAGGGGTGTATGTTGCGCCCATCGGTCGCAGATGGCTGCAACCTTTGCTGCTCACCTCATTTTGCCCAGTAGCCTCGATTCTGGCTAAGATGGCTGTCTCTGCCTCTGCACGCCGACCTCCTTGGTGTTCCCGGGATGGTGAAGGCGATCCAGGACGCCATCTTGAACCCGGAGTGACCTAGAGCACGCGCGCCTGCCTCCTTCTTGTGCACGTCATGGCGGGAACCTCGGGGGCATCCCCTCCACATGACATCACTGCCCACATGTACTTAAGCTAACTGGACTTTCCTACCTATGAGTTAGCAAGGATTCCATCTTTCTATTCCTTACTTGAGATGCTTCGCATCACTGTACCGGTGTTCCTGGCTGAGTGACTCAGGTACCTGCTCCTCGGGGGCCTTGCTGCACTCAGGGCTATCTGCTCCTTGGAGAGCCTCTCCTGTCTGTCTCTCCTTCCCCAGCTAAGTGAGTTCTTCTGCACTGGACCTCCACTGCTGCTACTACGTATTCTCTTCTGCATTGTGAGTACAAGACCTACTCTTCGTTACCACGTCTATTCAGCTGTGTGGGATCCTCGGGTTACCCCGCTCTGCGGACCACTACTGGATCCTCGCTGTCTTGTGCCAATTGCCAACACCTACCTCTGGCCTACCCCACGCTGCGGACCACTACCGGAATTACACTGTCTTGTACCAGTTACTCACATCTGCCTCTGACCTACCCCGCACTGCGGACCACTATCGGGGCTACCACGCACAAGGTTTCAAGAAGCAAGGATTCCCCGGGTTACCCCTCCCTGCGAACCACTACCGGAGAATCCATCTCAGGTCTTCTAATTCCTGGACTGAGTTTACAACCCGCTCCTTGGGTTTCTCTTTGCTGTATAATAAATATTCTCTGACTCCTGTGTCCATCACTGCTGAGACCCCGCCTGTCAGGTAGAGTCCTCACTGGGCTCCTCCCAATGGGTGGAGTCAGCTCTCTCCGTGACCTAAGGGCCCACAAACCAAGTTAAAACATAACAGTGTAATTAGATGAGATCCTAACTATAAATAAGCATATTTCTTCGGTGGTGCAGAGGGTTTGGTGCTGGCTTAGACAGTTAAGGAGACGTCAAAGTTTCTTAGAGAAGTTTCTAGATTGGTGGTTCAGGCACTAGTCTGTCAAATATTAGATTATTGAAATGTTGTATTGGTGGGCTTCCTTAAAAAGTGTATAAAACGCTTACAGGTTGTACAAAATATCATCGGCATTAGCATTGGTTCTATCTAGACAGGACGTCTGTAAAGTGTCTAATAGAAAAAGGATGTTCTCAGTTGGTGGTCCCGAGTTGTGGAACTCGGCACCTTTGGAGGTGAGGGTAGTAACAGAACTATCTCAGCTTTAAGAAAAAGTTAAAGGCCTAGCTTTTTGCATCATAGCTTGGGCTATGCTGTGAGTGGTATAGATTTGAGAGGTTTTTTTAAAGTTTTGAACCTTTTATTTGAATGTATTTTATGGTTCTTCAAGTGTAAACTGCTCTGGCAAGATCTGGAATCTGCTGTGCGGTATATAAGAAATGAGAAATAAATAAACTAAGCTCCTGTCCCTCTGCAAAGTTTAGACAAAGCCTTTTTTTTTGGGGGGGGGGATTTTCTCCTTAATTCAAATAAAATAAAGAAACATCCAAATTTAATATATCTTAAGGGAAATCAAAATAAGATGTCAAGTACAAAATTTCAGGTTGAACTGGGTGTTGTTTATACCAGGCTGCATTTACACAACAGGAGAGGCCGAGAGGTTGAGACAACTAGACTTCTATAATTCTGAATAAATTGGTGTCGGTGTTCTGTTAGTCTACCTGGAAACCATAGGCAGTGCTTTATTCCTGGACTAACAATCTAATTGTGACTACCTTTTGGAACTATGCTCCCTTCATTTGCATTGACTTGAAAAAGAAAGCAAAGCCTTTGAAAGCTAGTCACAAACGTAATAAGCTAGTCCAGAAAAAGGTATCTCCTACAACTTGTTTGTTAGCCCTTATTTCTATCATAATTTTGAAAGTATTCTTTATTGAAATAGTCAGGATTTGCCTATAATCAAAAGTTCTATATATACATACACACACACACACACACACAAATTGACACAATACAAATGGATTTTTCATCTTAACCAGCCATCATAATTTGTATCTCAAAATTCCTAAAGCATACACTAGCCAAAGAGACCACTGAAATATTGTACCTGTGCCTCCTGGGGTATCTGAAAGGCATCCACCCTGTTGGTCAAATATGAAGCCAACTGTTTATCCAGCTCTTCCAGGGATTCCTTCAAGGCTTGAAGCATTTGGTCATGCTCCTGCAAGGTCTTCAAGTGATGCTCCAGAGAAATCTGCTTACTGACTGCCTACACACAAGAGATATTTTCACAATGTGTGGGGATTTTTTTTGTGATTTATGACACTGCCTCCAAACAGACCATATACAACCAAACGAACAATAGAAGGAAGATACAGAAACTTCTAAAAGCTCTCCTTGTTAAAAAACAAACAAAAAAAATTACAAATTGCACTGTTGCTATTATATTTATTTTTTGTTTTGTTTGCTTTGTATTTACTGTAATATTTGTTTCTACTGTAACCTGCACTGATTAGTTTCAAAGCGCCAGCACTATATATTTTATAGAGACCGTTTAGATCAAGTCACAAAACTGCAATAAGAAATGTAGATGCCATTTACCTCCATCAAAATAAAAGTCATTCAGTTCACTCCTCCCCCAAAATATTCCCAAATAACAGACCTAAAATTGAATTTCTACTGTGTTCAAACAATTGCTGAAATAATTTCATTTGATCAGTAGAACAAGAACAAGGCCTATAAGAAGCATGACAAATATATTACATATTTTATGAGGCTATTTTATGGTTTATATTATACATTATTGATATTAACTTGCTTTGCTAGTTTTGCTCTGTTAGACATTGATTATATTTATGACTGTTATACATCGCTCTGTTTTACAAATGTAATAAGAGGCCATCCACGAAGAAGTAATAAACAAATATAAACATAAATATAAAGCAAGTGGTCACTTTCCCAGATTTATTAGCCATGACTACTATGCATACAACATTTTAGGACTGGATTGCAAACTAATTCGTAAACTCATGGCATATAATGGCGATCCCTTTAAACTAGAGCAGGTGGCAGGAATGTTTTTTGTGCCTATAAACTGCAGCATCTACTTGTAAGATGTTGGAATGCTGGACGAGTAAAATGGGGGTTTAGGGGAGGAGCAAAGGATCTCTCCCACATAACTCTTGCTTTCACATTATCTGTGGCACTCTCTCAGGCTGTGGGGATCTCCGAGAGATCTCTCTCTTTATCGGGCTAGTGAGGAGCGGGGTCTTTTAGCAGTCTCTCTCTCATACACTGAAAAAGAAGTCTTCTAGCAGTTTCTCTCATTGTCTGCATCGGCCCCATCTTCCCTCCTGCTCTGTGGTACAACTAAAGGCTTCTTTCTAAACAGTTACTGAAACAGGCTGATATAACGCTCTGGAAATGCGGCTTTTATCTAGGCTGGTCCCAGCACACCTCAGCCACTCTACCATATCCCGGCTGATGGACTTGGGTGTGGACCTGCATGCGCTACTAACACAGATCGGGGCCTCCCTAAAGGTGACACATTCTGGCTCTGAGAAGGCAGCAGCAAAATGCAAACTCAGAATTTTCATGCGACAGAGTCTGGGCTCCCGCTGCTAGGAGATGCTGGCCTCTGCACTAGACACATAAAAATTGATCCATAAATTAGCACTTGGGTTGTACGCCAAACAGTTCCCAAACACTCTCATTTCCCACCTCCCTCCACTGCCACAACACACCAAGAACTGAAAAATTAACAGGCTGGTTAGTCAAAAGAAAGAGAAAATCAGTTTTGTTATATAACTAAATCATACCATTCTGGTATTCAGTTCACAATACACCTAAAGTATTTGATACTTTACACCATCATTCTTACTTGTGCTTGCTTATAACAACTAAAATTGTTATAGCACCATGATTGCTGTCTTGTCACAAGATGATTTGAAATGAGAACATATATATTTTAGAAAATATAAATATATCTAATCACAATCCGGTTACAAATGCATTCCAAGCAGATTGAAAATGGGTCCTTCTGCAGTCTGCACCCACTCTAAATTCTCTTTCAAATGCATTGGTGGAGAAAGTTAAACACTGCATAATTTCTGAACTACATTAGGAATAAAAATGCAGATGATCACTACTATGTCAGTATAGTCATACACTGTAAAGCAATGCAGTAGTATTTCTATGGTCCTCTCTTTTCCTGGCTCTGTTTCTCCCTTTCTATTTCCTTCAAAGATCTCACCTTTTAGTTTTACTTATTTGGAAAGCATTAATTAATTTCCTCATCACTCAAATTATAGAATGCCTATAAACAGGAATTAGCAAATTTTCAGTCATGCTCTTATGCAAACTACCTGCAAACCCTGCAAAATTGAAGATCTCTTTATAAAAGGAATATATTTTCCATTAAGCACATTAAAGGAAAGGAACAAACTGGGTCTGAATTTACCATCTGTGCAACAGGCTAGAAACAACTATTTTGATATGTATATGGATGAAATTATTTGTCAAACTAACAGGTGAATTTTCAAAGAGTTGTTTGCGTTAAAATGTCCGCATACGCGAATATATGGGCCGAGGGTGAGTAACTCTTATTTTAAAACCGGCAAATTACTCACGTACATGCACAAGCAATAGAAATCACAAAAAGAGAGAGCAGATTTGGGGTGGGTCTGGGGCGTTCTGAGGCAGGGCCAACGTTTGCATGCGAAAATCCCAATTTTAAAACCAGCGAACGCAGCGCATGTCGGGTCTGTTGCATGCGCATATTTACTTTTGCTCTTTTTTCAGGTGTAAGAATAATACTTGTTATAGCCAAAAGGTGACTGAGTGAGGTGTCTGGGTAAACTGGGGGTGTGTGGGGGTTAAAGAACCAGAGGGGTCTTGATGACCTTGGGACAGACTGGGCAAATTTGGTGGCCTGCTTGGTCAAACTGGTTATTTCCTTCACACGTGCATGTTCTAAAATGTGCTCACTTGCGCATGTAAAAGCCGGCACAAATAACGATTCCTCGCATAACCAATTAAAATTCAAAACAAACATACATGCACTAGGGATATTTTATATTATACACACGCATTTGCGTGGAGGATTTAAAATTCCAGCGTATGTACTTGCTCCCAGATACGTGTGTATGTGGTTGTACACGTGCTAGTTTTAAAGTTACTGTCTAAACTTGGATTGTCAAAACCGACAAGAAATTACATGATCATGAAAATGACTTTAACAGCGAGTGCTATGTCTCACTGTCGGGTGCATGAGTGTTTTATATACACTTCAACAAATGTTGTTATATTACAGAAATTGTATATTTTATATACTAGATCTTGTCATCAGCCATATTAGTTAATTTGAGTACCTACAAATTAAGGTCAACAGAAAAAATGTAGGAGACCCTATGTACTTGTACTATTTCTTTATTGACCCGATGAAGGAAGCATAACTCTCATAAGCTCGTCACAGATATAAATAAGGAGTAAGTGCAATAAAATGCTTTTGCTAACAACTTGTGTTGATCCTTATTTCTACATATGAACCCATATGAATGTTACATAATGGTTAAGCCAGGCTTTCAGTCATGTCAATTGGGATGACCCTATTTTTCTTTTGTTTAGAAACTAAGATGGTTTTCTAGGACACTAGCGTATTTTGGCTTTTCTCAGTGAACTTGTTTAAACAGATCACATAATAAAAATGGACTATAAGGAAAAAAGATCCAGTTTATATGGCATATATTGTAGCAATTTTCAGAAAATTGCTACAATATATGACACTGAATTGTCAATAGGTTTTACCCGCATTAAGTGCACTTAACCCAGGTAAATGGTCTTTTAAAAGTTGCTATGATAGTATGCTACATTTACATTTTCCTTTGAAAATTACCTTGGTAGCTAATGTAACTACAGTTTTGAGAGTTACAGCATAGCACTTGAATCAATTGTTTCATCTGGATGTACACTGAGATTTTCATTTCAATATTGCTACCTCTTGACCTGGTCTGACAAATAGGTGTTTTTCACGGAAGAGTGTACTAGAAGATACAATTACCATAGTAACATAATAATGAAAGCTGAAAAAGATCTAATGGTCCATCTGGTCTGCCCAGCTAGTTTCTTATGGTAGTAACTGCTGCTCCGTGCAAGTTAACTCCAAGCCTTATGTTAAGGGTAGTAATATTAACATCCAAAACCAAGCACCGTCAAGCCCATATTAAAATGACTGCTATCAACATTTTAGAAGGGTAAGCCAGCCTTCTTGATAATTCAGACAATACTACTTGAATATGATTTGCATTAGGACTTGGCCGTAGAAGCTGTCCTGTGCTGTTTCCCTAATGTCTACGAATCAGTTCCCCGGACCAATCCAATTCCTCTTTTTATACCCCCCCCCCCCCCCCGTGAAAACGGAGAGTTGTGCTGTAGTTGTGTCAAAATCATGAAGAATAATTGGTTAAGGGAAGCAATCCCCATGCCTTCAGTTCGGGCAGCAGCTGCTGCTCCATACAGGTTACTCTTATGCACCCTTTTCTTCATAGTACAGTTTGGGCAATGGTTCCATCCATAGTTCCCTCTAGGCTGAGTGCATGAGCAATTGCTCATACATTTCAGAGCATTGCTTAAAAGTTTTACATGGTCACTCACATAAATTTTTATTTGCACTATATACAGAAATGCAACGCTAGTACAGGCACTCAAAAATTGTTAGTTTAAAAAAATTGTTCCTCACACGAAAATAAATTTGCACACACCTAGTCACTCCTTGGAGGGAGCATTGGTTCCAACTCAGTTTAAAGGAAAGAGGAATCAAGATCTTCCTGACCTTTTTTATATATTTGTTCCCTCTCTCAACTACTGATGCTTTAGCCTTAGAATTAATCATATAATATCAATAAGCTAAGCTTCTACTAAATTTTGGCTTTAGTTTTCTGCTGTCTAGAAAACTCAATGGATGCCCTTCCCCCACTCATCCTCCATCTTACCAAGTGACTCAATTCTTCATAACGGGTATTAAAGGCCTCCAGTTTTTCACTGATGATGTCATCCAGAATCCCACCATCAATCAGAGTTTGACCAAGTTCACGTATTTGGGTTCGATTATCCGCTGGATGACGTAGGACAGATTCAAGAGACTAGAGTAAATGCAGCAAAAACACAGCAGTGGTTAGCTAAATGTGTTTCCCTTTTATATTTAATACCCATTGCTTCCCATGGCAACATTATTCATCGCAATCAATGCTATGTCTCTTCAATTTTGGGAGCAGCAAACCAGCAAGAAAGAACTACAAGAAAATGTTCCATTTTAAGTGCCACATGATATAAATGCATTCATCACAGTCTATCTAAAACCAATAATTGAGTGCACTATTATGTTTATGAATTTTTAATTCTTTCTATTAAGGGAGGTGGGTTCTCTTTATTTGTAACCTGTCTTGAACTTTGAAAAGGATACGTGGGAAATTAACACGTAAGTAATAAATATGTATATGCCCATTGATTTGACCTCAAAATGCAGGGGAAATAAAACCAAGTAAGACTACAAATATCATTATGGGTCAGACGAATTGCTAACAAGTCCTGCATTCCCATCTTCAACAGTGGCCAATCCAGATCACATAGAGGTAACCAGAAGATTCCTTCCCTACTGCTCATTTCCAGAGGTAGGACATCGTAATTCCCATCCCTAGCTGGCTAATAAGCATCAACGGACCTTGTCCAAACCTTTATTTAAAACCCAGTTTTGCTATTAGTTTTTACTACATTCTCCAGCAACAAATTCCACAGCCTAATTGTGCACTGACTGAAAAACTACCCTCTTAAAATTGTTTTAAATCTTCTACCAGTTAGTTTCATGGAGGGTCCCCTACTTCTAGTACTAATTGAAAGGATAAATATTAGCCATTCATTATTTATTTATTTATTTATTTAAGGATTTATATACCGGAGGTTCCTGTATAATATACATATCACCCCGGTTTACAATGAACAGTAACTATCGCTTCAAGTTAGCGGTTTACAATGAACATAGTTAATCCAAGAAACAGAGAAAATATATATATATAACAATGCTAACAATTAATAAATAACAATTAATAAATGAAAATAAATGCAATAACAATTAATAAATAATTAATAATAAACAACAATAAATATCAATGAAAAATGGCAATAAAAAATGACAATAAATAAAATACAAAAAATTATAAACCATCCCTTTTTAATATAAACTCAAAGAGGGTAATGGGCTTTTGAAAACTGCTACAATAGTATGCTACATTTTCATTTTCCTTTGAAAATTACTCTCAAGGGTGATTGACAATTTAGATATGATAATCACTCAGCTTCTGACTGAATGTCAGTACATACTAACTGGTTGCAGTTCAAATATATGGAATAGTTCACTTGTAAACTTATCATTGCCACCTCAGATTTGAAAGACTGCTCACAGTTGAAAATTGCTCCAGGTTGTTTAGCTTCTACAGTAATGAGTGCATAGTTCTAATAGATGTATTCGTCCTGGAGATTAATCAAATTATTTGCAAGTTGTGTTACTTTTTACTGAATTCTCCACAGACGATTATGAGATTTCAAGAACAGAGAGCTTCCATCATTTGCAGCTGAACAAGAGATCTGACTGATCCTGAGAACTCATACACATCACACCAAGAATGCTTATGTTGGTCCCATAAAAGGTACCAAAACATGTTAAATAAAACTGAGCTGCAGATCAGCCTGTGGTCCAGTGGCAGTGCTGTGCATTGCCATGCAAGAAGTCCCTAGTTCAATCCCCAAGTTAGATCTTCCTCTCCCCAATTTGGCCAGGGCTGGAGGAGTCATGGTTGTTGTTAAGCTCAATATCTGATGGCTGGATTTAGTACCGATGATAAAAGGCTCCAGAAAGAGCCCTGGTGCATGAATCCTGGCCTCAAGATCATTGATGTAATGGTCGGACTGGGAATCTATTCAAAAAACATAGGGGAATAATCCCTGGGTGGTAATGAATGAAGACTCCTGGAGCCAGGATCCCAACATTGGTCCAGCTGAGCTGAAAGAAAAAGGATAAAGGGGGAACTACTAAGCCAAAAAAAGTTGGCTGTAAAATGATAAATACGTGGAAGTTCTTTTACCATTAATACTTTGGTTTTGTTTCACTGTTTATGAGAGAAACACTTCAATTGCTTTATGTAGGATTTTAAAATACCAGCATCACTTAATTTATTGATTGAAAATACCTCTAGTGCTTCACTGACAGCATCTACGTTATCTGGCAAGTTGTCTGAGCTTTGCACTCGTTCCTCCAATGTGTTTAACCAGTTGGTCTCTAGGTCCAAATACTGCAGCAACTCAATCCAGCAAGACCATACTTCCTAAAAGAAACAAAATGACAGGGTTACCCAGCCCCAAAATTCCCATTACAGATCTCTCCCACTTAATATTTATGCTCTCTTGTTATAGAAAGGATAAAGCATTTTTCTATCATACACATGCCTGCAAGGCTCCATGACCATGCTATGCAGGGGAGAGCCATGCATGGTAGCTGCCTTTCTCCCTTCCACCTGCCCCACTGCCTCACCCCTCCTGAAGTCCTAGTTTGTATTGCACTTATATGGGAGCTCAACTTCCTGGTAAACCTACTCCTCTAACACCAAATCCTATCCTCCATTTAAAACAAAGCATAGAAACAAGTCATAAAATCCAAAGTACCCAGCTCCCCCCTCCCCATTTAGAAAGGCAAATCTGGTGAGGTATTCTGCAGTCGGAAAATGGAAAGCAGAAGTATTTAAAAGAGTAAAACTTCTAAATCAGTCTTAGCTCACATAAAAGTTCCTCAGAGATCAGTAAGTTGAGGAAGCAATATTAATTTAGCCTCTGCGTTATCAAGAAAAAAAAAAAAAAAAGGCACTGCATATTCTTTCAAGTTTCTCAATACCTCTAGTGTATGGCATTTTCCACGAATTCGGTTGCAGAGGTGTTGGTAATTCTCCAAAACTTCATTAAGCTCAGGTGTTAAATCCTGGCCACCAGTTGGCACCTTAGCTGCCAACATTTTGATACTGTCCTTCAGTATCTTCACTCTCACTTCCTTCTGCAGCACATCCTCTTTCGCTCTCTGGGCAAGAAATATTTTAGTTTAATTACATTTCATCTTGTATCTCAGCTTCTTTGCTCAGCTGCATGCACTTAAAAATAAAATCTTAATGCTAGGGAATTAACACCAGATCCATCAAAGTTCTCTCCCATTCATGGTAATGGTGGGTTGCTATGGCCTTCAATCAAACAAACTTCTACTACAACAAGAAACCATTATTCACAATATTCTCATTTCCTACTAAGCAGTATATTTACAACTCACAATCAAACCTGAAATTTAGTATGATCATGCCATACTGCTATTCTATATATTCTGCTCATCATCTGCAGAATTTCTTCTGCTTAATCATCTTCTTTGACATCCCTGTAGAATCCTACCATAAATGATAGCACACAAAGAGTAGAACACGACCAAGGATAGGAGACAGAAATTCTGGTCACTTAACACACAGTAATAGCGGCACAAGTTATACTTTTCTGCTGAGGCTGGACAGCGTTCTAAAACAGTGGTCTAGAGTGGTTAGCGCACTGGACTACAATTCAGGAGGCATCCTGAGCATAAGCTAATAAGCTGAAGACATGCCTTTGTTGCTGACTGTGCAACTTTGAGCAAGTCAGCTTATCCCCCGTTTCTCCCAGATGCCACTGAAAACTGATCTAATCTAACTTTCTAAGTCATGCAATTTAATTATTAATATAACTCTAAGAGTTAAGATTTCAATACAGCCAACTTTTGAGTCACCCATTGTATACTTAAGGGTTTCTGGGTTGATACTTATTGCAACAATGTATATTTTATCTTTAAATGTGTCTTGTTAAAAACATGCAAACAAAATATTTTACCTTTTCTTGTTTAAACGGTTCAACAACCAACTGCAGTAAGCTCCGTAAGAAATATACAACTAAAGGCTATACGGAAATGGATTTACCGTCCACATGTTGGAAATGAATGGCATAAAGATGGACCTTAACCGAGCTGGTTTTCCAAATCAGATTGAGAGATGTAGAAGGTATTCAAGCAGTTTTTGTGTAGAACAGGAGAAAGGATCTAAGGCCCTTCCATCAATCAATCATTCTCTACTTAAAACCATAGGATTTCCTTGAGGAATCCTTCCTGAAAACCCAGAATAGGAGACACATCCTTGAACAGATTCAGGGGATGCAGGGCTATTTTTTCAATACGCAGGCAGTGAGGGCGAGGGACCTGAATTTTGGGTGTTATAGCAGCCTCCGTTCCTGAGTGATAAGCATTGGGAAATTCACCAAACTAGATCCCTGATGAACATCTCCTAAAGAAGTCTGCTTCAGCCAATAAGGGGCCATGAAAATCATAGTCCCCTGGTCTCTTCTGAGTTACAGCAAGATCCTCACCACTAGAGAAAACAGAGGATATGTATACCAGGCAGGACAGACTAGCCTCAATGCCGTTTCCCAACCTAGGGAGATGGCATCAAGGCTGGTCTGGCCTGCACCCCTCTTCAGGAGCAGAATTTCAGAACCTTTCTGTTCAGAGGAGATGTAAACAGATTTACACGGATGTGATATGCTCACCAAATATCTGGTTTGCAACTCCCCTATCCAGAGACTGTTTGTGAGGTTCCCAGAGCCAACTCAGGACATTTTTCTCATCTGCCAAGTATGTGGCTCTACAAACCATTCCATTAGAAAAAGCCAGTGCCACATCCAGGCAGATTCTTGATGCAGGATGTATGAGTCAGTTCCCCACTACTTGCTGATGTAGAACATCATTACAAGACTGTCCATTTGGATGTGAACAATTTTCTTTCAAGCATACCATTATTGCCCTTAGCTCAGGGAAGATTAAATGACAAAACTTCTCCTGTGCAGGCCATAAGCTCTGAGTTGGAATCCTTCTATGGGAGCTCCAAGCTCAGGTTGAATACATCTATAGTTAGGACAATTTGTACTGGAGGAATCTGAAAAGGAATTCCCTTGGCCAGATCGGAAAGATTCAGTCATCAAAAGAGGTTGGGCAATGTGAATTCTGTCCCAGAGATCAAAAGTGGCTCGAATCCACTTGGTTCATTGGATTCTTTCCATATGAAGATGTGCCTAAGTAGTAATGTTCATTGCTGACACTATGCTTCAGACTACTGGCTCATTTTTATCCTCTCTGCACATTTTAATGTGGTAAGTCTTTCTTGTGTGAGAAAGGCTTTTGCCCAAGTTGTGTTTTGCAGAACAGTTAAAAAGTCCAATTGCGAAGAAGAGCTCAGATGGGATTTGGGGTAAATGAACATGAACCCTAGCATCTCTACCACTGGATGGAATGTTCATTGATTCTGAAGCATCTGCTTCAGATGTGTCTGACAGTCATTCAGGTAGGGAGAAAAGTTCGCACCCAATTTGCATAGATGCACAGCCTCACTCACAAGACATTTTCTAACCTGTAGAGTGCTGATGTGAGAGGTGGTATTTCTCTACTACAAATCTGAGCTACTAGCTGAGAGCTGGAAATATTTCTAAGTGAGTATAAACATCCTTTAGATGTAGACAGCATAGCTGATTCCCTTTTTCATAGAAAGTTATCAAGGTAAACCATTTTGAACTTTCCCATTACCAGGTAGATGTTCAATGCCCTCAGATCTAGGATGGAATGGAGTCCCTCCAGTACTCTTGGGGATCAATAATATTTGCAGTAAAATTCTGCCTTCTTCACCTGGAGGAATGGGTTGTACCGCATTGACCTCAAAGAGTGAAGAGTGCTCCTTCTGTAGCATTCTCTGATGCATAAGAGAGAAATATTTTTCAGTGGAAAAATGTTCTAGAATGAGAGGATCATGATATGAGAATCAGATGAGTAGAGAACAGGAAGCAATCCCCTAGCACATAAGCACATTGCAGTAGGTACATCTCTCCTCCTGTCCACTCTACGCCATAGCACCAGCAGAGAGTATTTTCATGCTTCATCAGCTGGCTATGCTATCTCTTACATCGTGATTCATAAGGCTTTAAAGTGCTAGAGCACACACAGTGCAGGCAGAAGAAGTGGTCTGACCCAGTATGGCATGCATAGTGCAGGCAGAAGAAGTGGTCTGACCCAGTATGGCATGTTCTTATGTTCTTAAGTGGTGTGCCCAAGGCAGAACCGAGATACCAGAATTTCTTAGGGGGGGCATGGGGTGAGACATTCTTCTCTTTCTCACCCCTAAAGAGAGGGAAAAGCAAAGCAATAAGGCTGCACAATTACATCGTAGACTCTCCACTCTGACACAAAAGCATTTAACCGGGCCCATACCCCCCTCTCTCCCATCAACAGCTCTCAAAGAGATGGAAAATGTTTTCTGGCACTTGGCCAAAATAGACCACATACCCCTGGGGTAGAATAAGAATATTACTCCACAGAAAGGGTGGGAGATGCATGGAACAGTTTCCCAATGGAGGAGGAAGAAGCAAGAAACCTGGGATAAGCATGCAGAACCCTTAGCTGTGAAAAAGTAAAGAGAAATCCAGAAATCAATTGAGATCTGACAGATTACAAGAGAAAGGAAACTGAGCAGATTAGATGACCTGGATAGTTCTGGACACGTTTGTGATCCTTCTGGACTAAAGTTAGGATCCCCTCGTTCTACAGACTTGGATTTACAATTCTCTTTAAGAAAACCAGGCTACAAGTCCATGGATAAAGCCAGGACTGGCTCAGCCTCTACATTTGACATGGAGCCAGATGGCAGTTCCACCTATCAGTTGGTATTCTTCCAACAAAACCTGTGCTTCATTCTCCTATGCTGGGTCACTTTGGCTTCATGTAGATAGGCCAACAGTGGTACACAGAGCACAGTACTGCCTGACATTTGGTTTTCATTTGTAGACTTTGCTTTAACCCCCTTGATGCAAATTAAAATGGGTTCAAAATGCAAGCATAACAAGGAGGGTGTCTTTTGAGGAGAGTAGCTGAGTGACGGTTTTCAACATTGGATGGTTTTTGCACTGTTGAGATTATTTCAGTCTTCTACCTTTGGGGAGTGGGTGGGGAATCTGTATGAGAATGTGAGTGTGCTATATACATGGGGATCTGTCAGAAAGGGAGATACTGCACACTATTTGAGAAGGCAAACTGACTCGGAAGAATAGGAAGAGAGGACCTGTGTTTTAAAGAGACATATCAATATCATAAAGACTCAAATCTAAGGGAAAAGGAATTCAAAATACTCTACCATGCATACATGGATGATGTAAAACAGCTTAAGATGCAGCTCGCTTCCTTTCCCTTATGTGCTAAATGTGCTAGTGAACCTGGTACCTTATTGCACTGATTTGTGTGTTGCTCAAAATTGGATTTTTTGGGGTTAAAGTGACACAGGTGGTTCAGAAAGTGCACAAGGTGGAAAATGCCTCGAACGGTAGAATTATTTTGCTTTGGAAATTTCCTCAGACTATTACGTACCCCATCCATGCCATGGTTGTTCTGGGGGACTTATAGTGTTTGGTTTATATTGGAAAAAAACACAGTGGACGGCTTTTCAGATATTAATTACGATAGTTCTGATGGTCTATTGTCTGTCACTATACAATAAAAAATATGTTGGAAAAAAAAAAAGAGGACCTGAGAAGAGACGGAGCAGTGATCACTTAGCCAGAACATAGGCTATTCCATTAGCAAGATTTCATATGCCAAAGAGACTTTTTGCATTTACATTTTTTTTAAGCAGGGTTCTATAATGTCAAGTTTGTATTTGATCTATTTACTTGTGCAATGCACAACTACAGTAAATATGCATATCGAGGGAAAAAGAACAAACTCAAAGCTGACAAGAAAAATACATCACATCAACTACTAAAGTTGCATTACTTGTTTTTACAAGTAGTCTGGTTTTCAAACAGAACAGTTTTTGCATTGTGTATTGAAAATTAATTGCTGCTCAGCTTGTTTC
Source organism: Rhinatrema bivittatum (assembly GCF_901001135.1). Taxonomy (NCBI): domain Eukaryota; kingdom Metazoa; phylum Chordata; class Amphibia; order Gymnophiona; family Rhinatrematidae; genus Rhinatrema; species Rhinatrema bivittatum. The sequence goes on along the minus strand of NC_042617.1, from coordinate 186,109,377 downwards.
CTTTTAGGTGCCTGGCTCGGTAAGTATCCTGGAATGGGCGCAGCCATGAAAAACAGACGTGTCAAGTAAAGGCCTGTGTGCGCTACTCTTTGTTCAAAGGAAAAAGGAAGGGGCAGCTCTTGATATTGGATAACCATTAAAGATGGTCTGATCTATCTGTTGAGCACCGGTCTCAGAAACAAGAGTCATTTTAAGCAGAAACATATTTTTCTTCTTCCAAGGCCCAGATTGCTGTCATAAGTATGAAATGCATTTCCAGGATCAGACTCCGAGTATAGGATGTCAAAGGTAATCCCGGTAAAATGAACCTCCTTTCATTACAGTGCCATCACACCACGATCTCCTAAGAAGCTTTCAACCTCCATTAGGCACACTCATAACTTAATATCTGGGGCCTGACGGAAGTGTCAGGCAAGAGAGTATAAAAATTCTGCAAGCTGCTTTCCTAACACAATTCTGAACTAACATGTTTACCAAAGGAGTTAACTTCCTGCAACTTCAAGAAGAAAATAAAGCTTCACAGGCAAAAGTTTTGCAAGCAAACACTTGTGCAAAAAGTACTGTGGGACTTATGTGATCTTGAAGAATAGGGCAAAACTTACCTGAAACCTAAAGCCAGTCCATAAAGCTGCCTTCTTGATTCCCAGTTCATGGCTGATAGTCCATACGCCTAGTCCCTCACCTTTTCACCCCCTCCAAGTCAGAAATCCCAGGTACCATCCTCAACCTGCGTCTTTCTGCAAATTTCAGTTACTCACACATTTGGTCTGCTACATCCCTTCTTCTGTACAGAGCTTTAATAAGCTGATGGGACGAACAACAATAGCTACCCACAGCAGAAAAGCACAAATATTCTGAAGTCGTATCGCTGTAAACTGGCACAAAGCAGTGGACTAAAAGATGCAGCTGTCCTAGGATAAAAGTAAAATGTTTCAAGCAAGAATCAAAGCCATGACAATAGTCTTACTTTCATTTCCTCCACAGCATTTGCCAGCTCTTCTGAGGACTTGTATTCAAAATCTTTCTCCAAATACTCTTCCTCAGCCTGTGTCATCCATTCTTGCATCTCTTCCAGATCCTTTTTCAAATTCAAAGCTCTCTCTTGACTTTCTGACATCCTGTTCTTCTGAACAAGAACCTAGAAAAAAAAAGACACAAAATAGTTTCATTCCTTTATGTGCCACTAAATGCTATGGAAGATGATTCAGTCCAGTTTCAAAGGCACTTAGCTGGATAACTCATTAGTTATCCGGCTTAAAGAATATTTGGGAACTTATCCAACTAAATTTTAGCCAGATATCTTACTATTCAGCTAAAACTTAGCCAGATAACTTAGGGGCATGCCATCAGCGCTTTGGGGAGGAGTCACATTAGCAGGATAAGTTACCTGGCCAACTCTTATATTCAGGGTCTAGTCAGGCCAAAGAGCTGGCCTAAAGTCAGCTGGCTTACCTTTAAGATAGCCGGCTTTATTCAATAGTGCAGAATATACCTTCAAAGTTAGCCAGTTTACCTGGCTAACTTTGCTATCCAGACAGCGACTCAATAAGGACCCCTGTGTTTATATAAATAATGCCAGTCTGTAAGAAATGCTGAAAAATTACAGTCAATGCAACATGAGCCTACTAACCACACACACATGCTCCTAGGTTGATAGTCAATGCACCCTGGGCCAATATTAAAAATGAGTGACCTGGTTACCATTCTACTATAAGTCAAACTCAAATAAGGAATCATAATTTCTAAAAGCAGCTCAGCGTAACATCGCAGACGTATATAATTAAGGAGCAATTACGTTTGCACAATGATTCCACAAATGGGTGGGAGGTGCAGACAGTTTTATTATATTTCTTTTGGAGCAGACCTATTCAGCCATTCACCATGAGGACATAACTAACCCCCACTCCCCTGCAAAAAATTAAAACAAAGTCATTCAGGAAGGCAAAGAAGCCCCTTGCCAGCTGACCTGTTGGCTCACTTTCTCCCATGGTGCCTGGCACTCAGCCAGCCTGTGCTGCAGCCAGGTATTCAGCCCCGGGGCGGGCTGGCTTCTGCAGGCCACCTCAATCTCTTTCATCTTTTTCAATGACGACTCGATCATTTCCATCTCACTGACAAGCAGCTGTAGATATGGCAGAGAAAGCTCACAGTTAAATTTTAGACCAGAAAGTGACATTTATGATCATTCTAGCAAAACCAAAACCAAATCAAAAACAACAACAAAAGAACTTTTGACCATGACTTTTTAGTAGCTACTGGAATTACTCTCGACAGGTGTTGCTATTTTCCCTGCAGTCTCCCTCCCAAAACAACAATTTACCACTGCTGTATAGCAAGAAGGTTAACATTTTACTCTGAAGTTACAAACATCCTTCTAGTGAGCATTAGGAGAAGAACATGAGCCCCTTCCCTCAGTCATGCAGGCTTAGCTTTCAGGTTTTCTACTAAAACCAAAAGGGGTACAAGAAAAAGAAAAAAAAATAACTAGTAAGTTTAGCAAACCAAGCAGTCATAGTGTGCCACAATTTAGCACAAGCTAAGGTTGAGCTGCTGCTGTTTCAGTGACAGCGCACAGGTAGTTTTCTTGCTGCATGCTTCCCAGGTACATTTTCTGAATCAGAACTTTCCATTTATAGAAACAGAGAAATGTGATGGCATCACCATCCTCACAACTGGTCTGCTCTCCAACCCCTACCATTTCCTGAGAGATCCCTTGCACTTGCCCCATGATTTCTTGAATTCAGATACTGTCCTGGACTCCACCACCTCCACTGGGAGGCTGATCCAGGCATCCACCACTCTTTCTGTATAGAAATATTTCCCTAGATTACTCCTGAATAAGAACATAAGAAATTGCCATACTGGGTCAGACCAAGGGTCCATCAAGCCCAGCATCCTGTTTCCAAAAGTGGCCAATCCAGACCATAAGAACCTGGCAATTACCCAAACACTAAGAAGATCCCATGCCACTGATGCAATTAATAGCAGTGGCTATTCCCTAAGTAAACTTGATTAACAGCCGTTAATGGACTTCTCCTCCAAGAACTTATCCAAACCTTTTTTGAACCCAGCTACACTAACTGCACTAACCACATCCTCTGGCAACAAATTCCAGAGCTTTATTGTGCGTTGAGTGAATCGTCCCTCTTTCACCCTCATCCCATGACCCTCTTGTTCTAGAGCCTCCTTTCTACTAAAAGAGCCTCACCTCCTGTGCATGGAAACCGTAGAGGTATTTAAATGTCTCTATCATACCTCCCCATCCTGCCTTTCCTCTAGGGCAGTGGTTGTCAAACTTTTTTTGGCCGGGACACACCTGACAAATGGTTCTCACGTGCGTGACACACTGAACATGTGACCATCACAGGGCTAAATGTAAACATGCACTCTGCATCCACAGGAATCCCCTCAACCCCCAGCAATGAGTGCAGAGCAGATCTAGGGCATTACCCTGTACAACTCGCCATACAAAAAAGATATTCTGGTTCTGATGACATCTCAGTAAAACAAAACAAACTCCCTTTAATACCAGGCACAATAGCCCTCCTTATGAAAAGACAGTAATTTACCACTAATGCATATCCTATTGAGAAAGCACAACAAATAAGATTGATACAAATGCCTACATGCTAGTAAAATACCTCACCTCGGACACACACCCAGAACTGACCTTCACCAAGTACAGAAAAACCACAAATTATAAATATGGAGACAGAAACTGGAATGGAAAACCAAAAAAGCCACTCTGCATGCAGTGTGAACCTGGAGAAATGGAAAGAGAAATATAGCACCTAACACACTCTCAGGATTTGCAATAATGCGCACAAACTAACCCGCACAGAGTTACACCTGTATTATGGAACACACTCAAACAGTAACAACCCTATCTAAGAAATACAACTATTAAACCAGACCCTAAACATTAATACATTTCCTATTGGGAAAACAGAATAAGCCAAGCTGCTATAAAGCCCCACACAGAAATAATTGTAAAGCTATACTAAAAATGTTACAAAACAGCTGCTGAACAGAATAATATCCAACAATTAAAACTCATAAAAATTATTAAAACATGTCCAAATATCAATACAATATTTCAAAACAGTAGATATCGCATAATACCCAATAATTAAAATGGCAGTCAATCAAGAAAAATACATTTAAAAAGCCACCTTTACTTACCCTCTCCAGCAACTCTCCTACTCCTTTCCCTTCCAGGCCAATAGCACTCACCAGAAGCAGCAAGGGCTGCTGAAGCTCTGTCCTCACAGTCCTCTTCTTTAGCGCCCACAACCAGTCACTCACACACACACCTCCAATTAGACCCCATGACCAGTCTCAGTCTCTCTCACACCAGTCATCTTCCTGACCAGTCTCTCTCTCTCTCACACAGAAACACATCACCTCTCTGACCAGTCTCTCTCTCAGTCACACTCATGCTCTCTTATATACAAGCTCTCAATCACACACAAATGCTCTCACACCAGCTCTCACCCAGCCACCAATTCACACCCACAAGCTCTCACCCAGGCTTCCATTCACACCCACACACACAAGCTCTCACCCAAGCACCAATTCACACCAGCTCTCACCCTGGCACCCATTCACACCCACACACACAAGCTCTCACCCAGGCACCCATTCACACCCACAGACGCAAACTCTCACCCAAGCACTCATTCACACCCACAGACACAAGCTCTCACCCAGGCACCAATTCACACCCACAGACACAAGCTCTCAACCATGCATCCATTCACACCCACAGATACAAGCTCTCACTCAGGCACCCATTCACACCCACAGACACAAGCTCTCACCCAGGCACCCAGTCACACCCACAGACACAAGCTCTCAACCATGCATCCATTCACACCCACAGATACAAGCTCTCACTTAGGCACCCATTCACATCCACAAGCACAAGCTCTCACCCAGGCACCCATTCACACCCTCAGACACAAGCTCTCACCCAGGCATCTATTCACTCACAAACATAAAAGCTCTCACCAAAAACTTCTTCTTCCTTCACTGCAGGGATGGGCTCCAGTTCCGCTGCGGCTTTACTCCGGCAGGCCCTCTTTTTTCGCTGCCACGGGGTTGGGCTCCCATGGTGGCCTTGGTCGGGGTCGGGTTGCCTCTTCGATGCCACGGGGATGGGCTCCCGTGGCGGCCTTGCTTCGTCAGGGTTAGGTTTTCCTCTTCGCCTCCATGGGGATGAGCTCCCGTGGAGGCCTTGCTTCGTCGGGGTTCAACACTGCCATTCCTCCCACCCCACCCCCAGGCTATGCTGTGCCTGCCTCACCAGCCAATCAAAGGCTTCCTCCCTTCTTCCTACTTCCACTGACAGATAGAAGGGAGGAGGCTTCCGATTGGCCTGCGTGGGGGCAGGCAGAATGAAGGAAGCTTTCCATTGGGCGGTGGGGGTAGGAAGAAAGGAGGCTTCCAATTGGCCCGCGGGGGGCTGGAAAAAAGGAGAAGGAAAGTACAATGGGGCAGTGGGACACCGGGAGACGCAACACACTTGCCAGTGTTTGGCAACACATCGATTGAGAAGTGTTGCTATAGGGTATACATGGTTAGATCTTTAAATATGTCCCCATATGCTTTATAGTGAAGACCATTGACCATTTTAGTAGCCACTTCTGGACTGACACTAACCAGTTGAAATCTTAATTAAGGTGCAGTCTCCAGAACCGTATTTGGAGTATTCCAAATGAGGTCTCTCCAGGGGCAATATCACCACCCTTTTTTCTGCTGCTATTCCTCTCCCTATGGAGCCAGGCATCTTTCTGGCTTTTGCCATCACCTTATCCACCTGTTTGGCCACCTTGAGATCATCAGATACATTCACCCCCAGATCCCACTTTTGTTTCATGCACAAAAGAATTTCACTGCCTGTACTGAATTGTTCCCTTGAGGTTTGCAACCTAAATTCATGACCCTGCATTTTTTAGCCTTAAATTTTAGTTGGAAAACTCTAGACCATTCCTAAAGTTTCACTAGATCCCTGCTCATGTTTTATTTTATTCCACACTCAAATGCACAGAACTAAAACAAAGAATGATTTCACATCTAACAAAAATACAAGTAAAAATACATTTTAAAAATACAAGTAAAAAATACATTTTAAAAAAATGCAAATAATTTTTTTATATTTTACAATAAAAAAAATAAAACAAACTTACAACAAAGGAAAAGCATTTACCAAAATAAACATTTTGAAAGGAAATACAGAAGGGCATAGGAACATTTGAGTATTGTTTGACAACGGATTTCCAGGATTGGCAGAATTTACCATGCATTGGTCAAGCTGTCGCTGAAGCACTTCTGGTTCCCCCTGCCTCACAAGCTGCTCTTTCTTTAAGAAGTCTTTTGCACCATCCATCCAGTCCTTAACAACTTTTGATTCAGTCTGCATCAAACACAGAGATAAATGGAATGTTATTTTGCCAGCAGTCACTTTATAGCACCTCAGGATCAAAATTCCCACAGTATCAGCTTCGAAAAGCTAAAAGCTGCAGAACCTGCATTCAATTCCTGCTCCTTTGAAATATGCCTATTAGTATTATGCATGCAAGCTGTATATTCTGGCCAAAACGAATACAATTGCTATATTTGTACTGCTGCCATACAATTAAAAAAAAAACCTCATTTTACATGTGGAAATGTGCAGGATGCCTGCCAGGCTCACCATCATCCCAACTGAAAGCTTTGAAAAAAGGACTCCAGATGAAAGATAGGGAACGGTATCTTGATCACCTAAAGGAATGCTTCAGAACAAGAAAAATTTTAGACAAGAAACTGTATAAAAATACTAATTATAACCTCCTTCCCCCAAAACACTGTATGTCCCCCCCACCTACCCCTTTAAAGAAGTCACACTGAGAAGTTGATGTTAAAGTATTTTACTCCTCCCCCTCCAAGTGACGCCCCTTTGCCTTTAAAAAGGAAAAAAAAGGTCTGCCCAGGGGCTCAAGGTAATGGCTGTGAACTACTAGACAAAAGGTCCCTGGTTCAATCCCCAGATCAGCTGGGAGTAGGGATGCTGGGGTGGGTGGGGGTTCTGGGCATTGCCTAGTCACTAGATTCAATGTCCATGAGGGCTGGGTGACTAGATTAAAGGTAAATTGGGAAGGGATATAAACTAGGGGAAAAATCCCCAGGTAATTGCAAATGAAGGTAACATGGAACCAATTTCCAGCCCGGGCTCTGACTGGGTAGGAAATACAAGGCGGAAGGAGGAAAGCGCTGGTCAGAAAAAGGGAAGATTAGAGGGAGGTTTTGGGCTGGATGTAGAAATGCTATCCTCGTTAGCTAAATGTCCTGCAATATTTAGCAAATGCTATTTTGATGCGCAGAGGTGGGGGCTATGTACTAACTTTAGTTCTCTCCATCTGTGCAAAATCCAAACATGGCCTCTCTGAGGACCAGAGCTGTGAGGGACCACAGGGGAGGGCAGGCATGAAACAGGGGGTGGGAATGGCAGTCCAGAGGAGCAGTGGTACAGGGTACAATGGCAGCTGACCAAATGGAAGAGGGAGGGAAAGAAAAGGTGTTTTTGGAGGTGGCAGCAGAGGGACTGGGCAGGCAGGCATAGGTTTCCCAGGCTGGTTTGAAAAGGTAATACAGCTCTGGATACGGGACTTATCAGCAAGCAGCTCGGAAAAAGAAAGAGCCATAATGGAATGACCACCATGTTTTAAAATGGGTGACCATAATTATTTTTCAGCAAGTGTGTGTGTGCTAAAAACAAATATAAAACTAGAGTTCATGATATTGATCATATGTAACAGTTCTCTCGTTGCATGAAGGATCAGATATCGTTTCTGAGTACATGACCGGTTGAATGCCTCTGTTTAACTAATCCATATTAATCCATTCTAATTATCCATTTGGGAGGAAATGATTGGGGTGAGATGTCCGGATGCAAATTCATCAGTATGGTTCAGAAGGGCTTGATATCTGTTTCAATTTTGCTACTTTCTGCTGTTATTTGTTGGTCCAACATCATTCCAAGGCCTGCTGAAATGAATGGAAGGATCTGGCAGCGTTGCCAGGCTAAAGCGAATAGACAAATCGGCTCATGGTTAACTTTGTTCGGGGGACATCATATTTGTCACAAGTGGTCTTGGGACTGTGAGCAAGGGCTCTTTCGCCCTGACCGGGTACATCTATCCTTTATAGGAATGGATCTCTTCTTGAATACATTTCAGGAGGCTTTGGAAGAGCTGTTACATTTGGGATCTAGGCCACATCTCTGGGGGGGGGGGGGGGGGTCACAGGATGGGTCCTTCCTGTGCCTGCGGCAGGTGGCCCAAGCCAATCGTGATGCGACGTGGTGTCAGGTCGGAATGACGGCAGGACAATTCACAATACACTGGAAGAAACCTACAAAAAAACAGCTACGTATCTCACCAAAATAAATGAATGGAAGGATCTGGCTGCATTGCCAGGCTAAAGCGAATAGACAAATTGGCTCATGGTTAACTTTGTTCGGGGGACGTCGCATTCATCACAAGTGGTCTTGGGACTGTGAGCAAGGGCTCTTTCACCCTGACGGGGTACATCTATCCTTTATAGGAATGGATCTGTTCTTGAATACATTTCAGGAGGCTTTGGAAGAGCTGTTACATTAGAGATCTAGGCCACATCTCTTGGGGGGTGGGGGGGTCACAGGATGGGTCCTTCCTGTGCTTGTGGCTGGTGGCCCAAGCCAATCGTGATGCAACATGGTGTCAGGTCAGAATGACGGCAGGACAATTCACAATACACTGGAAGAAACCTACAAAAAAACAGCTACATATCTCACCAAAATAAAGCAGCTACTAACCAATATGAAACTCATATTAAATATCGATAAGACAGAAATAATTATTCTGGATAGAAATAACAACTACCACACCTACTACCGCTCAACATATTAAACCAAAAGGCAGCAATTTCCCCTGTCACTCATGCCTGCAACTTAGGGGTCATAATTGACAGTGAACTTACCTTCAAGAACCAAATCACTACCAAAATCAAAGAAGGATACCACAAATTACTAACACTAAGACGACTAAAATCTTTCCTAACCCCAGACGACTTCAGAACAGTCCTACAACTACTCATTTTCTCCAACCTGGACTATTGCAACTCCCTGTTATTCAACTTACTACTCTCCACCATCCGCCCACTCCAAATCCTACAAAATACAGCTGCCAGAATCCTCACAGGAAAAAAAAATATGAACATAAGAACATAAGAAAATGCCATACTGGGTCAGACCAAGGGTCCATCAAGCCCAGCATCCTGTTTCCAATAGTGGCCAATCCAGGCCAAAAGAACCTGGCAAGTACCCAGAAACTAAGTCTATTCCATGTAACCATTGCTAATGGCAGTGGCCATTCTCTAAATGAACTTAATAGCAGGTAATGGACTTCTCCTCCAAGAACTTATCCAATCCTTTTTTAAACACAGCTATTACTCCAATCCTTATATCACTACATTGGCTACCACTAAAATTCCAAATAGACTACAAAATACTATCCATACTACACAAAATAATATACGAAAAACAAACTGGTTTAGTACATCAATAAAACTCCACTCACCACACCGAAACCTCCGCTCAACAAACAAAGGACTTCTAATAATTCCACCTGCACAACCCAAACTATTAATATCAACTCGTGAAAGAGCCATATCCCTCGGAAGCCCGAAACTCTGGAACACTCTCCCAAGTGAATTTAGAACACAACAAAACTTAAAAATCTTCAAGAAAGAACTGAAAACCTGGATGTTCACCAAAGCCTACCAAAACACCCAATGACTTTCTTTTCCTCCTCACAACATAATGAGGCTCTCGATCGTTATATTCCTTTCCTCCCATCCTGTTAAACGTTATATCCTTCCTGCTCTATGTAACTTTTTGTAACCACTGAAAGCACATAGTTATCCTTTCCAATTCAATAACTGGAATCTGTTTATAATGCCTCTACTAACATTTCTAACATTTTGTTATCCTTCAAATCTTGTGTATAACTGGAATAACTGGATAATTCGATAACTGGAATCTGTTTATAATGTCTCTATTAACCTTTCTAACATTTTGTTATCTTTCGAATCTTGTAAACCGTTATGATGGTGAAACCGAATGACAGTATATAAAACTCGACAAATAAATAAATATATGTGGCTCCTTGCTGTAGAGTGGAGGGGGCTTAGTGGCACGGGAGTTGTGGGTGCGAACACTGCAAATACCCTAGATTGGTGCACCTTGCTGGCGAGTGGCAGGTGGACAGTGAGGACAATGTACATTACTTGAGCTCGGGCACCTGATTGTTGTTAATAAAGCTGCAGCCTGTTTGATCCCAATGACTGTCCAAGTTTTCATTGCTACTGTTTGTGAGAGGGTAGGTGCCGGGAGAGGAGTTAGTCCTGGCTACCCATATTACTTTATATTTACAGCCAGCCACCCCCTTTCCACAGCATTCTTCAAGCAATTGCAGTCTTCTTGGAGTCCTTAAAGGAAAGCCATAATAAAATGTTGTTACAATCGAATCAATATCAACCAAAGTGCAAAGACTTGATTGATGCGGAAATTCACGTATTTGATGAATGGCATGAAGGCAGCAAAGATGCTATTTGCTGTCCATGGGAAAAATACTTAGGACATAGGCCTCTAAATGATTTGTTTTAAGTCTTTTTTTTAAAGGCATTAGAAAGAAATTAGGTAAAAAGGTGCAGAGCCTACACTGTAAGACTTTTGAGATGAGATTTATAGAATCAAATATACATACCCTTGACAAAAGGAAGGGAGAAGAATATGATATGGACATCTCTATGTCTCAAAAAAGGCAGAAAGTATTTATCAGTGGAGAGTTACACTGCTAAAACAATGGGTTATAGATATGAGACTCAAAGTAGGGTAGACTCTGGAACAATGTAAGGAAGTTTTTCTACAAAGAGAGAGTGATGGATGCCTGAATAGTAATGCAGTAGATTTGATGGAGTGACAATCACAAAAAGCACAGGGTACAGGATCCTTAGCGACAAGAAAGTGAGAATAAAGTTGCAGTTCTGCTGTGCTGCACTAGGTAAAAAAAAAATGGGCAAACTGGATGGGCCTTGTGAACCTTATCTGCCAACTATTTCTGTATTTCTTTAGGACATGTTTATGCTATCAGTTTATAAAACATCACGCATTACATTCTGTGCTTTCCCCTAATGAAGGAGCTTATGCCCAAATTATACAATCTGGATTCTTCAATCAAAGTTGACCTGCAACTACCTATGGTTGTCACAGTCTGGTGTTTTTGGTCAGGGCACTGACCAGGTTTCTATCTATATATCATACAGACGAATCTTCTATTAAATTTTAAAATAAGATTTGCAGGATAATTTCAACTATACATGAAGGAGGAAGAAGAGAGAGGGAGGAAGCAGAAATGAACAGATGGTTACTACAATATAGTACAAGACTGTTTGAATAAGATAAGCTAACAAGCCTACCGGACACAAACATCTGACACAATGAGGCCTGAACAGCTGAGAAGTGCACAAGAAAAGAACTACAGCGTGCCAGATGAATAATAATTCATCAAAGGACATTACAGGGAAATGTGCGAAGCAATTGAATGACAGCACTACATATTTCAGGAATGAATTAGAGCAAGGCAGTATCCTCAAGACTGATAAAGTACATATCCAATTCATGTATCCAAAAAGGGAATCTAAAAATCAGCACCCATTAAGTATAAACCAATTTAATTTAATGACAATTTGAAAGAAAACATTTGAAATCATTCTAAGAGGAGTTGGGTATTACCAGCCATCTTTACTGGGCGTTTCAACATTTTCAACAGCAAATCTGATATGGGAACTATGACTCATGAAAGGCTGATTTGTAAATGGCAAAAGATGGGTTTAGAAGCACCATTTCTAAGTGGGTAAGAGGAAAGACCAGGTAGTCGAAATTGCAGTCAGAATAACATGGAAATCCACAAGGGGGTGTGCATGGATTATTATTTTATATTTTAATAAAACTGTAATTTATCTGGAGGAAGGCAGAAGCAGCAATATGCAGCCACACTGTGCATGAATTAAAGAACTCACTGATTTTACAAAAAGATTACAAACTGGGACAAAATGAGAGGAGAGTGGGGAATACAATTTTATGCAGAAAAATGTAGGGAATGCATTTAGAACATAGTAATAGGTAGATCAAATAGATTTCGACCTTGCTTTCTAGTACTAACCATGAAAACGACCTGGCGGGGGAGGGCTGAGCTAGATGACGGACACTTCAAAGTACTCTCCAGGAATTCCACACTACTGATCAGCCCTCCATCTGGCCGTTTGTATGATGGGTAGGGGAGAGGAAAGGAGGTTAAAAAACTTGCTTCGGCAGTTACCTCTCGGCAGACTGGTGCCATTAACTGAGAGCCAATTTCTCTCTTAAATTTCCAGTCAAATGTATTGTTAAGTTTCAGAGGGTGTGAATTTCTTTCTATGAGCTGGTTCAATGAGAGAGGTTTATGGATAAGCCTAGTTGGCAGGCAGGATGGATCCTTCAGCATTAGGGATTAGTTGTGAAGATATAGCAACAGACCTTTTCATTCCTGGGATTAAAAAGAACTGGATGTACTCCATATGCTATTTTCTTTCTCTTGTAAATATTCTATTTTGATTTGAATATATGTGCTTTTTTTTTTTCTTTAAAAGGTTTTGCTTGACATAAGTTGTAAAATTTGAATAAATATAATGAAAAAAAAAAAGAATTATGGACTGGATTCATCCAATTTGAAAGTAGAAAGGTGATAAACAGCTATTTATTTATTATTTGATTTACATTCCATTTTTTCAGCTACTTCAAATTGGATTACAGTCAGGTACTATGGGTATTTCCCTATCCCAATCTAACCCCTAGATTCATCAAAATGCATAGGAAGGAAGGAAAGAGAGAGCATTAGTACCCTGTTATAGAGTCCATCAAACTCCAGCGAGAGAACATTGTAGAAATCTCATCTTTGTGAGAGTTTCCTCACTCCAAATGATATCAAATCTTCACTGAGATGTACTGAGCTGTTCATACGTCTCACTCTGCATGTAAAGCTGGCCCCAAAACCCTAAACCACCACCAAAACCTCACCTGCAGTTATTAGCTGGCCCTGCTATAGATACATGAATAGTTGAATATTGTGAAGGCCTCCCCAAAGGTGCTCTCTCTCTCTCCACTCCACTCTACCCCACTCTCCCTTCTCCCTCTCCCAGCCCAAAAATGGTTGAAATGCAATTTGCAATCTTTATTGCAAATTACGTTATGGCCGTTTCAGGAATTTTGCACAGCTTAACGCCAGGAAAAAAGGTGTAGTTATTTCTGGCATTAAAAAATGTGCGATTGACTCATGATTGTAGGAAAAGATTTCTGTCCATGAGATCAGAGGTCTTGTCAAAGAGTGCGCAGTTTATTTTACAATATCAGCGTTAGTGTTTGGTTAAACATCTTAATGCTAATTATGTTTTCTTTGAACCTTCACAGCTTTGGGTTTTCTTAGCCTCTCAGACCTAGAGAATACTCTTGCATGAAACGGCTTATTGATATGTGGTGATAGCTTCCTCCATACTTTTTTCCTTTTTCATTGTCTTACTCCGCTCTTTTTCTTTCTTGGTTCCCCCCTTTTCCTTGTATATTAAGGGGAATGTATAGATGTAATAATTTCTCTCTTTTTTCTGTTTATTGGTAATGAATTTACCTCTTATATACCTCTTTTTCTGTAACAAGAGCTTCTTGTGTTATATGTAAATTGCAGAAAAATAAAATTTTAAAAAAAAGTGCAATAGCATGGGTTGCACTATCGCACAGTGCGAAAATGCCCTTCATTTTCATTAATCCCACCCAAACTCCACCATAAACCCACCCCTCAGAAAAATTTGCATTCGTAACCATTACTATCGCATGTATTATGGCGTTATTGCGGGCGTTAACGCCATAACACATTTTCATGAATGACCCTGTCAGTTTGTACCTGAGGCAATGGAGAGTAAAAAACGTGCCCAAGTTCACAAGGAGTGGTAGTGAGATTAAATCATCATTCTACTATTCTTTTATTCTTTCTCCCATCATACTCATCTTCCTTTCCCCTTTCCACCCCATTATGCTCTTTTCATGGTCTTCTCTATTAATGCCTTCATATTTCTCTCTCTGTCCACCAAATTATTTTCCACCTTCCCCTCAGGTACTTCTCCATCTCAAATCCCTCTTTAATTCATCTCTTTCTCCCACCCACCCCTTAAGTTCCTTTCCATCTGCTGCTCCCCCAACCTGCCCCATTTTCCCCTCCCCCTATCCTCTTCATCTTCTTCATTTCCCTGGTCAGGCTCTTCCTCATCTCCTTCCCAAACCTTTCCCTTAGGTTCTCCTTCATACAGCCCTCTGAATAAACATTTCTGAATAAATACATTCCTGTGAATAAAATACTTTGAAAACATGATTAAGTAGCAATACAAGCAGAAGACTAAAGCCTTAGTTAAGAACATTTGGCATAATACCTGTAGAGAATACAGGTAGAAGACAGGAAGGCACAGAACTTTTAATACCAAACGCTCTTTCCCATAGATTTCACAAACATAAACATCAGTTCTACTAGAGATGCCAGTCTCTGGGAAAAAAAAAAACCCCATCAAACTGGGAAACTGCATGGCACTTTTCTTGCAATTTGCCATAGGTCAGTCCCATGACACAATCATCAGTCCTAAATTGTCATTGCACTCTTTTTTGAATTTTTTTCAAAACTGCAACATAAAAACATCCTCTTTTCTCTAAACATTATAACGTATCCCCTTTAAATTTTCCAGCCCAATTTTCAGGAACCAATCAAACTGAAACTTCAACTCACTGCTGCATGCGACACCATCCACCATGATGACATTCTCCTCTCTCATTTATCTAATATTGGATTTTCTGGTACAGTTTACTTTTGGTTCAGTTTATATCTCTGTAACCACTCACAACAAATTCAAATAAAATTCATCCACTTCCTCGTGGCACACTATTACTACAGGGGTTCCCCAGGGATCTGCATTGTCTGCTGCCCTGTTTAACATATATATTACACCACTCTGCTCTATTCTTTCCACACTAGGCCTTATCTACCGTCTCTATGCTTACAATGTACAGTTTTTCTCTCCTCTTAAATCTGCCTGGACTTCAACTGCCCACTTCATCACATTCTGTCTCACCTTGATAACATCCAGGCTCTCTCATAATAAACTTTCTTTAAATCTTTCAAAATCAGAAATCATTGTACTTGGCTGCTCCACTTCCTATGACATTCCTTTGTCAGTTTCTTTTGATAACTCATATTTCCAGAACTGCCCGCAACCTTGGTGTTACTATAAATTATACTCTGGACATGAAGCATCACATCAAATTAGTCATTCAGTCCTCTTATGCTAAATTAAGGTTATTATGATACATCAAACCACTCCTTGAACTTCCTGACTTCCGCACAGTTTTACCATCAATAATCCTTACTGACATTGACTATAGTAATTCCCTTTATGCCGGTCTCGCCCAAAACACAATCAGATTTTTCCAACTTGTTGAAAACCCCGCAGTCCACTTTCTCACAAACACTAAACATTATGACCTTATCTCCCTAGCTTTGTATTCTCTTCATTGGCTACCTGCTCAATGGCAAACAACATATAAGATGGCAACCATTGTTCACAATCTCCTCTATATTGTCACCAGTCCTTGGATAAGGTCTATTCTGCATCTTTACATTCCAATACGAAATCTCAGATCAGCTAATCAATTTCTTCTTTGCAGTCCCTTCTGCTAACCAGGATAGACTATCGTGACACAAGAAAGATCGTTCTCTATCGCTGGCCCTACCTCCTTGATCTGGTTGCCTCTTACTATTAGAGCCATCAACACAGCTAAGGTGTTGAAGAAAACACTAAAAATCTTTCTGTTCAGCATCTAGATTCTACTATGTCATCCTCTCAGTCCTAAGGCGTTAACTTTTTACTGGAGCAATATTTAGTTATCCATTTGTCTGGTCTGTTTTTAATTAATTGTTTTATTAAGCATGTTTCCTTTGGAACCAGGGTGCAGGCAAGAAATGTTTATAAATAAATAAATAAGTAAATAGACAACATGCAATCGCACTGGTGAAATACACTATCCTAACCTATCCATTGCCCAAACTCGATCACATTGCTACCTTAACACTCAACGTCATTATTCATGCTTTCGAAAATACAGACCAGTAGGTAAATATCCAATATTGTTTGCAGTAATTCGTCCGAAATTCATGCTGGCTGAATAGATTCAACAATGCTCCAACACAGATCCGGGAATTTAAGCCCCTGATCCAAACAATTTGAACAATGGAAGTGTCTCTCTTCTCAGCTTCAATGCCAGTATGGTGTTGAGTCAAATACATCTTAGTCTAACCGCAAACATTTTAAGGGCAAGAGCAAGTGAATATGCAAACCATATATGATAAACAGTTTATAATCCTGTGCAATTTATATACAGTTCCTAATACTGGGTGAGTCCAAGTGTCACCTGAGTCAGTTTGAGCACAAAATGAACATGAACTGGAGGCACAATGCCCACGAGACTATTAGGCAGTATCCCCCATAGGAGGTAAAGTGGAAGAACCTATCAAATCTTTGATATTACGACCTGCATATGCAATGCAAGGTTGGTTCTGAAAAAGTCCCATGTGGAATCAAACATGCCAATGCTTACAAATGACTGGGACTATTGAGCTCGATCTATCTGTATATTGCATAACACAAATCTGCCTAGAATCTCGCTTAGATTACTGTACATTAAAGGAATAATTTTCAAAGCCATTTATGCACAAACAAATCAGTTTAATGAGCAGAAATGGCTGTAATAAAATCTACTTGGGCTCAGTGCATGTAAAAATACACCCATAATCCAGTTTTGCATATACTTTTATGTACCCTGAGGAGACGTGCTCCAGGAGGGACAGAGTCGGCACTTATGTGCATGCCCTTTGATATTAAAAACTACTTGTGTGAGTGTGCACGCACAAGTTACACCCTCTGGAGATGAGGTATAACTTTATGCGAATGAATGTGTGCACATGCCCGACAATTACATGAGCATTTTCAAAATGAAACTATGCAAGCAAGTCTGTTGCCATTGCACCAGCTGCTTTCTAGGGCTGTCGATGTGCCATCGTATCTGTTTCCTCTCTTTCAACCTCGCTAGGACATGCTGCTGCTCACCCCCCTCCAGAAGCAGAAGAAGGTGACCCTATGGAAAGAGAGGGCAAAGCCTCAATCATTCTCTTTCATCCGCCTCAAAGAGCTGCCAAAACAAAACCACTTGAGGAGAGAGGGAAAAGTTAACATTTATTTTATTTATTTATTTATTTTTTTGAGGATTTTTATTTGGCATAAATTCTGAGACTCATGTGTGTTGAATAGGTTTAATGAAGTAAAAGTATGGACAATGGCTCCGAATGGAGAAGGAAAGCTGCACGCGTGTAGTATAGTCATACGAGAGTGAATGCAAGGAGACTGCTTCAATCCTGGGTGGGAAAGGCGGGCAAGTTACTATAGCGAGTGTACTGGAACGCTTGCCAGTTAGCTAGGGACTGTCAAAGTCAGTTTTCAAGAGGCAACTGTCACAATGTGCTGTGAAGACTGCGTTACTGTCTCTCAATAACCCATAAGAAACTGCTAAAAAAAAAAAAAAAACAACTGGAAAATGTTTCCAATTCTTTTCCAATGGACCTGGATAGAGTAAAAGGAAAGTGGGTAGCATGGATCCAACTTTCTGGAATTTCCATGCGAGGAAAATAAATGTTAAAAAGTCTCTAAAGATAGGAAAGAAGTGGCAGTTTTACTAGATTTGCATTTGGCAATCTCTGCAGGGTAGAGGTCTTGTTGGGGTGAAGACAAGTTGCATATCTATGCAATAAATAGTGCTTTGGGATGGGGCTGGAAGCAAAGCAAAAAGCCAGTAATTGAGAGCATAGGAGGGGGTCTTACTCCTTCAAGCTCGTAATTTAGCTGTTTAGGCACTTCTAAATAACTTTTTGTTTTAAAACAGAACAAACAGTAGGCAAATATTAGATATTTGTAAAATTTTAGTTGTCAGCTAAAACATTCACCTAATGGAGGACCAAAGCTCCCTGGGTATTTTGGCCCCTATGTGACCAAGCTTACAAACAAAAGCTGAAAAGTAAAATAAAATAATCACCATCACCGCCATCTAATAAAGCCAAACTTTATAAAGACAGAGGTTGCACTCATTGACAGCTTTACTTTTACCTTTATTTACTGCTGGGACCTTTCTGGAGGAGCTGGGTTTACTGATGGATTCTACCATCTCTTCAAGGGCTTCAACTATGAACCTGGTTTCTCAAGGGTTTTCCCATAAACAAAAACCAGGGGCAAGGGGGCTTGGCTAAACTAGGCCCCTATATAATCAACCACATGATGTCCCTCAACAAAAGTAATGAATGTGATTTATTTCAGGAGTAGTGACAAGCACGCACCAAGTGACATCACCAAAAATGATTCAATAAATCCATCCTCTCTCTTTCAACAATATATTTTTAAACATCTGAAAATAACCAGAACAACTGATGCAAACTATAGGCCGGATTTTAAAATCCAGGTGCGCTTAATCCTGGGGTTTACGCGCGTGGCTGGGCCTTACACGTGCCGGGCCAATTTTCAAACGGGCCGGGACGCGTGTAAGTGCCGGGGCCTTAAAAGGGGATGGTCTGGGGGGAGGGGTGGGGCTGGGCTAGAGGTGCCCGGTACAGCGGCCATTTGCTGCTGTGCCGGCGTGCGCAACTTGCTCCTGCTCCTTTGCAAAACGTGAGTTAAAAAAATAGGGGGGCTAGGATAGGGGAAGGGGAAGGGAGGTTAGGGTAGGGGGTTGCGAAGTTCGCTGCGTGAATTTGCTAAATTATACCCCCCTTGCACGCGCTGACCCAGAATTTTATAACATGCACGCACCGGCGAGCACATGTTATAAAATCGCGCACCCATCTGTGTGCGCCGGGTTGCACCGCACATGGACGCGCGCACATAGTTTTTGAAAAGCTCCCCCTATATCTGCTAATGTATGATTTAGGACACATCAGTCACAAGATAAATGAAAACACTGAGTTCAGGTTCCAGCAATAGGTCCATCACGTTTTCACACACCCACTTCTGTGGAAGTAAGAACATCACCTTGGCGCAGTATGTTTATTTGGGTATGCTCGTGAGCAGAGAGAGAACAGGTTTGTTTTTACCTCAAATATTTTTAGTTTGGTAGATATGTCCTCCAAGATGTGAATGTCTTTAGAAAGCTCGCCCTTCAGTCTGTCCCACTGCAATCGCAAAGCTTCAAATTCTTGCTTGCAGGTGTTTGCTACATCACGCTGAGCTTGTTCCTCCAAAGCTTTTGTTTGCACTGCAAGGTAATCGATGGTTGGCTTCTGGTTCTCCAAAGTTTGACAGTTGTTCTTTAAGAAAGAAAAAAAGTACACAAAGATGTCTTGTAGGACCAGTCTATCCATTTTACATACAATACATTAAACAAGCTCAGTGAGCGGTCCATATATATGCACCAAGTAATACAGTCTGGCAGTTTCGTAATATCTGTTAATGAAGCTCCATGAGACACTCGTATACTGATGCTGTCTTCCATGTATGCTTTACAAGAGAGAACTACAAAGCAAAATCAATTTGCATAAACTGAGGATGGATGATTCTGAGGAAAAACAAACGGCCTCCAGAGCAAGGGAAACTTCTTTTTACAGTTTTCCTAAGCAGGCCAAATCGTCTATGTGGTAAAAACTACATAAACTCCTTGGATAAACAACCCTGTTTTATTGTAATGCAATGGCAGCCAAGATACTCGCTGCATGCAGTATGTACCACCACAGACCAATAAAGGGGAGAGAAACTGGTTTCTAAAATTATATACAACTAAAGCATTCCAAAAGAGACTTAGGGTCTTACTGACTAAGAGAAAAGCTTACTAAATCAGGGCCTTAGCCAGCTGTCATTTGAGAAACCAGTCCTCCTCTCTTTAAGGCAGTGCTCGGAAGGCTAAGGGCAGCGGGTAGAATGGAGAAAGAAAGGCACAGGCACTGCAATATTATGTCATTGACAGCCTGATTATGTTGGTACTCAATTAACATAAGAGTGAATTTCCAATGATTCCAGCAAGATTTCACTAGCTAGCTATTTTATTCCCTATGAACAACGGTAATAACCTACAGATCATAAGGTAAGCGAATGCTTCAAGTGACTGGGGATGTACAGTGGGCCACAGGGTTGCTGGTTCACAGCTCCTGCAGCAATAAGGGACCAGAGGACCAGAGAAGACCAAAAAGGATAAAAAAATATATATAAAATTTTTTTCGGCAGTTTTCTTCTCTCCCACTTGGGCTGCATAAGTTTGCATGGTTTTGTGGGAGCAATGAATTGATTTTCTATTAGGCAGATATTCAGAAGCCATTTAGACGGATAATTCACAAGTTATCCATCTAAATGGCTTAAATGGCATATTGAGCCTCTTATCCGGCTAAATTATAGCCAGATCTGTTGTTATCCGGCTATAATTTACAGGATCATTCATCAAATCACGTTAGGGCCTTATCGCAGGCATTAGGGCCCTAACGCCTGCCATAATGCCATAACACCTGCAATAAATATGGCATCGCGAGATGCATAAGCAAATTCTAAAAATTTAGTCAAAAGGGAGGAGTTTATGAAAATGAGGGGTGTTTAACGTTGCATGCGATAGCATAACACACATTATAATGCCGGAAATAACTACACCTTTTTCCCTGGCGTTATGCTGTGCAATATGCCGGAACCGGGATTTGCGCTAAATATTGCTAATCCCATTTGGGGCAGGGGAGGGGGAGAGAAAGAAAGAGAGAGAAAGCGCCTCTGGGAAGGCACACATATTAGTCAACTTTTTATACCACTGTAGGAGGGGCAAATAGTAACTCGAGGTGAGGTTTTGGTGGTGGGCTAGGTTTTGGGGACAGTTTTACATGCACAGTCAGAGGTATGAACAGCACAGTACACATCAGTGGAGATTTGATGTGATTTAGAGTGAGGAAAGGTAAACAAAGATGAGATTTGTACAGTATACTCTCAACCTAGCTTGATAGCAGCTAATTAATGAGTGATCAAAGTAGGTCGAGAGTACATTGTACAAATCTCATCTTTGTGTGCCTGTCCTCACTCCAAATCACATCAAATCTTCACTGATGTGTGCTGTGATGTTTGTACCTCTGATTGCGCATGTAAAACTTCAAAAAAGAATATATCCAGTTAAGTTATTTTCAATTAAAAAAAAAAATCACAGCCTGTACCCCATCTCCCTCCACACCACATTGCCAAGGCCAAACTAGCCACCACCACCACCCCCCGTGAAAATGGGCCATTTCATCCAGCAAATACATTTTTGTGGCTGGGAGCCCCCCCCTCCCCCAACCCCTGCTCCGACTTCCCTTTATAGTGCCAAAATGTCAAAATCGCAGCATTCGGATCCCCCCCCCCCCCAGCACCCATCCCAACCCTTTCCCTTCTCCCCCCTTCTCCCCAATGCCCTCACTAGGATCGCAGTAGCCTCCGACCGCGATCCGGGTCTGGATCTTTGTCAACGGCAGAGGCATCTCCAGAAAAGCCGGGCCCAGATTGAATTCGGGGGCTATTGCAATCCTGGCGAGAACCTTGAAAAAAAGGTACGGGGCGGTGAGGGGCGGTGAGGGTCGGGAGGGAAGGGGAAAAGGTTGAAGTGGGAGCTGGGGCGGGGGGGGGGCAGGATCCAGAAGCCATAAGTTTGACATTTTGGCACTATAAGGGGAGGTCGGAGCAGGGGATGGGAGAGGGAGGACTCCTGGCCGCAAAAATGTATGTTTTGGATGAAATGGACCTTTTACGGGGGGGGGGGGTGACTAGTTCGGCCCCGAAGGGCCTTGGCAACACAGGTGGGGGGGAGGCAGGGGACAGACCACAATATTTTTTTTATTTTTTTTTTTTAATGGAAAGTAACTTAACTGGATATATTCTTTTTTGAATATATCTGGTTAAGTCTAAAGTTATATGGCTAACCATAGTCGAATAACTTTATACATAACTGGCGATATTCAAAAGAATATCCGGTTATAGAAAGCTGATTTGCAGGTCACAGCAAGCTTCACCTTAGACAGACAATATCCGGTTATGTTTAAAGTTATCCAGCTATGGTTAATCGGATAACTTTAAGCAAGAGTATTCAGCGGGATATTTATGCCATTGCATATACGGGACAAGTTATACAGCTCCCTGTAGCCGGATAACTTGTCCACTAAACAACTACTGAATATGGACCCTATATTGGATATCTCACTTTTCTGTCATAAGCCTCAAGGCAAGTTACAAAACAAAGCATAAAACAGATTGCATTCAATACAATAACAATTTTAAAATATAAAGGGGGAGATTTTAAAAGTTACGCGCGCGGCCTACATTTGTGCATGCAACCCGGCGCATACAAATGTACACCCGATTTTATAATATGCACGTGCAGCCGCGCGCATGTTATCAAATCAGGGGTCGGCACGCGCAAGGGGGGTGCACACTAGTGCACCTTGCGCGCGCCGAGCCTTCGGGGAGACCTGCTGGCTTTCCCCGTTCCCTCCGAGGCCGCTCCTTCCCCCCCCCCCCCCTTCCCCTCCCAAGTGCCGACGCGCGATCCCCTGGCACAGCGGCAAAGGGCCGCTGTGCCAGAGTCCTCGGCCACGCTTCCTGGACCTCCCCCGGATCGCCCAGCCATGCACCTGGACTGCCCCACCATGCCCCCCCGACCGTCTGCCCTGCCCCGTCCTGCCCCCTGCCCGCCCATTCAGAAAAGCCCCGGGACATACACACATCCCGGGGCTTTATGCGCACCACCGGGCCTTTCGAAAACAGGCCCGACGCGCGTAGGGCTTTGAAAATCTGCCCCAAAATGAAAAAGAAATCTAACAAATTATACATTCCTATCACCATCTATTTCAACCCATATAATGGCAGAGTACCTTAGAAGAAGAATCAGAGATGGCCAAAAAATCAGAAAATTATATAAAAAAAGCTCTGACAAACAATACTGCCTTCAAACATTTCCTGAAAGTTGGATAAGTACACTCTGAGCAAACATCGGAGGCATCTCATTCCATTGAGTGGGGCTAATGATATAGAAAGTTGATCTGCAGGTCACAGCAAGCTTCGCCTTAGACAGGGGAAGAAATGCAATCAACAAATCCACCTGTGAAGAAAACAGATTCTTTCTAGGCACCAGGTCCGTCGCTAGCACCAGGCACACAGGGCCCAAGCTCTGAGTCTAAACATCAGTGCCTCGCGTCTCGGCTGCACCTCCCACCGGCGCTAAGGATGCCCCACATTTCTCTGCCCCTGTGGTGCCTGTGAAGTGGCCCCTTTAAGAGGGCGCTGGGTGGTGATATCAATGAGCCTTTAGACCCAGCAGAAGTCTTTCCATTGTGACGGGAGCTTCCCAAAGTCTACCCGCTGCTTTTGCTGTCTGCCTGCTCTGGTCCCACGCTGCAACAAGCAGCGCAGGAGCCTTCCTCCTTCACTGCCGGCCCTGCTCTTCACAGCACCACTCGTTCTGGATTTCCGTCCCTCCCCCGCGGGCATCTGGAGGGACTGTGGAAGTCAAAGGGAAGCCTCCCCACAGCGCTGACACTGCTCCTCTCTGCTGCGGCCTAGCCAGACAACCAAGGGTCTTTCCACCCCAGCCTGCCAGATAAAATCTTTTGATTTTTTTAATCATTCTACAGCAGTGTTGGCCGAGCACATGTGAGAAAAGGAGCATGCTGTTGGCATATGTGTGTGAGAGACAGAAAGCATGTGTGTGTGTGTGTATATGTATGTTTGAGAGACAGAGGTGTGTGTGTGTGTATGTGAGAAAAAGACTGTGTATGTGAGACAGAGCATGTGTGTATATAAGTGTGTATATGAGACAGAATATGTGTGACAGTGTGTATGTGTTTCTTACAGTATATGTGTGTGTATGAAAGAGACAAAGAGCATGTATGTGTGTATGAAAGTTGTGTGTATATGACAGAGAGCACAATTGTGTATGTAAGTGTGTGCGCACACATGTGTGTGTGTGTGTGTCTGTGTGTGAGAGACAGAGCATGGGTGTGTATGTACATGAAAGAGAGACGCTGCAAAGGCCAAGGAAGAAGCTGCTGTTGCCTCTAATTTCCAGGGAGAGAGACAGCATATGAAGGAGCGTGTGTGTGTGTGTGTGTGTGTGTGTGTGTGTGTGTGTGTGAGAGACAGAGAGAAGGTGTGTTTGTGTGTCTGTGTGTGTGTATCTGTTTATGTGTGTCTGTGTGTGTTTGTGTGTGAGAGAGAGAGAGAGAGAGAGAATGTATGTGTGTGTGTGAAACACACTGTGTGGGCCCAAGCAGAAGTTGGCTGTTGCCTGTATGTTCCAGGGAGAGAAAGCATATGGGAGAGAGGGAGCATGTGTGTGCTAGAGATTGTATATAAGTGTGAGTGCATATGTGCTGGAAAATGTGTGTATGTGATAAAAAGAGTGAGAGAGGAAAGTTTGTGTGCACTCCCTCCTCCCCCCCATTAATCCATTACAATCTAAGGGTGATTGTAAATCCAAAGTTCCCAGGTATGGAGAGCAGGGTATTTTTTGTAATCTTTGTTTGTTTTCATTATTGGGTATTATTTATTGTGTTTGCTGATTTGAATTTTTTTTTTTTGGTGTTTAGGACATTTTAAAAGAATTTTATGAGTTTTTATTTATTGGTCATTCTTTTCCTCAGCTATTTAGAAATATGTATTCTTTCTATGAGTATGGTTTTACTATTATGATGCTTTTTCTCTTGATTTTGTTTGATGCTTTATATGGAATGATGATGTTTCTGTTTTTCCATTGTTGCAGTGCACACTGAGTCTAGCTTGCTGCAGTTTCAAGTTGAGTTTGCCTGCATGTTTCGATTTATATTTTATGGTCTCGTTAGTCTCTGTTTGGTGAGAGCTTCTCTGTGTTCTGCATGTGGGACCAGGATGAGGTAATCTGCTAGTGCACGGGTTCTAAACTCAGTCCTCGGGACACACCTAGCCATTCAGATTTTCAAGATATTCACGATAAATGTTCATGAGAGAGATTTCTATGCACTGCCTCCATTATATGGAAAACTATTTCATGCATATTCATTGTAAATATCCTGAACACCTGACTGGCTAGGTATGTCCTGAGTACTAGGTTGAGAATCACTGCACTAGTGCGTAGTTTCTGTGTTGGGCTCTATAACAGCTTGGCCTGTTCTTTTTTTCTAATTAGGAGGTGTACTAGTGTTTTAGGGTCTAGTGTAATATTTGCAATGTTGCAAATTTCATAGGTAGGGTTGATACTATTTAAGTGCTGGCAGTTAGAGCTGTTTTGATATAGAAGATTTACTGTATTGTAATTGCAATTCACTTTTTTCAGAGGATTCATTGTCACTTTATTTTGAGCATCAAATTAAAGACAGCCCAATTTTTAAATGTCTACAATACTGTAACCCAAAGGCTGGGAACTATGTGCTCCGCTGTGCTATGTCTGGGCCCCTTAGCCAGCTGTGAGTGCACCAGAGATCAGTGAAGGGTGAGGATGACTGATGCACTCATGTTTCATAATGTTTGGAAAAAAGAGCAGTGCACCCATATAAACATGGGCATACACAATAAATGGAATGCATGCATCTATGCAGATTATGCTCAGGCATTCTTATGGCATTTCAAATAGATTCATGAGGTCATCACTTGTCATTGATAGCTCTGTTGATCTCTTTGTAGATTTTCCATTGTCACTGTGCTGGGGATGCTAGAATAGAAGGAACAGAGGGAGGCGCGAGAGAAGACAGGTTCAGGGGCAGTGGTGGCATATTTATCCAAATGAGGGGAGGGTCAGGTGTCTCCCCCTCTTCCCCAGTCCTCAAGTATCCAGTCCAGTCCGAAAAAGTTGAGGAGAGAAGGAAAGGACTTATGTGCCCTGGATCTTTGAAGTGCCTAACAATGCCCCTGCTAGGCACATCTGAATTAAGAGATCCCTTAAATAACCGGACATTTAAACTTAATAGATAGGATTTTAAATTGAACTTGCCACCAAAGAGGCAACTAATGTAAATCCTCCTGAACTGGAGTAACATGGGCTTAAAACTTAGAACTGGAGTAACACTGGCTCTGGGCTTGGCGTCTGTTGACATTTTAAAGCTAGATCCTTGGAGTTAGAGCCTTTTGAGAATGTTTTGTGATAGTCCTTGATAGAGCAAATTGTAATAATTAATCCTGCTTGTGATCAGTACACAAACAATTGTTGAAAAACCTGTCTTAACCAAAGGAAAAAAAAAAAGAGCATAACCTCCTGATGTAAAGCGGGGAAATTGTTAATATGAAGAGGATTCATGGGGGTGAGAGAGGGGTTTACATGGATATGTGAAGCTACTAGAAGGAAACAAGATGGAGGAAGCAGGCTTGCAGCACCAAGATCAGGAAATGATTACGGCAGCAGCATTATGGATTGGTTGCAGTAGGGAGCTGTAGTAAAGAGAGGTTGATGGGAAGCCAGATTTGATAGTATAGGAGATGTATGAGGGTGCAAAGTGAGAGTTTTATCAGTGGTACAGAAAATAAGGAATTCATTTTGGCAATGTTCTAAAGAAATGGTGGCAAGATTTTAAAAGTCTGAATGCAAGAGGACAAACAGGCAGAAGAATGGGAGATAGAGAGGAAAAAAAAAGTTTATTTTGAATATCATGATGAGTATTTTGTGCTGCAGAGCATCCAGAATCTCCTTAAATATCATCAGTATTCACCATTCATAAGTTATGGACTAATATATATCACTAGTTGGCATTACTACAAATTCTTTTTTCTTCAGTTAACATTCCAGATTTATCAAGTTACTTAACACAATTTCATAACATCAACATTTTACAAGTACCAGAAGGTTGTCTGTGTACACCATTTCTGTTTGGGGAAAAAAGTTTAACTTATTCACAAAAAAACGAAGGCAATGGAGCAGCAGTTTTGTTTGCTACATTTCTATCCCAATCCAAAGACTGCATTTTTAATAATATATTAGACATGTTTCACTTAAATTCCACCTACCTTCTTCTGACATAAAAACAAGTTGCCATTTTTTCCCATTTCTGAAAATTTACATTTTAGGTTTATTTCGCTTTCGGAAAATATATTGGGGCAGATTTTAAAAGCCTACGCGCGTAAATCCAGGCCTCTCCACTGCCGCTGGGCCAGCAGGCGTAACTTGTGAAATAAAGGTACGGGGGGAGGGGTTTTCGGGTTCGGGGGTAGGACAGGTAAGGGAAGGGAGGGGAAGGGAGGGGAAGGTGGGGGCCAGAAAGGAAAGTTCCCTCCGAGGCTGCTCCGATTTCGGAGCAGCCTCGGAGGGAACAGAGAAAGCCAGCTGGTCTCCCCGAGGGCTCGGCGTGCACAAATTGCACTAGTGTGCACCCCCTTGCGTGCGTCGACCCCTGCGCGCGCATATTATAAAATCCGGGGTACATTTGTGCGCGCCGGGTAGCACACACAAATGTAGTCCACGCGCGTACCTTTGAAAATCTGCCCCCATTATGCGCATTAAAAAAAACTGTCTTACTACAGTAATGGTGCATCATCAAAAAGGCTAAGACTATTCTTACCCTGGCCTGCTGAAGGGCCTTCTCAACCTCACTGGGGTCACTCACTGAACTCACGGTGGGTTGTATTTGAGTCTCCAACAGCACTCTCTTCAGACTCTTCAGTTTTTCCAGATAATCTTGACCAGGCTGGGATTCCACTGCTGTTTTAATAGAATGAAAAAGATGTTTGCCTTTTTGAAGGTGTGAAATACTCCAGCACATCATTACTTTTCTTTTTTTCAACTTATACAAGTGTTTTGAAAACCTGATTAAAAATTTAAACACTAAAAGAAGGCTTCAACATAGTTAATTCAAAAAGTCAAACAAATTAGTTCATGTAGGTATGTATTGTATGCCCAAAGAGGAGAAAATAGCATTCTCTCTGAAATTTGGAAGGCTTCTTTTGAGATCTAGCCACAATCAAACAGGCCGATACAGTAAGGACGCGTTAGAAAGAGTGTGGCAGTGCCGGGCACACCCTCGTTTGCCACATGCACAGTTCGGATCACCTACCACTCGATACAGTATTTAAATTAGACGCAAATGCAAGCTGCGTCCAAAGCGCGTCCATGAAGCGCAATCCATTTTACTGTATAGAGCGCTATACAGCGCCTATACAGTATCCTGGGTGCGCTGGTACCTGTCATTTCAAATGTCATTTCAAATGACATTGTCAAGTCAATTTTCGCCCTGCGCCTTGCTTTGGGAGGGGGTGGGAGAAAGGACTGGCAATCCCCGATGCCCGAGCGTAGGAGAGCCAGGCCACACCACGTTACTCGCTTGCTCCAACCCACCCACTTATTTGACCGGAGCCTGCCTATTGCTGTCACATCCCTCTAACGCCAGGGTCAGGGTAGGCGGTAAATTAGCGGGTTAAAGACGCGGCAAAACAGTTGTTTAAAAAGGCGATAATTGGGCCGCACGTTACTGTATGGGAGGGAATAGCTAATCCGATCGTTTACATATCATATACATGCCGCAGGCGGAAAGGGATATGCGTCAAATTAAAGAAGTGGTAAGGATTGGTAAAAACGGATAGTGAATCGCGGGTTAGACTTACGCGGCCAAATTGTGGGTACAAAGCGGGTTAGAAACAGGGTAACCGCGGCCGCGCTTTACTGTATCGGCCTGAAAGATAGATGAGTTTAACTGGAATTACAAGACTCCTTGATAAGTGCAGAAGGAAGCACAACCACAACAGGGGGAGAGAGGCAAAAGCATATTATGTGCAACAAACTCCCAATATTGGAATAAATAACTAACAGTCCTTTGCACTGAGTGACTCATGTTAAATTATTGGGGAGAGGTAATACGTGTGCATTTGGTGTAAGCACCATCTAGCTCTCCAAGAACTACTAGTCTCTCTGGAGGATAGAGTGGCAGACCTGGGAACCTAAAATACCAAAGTACAAAATACATTGAAATCACAGAGTAGCACTGGGGGAGGGGTAGCACTATATGTTAAACGTGCATAGCGTTAAATAGGATAAAAGTTCTGGAGAAAAGAAGCCTCATACAGCAGATGGAATTTCATGCTGATAAGGAAGAGTATAGCAATGGGAGTATACTACCCTCCATCTGACAAGAATGATGAAAAGGCTGTGAAATACTAACAGTACTAGACAAGGTATTAAAACTGGAAACATAATATGAGAGATTTAATTACCCTAACATGAATTGGGTGAATGTCTCATCAGGGCATGCTAGAAAGGTTAAGTTTCTATATGCCATAAATGAGTGTTTCACAGAGAAAGGGGAAGTACTTTAGTTCTAGTTCTCAGTGGAGTGCAGAACCAGATACAAAATGTAACAGTAGTGAAGCTCGTTGGTGACAGTTACCATAACATAATCTAATTGAGGGGGAATATTAAAAATACTACTACTACTTAACATTTCTATAGTGCTACAGAACAATTGCAGCACTGTACACAGCAGTAGCATTTAACTTAAAAAGAAACACTATGATAAATGAGGAAATTACACCACCACCAAAAGGAGCAGTTAGGAGGTTGGAGATTGTTTAAAAATATCATCTTGGAAGCCCAAATATAATGTATTCCACAAATAATTGGTTAAAAGAAGGACAAACAATTGCCAGAATGGTTCAATAGTGCTGTGAAAAAGAATATTAAAATAAAAAATGTATCTTTTAGAAAATGGAAAGCAGGTCCAAATGAGGAAAACAGAAAAGAGCATACACACTGGCAAATTAAATGTACGAAAACTAAGGCAGTTCAAGGTAGAATTTGAGGAGAGGCTAACACTAATAATACATCAAAAGCAAAATGCCTGAAAGGAATAAGTCTGATCATTAGATGACTAATGAGAAAAAGTGCTCAGGCAAGATAAGACCATAGCAGAAACATTAGGCCGATGGTCTTTATCCCCTCAGTCTATCTAATTACAGACCCATCTTCACCACTAAATTGCTCAAGAACATAGTCCTGAGTCAATTAACCAAATTTGTGGAAGAACATCAGATTTTAGATGCTTGCCAATTTGGTTTTAGAAAGTCCCCGAGCACCAACACCCTTATGATTTCTTTGGTGGGCGCATTCAGAAGAGAACTAGACAGTAGGAACAGTTAATTTTTTTGTTATTGGACATCTGTGTGCAATCAACACTCTGGATCACGACATTCTCTTATTTAGTTTAAGAGAATGTGCTATCTCCGGTGTTATACTATCATGATTTCAGTCATAGTTTTCACATCGCTCTTGCCAGGTTAAAACTGGATAGCAACATTCTCAATGGTCATCTGTTTCTTCCGGGGTCCCGCAGGACTCTGCCCTCTCATTGCTTTTATTTAACATTTATCTAGCCCCTATTTGTAAGATTCTTAGTGGCCTCTGTGAGGTCTATTGAATTTATGTGGACAACATTCAATATTTTGTCCATAATTTAATTACCTGGTCTGACACAGTTGAATTGTTCAAATTTGCATTTTCACAATCAAGCAGTGATTAACCCACAACAAACTGGTATTAAACATGTCAAAAACTGAGTTTTCTGTGATTCAACATCATTCTGTTCCACGTTTCTCTCCTTCTCTTACCATTAACAATGCTGTGTTTCCAATTGTCCTGAGAGTTAAGAATCTTGGCAACTGAATTGGTACCAATCTACCATCCCATTATCATATCAGTTCTATTGTTAAACATGGATTTTTCAAGCTATGAGTAACTCTATGGCTTGAAAACTCTCTTAGAGCCTTGTGGATTTTCACACAGTGGTCCAAGCTTCCATTTTTCTGTTGTTGGACTACGGTAATGCTATATATTCTGCTCTTCCAGTCTCCATGCCAAGAGCTTTACAATTATTACAAAATGCAGCTGTATGGCTAATCTCAGGGAAGAATTGGAGGGACCATATATCACTCATTTTGATTGACCCGCATTGATTAAACATCCAAGATCGCATAAAACACAAACTATTAATACTAGACTCACTGCTGTGAGCTAATGGACATTCTGAATTTACAATCCAACATGATCTCGCAGGTCATCTCAGAGGGGCCTTCTTGACATCCCTTCACCCAAAGTGGTTCACCTAACCAAAAACTAAAGAATGCGCATTTTCAGTGGCAGCCCCTGTGTTTTGAAACTCATTACCTGTGGCACTGAGGTTAATGGACTGTTCCAAAGCATTTAAATTAATGTTAAAGACATTCCAGTTCGAGCAGGTTTTGGCTGAGTAAGTTGCAATATATTTTAATGACTTTGGCAGAGTACTCACAGCATACTTTAACAATCTTTTGACAGCATCATAGATTTATTCTTTTTTTTTTTGACTGTTTACCAATTGTCTAAGATTTCATATCTGTATTTTCTGTACCTTGTGTACAGCTATTGTATAAACAATTAACAAATAAAACAAATTAAAATAAGTATTTTGCTTCGGTCTTCACTGCAACAAATGCTGAAGAGATATATTGGAAAGATCTTTAGTAGATAAAGATCAGAGGACATGTAGCAAATCACAGTAAATAAGGAAATTGCAGCAAATCACCAGGACCTGATGATATTCATTCCCAAGTTCTGAAGAAACTCAAATATGAAACTGTAGATCTGCTACTGGTAACATGTAACCTATCATTAAAATCTGTCACTAAACCCAAAAATTAGAGGGCAGCCAATGTATTGCAAATGTTTAAAAAGGGCTCCATGCATGCCCCAGAAAATGATTTTCCTAGTGGAGAGAAAGGAATAGTGGAATGCCTCCAAGGATCTGTACTGGGGCCAGTATTAACATTATGATTTGGAAAAGGGAGAAATGCATGAGGTGATCAGATCTGCAGATAAAAGAAAATTATTCAAAGTTATCAAAACACAAACTGTGAGAAACTGCAGGAGAACCTTGCAAGACTGGGAAGATGGGCATCTAAATAGAAGATGAAAATGAACATAGGGAAAAATAATCTAGACTATATGTACACAATGCTGGGTTTTGAATTAAGCGTTATCACTCAAGAAAAGAATGCTTTAGTGTCATCGTGACAACATGTTGAAATCCTCAGTTTAGAGGTGCTGTGGTGATCAAAAAAGCAAATAGAATGCTAGAAATGTATGAAACCTCTGGTTTCCTTACCAAAAAGTATGTACCATCTAGCTGCGGAGGTTCAGAGAGATTAGTCAAGAGAGGTTTGGGTCTGACAACCCCAAATGAGAGCCGCAGATGGTGTGTTCTAGCAGTATATAAACCCATGCCACCATCTTCAGTGTGGATTTTATGTTGGTTATTACTTAGAACTCAGTGGATTCTTAATTGGGTTTTTTGGTTAACCTTTCCAGAGTACAGGAGGTTTGTGTCTCCTGTTGATATTTTGTCAGCCTTTTGGACTCCTGAGTTGCACTTTTGGGATCAGTCTTCTGATTAACATATTTTGGCTTAGTTGTTAATTTTTGATCCATTTGGAAACCTTTCCTGTGAAAGCCTTGGTGCCTTCACAGGGGATTAGGGAAGTCCCTGTGTAGGGTAAGACTAAGGGGTAGGAAAGATTTGCTGCTCTCTATCTCACCTCAAGAGATAGATCAGTGCAGAGGAGTTTCACTTTGAGTGTTTTTCTTCAGTGAATTATCTTCTTATTTTGAGAGATATGGAAGTTTATTCCAACCGTCCTGTCTCTTCTTTCCTTTTCCCCCTTTTGAGTCAAAGTCTATTTTTGTTCCTTTTTGGGACCAAGTGCCCTTGGTACCAGGGACCCATGTTCCAAACCATTGGGAGGA
This sequence comes from Rhinatrema bivittatum, assembly GCF_901001135.1. NCBI lineage: Eukaryota > Metazoa > Chordata > Amphibia > Gymnophiona > Rhinatrematidae > Rhinatrema > Rhinatrema bivittatum. The sequence continues at coordinate 186,076,472 of NC_042617.1, read as the reverse complement.
AGAGGTGTTTTCACCTAGGAAGAGCCTTAGTGAGCACTAACAAAAACCGATAGATTTTGTTACTTTTTGTTAGTTTTTGTTAGTGCGCACTAATCTGAAAAATGAATATTCGTGAAAAAACGGGAAAATCCCAATCATTTTTCAGGCTCCCCGAAACATGCCAAATTGGACAATTTCGTTGAAATTTCCCAATTTGGCAAAAACGAATGCACATCTCTACAGGACAACAATACTATCCAGGTTATCTGATCTGCCTGTTAAATTTAAGGGATATAAGCTTCTTTCCACAAATAATGAAGTAATTGACTCCAGGACAGGGACAAGTGAGAGAAATGCAAACAACTCAAATCTACTTGGAAACAAGAAACAACCAATCCAAGAAGGAGGCTCACAGGTGAACTCTGAAAACAACTTAATCTACTCAGGGACAGGTCACAGAAAAGCACGGCCATGGCAGAGCAGCACTGGTCAAAATGTGACATGACCCCAGACCTGGTCCGGTGTCAACACACCTCAGCAAGAGCAGTGATTCCTCCCCAGTGAAAAGCGGGGCCAGCAGTCTAGAGGAAAAATGACCATGTCCAGCCCGCTGCTTAACTATGCATGAATTATTTTGCATATTCAGGCTTTGCCTGATAAAAGCAGCCAGCAAAAAGGCCTGAGGAGTGTCAGCAAAGGAAAGACAATCAACACCTGATGATGCCCAAAACATCATCCTTGACCCTCCCAGCAGCAAAGGGAGAGCTCCTGTGTCGGAATACCTAAGCCCAGACAGCGACAGGGACCAAGCTATCTTCGAGATCTCCCTCATAGGTCTGTGTCTGAAATGTCTGTATGTAAGACTTCAAGCAGCTGACTCCCCTTTGCTTAAATAGAAATGCCAACCGAATACTTAGGAAGCTAATGTTACTTAGCCAAAAACACCAAGTATTACTACAGGAGAACAATCAAATGTAGAAATTATATGACTACTCCACATTAAACAAACAACATCCAACAGTGCACATACAATTCCATTCTGAACTATTACAACCGGAAAATCAAAGTTTGCATTTTTAAGCATTTATCCTGCACAGACATTTTTATAAGTTGAGATGCAGTAACTGACATTCCTAATTGCACAAATCAGAGAGTTGTGCATACATTAGACTTCACTATTCTCACACATGAGTTTGTGTAACAGTAGATGCAAGGACTTCTACATGGATACATCTGACATACCTATTACCCGTAGTCTTCACATTTGATGAAGATGAGAACTGTATGATCTGAAAGGCTCATATGAGTTCTGGATAATTTTCATGTATTTCATATTTCACAACGTTCAAAGAATCCACTTCATCTCCAGTATCAATATGGCTATTAAAGCTTTGCACTATTGCCAGAGATTAAAAAGTAACATTCATTGCAGCATTTAAGCATATGAAAGTACTTTTCATGATTCTTAACAGAATGACTAGTTCACTAAAAATTTATAGCATGTAAAAAGTGCCAAAAAAAATTAATATATTTAAATGCAAATATGTTGAATGACCAATTTGTCAATGTCCTGTGTGATCCTATTTTGCTACAGGCAAAAATATGAAAATTCAGTTTACAGATCACCATGCTAGACATGCTAGCTTATATTTAAATTTCTTTCTGATACAGCAAAAAAGAACTCTTTTAAACAGAAGCATGGTAACATACCTGCAAATTATTTAAATGAAGTCCATTCCACAATACATCAAGAGGGTAATTTTAAAAAGCATTTACACACATAAAACTGGGTTTTACCCATGCAAATTTAAGCATATAAATGGCTTTTTTAAATTGCTACAATGTATATTACATTTACACTTGTAACTCTTTTTAAAATTCTCCTTCAAGTGTACACACCAGTAACATTCATCCTGTATTAAAGTATTACTGGTACATTTTTTTGAAAGTTGGAATGCCTTTTATAGGTCCAACAAAAGAATAATACAGAGATGTTTTGGTGCAAGAGTTTTAAAAAATAAATAGGTCCTTTTCTCAAAGGTATTTTTTAAAATTATTTAATTCTTGAGAGCAGATATGTTCAGAAATAGGTCACTAGCATGATTATACCATAGGTTCAGCAAGACAGTAAGGAAGACTGAGCAAGAATTTTACAAAATAAAGAACTGGCAAGAAAAAAGTACAAACAGAGGGAGAATAGGCCTGTTTGTCATAAGCACATTGGAAATATTGCCTCTCTCTCTCTCTCTTTTTTAACCTGATACAAATTTATCTAAAAAGCAAGCCAAGAATTCCATTTAGAAACGTCAAACCCTAGTAACGGAGCAAACAGCACTTAAAAAAAATGTCAAAACAAGCTAAACAAGTAACTCTAACCACCAAATAAAAAAAAAAAGTTGCACCTGAACATAAAAGACACTGACTTCTGTTTATTAATTGTTGTATTAGTGCACTGACTTAACTATGTTAACATTGTACAACACCAAATATGCTGTCTGCACTAAGCAAAACAATCTATTACTAATAAAAATACACCCAATGCTTAAAGAACTGACTTTAACAACAATAAAAAAAACCAACAGCTTAGTCACAACAAAGGCAGAATGCTGTCATTTTATCTTATAGAAATGTCTGCTTTGCTAATCTTTTTTTTAATCCAGTTATTTTGAACAGTGCCACTGTAGAAGTGTGGCCGGCAGCACATTAATGAAAGACAGGCAAGGAAAGAAACCTTCTTGATGTGCTCTTAAGACTGCAGTAAAAAAAAACCTCAGAGCACTCCAGTAAAATCAAGCTGTGCCAGACATTCGAGCAATTTTACTTCAGACGATGTTCCACACTAGAAATTTTATGGATTTTTTTTTTTTTTTAAACAATCAGGTTCATCCAGCATGAACCCCCTAAGTACATGAACAGCAAGATTTTAAAAGTTAGAAGTCAGTGATAACTCAAACCCTCTGACTGCCCCCTCATCAGAAACAAAAAAAAAAGAATCATAAGTGTTATGTTTACAAAAGTCCTTTTCAGTTGTAGGATCTGCCTTCAAACCATGAACTTTCATGCAGTAGTGGAGCAAGTAGTGGCATGAGCTCATCTCTCACAAAGAGGCAAGGTTGTTTCATGAAGTTGTATTGTTTTAATGTTTCACGGTTCGAATGTAATCGGCACTGAACGCTAAGTGCAAGGAAGTTGTGGAATATAAGATTTTAAATATTTAATAAATAACTAAATAAGTAAGGCATGCCGACATCACAATTCTGCTGTAGCAGCAGCACAAATCCTGTCCTGAGCAGGCAGCCCAGAACCACCTTCCATATATACCAGCAAGTGACCCCCCCAAGCCAAGAAAGCACGTATGAAGTAACTAGTTTCAACCGGCAGCCTGAAAGTTTCCTCTTTCACCACCAAAAAGATCTGCTGTAATGATTTACCTTTCTGCAGCTGCTGGCAGTGCTCTTCCATTTTCTGACGGACAGAATCGTAGTGTTCGGTGAAATTATCCAGGCTGTCTTGAATAAAATTTGGGGCATCAGGCTGGGAGTTAAGATCCAAGCACTTGGCACGCAGCTGTTCAACTCGAGGGCCCACAGCTGCCAGTCTAGTCAGTTCCTGCTATAAATTTAAAAAAAAAACAAAAATCATACAGTAAACTGAAATACAAAATATTCAGAGCTCAGTATTCAAACGTAAACATTTAAATGGCTAACTTGGGGTTAAGATGGATAACTTGCCATCTAAATAGCTTCGCAGATTGACCTCAAAATGTTTAAAATAATTACACTAGCTAATCCAATATGTGTCTGTGGAAACCAGCACATCTATAGTCACTAGCAGAGGCTTAAATCTTTCTCGCTTATTAAAGCACCAAAGCATAAATGTGCTTACCTGAGAGGATTCCTTTAACAGCTGCAAAGGATGGTGTTGGGATGCCAATGAAGGGGCATTTTTTAACCAATCTGCCTCTTCTTTTACTGTCTTTTCCAGCTCACCCAACTCCATGAAGTAAGCATTTATTGCATCCTGGAACTGTAACTTTTTGACCAGCTCTTCCAAACACTGAATAGTTCCTTTCCACTCAACTAGCACCTTCTCCAGTGAATTTTTTATGTCCTCGGTAGACAGCCCTTCTGTGAGAGAGTTAAAAAAAAAAAGTACAACATAATGCCACTGCTGTAGGGACGGGGGAACTTTGAGCTAGAGAAATGGAGCATTCCCTTCCTGCTCAAGCACATGCTAACAAGTCATTCCTTTAAAATGAGGGGATCACTGTTGGCATCCAGCCAGATTTCTCCCAGGGGTTAACTATTAAGGCTAACATGGAAAGGGACAATATGACTGCCAAAGAAAGGAACAATAAGGATACAGAGAAATTCTTTGGCATATGGTAGAAGTTAATAATTGAATTACTAGAGGTGGCAAAGCAAACCATATTGAATACACTCAGCAGAATCAACACATAAGTGGGATGTCAACCATGAGTTCCAGTTGTCCATATACAGTCAGGCACGTGATATGTATCAAAATGAATACATCGTGCTTCACAGGTATGCAAGCTTGAGGAGGTCATTTTTTATTTGTAATTTTTAGTGCATATTACAAACTGCTTTTAGATTAGCTTAAGTCTGTTTCTAGCTTTGCTTTTATTTGTTATATAATCGCATCTGCGTTTTTCTCATACCAGATACACTTGCAGCAGAATGTGTTCATCAGATTCCCACTAAAAAAATACAAAGAAATGTACCTGTCTTTGGAATTACCAATAAAAAGGGAGTTTATAAGAACAGCATGGACCTTTTTTTTTCTTTTTGCAACAAGTCCAGCACAATTGGATATTATGTACCCTGCAATGCCACATCTGTAGTGCTGTTGACTATTCATTGGCACATCTTTAAAAAAAAAAAAGCATATTCAACAGAATACTAAGGGAGTGTGGTGCGTTATCTGATCAAATACAACATTTCTTCAATTAGTGAACCTGGCTACTTAATTATTTTTAATAAATTTTCAGTTGCACTGTAAGTATAGCTGCAATAAGTTAACAGAAAATAATGCACACAGTGGTAATCAGGTACCAGCAGCCCACAGGCCGGCTGGGTGACTGGTTTCCTTCACCACAGACTATAGCCGTGAAAATGAATACCGTATTTTTTTCCCATTTTTCATCAGTGCAACTTATATACCGATGTGAACTATTTGCTGGTTTTCTCTCTCTCTCTCAAGTGCACACATAGGAGCGGATTTTAAAAGGCCCGCGCGCGCCGACGCGCCTATTTTGCATAGGCCGCCGGTGCGCGTAAAGCCCCGGGACGCGCGTAAGTCCCGGGGCTTTCGAAAAGGGGCGGGAGGGGGCGTGTCCGGGGGCATTCCCGAAACAACACGGTGTTTCGGGGGCGTGCTGCGGCGTTTCGGGGGCGGGCCCGGGGGCGTGGTGCCGGCCCGGGGGCGTGGTCGAGGCCTCCGGACCAGCCCCCGGGACCGGAGGATGGAGCGGGGCTGCCGGCGACGCGCGCAAAGTTACGCCTGCTTTCAGGCGTAACTTTGCCGAGAAAGGTGGGGGGGGGTTTAGATAGGGCCGGGGGGGTGGGTTAGGTAGGGGAAGGGAGGGGAAGGTGAGGGGAGGGCGAAGGAAAGTTCCCTCCGAGGCCGCTCCGATTTCGGAGCGGCCTCGGAGGGAACAGACAGCGCGTGCTGGGCTCGGCGGTCTATGCAAAATGTCTTATACAAATGTGCACCCCCTTGCGCGCGCCGACCCCGGATTTTATAAGATACGTGCGGCTACGCGCGTATCTTCTAAAATCCAGCGTACTTTTGTTCGCGCCTGGTGGCCCAGCTAATTGCCCAGTTAGGGGAAGCCATACACTCCCAGCTGTGGAGATGTGCTGCCACCACAGCCAGGCATTTTTATGAAGACACATGGGTTGACTCTAGCTCACATAGCAACACTCTGTACTGGAAGTGCTGTTTCCCTTCTACAAATCGGAGATACTTCCTGTGACCTAGGAAGATTTCGACATGGGTGTATGATTTCTTTGATTGAGGGAGCATAGTTAGTCCCTGCTTTGCAGAAGGGGAATCAAGGTGCCCAGGGAAACAATCTTGACCTTTTCTTTTTTTTTTAGAAACTTGTTCAAGGCCCTTAGGTCCAGGATGGGATGGAGTCTTCCTGTTCTCTTTGAATCAGGAAATACCTGGAGTAGAATCCACATCTTCTCTGTCTTGGTGGACATGCTCAATCGCCCTGGCCGTTAAGAGGGCAGATAGCTCCACAAGCAGTACTTCCTAATGCGCTACCGGCCCCCAGAATGGGCACTGAGGGCAATTTGGCAGGACACACAACAGGTTTAATTGGTACCCCTGACAGACAATAAACAGAAACCACTGGTCCAAGATTATACTGGGCCACCAGGTTGCGAAGAACTGCAGCCCCAGTACCTTGGGTACAGGCAACTGGCTTATGTGCTTTCCAATCCAGTCAAAACCTTATCCTGGGAGTTGACTGAGGCATTGGCTGGGGCTTGGGAGCTCTATGCTGCTTGGGGCTGCTGCGGGAGCTCACATGCTGCTGACAGGAGTGAGGGGGGCAGAGAATAGTACCTCCTCTGGTGATAGAAAGACTTCCTGTGCTCCTGCCTCACTGGTCTCCTGGATGAGGAAGATGGGTCCAGAGTGCCAGTGGAAGGCTGATGGAAGATCCCCAAGGTGGTCCAGTAACTGGGCCACCACATCCCTCATCCTATCTCCAACGAGATTCTCCCCAGTTCATGGCATGTCAGAATGCCATTCCTGAACCTCTGGATGGAGAACTGAGGCCCACAGCGATGACATTCTGCAGCTGCCGATTCCCGGTGCAGAGGACCTCGCTGCCATTTAGGGAGTGCTGCTGCTGCTGAGGCAGCTGATCAGCTATCTCCTACACCTGCTTCCAGAGGTCCCGCGAGTATTGGCTCTTGTAGAGCTGATAGGAGGCGATGTGGGCAATAAGCATGGCCTCCTGGAACACTTTTCTCCCAAAAGCATTTAACGCCATATGGTCCTTCCTTGGGGCTGATTCAATGACCAGCAATTGGTGGGGGAGCTAACACTTATCAAATCTGGTAGCTTTCTGGACAAGGTAGACCCCATACACCTTCCTGCTAAAGGGAGGCACTGTGAGAGGTGTTTCCAAATCCTCAAAAGAAGCTCCTTAAGGATATTGTGCCCTGGGACTGCCATGATTTCCTTCTGAGGCTCCAAAAACTGGAGGACCTCCAGCATCTTCTGTCTGGCATCCTCCTCCATCAACAATTGAAATGGAATGGCTTCCGCCATTACCCGCACAAAACCTAGGAAGGATAACTCCTCCAGCAGGGACCTCCTTCACTCTTCTGGAGGAGTCAGCTCTGAGGGGAGACCCTCCGTGCCCTCAAAGAAGGGCTCAGTAGTATCATTCCCCCCAGGGGTCATAGGGACTCTCATACTCACTGTAATCAACATGGGATGGGGCCCTGGGTGCTCGGCCTCTGTCCAGGGGTGCAGTCACCAGCAAACCAGGTGCAGGCCCCAGCAAAGCTAGATGGGAGGTAGCAGGCTGCAGTGTCTCTGCTGGCCTAGCCAGAGCTTCCTCCTTGGAGGAACCATAAATGGCCACCCCATTGGTCAGGGGAAGCATCGATGCCCCGCTGGACATCGATGGTCTCCTGGAAACCGGTGCCAGCTGGGCCGATGAGCACATTGAGACATTCCAGCGGCGGTTCCAAAGCAGACAGGAGCTGCGTTGGTGCCATCAGTGCCTGCTGTGTCTGCTCCACCGCCAGCTGGACATGCCACTCCAGTTCCTTCTCGAAAGTTGCCAAAGCCAACATTAACTGGGAGAAGGAGAGGTGGCCAGATCTTCCTCAGATCCCAGATGTGGATTGGCTACTTGCACCAGGACCAGTGGAGATCGTCGCCGTCCCCCAGCATCAATGGAAAATGGGTGCTCCTCGCCGTGTTGTTGCTTCGAGGTCATCACAGCATGAGCCAGCACATCCCCGTGCCCAGCATCATACATCAAAGATGATCAGTGCTGATGCTTCCTCGGCTTCCCTTGGTGCTTGGCCCAGTCTTTCCTTGGTGCCAAGGTCGAAGACTTCCTCAACCCGGAGGCCAGTCTCCAGAGCCCTTATCCACCAGCGGCATCAGTGGAAACTTAGTCACTTACAGGGGGTGAAGCTCTGCAAAGAAACAAAGTTCCTGATTGACAGAGATGTTGGGAAATTAGTTGTGGTGTTGAGGATCCAGAAAACACCACAACTAATTTCCCAACATCTCTGTCAATCAGGAACGTTGGCCTGGATTTATCAAAATGCGGTAAGTACCGCATGCGATAGCAAAAGGGGCATGTTTTATGCTAATATAGCATTTATCGCAATTTGCACTAATTACCTGTGCGAAGAGCTAAGTTAGCGCAAATTGTGATACCATTTTCAGATTCTGCAATAAGTGCCAGACCTGTTGTATTTCCTGCATTCAACCACTGGGGGACCATTCTTGAGAGAGAGAGAGAGCGAGAGAGACTGGCCATAATGTCATGGCCCATAGGTAGGTATTTGTATCCCTATGGTAGGCCCACCTAGTAACTCGAGGTGGGGTTTAGGTAAGAGTGTAGGGGGTTAGGGGCCACTTTGACATCCTACGTGATACCTACAAACAGAACAGTGGTCTCTTGTGAAGATTTGATGGCCTTCGGAGTGAGGAAACTCACTCCAAGATGAGATTTGGGCAAGGTTCTCTCAACCTAGCTTGATGGAACATGTCATCAAGGTCCAAACATGTCATCAACATGTCCAAAGGTCATCAAATCTTCATGAGACCACTGTTCTGTTCGTAGGTGTCACGTAGAATATCAAAGTGGCCCCTAACCCCCTACACCTTACCGCACGGTCACGGCAGCTATCGTACAGCCTAACGCAATTCAAAGAGGTGTAGTTAAAATCGGCGTTACGGCTGTGCGATAGCTCTTCGCAGACAGGCTAACCCAGCCCACTCTCTGCCCCTAACTCCTCCTATTTTCTGAATTTGCATCGCACCATACGATATGGTGCTATCGCATGCGTTAAACACGTTTTTGCATGCGGTAAGGGCTTATTGCATGCGTTAACGGGGCTTTTCGCATGCGATAAGCCCTTAACGCATGCAAAAACGCCTTATTGCATTTTGATAAATGACCCCCTTTGTTTCTTTGCAGAGCTTCACCCCCTGTAAGTGATGAAGTTTTAACTTGGCTGCAGATTTTCAGCTCTCATTTGTGTGTTCTTTTGTCCTGATCACCTAGTCAGCCAGCACAGATTGAATAGAACAAAACTCAACAATACTCAAATCATCTTTCCTTGTAGGATTTCATGTTATCTGGATGATGCGAGGCAGAGTGATAGAACACCTGATAGAACATCTATGTGACAATGCATATGGTAGCAAGCTGCAAGCACACATAATGGGTGCTCAATTCCAAACTCCAAGTGGTGATTCCATTCTTCTATTGGGTGCCTATCTATGAAACAGGCAATCATTCACAGACTTACTGTATTGTCAGGGGAAGAAAAAACCCTGTTACAACACAATTTCTGGGCTTGCTTTTCCCCCAATTTAGTAAAACAAACTGTCAATTGCAAAGTATGTGATGCTTTCTTTTTCAGAGAAGTCTGATTTGATGGTGCAGTCTTGTTTTCAAACTGAAATATAATTTAGAACTGCACAGGATGTTCTATTGTAGGCCTGAAATAAGTTTCAAGTGGTATAAGAGACCTCCTTTGAGGATGGATGGCTTCCCCTTTATTCTGAAAATCCTCTTCAAGACAAACAGGTTGAGATGTAGAAAAGGCATTATCCATCTTCAACATAATTTAGTGTTTATTCCACTATAAAGACTGCATATTTGCACATTACCCAGTTATTTTATTAGACAAAAGTTTCAGTAGAGAACATTATCTAACATTCAAAGAAAATAACCCAGGGTACAAAATGGAGCATAACTCATCAGAAAATCTTACCGTACATGCTAGCCATGAGTGATCTCTCACCACTGTGGCAGCATTTCATGTGGTAGTAGCCTCTTTCTAGAAAAACCTTAGGGGTAGATTTTAAAACGTGCGCACACATGGATGCGTCGATTTTATAACATGAAAGTGCTGGCGCACACATGTTATAAAATCCGTGGGCCGCTTGCGCATGTGCAGGCGGCGCGCACAGGGAGGCCGCATTTTGTAAGAGTACGCACAGCAACACAATTGGGCTTCCCCGAGTTCCCTCCCCCCCTACCTAACCTTCCTTCCCTTTCCCCTCTCCACCCCGACCCCTAATTCCTAACTAGCTACCCCTAATTTTTAAATGTTTTTACTTACTGCTCCTTGGAAGCAGAAGCAATGTACGCGCACCGGCCCTCCCCCAGCCCATACACTGGTGCTGTCCCAGCCCGCCCCCTGGCCCGCCCCTTTTGCAGAGGCCCAGCACAGGGTTTACGTGTGTGGCTGGGCCCCTTTGAAAATCCACCCGGTGCGCAGTGCTTCTAAAATCTACCCTTTGGTTGGCTGTTTTGTTTAAATAATTATTTCGAACATCCTAGGCTTGTTTCCTGCCTCATGAACTAACTAGATTGAGAGCACTTGGGAAGTAAAACAGTACAAGGATAGCTCTTAAAGGAGTTGTAACTCATCCTTCCTTCCAAAAAATAAAAACATAGGATGATGCTGTGATGTCTTGTAGTTTGGAGGTGGGAAGTGTGCAGGGTCTGAGGGACTACGAGGAGAAAATTAACAGACTGCAAACATTTACTGCATGGTTTTCTTTCTTTGAGCACAAAATGACAGATGTAGCAGGAGCAATGGGTAATGTAACAAAGTAGTGTTTTCTGGAGAAAACATCAGTCCTGATTAAGAATGAATAGAATTAAGGAATCGTGACTATCTATGATAGGAACATGAGTACTTTAAAAGAACAGTATTTAAATAAACTAAATTCTACTCAAACAAGCCAAAACTAAGATCCTTCCAGTCATTCATACCTTTCTTTATTTCCTCCAGAAGAGTTTGTCCATTTTGGGTCAGTTCATCTAGTTTCTGGTTTCGTTCCGTTTTTTCCTTTTCGATAGCCTAAAAACAGAATTCCATAGCTTTTACTTTGAAGTAGAAAGGTTCATAAAACATCCATCCTACTTTTACTTTAAAAGTTGACAACTCTCTCTCTCTCTCTCTCTCAAAGGCATTTTCTCTAATTTTGGCCAAAAGAGGTAACAATTTTCTCCTAAAAACTCACCCAGTCTAAAATATATGAATAGAAGATTCAACCCCTCTCCCTCTCCCTTTCCCTGCCACGTCATTCCTTGTATTTTCATTTTAAGAGATTTCTTCTAAAAGACCTAAATATTTATTCCCAGAAAGTGAAAAGGAAGAGGGGTATGAAAGAAGTATTCCTATACCTCAGACAGATAATAATGCACAAGAGAGAGCACCTTTGGTGGAAAGAAAGTTCTAGAACAAAAAGACATGACATAACACTGGAAAGGGTACACTCAGAAGTCCTAGCAGGAAGTAGTTTTCACACAAGAAGAGTGGTGAGACCATGGAACAGTCTCACAGTGGAGGTAGTGCAGCTCTTCAGCAGTTAAGAGTGGGAAGTAGCAGATTAGATGAACCTAAAGGTAATCACCATGTTTCAAATTTTGGCAGATATGAAGTGATGGAGACATACCAAATGATATGAAACCATGCAAAATAAGAATGCAAGTATGTACCCTTCCTCCAGGCACAAACAAAAACATTAATCAGTCTTTCAGCTCAGATACATGGTCAGACACATGACCTCCACATGGGTGCCCACTCTTCACACAAAACCCAAGGCTGATACCTGGATACCAATATTCCAAAACTATAAACATCTGATTGCATCAGGAACAAGATGGTCACTGACTAAGATGGGCAGCAAGATCCTTTCTCCTGTTTTCCACTGAATTTGGGATTACCTTTCTCCTAAATGCCTCATATTAAGCATAAGGCCAGAGTTAGGGAGAATATTACCAGTTCTTCCTCATCTGGCTTATCTCAATATCGGACTGAGTTCTTTGGGGCGACGCCAGCAGAGAAAAATGGAGAGCGGAAGTCTTCTCTGCTGGCCGAGGAGATCTCTCTTAGCCCAGGAGTGCTGGCAACACCATCTCCCCCCGTGGTATGGAACTGTGACTTTGTTGGATCCTTCAGAGGGTATATGAGGGGCCCTCTCTCCATCACTCAAACATCCAAAAGAGTTGGGGAGCGCCGTGCCTCTAACTTCGGCTATAGTAGCAGCACTGGGTGAGAAGAAAGCCCCTAATTTAGGAGATCTTGGAGTGATCATCTCCCCGCCTCCGGCCTTCATGTCAGCCTTCCTGGTGACCCAGGTGAAGTAATGCCTCAGTCTTGTTGAGATATATTAAACGCCCAGGTTGCTAAGTTTACACTTTTCAAACCACCTGTAATCACCTTGGAAGCTCTCTGGAACTCTTTGGTGAATTGGATATTCGACATACTTCTTTGGAAAAAGTTCAGCAACAATTAGTCCAATCGGATATAATTCACTCAAAGAAAAATGAGAATATTGAGAATGCAATGCACTCTTTAAATCTGAGAGTTCTTAATTTTCCTGTCATAAAAAAATTTCTCCAGTTTATTTTCAAACTATGTCTCCCAAATTCTCAAGTTTCTGAATGCAGCGATGCCTCTAATAACTAAGGCGTACTTTTTGCCTCAAGCATAACCTGAGGAAGTGTGTGGCGATCATTCATCTTTAGAAGGTCCATTGGATTTAACCAATTTTCTTCAAAATTCTCAATCAACTGAGATTTCACATCGTGGAACTTCATTAGTGACATTCGCTTTTTCTTCTGACCGTGATAAAGTTTTATGGGTTTTCTTTCGCAATCGATCTTTGTTATTTAAGGTCAAAAGGTGTGGGTATACCCTGATTTTACTAGGGCTACCCAACTTCGCTGAAAGAAATTTATTTCGATTCATTCTGAGGTGCTTTCCAAAGATGCTCCAGTTTATTTTGTGTTACCCTTGCAAATGTTCTATTAGATATAATAATGTTCATTATCTTTTCTTTGAACCGTCTCAGCTTTGGGCGTTTTTGGATTCTCCACCTTAATAATCCGGCAAGCAAAATGTATCTGGCGTTTTTTCTCTCAGTATTCCTTCTTCCGTAATTTCTTAGTTTATTTATATCCACTTATTTTTCTCTTGTCTCTCCCCTTTTTCCTATTATAACTTGTGAGGTATTTTTATTTTTTTACCTTTTTTAAGTAATCGATTATTGTATATTTGTTTTTTCTGTATACCTCATATTTCTGTGCAAGGTGTTCTTGTATTTTATTTTGAAACTGCATAAAAATAAAAAAAAATAAATAAAAAACAACATCCGATTGCTAGAATTCACAGGCTGATTGATTTACACAATAAAAACCCAGGACAAATTGTGCCAAACTTTAGTGGTTTACAATATTTGTTGCTCAGAGAGTTATTATAGCAATGAAGTAAAGTTTCAATAAGCCACACTTAAATCCTCTCTTTTTTGGCCATAGAATTAAGAATTAGTTGCATATCATTACGTGCAGTTTCAAAAAATAAAAGCAGCCGAAAAGACACATACTACGTTAAGCTTCCTGAAGAGCCACATGTCTTCTGAGCCTGCGGATGAAAAACAATGCTAAAATGCAGAGTTCATATCTTTGAGGTTATTAGTATCAATTTCCTCCTTGCTTTTTTCATTAGACATAAGGAGAAAACTGAATTCCGATAGAAAGATCTACAAAAACTAGGAGGACCACCTGGTTTGGTGTCACAAGGAGAATTGTTTCCGCACACAGTTTCGTGAAGCTATTTAAGAAATCCAAAAGTGGGTTCTACTTTATGTCATCAGACTGATGATGTCTGAAGAAGCCTGCAGCCTGGGCTTCAATTCCTCTAGTCTACAGGAATATTATGAGAAGGTAAATCTTAGCAAATTACTAAAAAAAAAAAAAAACAACCCACTATATTCATTTAGATTTCCAAGTTAAAAAAAAAAACAAAACTGACAAGTGCAGGCCACAGACATTGCACTAAGTTGGTTTTCCTTCACATACAGTTCTGCCCCCTCCCCATTCTCTAAGAGTTTGGCAGAAACGTGAAGCAGCAGTAGCACAGACTCCCACTTCTCCTCCCACTCTCAGGTAGCAGCAGTAGGAGCAGCAAAATAGACAAATGACAGCTGCTCTTCCTAGTCTCATCCCAGATCCTCCTCTACCTGACATGACGTGCGCTGCCGCACATGCACACGAACGGCTGATGCATATAAAAGGATGGACAGTCCAAGGCACCCTCCACATCAGGCACACTCCTTGTAATGAAACATGCCTTCCAGCCACCAACGAAGGAATCAGGTCATTTCCACCTTCATTCATTAGCCTTTATTTTTTATTTTTTTATTTATTTATAACTTTTATATACCGAGGTTCAATTAACAAGATTAATTATCACTTCGGTTTACACAAAAGTTTCTACAAAAGGTATCATCTCTATCCAACTACTTTGTTGGCATCCCATTAACTTATTCCATTTAAAACAAGACCTCTGAAATGTGTCACATAGATTATGGAGCATCAGCACAGAATACAAGGTTTTACTTTTGTTCATTCAGGATGATCCGAGATAACTCTCACATACCTTCGCCAGTCCTAAATAATTAGGGTATTCATAACTCTCAAAAGAAAGAACATAATTCACCTCCATTCATTACACGTTCCGATAAGCTCAGAGGATGTCAAGTCGCAAGGATGTAAAAAGTAAAGACTGAGATCAAGTAGGCTCAGCAGCAGTGCTGCATCAGGGAAGGAGAATGTTCAGACTGAACAGATCTGGTGGGATTTATCTGTCAGCATGGTCTATGCTTCTGTCATTCTATAGAAAGGTACTAAACCCAATCCTCACTGATATATGTTTCAGATTGTTCAACATTCAGAGTACATTTGATTGCTCATACCAAATGACATTGTACAAATATATTTCACAAGTTAATATGCCAAGTTCCTGGCACATTGGGCAATGTACATTTTTTACTTTAAGACAAACAAAAGCACTTTTGCACTCTCTCTCTCAATATATATTACACATTATATAATCCGACCAACAGCTGTTACTTAACCTTACTGCAGAGTAAACGGTGTGCACACTGATTAGCAGTGAGATATACAGATTAAATCAGCAGCCACCAGCAAAGGTTTTCCACCTATTAACTTGCTGTTAATACTGACTCTCTCAGTCTTATCCTTAAGTCCTTATTTTTATCATAGATTGTTGTTGTTTTTATATTTTTGCACTATTTTTTAAATAAAATGTTGGAGGTTTTTAGTACAGCAACATCTAATATTTTTTCAAATTGCTTTCTCAGAGTTCACTGTACAACTGTTTGCTCCATATTCGTACTCTGCATGCAACTCTGCGTGGGGTTCTCATGAGAAACAGTATAGCAGGGATTTGATTTTTGTTTTAGGTTCATACAAGTGGGAGTGGCTGCGCACAGGCAATTTCAAAACATTTTCGCACTAATGCTATCTTAAGTCAAAAAGGGAAATCTTTAACTATCTCACCTAGAATAAAAAGAATTTTTGATAGTACTGCTGCTGTAAATCTTCACAACTCAGGCTTTCCTACTGACGACCATTAATATGCAAATATCTGATGTGTCAGATGCTCCCAATTTGGGCATTAAATGACACTATCCCTGTCTTCAGAGCAGACTTAGTGGGAACCATCCATCCCTTCAGGCCCTCCCCACCAGGAGGCTTTGGATTGGATGACTCAGTGCTATTTAGCCCAGCCATTTTAGCACTCGGGGGAGGCGGGGTCAGTTAGAGAGAGCAGCTGCAGAGTAAAGATGTATTTTTTCTACACTCTGATACGGCCTCCCAGCCTTGCCCAAAGGAGTTCCTTTAGAAGAGATAACTTGCTGTGCACTCCCTGCCTGAGGGTCCTTCTTATAATTTACAGTAAGAACATGTTTTAAGCCTGATACCCCTTTGGGGCAAAGGTGCTCTCTTCAGGGGACCAAAGACCTGTGAGCCTACTCTACTGACTAGGTAGGAAAGCACCAGCGATGGATCCTGTGTGAGAGAGAGTGAGGGCAGAGAACCTATCCAGTTTAAGATTTAAAGCATTTTTTGGAACTACAGAGCAGTGGGGAGCTTTTTGGATCCCCCCTTCCCCACTGGGATTTCAGTGCAGGGTTAATAGCCCTGTCCCCAGATTTTTCCACAAGAGAAATCACCTGAAATAACAGCTGTGGAATAAAGTAAGAGCACAACCAAAGGAAGAAAAGAAAGAGAAGGAGATCCCATCTGGATTTCCACCTAAGGAATCAGGACAGGCTGGGTGCCCACAGGAAAGAAGATGTCTAAAGGTGGGTTTTTTGCAGTTAAAAGGGAAACCTCTCACTAGGATTCCACAGGACAGCCGCTGGGAGAGGAAGCGCATCTAAAATCACCATGGGCTCTATCCAGAGTTCTGTAATAAGGACACCTACCTACACAGAAAAACTCTTTACAGTCAGACGTACACTCATCATTTTGGAGAAATGGACTTAAAATAAAGTTTACTGATTCTTAAAGTTAAATTAAACACCCAGACCTGGTCCTGTCTGAGTTCTTACAGCCTCTCACCTCATGAGAAGCACTTAAAGTACAGCACAAACACTGGAAACCTCTTTTCATTGTCTGGGCCATAAGCGAGAGTTTCCCCCCATAAAAAGAGCCCCTCCGCCCCCCACCAGGGATTAAGAGTCAGCGTGGGAGTGAATGGTTAGCCGGAGCAGCCCCAAAAGATATAAATAAGATTGTGTGCCCTTCAGACTTAAAACACCCCACTAACGGCCTAATTTTAAAAGGCCGGCACGCGTTAAAACTGGGAGATATGCGCGTGGCTGGGCTGCAACCACGCGCGCATCTCTCGTTACACGCTGAAGATAAGCTCGACAATAAAGGGGCGGGATTGTGGGTGGGCTGGGACAACGCCATTAGGCACTGTCCTGCTGAAGCATGCGCAGGCAGCGGGCCGGCCCGCACAACCTACTTCTAGTCCAGAGAGCAGGTAAGGATGCAAACAAAAAATAACTAAGTTAGACAAGAGGGGTTTTAGGGGTTGGCGCAGATAGGAGAAAAGGGAGGCAGGTTAGCTAGGGGGTTCAGGAAGTTCCCTCCCAGTCCGCTTCTTTATTAGAAAGAGAGAGGGGAGGGAGAAAGAGGCACACACATATAAGTCAACGTTTTATACCACTATAAGAAGGGGCATTCTGAACTCGGGGTGAGGTTTTGGTGGTGGGCTAGGTCAGAGGTACGAATAGCACAGCTGACATCAGTGAAGATTTTATGTGATTTGGAGTGAGGAAAGGCACACAAAGATGAGATTTGTACAATGTATTCTCAAACTAACATGATAGCAGCTAGGCAGAGAATGCATCAAGCTAGGTTGAGAGTACATTGTAGATATCTCATCTTTGTGTACCTTTCCTCACTCCAAATCACATAAAATTTCCTCGGCTATCTACTGTGCTGTACATACCTCTGACTGTGCATGTAAAACTGCCCCCCCCCCCCCCTCAAAAAAAAAAACCTAGCCTACCTCCAAAACCTTACCCGAGTTACTAATTGCCCCTCTTACAGTGGTATAAATAGTTTACTTATATGCGAGCCTTATAAAGAGTTTGTCTATCTGTCTCTGTCTCTCTCTCCAGCAACCCAAATTGTGTGTGAAAAATTTTTTATATTTGCAGTAAAATACCTGTGTGGTACCAGGAAAATTACCCTAGCCATGCCCCTTTTTTTTATCGCGGGCTCTGTTTTTCCAAAAGTTATAGCAAAATGATAAATCTAGGCCTAAGTTTGTACCCAAGGCAATGGAGGGTGAAATGGTTTGCCCAAAATTACAAGGAGCAGCAGTGGGATTTGAACCCTGGTATTGATGGGCAGACCAGATAGACTGTAATGGCCTTTTTCTGCCATTATGTTTCTATGTTTCTACTCTTTAAAACCACAGAACTAGCACACTTGAATCTCTCCTGCAAACCCAAGCCCCTGTTGCAACAAGGTGAGTGAAAAATGTGATTGCTTAAAAAAATGATACTAAATTATGAATGTTTACAAAAATTGTGTTAATTATCGCTAGTTAAAGCTGGCACATGGTGCTATGTCTCACATATTTTAAACTTGTGCAAATTCAACCTTGTGTCTGTACAGGTTTCCACAGGGCATTTTTGGAAGCTATCCTCCCACAAACAGTGGCAAAATCTACACCAGATGAAATATCCGATTTCACTACCACATCCTCTCTTACTGTGCCATCTTACCTTCAACATTTCTTTTATGTCCGACGTCCCTCTCATCTTCTGGTATTCCTTGATCTCTGCAGCCTGAATAGCAGCTTTTGATTTCAAAATCCAGTTCAACAGCTCAGCATTTTCCACATCAAACCTGGATTGAAGGTCAGATCACAAAAAATAATTTTTTTTTTCCTGCTGCCTTCCATTATTTTCCCTTTTATTAATTACATTTTCCCCCATCAGTTAAAAAAAAAACAGCCTCCATCAAAAAATTTTTAAAAAATCAATTACATTTCAACTCATCCTCTTGCTAACTGCAGTGCTTTAACAAGTAATTGGGCGTGTGAACTCCCAACAATCACCATCATTAACTTTAATTGGGAAAAAAGCTGGTCAGTTTTGTGGAATTGTACTGAATTAACTTAGAGATGGCACAAGACAATCCATGAAAAAAAATAGTGGTTTTATCATCAACCAAACGTACTGGGAATTTATAAAGTAAGTGGGGGAAAACGTCCTCTTCTTAAGGCAAATAGTTATCCTGCTTATCAGATTCCAAAAGTTAGGTTTGTGCTGAAATATTTATTTTAAAAAACGTAAGCCCCTTAAGTCCCAGTACGCCCCCTCCACCCCAACCTTCCAAAGGAATAAAACTGAAGCTCACTTGCACAGCTGAGGATGCCGCTGTTTCTCTGAACGCCAATATAGAAAAGTAATTTAGGAAGCTGCTATCAGTGGAACAAGTTTATTCCTTTTTCATAATGCAGTGGAGAATGGTACATGAAACAGAATTGTCATTCATCGGTTTTCGGGGATTATTGAGGGAATTCTTGGTTTGTTAAGTTTCCAATGGTTTAGAACAAGAATATGTGGACCAAATCTTAAAAATGCGATCACAATTTGATAAAACTAAGAACTCAGGTAAAGAAATATTAAGACAAGCAACTCTATTCTTAACTAGAAGTCCAGTTGCTAAGCACACAAAAATAATCATTAAAAACGAGGAAGACTGGCTGCAATTTTTCTCTAGATGACAGTAACAGCAAAAATGTTGTGTGCCAGTTGGGATGGAAAAATAATTCTTTTTCCATGTACATTAAGATCAGACATTAATGCAGATTTAAGAAAAATAAATGTGAGCAGTGGGAAGAAAGTTCAGCTGTACTCATTGTAAACTAGGGATGTGCTTTTATTTGAAACAACAAACAACACCTGCAACATTATCCACATTGTTTCCTGTCATTTTTAATAAGAAATGACAAAAAAATCCAAGAAATTTCATTGTTTCCTTTTTTCGTTTGTAGTATGTACGAATTCAAAATAGCATGCACTATTTGGAATTGCCACCCACTAAAAATGATGGATACATTTTAAAACCTACATTTTTTTTAAATCATAGAAATAAAAAAGGAAACAAAAATTAAACAAAATGAAAAATGTTGCTGTTGCGTCTGTCGGACTCAGATGGCTTCATCCCACATGCCTCACCTCAATATTCGCTTTCTCCACCAGCCTCGGGAAAATGGCGACCGCCACGTCTGCTTGCCGCACTCCCCGGCGTCCCCAGAATGGCTATGGCAAGGCATTCCGCCATGATTCACCTGAGAGCCTCCTAGGGTGCGTGCACATGCGTCACCCACGTCTTTATTCCAGCATTGGCGTGAACCTCGGGGGCATCCCCCTCGAGTGACGTCACACCATCCGGGTATTTAGCCTGCCCATTTGCTGACTGACTTTGAATTGCGCGCAAGTTATAAAATCGGGTGTACATGTGCGTGCGCCTGGTAGCACGCGCACATGTACACCCGCACGCAACCTTTTAAAATCTACCTCTATATGTACAAATATTGTTTAATAAAATGTATATTTGTAAATAACTGTAATTTTTACTATTTTGGCTACATTAATTGAAAAAGCAATATTTGGTTAAAGATAGATTATTGGTTACTAGTGGCCATTGTTAAGAGATAGAGTTAAATGACATCTTTCTGCAATTTTTAATGCAAAATTATTATATACTTGCTGATTTTAACAGATTGGAAATAATTTTTAAAAAGTGAATATGGCATCTGCAAAACTTTGGACACTCTTCCAATTGATTCATTATTCCTTTTCTTTAAAAAAAAAAAAAGTTAATAAGGCCCAAAAGTTGATTGGCTCATTAGGCCTTCAATTAGTCAGGTGAAGACAATTCCACAGTTAAACAAATACTCTGACCCTTCTAATGACTCAAGTTGTGACTGTAATTCAGTTTATTTTCAACAACCATGGGCTGCTGAAAACAGCTGTCTGAGCATTTAAAAATGAAGATAATTTACTCTTACAAAACAGGAAAAGGCTATAAAATATCTTCAAGCACTCCCAGCTAGCAACTTAAACTGTCAGAAACATTGTTAAGAAATGGAAATTATGTAAAACAGTTGAATTCAAGGTAAGATATGGAAGACCAAGAATTCTCTGGTAGAACTGCCTGAAAATGATCAGATCTGCAAAACAGAGCTCACAAATCACTGCAAAGGACCTACTGAAAAGTTTAGCTGTCACTGAAGTAGTTTTCCACAGTACAGAATTGTTTATACAATAATAATCTACACGGCAGAGTTGTCAGAAGGAAACCTTTTCTACGACACCATCAAAAAAGTCATCGTCTAACGTATGCAAAACAAAAACAACGTCTGGATTTATTGTTTTCAACAAAGCACAACTGATGAAATAAAAATTGAATTTTTTGGCCACAACTACACAAGATACATTTGGAGAAAAAAGGATGAAGCATTTGAAGAAAAGAATACCTTGCCAACCATTACGCCTGGTTGTGTGGGGTTGTGCTTTGGGGTTGTGTGGCAGCCAGCAGCACACAAAATATTGGGGCAGATTTTAAAAGATCTGCGCGCGTAAATCCAGCCAGATTTACGCGTGCAGGGGACTTGTGCACCGGCGGCCTATGTTGCATAGGCCGCCAGCACGTGCAAAGCCCTGGGACGCACGTAAGTCCCGGGGCTTTGCTTGGGGGGGCGTGCCGGCATTCGGGGGCGTGGCCGTGGGCGGGGCCGTGGGCATGGTGCCAGCCCAGGGGCATTCCGGAGCATGGCCGAGGCCTCTGAACCAGCCTCCCGGGCTAGGAAATGGCTCTGCCTCAGGCAGGCGTAACTTTCTAAACAAAGGTGGGGGGGGATTTAGTTAGGGCTGGGGAGTGGGTTAGGGAGGGGAACGGAAGGGAGGGGAAGGTGGGGGGGCCAGAAAAAAGTTCCCTCCGAGGCTGCTCCAATTTCAGAGCGGCCTCAGAGGGAATGGAGGCAGGCTGCTTGGCTCGGTGCACGCAGGTTGCACAATTGTGCACCCCCTGCTCGCGCCGACCCTGGATTTTATAACATGCGCATGACAGCACACGCGCATAATAACATCGGACGTAGATTTGTTTGCGCCGGGTTGCGCGAACAAATCTACGCCCCCACATAACTTTAAAAATCTACCCCATTGTGCAGATGGAAGAAAGCATGATTTCAACTAAATATCAACATATCTTAGAAACTAATGTCCCACAATCACTGAAGAAACTGAAGCTGAAAAAAGCTTGAATATTTCAGCAAGACAACAATCTAAGACATACCTTAAAATCAACCATGAAATATTTAACAGGAAAGAAAGATGAAGGTAGTTTTGGAACGGCCTTCACAGTCCCCAGCTTTGATTATTATTGAAAATCTGTGGGGAATTCTCAAATATGCAGTACATGCAAGGAGATCAAAGAATATTTCTGAGCTAGAACAGTTCTGCAAGGAGGAGTGGAAAAACATTTTAAAAGCAAGAATAGAAAGACTCTTAGCTGGCTACAGGAAATATTTGGAAGCTGTTATTTCTGCCAAAAGAGGGGTTACAAATCTGTTCAATCAACAATCAATCTGTTAGAATCAACAAATAATAATTCTGAAATCCAAATTACAGAAAGATGTCATGTTTTTTCTATATGACATTATTGAGACAATGCGTTTTTATAAAGTAACTTTTCTCACTTGATTTACTGGATGTTTAACTTTGTGGCATCTAGAGGTTGTGTCAGCTTCTGTTCACTTAATAGATTTACTAACGCATACAAATTGATGAAGGGTGCCTAAACATTTGTGCACAACTGTACCATATCAAATCATGTACCATATAAAAGGACGGTCACCTCACTCTGTCCTCTTTTTATCATATCACTTGTCCATCATGTCAAGGTAAAGACAAGGCCTTCAGATACTGCACATACCTCCTCTTTCATACACTCTGCCAGCAACTTGTGGCACCTCCAGACAGAAGTACTGGAGGGGGCGAGGCAAGCCAAAGTTACATTTCCACACATTCTATTCAACCCCATGACATGACCCATGACTGGCTATGAAGACACCACAAGAAAAAGTCCTAAGGGCCTTCTATGCAATAAAGCCCCCGGCCAGTTTTGACCATCCACTAAAATTACCATTAAGATGATTCAATAACAACATTCAAGCAATTCTTTTATAAGGGAATGAAGTTTGGAGTCGTATCAGCAGAATCACAATATAATCATATCCAGTATTGTAAGACACTCTCCATGCCCACAGAAACTCCCAACAGGAGGTACAGAGCAGAACTTGGATGTTTTTCCTTATAACTCACCACACAAAAATAAATAAATAAATAAAGGTCTGGTGTCACCTTGCTAACAGTAACACAAATACCTTCCACTGTCAGAAACTTTATGTAGTACGATAAAAACCCTGCAAAAAAACAAACCTGCCATACCATAACAGCACTAACGTGATTGGATTCACACAGCAAGAACCCTTCCTATGAAAAGGCAGCACTGCAATTATAACAAGCTCTAGAATTGCAATTCATCTTCTATAGAAAACAGAACAAGTCAAATTGCTACAGGGTGCCTACACAGAAATTAAACACTAGTGAAGTATCTCATCTCTGTCACACACACACACATGGTACACAGAGAGACCCTCACCTAAGATAGAATAAAGGATCACAAATTAGAAATAGAAATGTGCAATCAAACCAAAATGAAAACTCTGAGAAGCCAAATTCTACATGTAGTGCAACACTTGAGAAAGACTCAGAAATGTTCCCTCCTATACTGAGTAAAATACAAAGATATAGGGGATGCACACTCCCAAAGCTTACAGAGTACAATCACTTAAACTGAAAATCAAATGTTTTTTTCTACCTTTAATTGGACATCTTATTTTTGTAATTAGGTTGGCCCCAGTCACTCTTTTCTGTTTTTCTCTCATTAGTTAAATCGTTTTCCAGGGTCTCCTTTCCATTTTCCGTTTATTCTCTCCCCCCTCCCCCACATCTGCTTCTGATATTATTTCCCTTTTATTTTTTTCTCCATTTCTCTCCTCTACTTCTCTATTCAGTTAGATTTCACCACTCCTTCTACCATCTTTCACCTTCAAGTTCTCAATCTTCTTTTCCCCTGCCTACCAGCTTTCCAATTCACACTCTCCCCAGTCCCCCCATTCCCTCCAACTGTCACTCCTTCCTCAGCTTCCAATTCCAAATCTTTCACCCACTCCCTAGTTCCCCATTTCTAACCTCAACACTCAACCACTCCCTCTGCCTCTTATCCCCACGCCCCAGCCCCTTTCTTATCACTACCCAGCTTCCCATTCTTCCTCTATCATGTCCCCAGCACCTCCATTTCCTCTGTCACATCATTCACAGACCCATCACTTTTCAATGTCACTTGCCCACTCCCCAGCCCTTCCAGGTTTGTCACTCTATATTTCAATCTCCCCCACTTTGCTGCACCTCCATCTCACATCGCCAGTACATCTAATAAATCCTTACTCATAATCCTCAACCAATTTCCAAGATTTTGCTGTGCCTCCAATCCCCAAGTCTATGCTCAATCTCTCATCCTCTCTTTTTCCCCATCCTGAATTTCCAACTAATCCCCAAATCACTGCCTCTTCCCAATCCCCGCCCTATTACAAAGTCCCCATTTTCCTCCTACCCAAAGCACATATTCTGATGCAATTGCTGAATTCCCACTCTTGCAACCAATCTCCGAGTTTCTGCTCTTCAAAGCAATCCCTGCATCCCCCTTTCCCATCCAAATTCAGTCCCGATTCTCTCCTCCCCTCCACCTACCCCAAAAGTTTCAAAACCTGTTCATCCTGCCTCCTAGGGCCACTCTCCCTCTCAGCAATCCAGTCCTGCCCAGTAGGTGAGCAGTGCTAGCAGCCCAGCACTTCTAATCTGCTCATCCTGCCACCAACACTTCTCCCTCCTGCACAGTTCAAAGTAAAACAAAAACAAGTCTAACACCTTATCTATTAACTGCACTGGAGAGAGACATTTGTGGTAGAAGAAGTGGGTTAGAATCACCAGGGAGGGAGTTGGGGCAGTGGCCTTGTGCAGTTGGAGGCTATGGTGCCAGTCTCATGTGTTCAAATTCCGAAAGCTTGAACACACGGGGCCACTAAAGTGCCACTATGGGTGGAGGAAAAGGAGGCTGAGAGGTAGCGATCCACAACGGCAGCTACAAATTGGGGACCCAGCAGTGTGGGGACAGATACATAACCAGCTCAGTGTCACTGACTTGAGTCCGATGCTGGACAAGCACAGAGAAACAATGAAATGAATTACATGGCAGACGTCAAACTTAAGATGACAGAAGTTGCTGAACACAATAACATGAATTTCAAACCAACAAGGCTAATGTTTGACCTTGAAGAAACTCAGATGACTCACTAAAGTCCAAAAGTAAGAAAGCTAAGGCTCCCGGATGTGGCAGAAAGGCTCAGCACCAACATCTCAACTTATGGAATATATTTACAAATGACGAGCAAGGGGATCCACAGTCAAGGCTATAGAAATTCCTCTGAAAGTCTTTCATATCGCAAAATGTTGTCATCCTTCTTGTGGCTTTAAAGCATATCTGAAATGGTGCTCTCGCTTCATGAAAAGGCATGACAGCCAAACATAGATGCTTTTCAATTGCACAATACCTGCCTGATTATTTTGAAGACCAGTTAGGCAAGTACCAGTGTTTCATAACAAGGCTGTTAAAGCAACATAACTACAGCACTTGTCATATTGCCAACACAGATCAGACATCTCTCACATTTGACATTTCTTTTATTCAAACTATGGCTGTCGAAGCAGAAAAAAAATCTATCACTAAGATCTAGTGAAAATGTTCACATCATAATCAGATCATATGGAGCTGGGAAGAAGATGCTGACAAACTCTCCCAAAAAATGTTACATGGCCACAAGGCATAATTTGACATGCATTATGAAAAGGATGGATGGATGAATCAATGCTTAGCCAAAGGCTGCTTGGTGATTCAAAGGAGCTCTTAGAAAAGTTGTATGCTGGTTTTTGACACTTTTAGGTAGAAATGAATGTCAAGCATCAAGGCTATCTTGTATGATAGTCAGACAGATCTAAAAATAATTTCCAGAGGCCAATTGTAAGTGATGGACATCAGTTGCAACTGACCATTTAAACAGATAAAAGAGTGGTTTTACTCTGGAGGCCAGTGTTTACACTATCAGGTAGCCAGAGTGCACAGGGCCGAATTACATGCCTAGCTCCTTATTTTATACATATCTCGACTAAGATTTAGAAAATTTACCTCATGATCGCCATACTTACGCAATGGACTATTAAGGTGTTCCTCCAATCTAGTGCATGTCTATTTATTTATTTATAAGCATTTAATATTCTGCCTTTACCGAATCCAATTTAGATATTGATCTGATATCTTGACTCATACGTGGGGGTGGGTGGGTATAAAAAAAACCCACTATCAATACACTTTAACCATAAGACGTGCTTAAGGATCCAGGGAAATATTGACATAGCCACTATGAGGTAGAATGTTGAGAAGGGTAACTTCTCCAGTGAAGTGGTTACTGTATGTTGGTATGGAATCAATATAAAGTCCCGCTATCTCCTCAGTGAGACAATATAGAAGACATGCTGTAAAAATATAAGAAGTGCCATGTTGGGTCAGACCAAGCTCCATCAAGCCCAGCATTCTGCCTCTGACAGCGGCCAGTCCAGGTCACAAGTACCCATCAGATCCCTCATAGTTGATTTATGTCTTGATCTCATACCAAGGGATAAAAGCCCTGACTTTCACAAGTTTACCCAGCTAATAACTGTTTATGGACTTTTCTTTCAGGAACCTGTCCAGCCCTCTTTTGAATCACACTATGCTAATTGTCTTGACCATATCCTCTAGCAAAGATTCCATAGCTTGATTGTGTGCTGAGCGAAAAAAAATACTTGCTATGATTTGTTTTAAATTTGTTGGTTGCTAGCTTCCTGGAGTGTTTTCTAGTTCTAGTGTTGTTTGAAAGGATAAAAAAGTTTCCTATTTACCTATTCCACCCTACTCATAATTTTATAAATCTCAATTATATCCCTTCTCAGTCGTCTTTTCTTTCAACTAAAGAGCCCTAATCTGTTTATTCTTTCTCCATAAGAAAGTTTTTCCATCGCCCTTATTTTTTTCACCCTCCTCTGTACCATTTCAATGTCCGCTATATCTTTTTTGAGGTGCAGTGAGCAGAACTGCACATAAAACACATTTCAAAGTATTCCAATGCAAAAAAAGATCTAAGTTCTCTTATCATTTTTACTTTTAAATAAACATTATGAGTCGCTTACTGTATATATTTCTCTAAGCATAGATCTGAGTCCAAAATTATACTCAAAGATCTTACTTCTTTATTCATCATCATTCAACTTCATTCAATTTCACTCCCTTTTGGACCTCCCCTGTTCCTAGCCAAAGTATCTCCATTTTAGTAGGATTTACAACCGAATAACTATTTTTTAACCATTGAGCTAAATGGAAAAGACAAAGATTTATATGCAAAAAATCTGTAAGGGAGTTGGACCCTTCAGCCGAGATAAGGTTGGCGCTACCACCAGGAGAGGGTCCCTGGTGGTCCTCGTCGTTGGGAGGCGGAACAGGCAGAGAAGACCCCCACTGGAGCTTCACTTATACCAGCCCTCGTTCCCCGCAGATTGAGCCTTTGGGTACCGGGGCCGACAGGACTTAGGCGAGGGTGTCTCGAGGTATGGAACCAGAGTAAGAGGCTAAAGCGGCGTCGGGCAGGCAGAAGTCGAGGCAGGCGGCAGACAGATGAAGCCAGAAACAGGCAGACAAAGCCAGGAACAGGCAGCAAACAGATGAAGACAGAGAGATAGGCTGGAGGTCAGGCAAGTGGAGGTCAAGCAGAATCAGGTTACCAGACGGAGGTCAGACAAGAGGAGGTCGAGCAGAGTCAGGTTACCAGTTGGAGGTCAAGCAGAGTCAGGTTACCAGGTGGAGGTCAGGCAGGCAGAGGTCAAGCATTCAGGCAGGCAGAGTCAAAACCAGGAGATCGATCTGGAAGGGCGAGGAGCAGGAAGGCTAGGCACAGGAATCTAGGAGCAGGCAGAAATGCTGGATCAGGAATCAAGGCAGGAATACTGGAACAGGAATCAAGGCAGGAACGCAGAATTAGCACTCTAAACAGTGCAGGACCCGTTGCCGAGGCGAAGTGATGGTGGCAGGACCGGGTATAAATACCCGGGGCATCTGACATCATCTCTATGCTCCGAAAAGGGTTTTCCCGCCACTGGTCCTTTAAATCTGGCAAAGCGGCTCATGCATGCGCGCCCAGGGAGTCGGGCCGAAAACAGCGAGTAGGTAGCGTGGGACCGCCACGAGAGCAGGCTGCAGTTGTGGCGTCCGATTAGAAGAGGTGGGGGGAGAGGCCAACATTGGCTTCCTTCCCGTCCAGGTGAGGGGGCCCGGCCGTGGTCTTTTACAGCCGGGGACCCTAACAGTACCCCCTCTTTTGCGCCCCATTTTAGAAGGTTCAGGCTTCCTCGGATGGGCGGCGTGGAACTGCTGGAGTAGTGCCTTATTGGGAATGTCAGAGGAGGGTTCCCATGTATTCTCGACGGGTCCGAACCCCTCCCAGGCAATCAAATATTCCCACCTTCCGCGTAGATGTCTCACATCCAGGATTTCCTTGACTTGGTATATTTGTTCCTCCTCTGCCGAGACATCCTGAGGTTTGAGAGTCTTGCGCTGTCACCAAGATAATGCTAGAGGTTTCAAGAAAAACACATGAAATGATTATGAATCCTTAGGGAGGATGGTAGTCTCAGGTGGTATGTGACAGGACCAACTCGCTCAATGACGGAGAAGGGGCCAATGTATCGAGGGGCTAGCCTCATTGAGGGCACCCGAAAGCGGATGTGGCAGGTACTAAGCCATACCTGGTCCCCAGGATTTAAGAGGGGAGCCAGACATCTATGTTTATTGGTTCCCTTCTTCGCCTCCTCTGCTGCCCGGCGGAGATTGTGCTGTGTGTCGGTCCGAAGAACGAGCAATTGCTGGGCCATGAGCTGAGCCGTAGGCAAGAGAACCGAAAGAGGCATAGGGAGCGGTGGTGCCGGTTGCCTACCATAGACCAACATGAATGGTGAGAAACCGGTTGCAGAGTGGGTGTGAGAGTTATGAGAGAACTCTGCCCAAGGGAGCATGATAGACCAGTCATCTTGACTGTCGTTTATGAAGGAATGGAGGAAGGTTCTTAAGGACCGGTTGATCCGCTCAGCCTGGCCGTTGCCCTGTGGGTGATATGCACTCCAGGAGAGAGGGGGTGCCAGCATGGCCATTTGGCTAGGGCCTACAATGTTCAAAGGGCCTACTTTTGTTCGGCAAAATTTTTAAAAAAGCTAAATATATCTATTTCTAACATGTATAAATAAAAATTTCAATTGTAATTGAAGAATTTGCTAACAAAAAAGCTCGTAAAGCCTTCTTAAATAAATAAAAATTATTTGGGAAATTTAGAAAACAATTTCTCTTATGAAGTATCACATCAGAACCTTACATAGGGGCCTTCTTTTCTTAGCTGGAAAGGGCCTAATTCCTGCTCTCTCCGGCCCTGGAGGTATGCGGTGGTGAAGTTGAGCTGGATACCGAATTTCTTACACAGTGATCGCCAGAAGTTGGCTGTGAATTGGACCCCGCAGTCGGAGGCAATGTATTGCGGGAGTCCATGAAGGCGAAAGATGTGCTTGGTGAACAGCTGGGCCAGTTCAGGAGCCGTGGGAAGTTTAGGGAGAGGCGTGAAATGAACCATCTTCAAGAACCTATCGACAACGACCAAGATGACAAGGTGGCCACCTGACGGGGGCAGGTCAACTATGAAGTCAGTTGAGAAATGGGTCCACGGTTCCTTAGGCACGGGCAGTGGCTGTAGGAGGACCCAGGGGCATCCAGTCAAAGGCTTTTGTTGGACAGATGTTGGACAGGAGCCGACATAGTCCTGTTCCATCCGTGGCCACCAATAATATCGCTGTAATAAGTCCAGCATGCGCGCCCTTCCTGGGTGTCCAGCGATGAGGGAGTCGTGGGCCCAGGCTAGGGCCTTCCACCTGCGGCGGAGGGGAACTACAGTCTTCTCGGGAGGGATAGCCTGGGTGGCAGCCAGAAAAACCTTTGCAGGATCAAGGATGTACTGTGGAATTACGGGAGTATCTCTGGTCTCGAAGGCTCTGGAGAGGGCATTGGGCTTGTACATTCTTGGAGGCCGGCCGGTAATGCAGAGGGAAGTAGAACCAGCTAAAGAATAATGACCAATGAGCTTGACAGGGGGTTAATCGTTGGGCTTGGCTGAGATATTCCAAATTCTTGTGGTCCGTAAAGACTGTAGTGGAATGTTGGGCCCCCTCAAACCACTGTCGCCATTCTTCGAATGCCATCTTGATGGCAAGGAGTTCTTTATCCCCAATGATATAGTTCCTTTTGGCAGAGGAGAACCATCGTGAAAAGTACGAGCATGGCAGTAGAGCACCCTTGTCTGAGTATTGGCTTAGCACAGCCCCCATGGTGGTGTCGGAGGCGTCTACCTCCTCTACAAAGAAACGCGAGGGGCGGGGATGTCGAAGACATGTATCCTGGAGGAAGGCATTCTTCAGGGCGCAGAAGGCCTCGATTGCTTGAGGCGGCCAAATGCATGGGCTCGGCCCCTTTCTTGGTGAGCGCAGTATGGGGTGCCACTAGTCTGGAGTACTGTGGAATAAAGTGTCTGTAGAATTTGGCAAAACCTAGAAACTGCTGCATTGCCCCTAGTCCTGATGGTTGTAGCCAGTTCTGGATGCTGGTAGTCTTTTCTGGGTCCATGTGGAATCTGGAGGTTGAGACGATAAAGCCCAGGAAAGGCAGAGATTCTCATTCAAACAAGCATTTCTCCAACTTGGCATATAGCTTATGGTCCCGTAGCCGCTGGAGTACGCGTCTAACCTCTTGACGATGGGATGGCAGATCTTGAGAGTAAATCAGTACATCATCTAGGTATACGATGGAGTGGAGCATGTCCCAGAAAACCTCATTCACGAGGTGTTGGAAGACCACAGGGGCATTTCACAAGCCGAAAGGCATCACCAAATATTCATAGTGACCACCCCGGGTGTTAAAAGCGGTCTTCCACTTGTCGCCAGGTTTTATTCATACGAGGTTGTAGGCCCCTCGGAGATCCAATTTCGTTAACACCCTGGCCCCCTGAAGGCGATCTACTAGTTCTGGAATGAGGGGTAACGGGAACCGATCTCTCCTAGTGATAGCGTTCAGTCAGTGATAGTCAATACAGGGCCGCAAGGACCCATCCTTCTTAGCTATGAAGAAGAAGCCGGCGCCAGCCAGCGAGGTAGAAGGGCGAATCAACTCCCGGTTGAGGTTCTCCTAGATATATTTGGACATTGCCTGGGTTTTAGGTAGCGATAGCAGGTATACCCGACCACGCGGTGGAGTTGTACCAGGGAGGAGATGAATAGCGCAGTCAAACGGGCAATGTTCGGGTAGCGTCTCCGCCCTTTCTTTGGAGAAGACATCAGCGAATTCAGCATATTCGGTGGCAGGGCGGGCGAGGTGGTGGCCAGGTGAGCCCCTGGCCGTGACACTTCTTGGATGAAGGTGGTGTGGCACTGAGGACCCCAGGAGGCAATCTGCAGGTTCTCCCAATCGATCCAGGGAGAATGTGTCTGGAGCCAGGGTAGGCCCAGAACTAATGGGTGTATAGCCTTCTCAAGCACAAAGACGGAGATCTGCTCTTCATGGAGAATGCCAGTGCATAACCTCACCAGGGTGGTCACATGGGTAATCCTTCCCGGCAGAGGGTCCCCACGGATAGAAGAAATCACCAGTGGTGGCATCTGAGGCAACATGGAAAGTTCCAATTGGTGGGCCAGGTCTGCGAGGATAAAGTTTTCCCCAGCTCCAGAGCCAATCAGGGCCTGGGTCAAGAAGATGCCCTTGGAATGGAGGATAGTCACGGGAGCGGTGCATTGGGGAGTTGGAGTGGTACAGCCCAGGGTCATCTCCCCACTGACACCTAGGCTCTGGAGTTTACCGGTCTCTTGGGACATTGCGCCAGCATGTGCCCCTTGCCAGACACAATCTTAAAGACCGCCTTCGTAGTTTTTCCTCGGAAGTAAGTCGGCTACGGCCAAGCTGCATTGGCTCCTCTCCTCATGCTTGGCCTGGATCAGAAGCCAGCAGTGGCATCCAGGGCCAGGAGAAGGATGGTGCCAGGGGCACGGTCCTCTGAGCAGGCCGGACTTCACGGAGACGTTGCTGGATGCAGCGGTCAATATACCTAGAGAGATCAATGAGCCCCTCCAAATCCTCCGGGAGCTCCCAGGTGGCCAGTTCATCCTTTACCTTAGGAGACAGCCCCTCCAAGAAGATGCTCCTTAGTTTATCCTCTCGCCACTCTAGTTCCGAAGCTAAGGTGTAGAATTACACTGCGCACTCTGCCAATGGGCATGGCCCCTGGCAAAGGTGGAAGAGGTCGGACGCCGCTGCGGTCTGTCGACCAAGCTCATCGAAGACCTGTTTGAACATCTGTATAAACCGTGGAAGGTCTTGGAGCAGCGGATCTCTGCCTTCCCACAAGGGGGAGGCCCAGGCCAGGCCCTTCCCATCCAGGAGTGATAAAATGGAAGTAGTTTTGATGCCATCGCTGGCAAACTGGGATGGCTGCAGGGGAAAAATGCATGAAGCAGTGGTTTAGAAACCCCCGACACTGCCGTGGATCCCCTGTCTAGCGCAGGAGAGCAGGTAGATGGAGGGTGGCCGAGGATGTAGGCGGCATCGCTGGAACAGGGAGGAGAGCGTTGGACGCCGAGGTGGCGTCTAGCCGGCTTACCGGCCACTCCACTGTGGAGGCCAGCATTTCCAGGCATTGCTGTTGCTGCTGGAGTCTCTGGGCCAGTCCTGGGATAGCCTGCAGGCCGGTCAGGTCCACCATGTCCATGGCCTCATCAAACTGTAAGGGAAGTGGACCCTTGAGCTGAGATAAGGCTGGCGCTACCACCAGGAGAGGGCCCCTGGTGGTCCTCGTTGTCGGAATGCCCCACTGGAGCTTCACCTATACCAGCCCTCGTTCCCTGCAGGTTGAGCCCTCGGGTACCGAGGCAGGAAGGACTTAGGCGGGGGTCTCTCGAGGCATGGAACCAGAGGAAGAGGCTGAAGCGGCATTGGGCAGGCGGCAGACAGACGAAGCCAGGAACAGGCCAGAGGTCAGGATGGGCGGCAAACAGGCGAAGACAGAGAGACGGGCTGGAGGTCAGGCAGGCGGAGGTCAAGCAGAGTCAGGTTACCAGGCGGAGGTCAGGCAGACAGAGGTCAAGCAGAGTCAGGCAGGCACAGTCAAAACCAGGAGGTCAATCTGGAAGGGCGAGGAGCAGGAAGGCTAGGCATAGGTATCTAGGAGCAGGTAGGAATGCTGGATTAGGAATCAAGCAGGAACACTGGATCAGGAATCAACGCAGGAACTTATAATTTGCACTCTAAACAGAGCAGGACACTAGCGCATCCCTAGCACCTCTTTTTGGACAGGAATGGCGGCTGTCAGCAGGTTTGACAGCGTCGGTTCTCGAGCCCGCTGACAGCCACAGATTCGGAAACCGGATGCCGACAAAATTGAGCGTCCAGTTTTCAACCCCTGCACCGGGGGCTGATTTTAAATTTTTTTTTTTTAATTTTTGGGACCTCAGACTTAATATCGCCATGATATTAAGTCGGAGGGTGCACAGAAAAGCAGTTTTTACTGCTTTTCTGTGCACTTCCCCAGCGCCAGCAGAAATTAACGCCTACCTTTGGGTAGGCGCTAATTTCTTAAAGTAAAATGTGCGGCTTGGCTGCACATTTTACTTACTGTATCGCACGGGAATGACTAATAGGGCCATCAACAAGCATTTGCATGTTGCGGGCGCTATTAGTCTCGGGGGAGTTGGACGCGCGTTTTCGACTCGCTATTACCCCTTACTGAATAAGGGGTAAAGCTAGCGCGTCGAAAATGCGCGTCCAAATGCGGGTTAACAGTGCGCTCCGCCGAAGCACACTGTACTGTATCGGCCTGTCTATTGGTTACCCCTTGTTTACAGAATAGGATTTAAGCTGCTATGTATATTTCGTAACTTCATGAATGCTCTCCACAATATCTGTCTAATGCCATTTCCAGTTATCAGGCAAATTGAGTTTTACGCTACTCACAGAAAGCACTGATTACTATTTCCATAGTTAGATTAGTTGAAACAAACTGAAGAGCTTTTTCTTGTGCAGCCTGGCAATATGAAATGCTTTACCAATAAATCTCTGGCTATTGGATAATAATGTTGCATTCCACAAGCAATATAAAAGCCTTTCCATAGATCTATTGTAATCTGTCCTTTTTGTTATAAGCTTAGGGATAGATGAGAGCGCGTGCGTCCATATGCATGTGGTTTCCGACGGGTGCACATGGATGCGCGCATTTTATAACATGCGGTCAGTCCGTGACTCAAACATGTGGGGGGGGGGGGGGGGTATTTTTTACTTTACATGCGGCAAAGCAATTTCATTTTTTCCAGTTCTCTCCAGTTTGCTCCAATTAAGGAGAGAATTGGGAGTGAACTTCCCTAGCCCTAACCTTACCCTTCCAGCTTTTCTCCTCTCCTCTCCTCTCCTCCCCAACCCCTAACCCCTACCTATCTACCCTATTTTTCTTTTTATTAACTTACCTGCTCCTTCGGAGCACAAGTAAGTTCCGTACGCCGGCCTAATGGCACTGTCCTGGCCTAATGGAGCTGTCCCAGCCTGCTCCCTCTCCCCGTCCAGACCCCACCCCCGCCCTGCCCCTTTCTAGAGGCCCAGCACTTCGGCGCGTACCGGGGATTACGCACGTAGCTGGGCCCCTTCGAAAATGCGCACAATGAGCACAGGGCCCAGCCACACGAGTGACTTCCGGTATTTGTGTGCATGTTTTAAAATCGGGCCTTTAGTGTTTATGTTTTGGCTGTACATATAGGAAGAGATGGTTTATAGATCCAATAAATATATAAAAACTGAGCTTTTGAATAATTAACAATCTTACTTTTTCTTAGCATCTGTGTCCAAATGTATTTGCCGTTTCTTTGGTGGAGGCGGAGGGGGTATTTCTTGTTTGCAGATTTTAGCTCTTCCTTCTTCCCTCATGGAAATGGTTTCTGTAACAATTTTCTGCGTCACGTGGGGCATTCCTAGTTTTCCCGCTGCCTGGGTAACCTGTAACAAGATTGTTTTTACACAGTAGTTAAGAACGTGTCAGCTAATATATGTCCACCCAAAATCTCAAAATTAGCTTAAAAAGAGAAGCAATAAAGAGGCTAGGCACATTACCTTGAATTAAGCTAAGGAATGTTTAAAGATGCAAGATTTGGGGGATAAAATGTCCATTCTTGGTTTTTATGCCATTTACAGCCAACCAACAAGGTCATTCATCAAATTGTATTAGGGTCTTATCACGGGCATTAGGGCCCTAATGCCAGCGATAACGCCATAATGCACGCAATAAATAACGCATCATGAGATACGTATGCAAATTTTAAAAATGTAGTCAAAAAGGCAGGAGTTTGGGCGGAGTTTATGAAATTGAGGGGTGTTTAACATTGCCTGTGATAGTGTAACGCATGCTATCGCACATTTTAAAGCTGGAAATAACTACACCTTTCTACCTGGCGTTATGCTCTGCATTATGCCAGAAACAGGATTTGAGATAAAAATAGCAAATCCCGTTTCAGGCAGGAGAGGGAGAGAGGGGGGAGTGAAAGAGGGGGGGAGTGAAAGAGGGGGGGAGTGAAAGAGGGGGGGGAGAGGAGAGAAAGAGAGAGAGACTCTGTGGAAACACACATATTAGTCAACTTTTTATACCACTGTAAGAGGGGCAACTAGAAACTCAAAATGAGGTTTTGGCGGTGGGCTAGATTTTGGGGGGCAGTTTTACATGCACAGTCAGAGGTATGAACAGCATAGTACACATCAGTGGAGATTTTATGTGATTTGGAGTGAGGAAAGGTAAACAAAGATGAGATTTGTACAATGTACTCTCAACCTAGATTGACAGCAGTTAGGTAGAGCATGCATCAAGCTAGGTCGAGAGTACATTGTACAAATCTCATCTTTATTTACCTTTCCTCACTCTAAATCACATCAAATCTTCACTGATGTGTACTGTGTTGTTCGTACCTCTGACTGTGCATGTAAAACTGCCCCCCAAAACCTAGGCCTAAATTAGGAAAGGTGTTTGTACACAATCATATAAAGGACTGAAGAGTGTCTGCAACAACTTTATCATACTCAAAAGCAAATTAAACTTGGAAGTATTCTTAACTCACATTAGTCAATGTGGTTTTTTTATTTTTTTATTCTTCCATATTTTCAACCAATTTAAATGACAACATTTAAGAAATACCTACCACTAACCATGGGGAAGACCAATGGCTCACTGACATGGTTGTGCATTGCCAAGCAGGACAACAGTCCTGCAAAGTCTCCCACATTAGATGGAAAGTCTATTTCCCATAAGGAGGCAGGAAACTCCTGCCCAACAGGAGCAACCTGGGGCGGCAAACAGAGCGCAGGCTTGACTGCTCCATGCTGCCTTCTCACTCGCCCCACCTGTCAGCAGCAACACACTGCAGGAGCAGCAAAGCAGGGTCTATGGGGACTAAGCTTGTGCAGTCTGAACCCATGGGACCTCTCCCACCCCTTTCCCCTATACATTTCCTGTTTAAAGTGTGCCAGGCAATTATAGGGGGAACTGTGTGGAATTATAATAGTGAGTAAATACTATCACTCTCTGTAAATAATGTCTTTATACATCTAGTATTTGGAAGATATGGCCATTTTTTAATATACTTTGACACTGTATTTTCCGAGATGATTTAACAATGACAAACCAGTCACCTCCTTTGTTGATTTATTAAAACAATTTCTAAAGCCAGTTAGTGCAACCTCCTCTCCTTGCTTTTGTACACTGAATGATGATTTTTGTATTGTCCCTCTTTT
Source organism: Rhinatrema bivittatum (assembly GCF_901001135.1). NCBI lineage: Eukaryota > Metazoa > Chordata > Amphibia > Gymnophiona > Rhinatrematidae > Rhinatrema > Rhinatrema bivittatum. Next base: position 186,039,790 of record NC_042617.1, on the reverse strand, counting down.
TGGTTTACAATTTTTTTTTGTTTGATTTATATGAATTGGGTTATATTTTCAAAAAAATATTTTAATTATTTAGAGCTAATTACTGGAGACATGTCTACCTACTTTCTGCCATGTTCACTTCCTGCAAGTTAAGTTAGTGCCGCCAACCAATTTGCGGTTTGTATGTAACCCCAAATGAATTGAAAGAAACTCCAAAAGCCATGAATCCAGCACATGTTGATGAGATTTGGAAGATATAACATTGCAAAGATTATAGATATCAGCAAAACAGGACCAATAGCCCTATAAGCTCTGTCTAGGTGCCCAGGCTTACTAGGAATAACCTGATACAGGATGCAGTGAGAGATGGCTACGATGCTCGGCTCACTATAGGCAAGAGTTAAAAATGTTTATTCCCACATCAGCCCTAGGGAAAATAGGATATTTTGGAGATATCGATTTTCTTTCATTAGATCAATGACAAAAAATTTGCTCAGGTGTTACTGCATATTAGTTGAAAAAGGGACCTAGAAGGCCCTCAAAGCTCATATACAGCATCAGTTATCATTTTTGCTGGACCCGTAAAAGTTACACAACCTCCAAACTATCTTACTAATGAACAGCTGAGCCATTTCAATAATAGACCCATCTTGCCATGGCACATTGAGTGTAACGAAGAAGTC